>NC_046294.1:11349227-11982871 GCF_004115265.2 Rhinolophus ferrumequinum
GCTTTTAAGTAGTTATGCAGGGGTGAGAGACGTTCTGTGGTTCAGGCTAGGAGCAATCTTTAGTCTAGGGTTCAGAAACTGATTAGAAGAGTACTCAAAACCAGGGGAAATTTTCCATAGTGAGGTGGCTCTCCCATACCACAGTGGCCAGCTTCGAACGTGGGCCAGGGATCAGCCGGGCACCTCCAAGGACGACACACCCAAAGGGCAGACTGGGCAGGTACCAGAGCCCCACTAAAGTGAACCCTGCTCTGTAGGGTCAGCCCCTGCACCACAAATATTTGCTTCCTCCATCATAATATTTCTTCCTCACTCCAAAACCACCCAGGATTATTAAGCACTTCATTCTTTTCAAAGCCTCTCTGTTTTTACCATCTAAGTCCTCCTGTAAATCCCAAAAGCCCAGCCAAGTATTGTCCTCTGGACTTCGCAGATGAATACGTAGGACTCAGCTTTCTCCAGTGACTTGCCCAGTGTCACACTACAAAGCGTGGAAGAACTGGGCCCATTCCCAGGTCTGGCAGCTCCCGGGAGAGTTCCCTGCACCACACTGTGCTCCCCAACCCCACTCCTCAGAGAATTAAGGTCTCAATCCTGTGGCTCCTTCCTGTTTCTCCTCTCAGTACATTCAAATCCACAAGTGTTTGAGTTCCCACAAAGTGCTGTGTTACAAGCGACATTTTTTTAATGTCCAGATCTTTTGAGCATGGAAAGGATTATCTAAATCCATTTGTTAATTGATTATAATATTTTACATTGTAAATTTAGAACTTAATTTTTCTTAGGTCATTAAATGTAATTTCCAAATATAATAAATTTAATTGTACATCTAGTAATGTTGTTAAAATTTCAAAAAAATCACATTTAATCTTTGCTTAATGATCCCTTAGCCCCAAAATTTAACAGATTAAATCCCCCTAAATAATTTAAGCATTGTTTACAATCAAATTCCCTTAAACAATTCAAAGTAAAGTCACAAAAAAAAAATCTATAGAAGCACATTCTCTTAGACATTTAAACACTATTTATAAATTTGATTAATTAAATGCTCTTAAACTTTTTAAACTACAATCACAAATTTAATGTACATGATTTCCTAACCCTTCAAAGGCCTTCATAAGCATTTAAACAATTCCTGAAAAGTACTAAATCAAAATGTATATATTTAATAAATCAAAAGTTCTTCTGCATTTTAGTAGTCAAATTATTTTAGTCAAATTAATTTAGTTCATTCGATTCAGTTAATCATCCTCCATATTTCAAGTCAAATTAAGCAGATACTCTTAATTGTTTCACACACCTTAAATAGTATACATATGCAATATGTATATATTCAAATATGTATTCAAGTTCATACTAAACAGTATTGTTAACGAAAACTTACTATCTTGGTTCTGACTTGGCTAAATGCACCAAGGAGGTCGGAATTGTTGGTAAATACAGGACCGATTATGGCACCTCCCTCAGAAAAATGGTGAAGAAAATTGAAATCAGCCCTCACACCAAATACACTTGCTCCTTCTGTGGCAAAACCAAGATGAACAGTCAAATTGTGGTTCCCGCATGAGAACAGTGACTGGTGGTGTCTGGACCTGCAATACCACTTCTGTCATCCCAGTAAAGTCTGCCGTCAGAAGACTGAAGGAATTGAAAGACCCACAGAAGCTCCACAATTTGAAACATTGCTAACCTATAATAAATGGGTTAATTTACGTAACAAAATTACTTTGGTTCGTTCATTTTATTAATTAGACATTCTAGTTTGCATTGCCTTGATTTTATCTTTTCAAAAAAGACTTGGTAATTAAAATCCTTCCAATTTTTCAGTAGCTATAAAAAGTATCGTTTTATAAACATATCTTACACAAATTACCAGTATAAGGTGCAAAGTGTACATCCACATGAGAAGAATCATCCTTAAAGCCTCCAGAGCAACTGGAGTTACAAATTTATGATTTTCAGAGATTCAAGAGGAGGGTTGTGGATTCAGGGGTTTGGGCCAAAACTTCAGGACAGGAAGAAGGGGACATGGGACCTCCTCCCTAGAGCGTTCAGCTCACCTAGCCTGATAACCAGCTGAACCCCTTCACAGTCAGGTTCCGCTGTTATGACAACAAGGCACTACAGGCTCTGGCTTTCAGCCCGTATTGGGTTTCACAATCCAGTGCCTCATCTCTCAATTATACTCTTACCGAATTTTTATCCTAATTATTCTCCGATTTTTTTCACCTTTGGACATGTGAAATTGTGAACTCACCACCATCTAACTATCCTCTTTGCAGCCTGATTTGCCTTGAAGACACTCTGTATCTTCTTTACAGCATTTATTCACCCATTCAACATCTGTTTATTGCGATCCTACCATGTGTCAGTCGCTGGAGATAGAGCAATGAACAAAATTGACACAAATGCCTGGCTTCATGGTCCTTGCATCCTAATGTCCGCATAGAGATCATAAACAAAATTAATCAGTCTTGTATATAGTATGTTAGAAAAGAATAAGTCCTATGAGGAAGAAAATTAAACAGAGAGCGCTGTAGGCAGGGGAGGGGTTTCATTTTAAATAAGATCCTTTGGGAGGGCTTCACAAACAGATGACATTTGAGCCAAAACTTAAAAGAGATGAGGGAAGGGGACATAGAGCTAACTGAAACAAGAGTATTCCAAGGGGAGGGGCCAGTTAGTGCAGAGATCCTCAGCCATACCTGATATGTCCTAAGAGGACCAAGGACGCACATGTAGGTAGAACAGAGTAAGCAAGGGTGAGAAAGGGAGAGAGAACAGAGAAGTAAAGAGAGTTACAGAGCAGCAGAGCGGGGCTTTCAGGGCCTTTGTGAGGGTTCTCGCTTGCTCTCCTGTGGTAACAATCACTATGCTTCTTCCTCATACTAGGGACATGGGATGCCAATCAAGAGCAATTGCAACAACCCGAGCAAGATACTACGGTGTCTCCCAAAGAAAGGGCGGGAAGTCGGGGTACATTTTGAAGGCAGAGCCAATATGATTTGCTGAGGGGTTCGATGAGGAATGAGAGAAAAAACGGGTCAAAAAGGGCTAGAAGAGGATCATTTCAGAAGTGACATGACTGTCAAATCACTATGTTGTATACCTGAAACTAATATAATATTGTATGTCAACTGTAATTGGAAAATAAATTTTAAAAAAATAATAAACTAAAAAATGGCTAGAAGGTTTGGGATAGAACAACTGAAAGGATCAAGTTGCAATATTATCTAAGTGAGGAAGACTTTCTCATCTAATTGAAAATTAATCTATACTCATTGATTGACATCAGGCACGGGATAGATATTAGGGCACAAATTATTGAGATGTTAAGTAACTCTCCTCCTACTAGGAGTAAGAAAATCCAATAGGAAAGATGGACGGGCATTTTTTCAGTGTAAAATTATAGTGCCATTACTTCAACTTAAGGAGTACCTGTGAAATTTAGGGAAGAGGAAAAGGGAACAGACCTCTAAGCTGGCTTAGCAGAGACCAAAGGACCATCCAAGAAGAATGTATAAAACATGGAAAGGCATGGACATTTGCAATAACATGGTGTGTTTGTAGAGGTTGTTCAGAATTTCTAGAGGGTAAACTGAGAGCAGGGTAGCATGGAGGTGTTTCACAGAGGACATTTGGAAGGCTAAAGAATTTAGACATTATCCTAAGATGGACAGGGAACCCTGAGCATATAAGCATGAGTGTGACACAATGGGATTGAGGTGGGATTTAGGGCAGTCTGATGCATCCGTTTTTCAGTTGTAGAAGAGGTTAAAGGCTACATCTGATGAGAATGTTAACATTTTTGTTTCTCTGCCTCTTGTTCATTGCCATGTGGAAAACACACCAGTGGCATGGCATTGGGGCGGAATCACACCAGTGACGAGATTCATCCTGCTGGGCCTCACAGACCGGGCAGACCAAAAACAATTCCTCTTTGCTATCTTCCTGGTGACTGATGCGCCCCCTGGGTGTGACAGACCTGATCCCTGCCAGCTCCACCCTCCACACCCCCATGCACTTCCTCCTGAGCGTGCTCTCCTTCCTTGACATCTGCACTTCCTTCCTGTTCACCCTCAGGCTGCTAATCAGCTTTCTCACCGCTGACCAGTCCATCGCCTTTGTGGGCTGTGTGGTCCAGATGGCCCTCGTGACCCTCCATGGCACAGGGGCGTATCTGCTCCCAGCCATCATGGCCTGTGACCAATTTATGGCCATCTGCCACCCTCTCCTCTCCCGTCCCACTATGTCCAAGCACTTGTGTGTCCAGCTGGTGGTGATAACCTACACTACGGGATGTTCATTTCCATTCTGCAGACAGGGAATGCCTTCGTCCTGCCCTCCGTGGTCCAGCATCACTGATCACTACTTCTGTGACATGCCCCCTGTGCTTGCTCAGACTCCACTGTGGCCAATATCATCCTGCTCCTCTTTTCTGTCTTGGTCACTGTCCCCACTGTCCCCACTCTCAGTCATCTTACGCCTATATCCTGGTCACAATCAGTAGGCTGAGGCCTTGGAGGCCCAGCACAAGGCCTTCTCCACTTGTGCCTCCCCGCTCACTGCCCTGCCCCTCTTCTGTGGGTCTGTGTTCCATGTCCTTGGCCAACCCAACCCCGAAAGTGCTTCCACCTATAACAAGGTCTTGTCTGTGTTCTACGGCATTGTCATCCCCGTGCTGAATCCCCTGTCCTACACAGCCTACAGAATAAGGAATTGAGGCTGCGGTACAAGTTAGGGTCCTTAACCTAAGCAGAAAAGGAATTTGTTAGAAAGGTGTCTGGTAGCTCATAAAATAGAGGAGAAGCCTAGAGAACCCAGCTGGGACACGAACCAAGAGAGGCCATGCACTGCTAAGAGCCTGCCACAAGAATGGTTCGTGTAGGCTGCCATGACAGGGCAGCACCGCCTTTGGGCATTCTGCATTGCTATGGCTAGCCCTGCTGCCCCTGGGCACGCACCATGGCTCAGCTGCTGGACAAAGCCCCCCACACCAGCCACCAAACCACCCTCTGGAGCCTCCAATCACATATCATCTCTGACCCTAAACCTTTTCATCACTCCCTGCAGTTCAAGCCCTTTTTGGTAACACAGATATTCTACAGCCCTCAATATGCTACACGCACCATGGACGTCTTACATCCACTGATACCCTCCATCCACACTCCTGTCTTTCAGGGTCCTGAGGGGTAGAAATGGGACCACCTTTCACTTCAGAAGTGGGAGTCTGATTCTACCAGCCTCCTATCTTGAGAGTTTCCAAATATAGAAAGGACTATTGAATGCCAAACAGTAAAAATGACATATTTCAACCAGAGCAACCTTCCTTACAAGGCCCTATAGGGAATATTGCCCTTCTGAATACATGATATTAGAGAAATGATCCATGTGGGGTTTGAGTACAGGAAGGAGACAGTAATCACTTGATTCTGTGGGCGAGAAAGGAGCCCCCAGTACAGAAACCTCCACGATAATTAGCCGGGGACCAGAATGTGCTCTACAGTAATAAAGAACTATCGTTTCTACATAAATGGCCAATTTAAAATAAGAAGCTGAAAGACCATATAACTTTTTTCAATCAAAATCAAATTACCTTTATGTCTTTAGACAAAACCCTTTTTTATTGTAACACAAATCAATCTTACTAATTTAAGAGGGGAAAAAAGAGGTGGGATTTATTGTGAAACCCAGATGTCAGCTGAGGTTCAATATCTTTTGAGATTCAAATAAAATTGGCTTGAACCCCGTTCCAGGTGAGGTAGAATCTTCACATCCCTGCCGACCTAGCTGGGAAATCTGAGGACATATGGGTGGGGTGTAAATGGCTTTTGTTTCACTTGGTCACCTCTAGCTCTGAGTTCCTAAATCCACAGAATTACTTCAGTTTATGAATCACCTGGGGAGAGGGACAAATAAGCATGGCACTAGGAACGTGGATGGTGTAAATGGGGAAGAGGGAAATACAAAACCTGACCACTGTAGGGCCTGGTGGGGAGGAAAAAGGGGGAGGTTTAGGTGAGTTGGGTTGAACCAGCACAGCTGTGTGTGAGACCCATGAACACAGAGAAGCAATTGCATCTCTACCAAAGGAAACCATCGTGTTCACCTGCAGCAACACTTTCTTAGATCTGTTGATCAATGCTTAATGATGATACTAGAATCATCTCCTGGCTTTATGTACAGATTTGGGGTAGTTTTTCTTAACATACTGTGTTAGTTAGTACTCTCCCGAGAAACAGAATCAGTAAGAGATGATACATAGGTGATAGATAGATATAGATGATATATAGATATAGATATATAGATATCAATGATATATAGATGATATAGTTATAATAGACGTATACATAAGATATAGATATGTAGATATAAGAGGAGATTTATTACAGGAATTGGCTCACACAATTATGGAGGCTGACAAGTCCCATAATATACCATCTGCAAACTAGAGAACCAGGAAAGCCAGTGGTGTAATTCAGTCTGAATCCAAAGGCCTGAAAACTGGGTGGGGGGCTAATGGTGTAAGTCCTGGTGACAATCCAAAGGCCCAGGAAGCAGCAGCACTAATGTCCGAGGGCAGGAAGAGATGGATGTCCCAGCTCAAGCAAAAGAAGCAAACTTGACCTTCCTCCGCCATTTTGTTCTATTCAAGCCCTCAGCAGATTGGATGGTGCCCATCAGCATTGTGAGGATAATCTTCTTTACTCAGCCTACTGATTCAAAAGCTAATATCTTCAGGAAACCTCTCATAGACACACCCAGAAATAATTTTTTACTGGCTATTCAGGCACCCCATAGCCCAGTCGAGTTAACACAAAAAATTAAACATCACACACACTAAGACTATAGCAGGTCCAGACAATCCCCTACCACCATCACTACCCCAACACTCCATCCCAGACTCAGAATTTTAAGGACTGAAATCTTTTCATGAAAATAAGTTACATGCTTTCCTTTCTTTTGAATAATAATTTCCCTTGGGGCCAAGGAGACACAGAGGAGCAGGGCACAGAGAAGGAAGTGCCAACCCCTCCTTCATCACCCTAGTAAACTCTGACTCTGCCTCCTAAGCTCACCAATTCCTGAGCGTCCATCACCCCACAGCCCTGGAAAACTGAGTCACAAACTAAGAAGTAAGCAGGCTTCCTAGAAATTGATTGGTGAGTGACCTAAGAGGAATGGAGGGAAGACAAAGCAGAGGGGTGAGTATAGGAGCAGATGGTGACATGGCAAAGCTTGCGCAGGGAGACAAGGTACCCAGCTCCTTTGGCGTCACACACACTGCCATCTCCTCCCTTCTCCCTTCGTCTGAAACCACCTGGCACTGAACAGAACAGGGGTCATTGAAATGTTACTGGAAAATTAGGTCAGATGTCATCTCTCTCAAGAGCATTGGAATTAATTTATTATTTACACTATGTCTTCAGACCATCAGAGCCCACCCAGTACCTGAAGATCTGGAACTTTCTATTGGATGGAAGTGAAGCCAAAGGTAAAGTAACGGTTCAGATCCAGTCGCCGGTGCCAAAAGAAGGACTAGTCTGTCCTGGCCAGGCAGCCAGAGCACTGGGCTGCAGCAGACCCCCGTGCTGGCAAACAGTCAATGTTGAATGAATGATTCAACAACACTGTCTCTATCACCTGAGGGAAACTCAGTTAGCCTTGCTGGGCGTCAGGTCTGTCCTATGCGGAACAGAGATGATCCCCAAATCTTCTGTTTACAAATGGAAAAGGGGGTAAAACGCTTTGAATCTCCTGGATGTTAATCTTGTGCTCAAGGGTCTCAAATTCATTCCAACTAACCCTAGAAGCCCTGGGAGGAGAGACGCTGCGATGAAGTGGGGAATCAGGCCTGGCATTGGGATCTTTCGCGGAAAATTCAGGCTTTCCAGCAGTTGACAGCTACCACTCACCAAGTGTACAATCCCTCCAGGCATCACTTCCAGAGACAAGTTGGGGCAGGATGGAAGATATCAAATGGAGGTGAGACAGAGGCCTTCCTGTAGAGAAAGAATCCAAGACAATCTAAGGACATCTCCAGCTAGAGCTGTCGGAGGCAAGTAGTATCACAAAGAAGGACAGATGGGCAGGTCCTCTCCAGAACATTCTTGGATCCTGCCTGAGAGTGGCCATACTCCCTTCTCCACAGGTCAGGGTACTGGGTACTGGACACTGTTCCCCCACTTCTACACCAAGAGTGTCATAGACGCAGTTTCGTCAGTTTCATCCCTACCCCCTCCAGGACCTCAGAGACACTGGCCACCAGCCCCAAGAAGCCGAGTAAGATGGGAAGCGAGACTGGCTCACCAGAATGTGTGGAGTGAGCTTTGTAAAGATGGATTTGCTCAATGGAGGGGACACCAGTCAATCTCAGAGCCCATTCTTCTACTGGACAATGCTTATAAAGTATGATGTTTGTCATCATTCTGAAAGACTGAGGTTTCAAGGCCAGCCCTCCAGAGTCATTATCACCCAGAAAACTCTATGCGCACAAACCTGTGAAGTGCTGCCCGAGGAACAATACACCTGAAGCATGGCCTCGGGGTCTGAACAGTGCGGTGTCCTTCTTCTACTCACCTGTGCTCAAAACTGCAATTCTTTATAAAAATGACTCCATAGCTCAATTTACAACGTACCAGTAAACAAGTGACGTGAGAAGGCGGGCGAGCTCTCAGATTGTGCCCTAGGAGGACCAACGCAAGAAGGAAGACCCGAGAAAGGCCTGAGGATCTATGGCAGGATGAGATTTCTTCAAGCTTTCTCACGGTTCTCATCTGACTCTCCTTCTCAACACCTGTGCTCAAACGCTCCACCCAAATGTGGGTCACTGTCCTGGCAGCCCCGGCAGCCCCAGCACCGACGTGCCACAGTGGACCTCCTTGGGGAGCTGTCTCCCAGCTCCTGGCACCTCTTTCCCTCAACCAGAGTTTTCCCTCAGTGTGACTGTCACACTCTGGGTAAATCCACATATAGCAAAAGGCTCCCAGTCTGCCAGCGATCAGTGGGTCCAGCTCACTGATCGCCCATCCACTGTGGGGCTCACAGCTTCTCAGTGTGGAAAAGGCAAAATAATCCATTCCAGGGATGCAGTCAAGCTGCTTTCTCAGTCTCTCCCCCTGCTCAAGTCATTCCTGCACTTGAAGGAGCCTGAAGATATCTCCATTTTACGAGAAGCGCTGGTGAGAAGGATCTTGCTAGCATTATTCCGAAAAGCCCCACTATCTCAGCCTTAACTTCTTCAACCCAATATCTGCTTCATGTAAACTCTGCCGTTTTCCTTTGTTTCTCCCTAGGGGTCCATCCTCTGTGCTACATGACTCTCAGATGACAGGCTCCCAGCCTGACTAAAACCTTGGGAAAGTGATACAGCTGTGCTAATATTGTTATTTGGGGGGATTTTCTACTGTGTGCAGGTCACCTGTGTGGTGTGGCTTGTCTCCAGGGCAAACCTGAGGAAAGTACCAACGTACAACTGGGCACTCTGCCAGTGCAGCGCAGTATCAGAAATGGTGCCACCTTCAGTGCGATCCTCTGAGGGACACAAGGGTGGGAGTCGGAGGCTCTGACTTCACTCTCTGACTAAGTAGGACTGGAATGTTAGTCAGACCTTCACTTGAAATGCTGCCGTAACGATAGCTGCCATTTATTCAAAACCTACTGTATGTCAAGCACTTGATTTTCATCTTCCCATAAAATCCTCCCAACCATTCCCATGGGGCACAAACTCCTAATGGCCCCATTTTTAAGACGAGTAACCAAAGGGTGAAGTAACTTACCTGAAGTTACATAATTAACAAGTGGCAGAAGCAGGCTTGACACCCAGAGTCTGGAGTGCCCAGGCTTACCCAGTGTGCTTTATGGTCTCCACCATTTAGGAAGTACTTCACGGACCCCTAAGGCAGAGTCTCCAAGGATAGCCACCATGAATTCCTTCCTTCTCTCAATACACATGCCATTCCTCCCATCAAGGTGGGCTGTGGATGGGGAGAGAGGGTCTGTTTCCCCTCCCCATGAATCTGGACTGGTCCTGTGACTAGGATTGCCAGATATGGCAGGTCAGAATTGAATTTCAGAGATAAACAATGAGTAATCTTTGAGCATAAGTATGTCACAATATCACATTATTTATCGAAAATTCAAATTTAACTGGGCACCATGTATTTTACCTGGCAACGCCACTTGGGATTTGCTTTGACCAACAGCCTACAGCAGATATGATGATGTGCCAAGTCCAGGCCTAGCCATAACGAGGACTGCTGGCTTCCACTTCCCCCACCCTGGAAGCCCACCCTGAGACCACCATGTTGTGAGGAAGCCCAGCCAGCCATGTGGCGAGGATACGTGGAAAAACACTGAGCACCGGACAGCCCAGCTGCTAGCAGCATGCCGCTGAGTGAGTGACCTCAGTTTACATCACGTGGAGCAGAGAACAATTTATCCCCAGCCTGCGCAAACTGCTAACCCACAGATTTGTGAGAAACAACAAATTGTTGTAGTTTTAAGATCCTACATTTCCAGTAGGTTTCTAATATACCAAGATAACCGAACTAACCCCTAATGGATCATCCTTGCATTATTTTGAATTTAGTCCCCAAACCTTGTGGGGTCCTCTATGGTGGCTCCATCAAGCTTGGTTGCAATGCCCACGCAATCTTGTCCAGTCTCACTGTTATTTTTCCTTAGGGAGACACTGCATCCTTGAGGTTCAGAGCACAGAATTTGGAAATAGCCAGCCTTGGGACTGGATTCCGGCTGTGTCGCACAAAGCTGTATGACCTTGGCCTCTTTATCTGAAAAATGACTATGTTAATATTAATTACCTCATAAGGTGGTTGGTGAGGATTAAAGGAGATTTAATATCTATAAAGTGCTTAGAAGAACAATGCCAAATCTTTCATTAGAGTTCAGTACATACTAGCGGTTATTAGTCATCTTTCCACCAAATAATTCCTCTAGCCTGTGTTATTCTATTTATCTCCCTTATAATTTCTACCCAGTGGAGAAAGTTGAATAAAGCCATAAATTGCACGACAACAGGGTGGTAGGATCCACCACCAACGAGTCACCATTCTCCATCTGGAAAGACTGCTGCGCCTGGGGAAATACAGGAGGTACATGGCTTTTTTAAGGCCCTCTTTTTGCAAGCACCCCCTCATCTCTTTCTCTCCCTGCTCAGCACTCACTGACAATCACATGCCCCTAACTATTTATATGGTAAGAAGCCTTGCATGCATCAGGGTTGATAGTAGATGCTCATTTGATACCAGTTTCCCCACTTCCCCCAGTATCACCCATGTCAGGCATGAAGAGGGCACTGGCTGCTGGTCAGGTCGAATGACATCATTTTGCCCCTCAGTGGCTCCAGCATCATTAATCACTACTTCTGTGACCTCTGTCCTTCTGCCCAAGCTCCACCTTGCCTGTGCTGACATTGCCACGGCTGAGGGCATCCTCTTCCCTTGTGCTGCTTACCCTCTCTACCATCCCTGTCTTCCTGGTCACCTTCTGGAGGAGGCATTCCCTGAAAGCCCAAAGCAAAGCTTTCTGTATCCATGCCTTTCCTCTCTGCATCAGCTCTTCTTCAATAGCTCCGTCGTGTCCACATATGCTCAGCCAAGCCCTCTCAGTTCCAAGGTGAGGGGCCAAACCCTGGGTCCTGTAGCAGAACAAGATATGAGAGCCTGGAGAGCAGAGTGGTGACTCTAATCCAAGGCTGAGCCAAGGGCCAAATACCAGGAGAAGGATAAGCTTCCAAAACCCAGTTCAAAATAAGGGAAGCAGGGCGGCCAGTCCGCTCAGTTGGTTAGAGCGTGGTGCTGATAACACCAAGGTTGCTGGTTCAATCCCTGCATGCGCCACTGTGAGCTGTGCCCTCTTTAAAAAATAAAATAAGAAAAGAAACAGCATGAATGAAATCAAGGTCAGACCTATAAATGTAGACCAACAGGTGGTACTCTTGGGGGCGAGACAGATACTGAATTCCCTGTCCTTGAGGCCACTGGATATCAAAACTGGCTCACGAGGAGCCAGACTCAGACTAAAGGGGTATTTCCAGATCCCTCCACACACTTGATGCACAAAATTTGTTTGAAGCTTCCTTTGAAGACCCCTGGTTCCTGACATTGACCTTTCTTCCACATCTCTATGGCACCACATAAGAGACAATGGCCAAAGACAGCACTTTAGAGGCCGCGATGAAGTACCTAAACGCTTTTCCAACACCTGTTTCCTCACCAGTCCCTGTTTCTTCATGAGCTCTCCACTCCCAGAAAGAGCATACAGACACAGACACGTTTGTCACTGGGACAGTGCTCAATGGTTCCTACAGAGCTGCATTCCTACAGACTCTGTCGGCCATTATTATCTGGCTGTGTGTCTCGCCTCAACTGGGAGTTCCCAGCTTAGTTGGCAGTGGAGTTCCTCCATCCCTGAGGGAGGAACCAAACCTAGTACTTCCTTCCATCCCCCACTGAGCTCAAAACAGTGCTGGATGCTTAACTGGGGGTTAAAGCATATATATATATTCACCTTTTCCTCTTTGGATTTTAGGCTTTTAGGCAACAGATGATAAAAAGAATAGGCTCAGGATTTAATCAAACACTTCTGCTCCCAATGGTGATAATTTACAACTAATATTTATGGAACATGCACTCTGCGATAGGCACATTCCACTCCGTATTTCACTTAACCCTCATCACAATTCTGTGAGTAGGTTATGTGTATTTCAAAGTATGAGGAAACTGAGAATCCAAGACACTAACTTGTCTAAGATCAGATACAGTCCATAACTGGTAGACCCAGGTCCAGAGACTCCAAAGCCTATGCTCTACTCTAGTGCGTAAAACCCCTGGCAGAAAAGTGTGCAACGAGTTTCCATTTCTACTGCTTCTAAAAAACCCAAAGAGCTGCTTCCGTATTTCCCACCAGGGTGTAGCTTTCTCCTAATCCTGTGCAGATGATCTGGTTTCTATGCTCAGAAGGGAGGAGGCTACTGCATGTACATTGTGGAGAACTGACCCAAGGAAGGGGGCATGTGCGAGGAAGACGTGTCCAACTTGTGCTGGTTGGAAGGCAGTGCAGAAGGTCAGAAGACTAAGCCCTCTTTCCTTTCCACAGGTGAGTCAGCAGCTCTCTCCCAGGTGAATAAACTCCCTTTAACCTGCAGGACCCATGAGCAATCCATTCTCTCAATCTGCTGAGACTCTCTCCCAGATCAATAGTCTAGGGACTGAATTTCTTTTACCCAAACAAGTCATTTGCCTAACAAGGCCCTTTGCTTTGCTTTGTAGTGGTGACTTCCCCTGGGACTGTGGAACCCAAGATACCAGGCTCCCCAAAGGAATTTCTTCCTTTCTGGCCTAAGAAAAGCAGTCTCTCTACACCCCATTCTCATTGGAATTGGCCCTCCAGGCCTCATACGTGGGGGTGTTTGTCAGAGAGTTGTTTATAACAGTGAAAAGTTGGAAATACATGATTGTCAACCAAGGGGACCCAGTTAAGTAAATAATGGCACCCCTACGCAACAAAAAAATATGCAGCCATTAAATATGATTAGGTAGGCTATTTTATTGATTGATATGGGAAAACGTCTGTGGCCATCTCGCTGAGTGAGAAAGCAAATGACAGAATAGCTTGTATAATGTGATTCTGTTTATGAGGGCATTGAGAAATTTATAACACGAACACACACCAATTCCCATTTTTGTGGTGGTGGGATTTCAGATGACATTTTACTTTCTTCTTGGTTCTTTTCTATTGCTTAAATTTGTCACAACCAGCCTGTGTTATTTTTACAAAGACAATAATAATGCTGTTTTGTAAGGGAGAAAAATTACGTTGCTTTAAGGTAGAGAGAGGTATTTTCAATACTGTTAAGTAAAGAAAGCAATTATGGTACAATCCTATTATTCTCTCTCTCTCTCTCTCTATATATATATATATATATATGTATATATATATATATACCATCAAGCATGTTTCCCAGGGATATTTTGATCAAAGGAAATAACAATTGGGGAAGCCACATCTAGGCTTTCAATGTTGACACATTAGCACTTTCAGTCATTTCCCATAACGCCTGCAGATTCTATTGACACATGTCCCTGTGTACATCTTGGCCTTGAGAGCCGTTTGAGTCTCAATAATGCGAAAAAAAAGAGGCCCACAGGGGCTGGGCACTGTAAATGGAGAGGGTCTGTCCCGATATTTTGTGGAGAATCTCTACTCCCCAGGGGCTCCCCAACAACCCTCACCGAGATCTCTCCAGCATCCCTTAGAGACAAGCCTGCAGTTCCAGGTCTGTTCTTGGGAGAACCAGTCACAGATTCCCACTGGCACATTTCTGAACTGAGGGGTCAGGATGAAAAAAGCCAGGTGAATCTGAAGATAGGAGCCTTCCTAGTAATTAGACATCTCTAAGCTTTGTTCACTACTGTCTGAGAAGTTCTCATTGAGATAGCTGGTCAGAAGCAATCAATGAAAAGGGTAGAGAAACACCCCTGGGAAGTCTCCAAAAACAAGGCTCATGGAGGGAGGGTCTCTGCTCAACCACTGGTAAGTGGACGGAGGGGTGGACGTATTGCCAGTAAGGGCTGAGACTCCGTTATCCTCCCTTCCTCATAAGCCACCCTCAAACTCTTCAGATCTGATCATCAGCCCCGGCACCTAGATGAACAGGGAGAAAAATCAGAGCTCAGAAACTATGTGCAGTAAATTTGAAATTAATTTCCTTAGGCTTCTACCCTGGAGTACTGTTCCACTCTTCTCTCCTATGGAAAACTCTTCCTAGGGAAAATCCTCCTTGACCTCACTGAGTCAAAGTATTTGAGTGGGCCCTGCGGGCATTTGAGTTTGCAGCCCTTGGTCCACAGGGAAAATTCTCAACTCCTTAGTAGTACCTTACCAGCCTGTCCCAACGTCACTGTCCAGGGAACAGCCCCCACCTGCAGTTCCCACCAAACAGCTAATGGCTGGGCCAGGTCCTATATTTGCACACAGCTCTTCCTTTGCTTACATGTTCCCCAGAGCCTGGAATGTGCTTCCTTCATCCCTTTGTCAGCCCGAAAAATCTCTTCGCTATCATTTCTAGCCCCAGCCTAAATGTAACCTCTTCTGGGAAACTTTTCCAGTTCCTGCAGATAGGATTCTTCATTCCTTCCTCTGTGCTCTGGTTTGCCTTTATTAAAGAAAAAAATGTTTAAACTATCAGAAACCAAACATTGAATGAAAACAATTTTTTTTTTTTTTTTTTTTTTTTACTTTCAAGCAGGAAGCCCAATCCAGCCCAGTCTAGGAAAGCTTCCAATCTGAAGATGTGGGAGTAGAAATGAGGTAGTTTTCTAAAGCCAAGAGACCATGAACTGTCCATTCCCATGTTAGAAATGCAAAGTCCCTGCATGTTACTGACTGGCTGCTAGCACCTGGGTTTTCCTTACAGAAGGTCTGGTTCGGTTAGAGGTGGTCTCCTGGGCTCACATACTGTTTTGCTCAGGTCAGGTTGTGGCATCAGCTGCCCCAGTGAATCAGGAGAGTCACCCAGTGCAGGGTCAGCAGGCCAGGAGACCAAGCCAGGGCTGATTACATGTATTACCTCCATACCAGCACTCACACACGGCACTACAGGTCAGTTTTGTTTTTCTCCCATTAGATGAGTACCTGGAGCATTCTGTCTTTTTTTTTTTAACCTTAGTTCCCAGTCACTCTGCCTCTGGCCCTGTGCAGGATACAGAGAGAATGTTCAACCACTGTTGTTGCTTGACTTACGTGAGATAATGCAGTGAAGTGCCTCACAGTGTCTGGCACATAATAGATGTTCAGCAAATCATAGCTTTTGTCAGACAGACACGTGGGGCCAAATAATGGGCAGGAATCTTTTTCCAAAAAATACGGAGAGATGCCTCTACCTAAGCCCAGTCCAGCTGCTACCAAGCTCACGGCTCCTTTCCTCACCTCGAATTAGCAAGCTGCACTCGTGAGCCATTTTCCCACTGAGACAGCCCTCTGGAAACACACAGCGTCCTCCTTGGGCAGGGCTCTATTCAACTGTGTGTGGGGAATGGGAGCAGGGAGCAGTTCAGTCTCATTTAACCCTAGATTTTATTGCTGCCATCATTTCTTAGAGAAGGTCACACAATTGGGAAATGGCAGCATCAGCCCATGGGGACCCAGAGAGCAGACCCTTTCCACAGCTCTGGGCCCAGAGAGCAGGCCCTTCCCACAGCTGTGGGCAACCCCACCAGCTGTTCATAATGGTTTTAAGGGTGTAAGATGGCGTTCCCAGCTAGACTGTAAACACCCTGAAGGCAGGCAGTGTGCCTTCCAGAGCTGGGGTTTCGAGTTAGGACTCAACGAAATCTGGTTGGAAAGTTACCAGATGGACCTGTCCAAACACCAACGACACTGTGCCCCAGCTGCAGATCCTGAAGGCCTGAGCTTCTGTAAGAAATCCGGAGGCAAGTTTACAGTTTTTCTTTCCTCTGGGAAAACCTTATCAGCTTCTAGACCTCTCTCCCAAAGGGCTCACCTCCATCAAGAGGCCTGCAGCCTGTGAGTCACACCAAGGAAGGGGCGCTCCTTCTCTTTCTGTCGGATGAGTTCAGGCAGGCGCAGGGGAAGGACGCTGAGTCACTGACGGTCAAGAAAGCCAGGAACAGAAGAGGGCCGAGCAGCCTCCCTCCTGAGCCCTGCTCAAGGATATCCAAGGCTTTTCCTAGGCCCAGGCCAGGCTCTCTCAACCTTGACACTGTTAACATTTGGGGCTGGGTAATACTTTGGTGGGGGTAGGGGACTGTCCGGGGCATTGTAGAAAGTTTAGCAGCATCCCTGGCCTCCACCTAAGATGCCAAGTAGCATGTGTTCACACCCAGTTGTGACAACAAAAGGTGTCTGCAGACCTGGCCAAGTGACCTGCGGGTAGGGAGGAATCAACCTGGCGGAGACCACAGGCCTGGAGAGCTTGCTGGCTCTCCACCCCTCCCTTATGCAGAACAGGGCTGGGTCTCAGCCTTCCTCATCTCCTCTCCCACCGTGCTTCTTCCTACCTAGCAATTCCTGAAGATTATCCCTCAGGCCCTAATCACATCAGGGCTTGACTCTTGCTGCTTTCAGGGCAGCGGATGAGAAGGAGCAAGCAATGATCGTGAAGAAGAAATCCAGTTCCCAGAGTTTAGGGAGGGAAGGAAGAGCCAGGAAGGGACCCTGGAGTCCCCATCCTGTGGTAACCAAAAGGACTGAAGGACTGAGACAGCACTGCCCAACAGAAACATAATGCAAGCCACAAGTACAGGACACATATGTAGTTTCCATGTTCTAGCAGTTTCGTTTTTTTAATCAAAAGAAACAGGTGAAATTCATTTCAATATTATATTTTATTTAACCTATATATCAAAAATATAGTCACTTCAACATGCAGTCAATGTTTACAAACTAGTGTGGACAGAAAAGGAGCCACATGTTAGATCTGACAAGCTCAGGGGAGGCCAGCATGACAGGCCCGACAAACTCAAGAGACAGAAATCAACCACATGAGATGATTGAACATAAAAATTCCTAACAACTAAAAGTGAGTCATGGTGGGTAGTCACATCTGGGCCTGTAGCTTCCTTGACAAAGGTCCATCTTTAAGTGAGCCCGTCTATCATCCTTTTGCATCTAAGACAACATGCCACTGGAATGTGACAGTAATTCCCTTTTCCAGACCTCTCAGAGCACAACCCACCCACCAGAGACTACCGCATCCCTCACTGTTATCTTGTTCCTCCCCCACCCCACACTCAGACCATCTCTATGTGCTGTAAACGTTAATCATCATGTGCTTCCCAGTGTAAAAGAAGGATGGTCTCTGTTTTATTTTTTATCCAATCCCAGAGATTTCCCGACTTTGCTTTCTCCTACCCCCTTAATCTACCACCAATGGATCTCATGCAATTGATTCTAAAGTATAAAATAAGCTGCAAAACTGACATTCTCCACAGCATTTTCTTAATCTCGTGAGATTTTGCTTCCCAGCAATTGTCGTCAGTTTGGCTCAAATAAACTCATTAAAATTCTCGACAGGTTTGGACGTTTCTTACGTCAATATTAGTCATGAAATATTTTACATTCCTTTTTTCATACTAAGTCTTTGATATCCGAAGTGTATCTTCCACGCACAACATATCTCAGTCTGCACCAGCCACATTCAAGAGCTCAGTAGCCACACATGGCTGGTGGCTACCATATTGGACAGGGCAGGACTAAGGTTTTCTTACAGAATGAAGTTCACCCTGCCCTTCTCCCAGAGCCAAGGAACCTCCAGAGTCCAAGATCTCAGCTACACAGTGAGGCAATCTGTCCTCCAAGAAGATATTTATAACTCAGAGAACAAGATACACATTTCAAGAAGCCCCGGCCCCATCCAAAACTATGTCCCCCTCTTGGGCAGACAAACACAGCAGCCTGCAGCTTGTCTTGCAGACACTAAGACCTCAACCATTCCACGCCACACCCCTTGCCAGAAAGAAAGCTATAAATTCTCAGGGTGTAAATTAGTCTAACCCCACCCTATACTTAGACTTCCTCCCAGGAATCAGGTACCTCCCCCGAGTCTTACGCACCCTGCTCCCTGCCCCAGAGCTGTTTGCTCACTGCTTGCCTAACACAAGACTGGATCAGGCGGCCCTGTGGATACTGCTTTGTGTGCCATTATCAGTTCACTAACCTTTCACCCAGTTCTGCTTTCCGGTGGACAGATGCCCTGCACAGCTGAGTTCAGTGACTCTCTTCGATTGATAAATTCCCACGCCTTGTGGACAAATGCCTAGTTCAGGCAGCAGACCAGGATCTGGGCCCTTGGTGCAGATCCATAGCCTCTCATTATGGGTGGGATCCTCCTCCCCTTTCCTTGTTCTGCCAGGATGTGCATCCTTAAATCAACTCATCCTGCCTCCAACAAAGACCCTGCAAGGAGCTTGTATGGGAAAAGAGAGAAAAATCCTGAGACTGGGACCAGCAAAAGGGAAGAAATTCCAAGATTTTCCAGATTTTTTTCTCACTGGATATATCCCCAGATAATCATATGGCAGCTTTGGAAAAAAAAGCCGGTCTCTAGTATGTGCGACCTGGCAGATAGCAGGATGTCAATAAAACGCGTGTGAATTTGTTGTTGGTAGCAAACACAGCCCGTGCCCTGGAGGGAAGGGGCCTCTGAGATGTCTCCACGTTTGAAGCTCAGGAAGGAATGAGGACTCCTTATCTGAACAGTTTTCCAGCGTCCTAACCTTTTATCCACACAGGCCTGGGTGGATGGCCAGATGTGTGACTCCTACGTCACCACCAGCAGGCTGTCTGTCCAGACTCCCCTCTCTGTGTGTCCATGAAAGCCCCAGGTCCCAGCTAGAAAGTCCTGATCTATCACTTTCCCCTTGGGGCTACTCTTCAAGTTCCACTCTTCTGGCTTTTAGGAGCCTTTTCAGTTCTGGCTCTTAGGGATTTTTTTTCTTTAGATTTGAGCTCAATTATATCTTTCAAATTACTTTTTTTTATTTTTCAATTACAGTTGACATACAATATTATATTCGTTACAGGTGTCCAGCATGGTGATTACAACTTATTTTGCTATTAATTTTTTTTTCTGCATTTCTCCATTGGAGTTGGAAGGGAGTTCCAGTTTCTGCTGTTAAAGTAACCATATTAGGCCCAAGAAGGAGTAGCTCATGCGAAGTCCCAAGTCAGCAAAGCAAAACTTAACCAAGTTTCTATGCTCAGCTCTCCCAGAAAAGGAAAGTCTGGGTCAACCAATCAGTGCTTGCCTGCTGAGCACAAGTTAACTGACGCAGTCCAAGGATTCGCTTTATTTTATATAAGGAAAGTAACCCTGCTTTTTCACCACTCAACAGAGGTCCAGTATAACGTTCTTGTACCTGCTTAGTGTTGTCTATAAAAACCTCACTTGCACAGCTCTTTGGAGCTCCGTTCCATCTGCTAGAATGGACGCTGCCCTATTCATGAATTGCTGAATAAAAACCTACTGGATCATGAAATTGTCTGTGGAGAATTTTCTTTTAACACTGCTATGTCACCCATACGTACTGAAAGTACAGGCTGATGTACTAACGCAAATCTGATCATCTAAGTTCCCTTCTCCAAACCCTTCACTGAGTCCCCATTTCCTTCAGGTCACAGTTAAAAGCCTACGCCAGGGCTCTCATGATCACACCTGGGTTGGTTTCCTGGGCTGCTTCTAGGGAAGCCCCTCCTCACACCCTTCACTCCAAGGTCACTAAGATATCTGCTGTGCCCCCGAGTCTGAGTCTGCCATGGTCTCTCACACCTCCTCCATTTACATATGCTACCTACCTGCCTGGAATATTCTTCCCCTACCTCACTCCCACTCAGCCTATATAATTCACACAAGATGTCATTTTCTACAGCAAGCGTTCCATACCTTCTACCCTGGAAACTTGAGTCAATCCCGCACTTCCATGTTTATGCTTAGTCCACTCAAATCTCTTCTCACAGGATATTGCAATTATCTATCACCATAGCATTTTTTTTTTCCTTTTCGTCATGGAAAAACCACTTCTTCTTCCAAGTTCAGTCTCCAGCAACTATTTTGTTCTACAAGACCCTGCCCACAGGCAAATTTTCCAGGAAGGTAACAAATTAGGGCTTCAGGGTCCTTACTAGCCCTGACCGTTCTAAGACCCTGGGAAGGCCTTAGCTGTGGCCCTGTAAAATTTTTTTTGAAAAATTTTAAAAAGAAGATATTTTAGCCACAATTGGTTAAACCACTGCATCTTTCCACCTCGATTTTCCCTTCTTCACACTTCCTCCTGTAGCTTCAGAATGGCTGCAGGCAATGTGAGGTCCAGCTGAGGGGTAGCTGAGGTAGGAATGCACTGTGCTTGAGTCTACTGCATATATTTATATGATTTGGAAATAGTTGTGTATTTAGATAAGTTATTGGTAGTCATCCAAGTGGAGAAGGGCTTCCAGGAGCACTGCTCCCACCCACTATCCCGACTCACCCAGCCTCAGTCATGAAAGTGCAGAGCCAGAATTCAGGTCACAGCACTCATGCAGGCAACAGCACTCAGATGCATGTGGGTTTGAAATGTACAGAGCCAGAGAGCCTATGGAAGCCTCTTCCAACCATGAGAGTTAACGACGAGCATGCATTTTTTTTTTCAATTTAGCAATGTTTGATATTGGTCAGCTTTAGAACATTTCTAATTTGTTGTGATTTATTTTCTCATTCATTCCAAGTCATCATTTCTGGTAGGTAATCTTGTGGTTTTTTTCTTAATGAGCTTTCCCCAAACTGATATCATTGTCAAGCCCCACAACACTTGGATTTGTCCCTAAACCTATACCCTGCCACAGCTGATCCAAGTTGGACCCCACATTCTCTCACTCAGAAATTTGGAACCAGGATTTCAGTGTCATTGAAACTGTGACATGTAAACTCAGAAGCCATGGGGTAGCCACATTTCCCTATTTGGATGAAGTTTTGGAGAAAGCCAATAGGCAGACTGGCCAAAGACAGACAGTTCCATCTACTTTCCTACCTACTTGTTCCTGCCTTCTTTTCCCTTCCTGTGGGGTCTGTTTTAGTTAGCAATTGCTGCATAAAAATTAACCCAAAGGTTAGCAACTTAAAACAACAAACATTCATTACCTCACAATTTCTGCAGGTCAGGAATTCCAGAGCAGCTGAACCAAGTGGTTCTGCTCAGAGTCCCCCATGAGGCTCAGTCAAGACATCAGCCAGAACCCTGTACACTGTCGGTGGGACTGTAAATTGGTACAGTCATTATGGAAAGCAGCAAGGAGGTTCCTCAAAAAATTAAAAATAGAACTACCTTCTGATCCAGTAATCCCACTTCTTGGTATCTATCCAAAGGTAATGAAATCAGGATCTCAAAAAGATAGCTGCACTCCCGTGTTCATTGCAGCCTTACTCACAATAGCCAAGATGTGGAAACAACCTAAATGTTGTCAACAGATGAATGGATTTAAAAAATGGGATATATATATATATATATAATGGGATATATAGATAAAATGGAATATAAAATTGGGAGATAGATAGATAGATGATAGATATAAAACGGAATATTATTCAGCTTTTAAAAAGAAAGGAATCCTGCCATTTGTAACCATATATATAAACCTGGAAGACATTTTGCTAAGTGAAATAAGCCAAACACAGAAAGACAAACGCTGTATGGTCTCACTGATATGTGGAATCTAAAAGAGTTAGACTCATAGAAACAGGGAGCTGGATGGTGGTTGTTAGAGGCTGGGGGGGAGGGGAAAATGGGAGATGTCAGTCAAGGGCGCAAAGTCTCAGTTCTGCCAGATGAATAAGAACCACAAATCTGGGGCCGGCCCAGTGGCTCAGGCAGTTGGAGCTCCATGCTCCTAACTCCAAAGGCTGCCGGTTCGATTCCCACATGGGCCAGTGGGCTCTCAACCACAAGGTTCCCGGTTGGATTCCTCGACTCCCGCAGGGGATGGTGGGCTGCGCCCCCCGCAACTAATAATGGCAACTGGACCTGGAGCTGAGCTGCGCCCTCCACAACTAAGATTGAAAGGATAACAACTTGACTTGGAAAAAGTCCTGGAAATACAATCTGTTCCCCAGTAAAAGTCCTGTTCCCCTCCTCCAATAAAATCTTAAAAAAAAAAAAAAAAAGAACCACAGATCTAACGCACACACTGACTAGTTAACAACACTGTATTTTATACTTGAAATTTGCTAAGAGGGTAAATCTTAAGTGTTCGCACCACACACACAAAGAAGACATATAGATAGTAAATATGTGAGGTGATGATTAGCTTGTGTGTTAATTAGCTTGATTGTGGTGATTATTTCACAGTGTATATCAAATCATCAAGTTGTACACCTTAAACATATACAATTTTTAACTGCCAATTATACCTCGATAAAGCTGGGGCCAGGGAGATGTCACCAAGACCTGCCATCATCTTAAGGCTCACCTGGGGCTGGAGGAGCTGCTTCTACTGTGGCTCATTCGCCTGGTTGGTAGCAGGAGGCCCCAGTTCCCTGCCATGTGGACCATGCCGCAGGTTCTGCTGAATGTTCTCACAACATTCCCTTAGAGTGGGGGATCCAAGAGAAAGAGCAGGAAGGAAGCCACAAGGCCCTTCATGATGGTTATGGGTTGATTGTGTTCTCCCTAAAACTTACATGTTGAAATCCTAACCCTCAGTACCTCAGAGCGTGACCTTATTTGGTCTTTACAGAGGTAATCACGTCAAAATGAGGTCATTAGAGTGGGCCTTAATCCAATGGGACAGTGTCCTTAGACAAAGGAGAACTTTGGGAGAAGACAGATATGCATACAGGGAAAACACTGAGTGACAATGAAGGCAGAGATGGGGTGAACGCCAAAAGACTGCCAGCAAACCACCAGAAGCTGGGCAAGAGGCACGGAACAGATTCTTTCTCACAGCCTCCAAAAGCAACAACCTTGCCAACACCTTCATCTCTGACTTCTGCCTCCAGAACTGTGAGACAATACATTTCTATTGTTTATCATCCAGTTTGTGGTATTTTGTTGCAGCAGCTCTAGAAAACTAATGCAGTGACCAAGTCTCAGAAGTCACACATCGTGACTTCTTCCACATGCCATTTGTTAGGAGTGAGTCACTGAGGACAGCCTGCACTCCAGCGGAGGGAATTAAGCTCCGCTTCATGAAAGAAACATCAGAGAATTTATGACCATGTCTCAGAACCACCACCAAGGCCGTGAGATACTCAGTAACCATATGCTAATCCCCCTCTTTTGTTGGAGCTGACTCAAATTTGGATCCCTTAGTGCTGCAATCACATCTTTATTAAGAATTTATTTAGGTGTCATTCTTCTCTAATAAATTCTGGAGGATAAATTTTATAACTCTGCCTATAACTCTGTCCCAGGAACCTAATCTAAGGCTGGGAATATTTGTTCCAAAAACTGATAAATCCATTAATTATGCCCAAAATAACACATTACCCTTGTCTATTACTTAGGACGTCACATGGCACTTCCCAAGTGGACACCTACTTGAGAAACCTACGGTAGGGATCAAACGGGAGAATGGCTGCAAAGTTTCCTGAAGCAGGAAATGGTATCCTTTTCTCTAGAGGTGATTCATTCAGTAGGTAACCAACTAATATTTGGTTTTTATACCCCTAAGGGTGTAACACTTTTCATATAACTTCATACTTTCATGCATTCAGCAAATATGTATGGTCTATTGTGTACCTCATACTAGACTAAGGGCTAGATATAGTGTGATGAATAAGACAGTCCTTGTTGTCCAGAAATATACAGTTTTGCTTTAAAATGCTTGTCAGCCTATGTGTCCCAACTATCTCTGGGTGGCTCTGCCTGTCACCATCAGCCTCTCCAGCCTGCGCCTTACCTCCTGAGCACCCCGTTTACTGGGCACTGGATGGAAGATTGAGGTCAAGAGCTTCTGCCTTGAGAAGTGGCTGTTCTAGCAGGGACCAGATGGTCAGAGAAACACAGTTGTCTGGAGTTTAATTTTACTGCTCTGTGAATACTTTTTCCCTTTGCATGCTACAGGGCATCTGGGACAAAGACTCTGAGTGGGTATGAGGAATAGAGAAATGAAAAGCTAAAAATGACAAACAAGGGACACAATGATACATTCTCACTTGAGAAATAACTGAGAAGAGACTGCAGAGAGCTGACGTGGGTGTATGGAAATGATATGTAAACGTGACAACCATACCAGTTCAAATTATTACAGTCTTTTTCTTTTACATACTGGGGTGTTGGTCACTGGGAATATTCTTCTGGGATCTACCGTGTGAAAATATTGGCTGCTAAGCTCACTCACGCTCACTATTTGATCAGGTGATCAGGGGGGAAACATGTTTCCACTCTGACCCTTGGTATCTCCTTTCACATGACAGAGTTGGATACGTAATCTTAAAGGTTTCTTCCATCTTTTACATGTTCTTAGTACAGAGAGTAATACTTTCCTTTGCCCTCTGAATTTCCAAGGAAACTACCTCAGGATTTAAATGCTCCTAGAAAATCTAAATCATGGTAAATATATATATATATATATATATATATACACACATATATATATACATATATATACATATATATATACACATATATATATATATATATATATATATATATATATATATACACACACAAAGGAGAGGATTTTAAAAAAGTTGTGGGAAGAATTAACCATAAAAGGGAGGATAGGAGAAGGTAGAAAACAAGAGATGAACTTGGCTAAAGGTTGTAGGAAACTCCCCCCAACTCCCGAGCATCCACAGAAATGCACAGCCACAGGTCATCTGTTGGTCCCCAGTGGTAGCACATACCACAAGACTAGGTGTATATTAGAGTCTCGAATTTTTTAAATTGTTGAACTGAGCCAAACTGATTCCATTTCATCGAAGTTATTGTCTTTATAGCTAGTAAAATCCCTAGTATAGAGGGTCTGAGTAGAGGTTTGATGCCCACTTGGTTGTTGAGAAAGTGAATCATGCATCAGCCAATGCCTTTTGGAGTGACCCCTGCTGTCTCTTCCAACTCTGTGATTCTACATTTCTATGATGATTTAATCAGATGAGGTTGGATTGAATTTCCTGCAACTCTCAAATTTTAGACTTAAACACACCTGAGTCTGTATTTGCAAGTCCTATAGTAGCTGCTCTGCCCCTGCTCAACCAATTCCTCCATGTTTGATCCCCAATCATCCTTTGGGGCCTAATGGCAGGGAGGGAGCCCCATTCAGGTCCTCTGTTCTTGTGCCCTTTCCGAGTTGCTATTAATCAATTTTCAGTTCACTGTTCTGTTTCTTTCATTTCCCCCAAAGTCATTTCCTTCTATTATTCAACCAATAAATATTTATTGAGCACCAATGTATATCTTGCTGTACGTCTGGAACTAAATGGAATACAGAGTATGCAAAAACCTTGGTCCCTGCCCTCCAAGGTGCTGACAGTTTGGCTGGAGAGGTAAAACTGCCACATGTTTAGTAATTTTAAAAATGAGCTTAAGGTACGGTAGTTTATAACCAAGGACTAAATGGCAATGAAAATGCTGTAAGATTTCAGAAGAGAGGAATATTGCTTTCTTTATGGTGGTCTGGAGGAGGGGAAGTCTAAATTAGACATTTAAACATGGGAAAGATTAAATTTTGATTGGGGAAGAAAGAAGGCCATCCTAAGCTTGACAAACAAAACAGGAATTAGAACAGGGCATCACATGCAAAGCCCTGACTGGATGGCGCATAGAGGCAGTCAGTGACGAGACACATGGGAGATGGAGCTGAATAGATTAGCACAGAATAAGAGGCGGCTTTAACTGTGTTTCTGAAAGCTGTCATCCTCAGCATCTTCAGTCCTTGAGGCTGTAGACCACCCACATTAACACTGGGGGCTATTTATGACTGAGGGAGAACACGTTTTGTAGTCATCAGCTCTCAGAGGCTCATTCCAGATACTTGCCACACTCAGCACTATCCTAGGAATTAAGCATATGCTGGCAGCAGTGGCATTATTTGTAGGAAGGTGAGCAATCAGTCGGCTAAAAGAAAAAATGCGGTGGGATGAGTGAGAAAGGTAGATGTAGGTGGAAGGTGGAGGTGACAGACTGTGAGAAAGGTGGAGAACAGGGGGCGTACCTGAAATATGACTCTTAGGAAGCAGAAACACGTTCACACAAAATTACTTGCAACTTGCCAGCTGAGGCCCTCAGCCATTTCAGCACCCTTGTGACTGGACAGCACTTCCTCCAGGTTTGCTCTTTCCATGGGCCACTCAGAGTCTGTGATATCTTGTTCCAATTCTACCTCAGATTCACCTTTTTCTCTCCGTTCCAATCGCCCTTTACCAGTCACAGCGATTTATCAACCTTCAGTGGATTGCTTAACGCTTGCTGTCACTTCCTGGCAATGCCTGAATTAGCACCCCAAGGAAAATCTATTCTACTAGGATGGAATCAAATACGGTACTCTTTTTGCCTTTGTTTCCAGGAAGACAAAGCTATATTAGGCAATTAGCAAATCTAGATTGCAATTCATAGTCGATAGAAGCTATCATGAACTGGAAGCTCACTGTGTGCTGGGCTAATCTCCATCCTTTATGTGCTGTATCTCATTGGGCTCTCTCGACGTTCCTTGTGACGTAGGGATTTTCAACCCCATTTTACAGACGAGGAACCTGGGAGTCATAAGCATTCTGTAATTTACCCTAGACTACACCACTAATAAATATCAGAACCAGGATTTAACAAGGCCGTGTTAGTGGACCGCAGGATTTTAGGTGAGACGCAAGTTAACGAATTGATTTTTAATGTTATACTTTTCTTCCAATGTTCATTAAAAATACAACTGTTACATTAAATCCATGAATTTTACAGATGTTTCTTCTTAAGGTAGAGCTAGATTTAGTTCATTTTTAAGTGAGCTGGCTTTTTAAAATATTAAGTAAATACTACATGTAACATGTAAATTTAGCAAACATGACTGACTTTTAGAGAACACAGCCCTGGGCTAGACTTTTTATACTACTGAAGGATATTTCTGCAAACTTATCCAATCCTCAGTCTTGGAAATGTCACTGTAGCATATAATTTCCTTATAAAATGCATATTCCTTAAAAAAGGCATACTGAGATGCAAATGCTGGGGGCTCAGCTAAATTCACTCACTAGGAAAGTGACTCACTCCTAACACCATGGGATAGGGCAGGTGTTTTGAATTCATATCTCAGCAAAATTGCAAGTTTTGTCTCTGATGAATCTTTAAGGTAAGGAAACTGCACATGTTAATTTGGTGAGTTCCTAGAGTCCTCTGTATATAGCTCCCTGTTTCCTTTAGATGTCTAAGACAAAGGACTTACTAAGACAAAGGAGGCGTGCCCAGTTCCTTGTACACGGCAGGTACTCAATTGATAGCTATTAAGTAAATTAATAAATAAGTGAATGCCTACGTGCATGCATGAACTAACAATAGGCATTTATACGTAAGTAGAATTTGAACATGTAATGAAGAGAGAAGATCTTCAAGGTGGGATAAGAGAAAGTTTCCATTTTTCTTTCATAGAGAAAGCAGTATAAATATTGACACCAAATCCACCAAATCACTTTTTTTGACTAACATCAGTGGATGAAGCAGTCATTCCTGTCTCCCCTTTCAAGCTAAGTCCAGTGTTGCAGACCCAACAACCATTTCCTACTCCTTCCCCCGTGCCTGCCTAAAACTATAGAGGCTTCATAAGCCAGATGCTATCTTTCCCAATCACTTGTGGTCAGAGATGACCATGTGAGCTTTCAGGAGAAATCAGCTACCTGGCTTCTGGGCAAGATATTTGTTCACTGATTAAAAGAAGTCTATCAACAAATTCATTGTTAAATAAAGAACAAATATCCTCATCACTTAAGTCACCTTGACTGAGTTTTCTATTACTTGTAGCTGGAAAGCTGTAATATACTCATCTCATAATTCCATTTACTCAGCAGATTTCGTTTTTAAACTCTTACTAAGAACTAAGCTCTGTTTTGTTCCCACCATCCAGTAAATTTGCCATCCTTCACATGTTCTCTTTCTGCTACCTTTACCCCCATGGGAAATACTGGTCATTCCTCTCCACTATATTTTACATTCTGTGGGTCTATAAGAAAACACCTGCTTGATTAATTCTATTCCAAAATAAAGAAAGAAGGAAATTAGAGTTTATCCATGCTTTGCAAACCTAGTCTCATGTGAATCTTTATAATCATACTTTGGGGTAAGTACTTTACCTCCATTTTGCAAAAGGAAAAACTCAAGTTAGATCAAACAATTTGTAAAAGTGATGAAGCCAGAGTGTCTTAATCACTTAATTGCAAAAGCCATGCTCTGCCTACTTCTTTCTCTCCCACCTACTCTCACTTCCACGTAAATTGGTTCCTTTGGGCTTATGCTATTGGAATAATCGACACAATCCACGCTTGCACCTTAATTTCTATATTTGTATTTGTGTCACTTACGGTCAGCACTTGGTTATCAGCATCCATGGGGAGAGAGCAGTTACACAGATGTTCCAAACATAATTCATATCTGCCTCAAAAACCCACAAGGTAATTTGTTTTCATAGCAGATTTCCCTTCTAATCATGTTTTCCTCAGGCTCACACTAAGACAAATTCGAACTTTCTAAATACTCACCCAGTAATGACAGGGTGAAAACGTCCCAGCTAAGAAAATCCCTTGGTGGGATTAGAAATGACAGGAGGTTGCACAGTCATGCCTATGTGGCTAGTGGAAAGTAGGCCATGCAACCATGTCTTCAGACTCTGTATTAGTCTCCTAGGGCTGCCATTAACAAAATAGCACAGACCGAGGGGCTTAAAGAATGGAAATTTATCTTCTCACAGTTCTGGAGGCTGGATGTCTCAGACCAAGGTGCCAGCAGGGTTGCTTTCTGGTGAGGGCTCTTTTTCTGACTTATAGACAGTCACCTTCTCACTGTGTTCTCACATGGGTGTGCGTGTGTGTAGTTGTAAGAGGAAAACGAGAGAGAGAACACTGTGGTGTTTCTTCCTCTTCTTATATGGTCATCATATAAGTCAGTCCTATTAGATTAGGGCCTCACTTTATGACTTCATTTAACTTCAATTACCACCCTAAAGGCATTATCTCCAAAAATATAGTCAAATTGGGGGTTAGGGCTTCGATATATGATTTGGGGAGGCACACAATTTAGGCCACACAGCCCCTGAACTTGAAAATTCACACAAATCAGAAGAAGATGAAGAAGATAATGAAGGAAGTGAGGGAGAAGAGGAAGAACAAGTAGCAGTTACAAGTTACTGAGTATCTGCTATGTGCCCTCGGAGGTGCTTTCACAAACAACATATTATTTAACTCTCACAGCGAGCCTGGAAGTCAGATACCGTTGCTCTTTTATGGTAAAATGTACATAACATAAAATTTACCATTTTACCCATTTTTAAGTGTGCAATTCAGTGGCATTATGTACATTCAGAATGTGGTACAATTATCACCACTGTCCAGTTCCAGAACTTTTTCATCATCCCAAAGAGAAACTGTACTCATTAAACAATAGGTCCCATTCTCTCCTCCCCCCAAGCCCATGGTAACCTCAATTCTACTTCCCGTGTCTATGAATTTCCTGTTCTAGGTACCTCATACAAGTGGGATCACACAATGTGTGCCTGTTTTAGTCTGGCTTATTTCACTTAGCATGAAGTTTTCAAGGTTTATTCATGTTGTGCCACGTATCAGAATTCCATTCCTTTTTCTGGCAGAGTAATATTCCACTGTACGTATATTCCCCATTTTGTTTATCTGTTCATCTGTTGGTGAACATTTGGGTTGTTTCTACCTTTTGGGTATTCTGAATAAGACTGCTAGAAACATTGGTGTACACGTATCTGTTTGAGTTCCTGTATTATGAGATCACTTACGTCCCCCCTCAATACGCATATGTTGAAATTCTAGTCCTCAGGACCTCAGAATGTGACCATGTTTGGAAAGAGGGTCTTCAAAGAGGTAATTAAGGTAAAATGAGGTCATTAGGGTGGGCCCTAATCCAATATGACTGGTGCCCTTATCAGAAGAGGAGATTAGGATACAGGCCCATGAGGAAAGACCACGTGAAGACACAGGGAGAAGACTGCCGTCTATAAGCGAAGAAGAGCGACCTCAGAAGAAACCAACACCACCAACAGCTTGATCTCCTAGCAACTTCCTTTCTTTGACTATCAACTTTGTTTCCTGTAAGATAAACACTGAAAAACTGTAGTGTGTATCACTGCACTGATGAATTTTAAATTTCAAACTAAGTGTAAGGAATTACAAAAAAGTTTTGATTTTTCTGTGATACTTCAATGGTTTTTAAAAGTATCATTAAAAGGTTCAAAAATACACAAAGCAGACAGTATGATAAATTAAATTCCATGTGCGTATCATCCAGCTTCAACAATTAACAATTTATAGCCCATTGTTGCTTTATGTCTACCCTCACCACTCTTCTAACCCAGATTATTTTTTTACCTTTTAATTTTGATATAATTTATTTTATACTTATAATGTATTTTAATATAATTTTTAAAGTTTCAAGAATAATACAGGAACTCTATATACACTTTATCCAAAAATCACCAATTATTTATATTTCCATTTTCATATATATATGTATATGTAGTATACATATAGAATATTCATATATATATATGAAATTTTTTCCCAAGCTATTTTTATCACCAAACACTTCAGTGAGTAGTTTCTAAGAGTAGGTGATTCTCTTATGTAGCCAATACAGGTATCAAAACTAAGATAGCTTACATTGATGTAGCACTATTATGTAATCCACACTTCCTAGACATGCTCTGTGAAGCTCATTGTCACCAATTTATTTGACCAGTATTAGGGCCCAGGACAGTCCCTCAATGTCCAGCAGAGAAGCCCCCCGGGGTCATTTAGGAATAGCTAGCTAAACTGTCTCCCCCCAGGCAAGCTCCCAAGGGGAAGACTTTTCTTCCTCCAAACTTCAGAATCCAGGAAGGAGATAGGAAGGAAGGCTCTACCTGTCCCTGTCATGCCTTTCTGCTGGCAAGAATGGAACTATAAGCTCAGCATCTCAAGGAGACACTCATCTCCCTCAGCCTCAAGACCAGAGCAAGGGACCAACCTCTACAGGGGATGGTCTCTTCTTCCCTGAGGCTCAACCTTCCAGGACCCAGGAGAGGATATGGGGGTGGGGGTGTTTAAGGAGCTCTGAGCCTCCAAAGCCACAGGGGATCAGGAAGGAGTGGAGCTAGCTTTATTAACTCTGACAGGACTGCAATGTGTCCAGAGCTTTGGTCCTAAGTGACACATTCTGTTTGCCTGAGTAGGGTGTCTTGTCACTGGGTCTGGATGTGTGGGCACCCCAGAAAGAGCTCTAGGGAAGAGAACCTGAAAGACACAGGCTGGAGTGAAAGTGAGTCATCCCACGTGGCTGGCTGAGAGGGTCTTGAGTCCCCACTGCAGGTGTATCAGGATGGGGAGCACCACGTGCTAAGGTTGGTAGTACTGTCCATTAGCAAGTCTGCTGAGTTCCATCAGATCTGATTCTGAGGTTGCCTGTTCTCTCCTCCTTTCTCTTCCCCAAAATCCACACCCACAGGCAGCAGGTTAGCTCAGTTGGTTAGAACGCAGTGCTCTTTTTTTTCAAGTTTTTGTTTTTTTTCTAACTTTGAGTTAGGGCTCTTCCTTTTTTTTTTTTTTTTTTTTTCCTTTTTTTAAGGTTTTTTAGGGTGTGGAGCTCTTAACAACATGGTTGCTGGTTCGATCTCCACATGGGCCACTGTGAGCTGTGCCCTCCACAACTAGACTGAAACAACTGCTTGACTTGGAGCTGGTGGGTCCTGGAAAAACACACTTAAATAAATAAAATGTTAAAAACAAAAACCCACACCCACCTCATCCCCTACTCCGTCAGCCTTCAAGCATTTCCTGAGATTCCACTGCCTTCAGGGATCCTGAGCGATCTCTTCCAGCTCCCCAACCACGTGTTCATAATCTAGCCTGTGGTGGGATGAAAGATAATGGATGTCGTAGTCCCCCCTTATCCGTGGTTTCTCTTTGCTTGCTTTTAATTACCCACAGGCAACCATGGCCCAAAAATATTAAATGGAAAATTTCAGAAATAAACAATTCATAAGTTTTAAGTTGAGTTCTGTTCTGAATAGTGTGATGAAATCTCATGTCATCCCTCTCCATCCCAGATGATACGTGAATCATCTCTTTGCCCAATGTCTCTGCATTGTACACACCCCCACCCCAGCCTGTGAGTCACTTAATAGGTTATCAGATCAAGTATCATGAAATCACAGTGCTTGTATTCAAGTAACCCTTATTTTGTTTCACAAAGTCCCCGAAGCACAAGAGTATGATGCTGGCACTTGGGATATGCCAAAGAGAAACCGTAAAGTTCTTCCTTTAAGTGAAAAGGTGACAGTTCTCAACTTACTAAGGAAAGAGAAAAAAATCATATGCTGAGATTGCTAAAATCTATATTAAGAACAAATCTTCTATCCATGAAATTGTCTAATTTATCAGTTAAACTTGATCATAGGTACAAGGTCAGACAATTAAGTTCACAAACTCATCCTAGAAAAAGTGCTACATACTCATTGCTGAATATCACTATGGTCACCTTCGAAGTACTCCCCTTGGGAAGCTATGCACCGATGCCAGCGCCTAGTCCACCTTTCAAAGCAATTTTGGAACTTTTTTTCTGGAATGACCATCAGAGCTGTTATCGTATTACCCTTGATGTCCTGAATGTCATCAAAATGTCTTCCTTTCAATATTTCCTTTATCTTTGGGTAAAGAAAGAAGTCATTGGGGGCCAGATCAGCTAAGTAGGGAGGGTGTTCCAATACAGTTATTTGTTTACTGGCTAAAAACTTCCTCACAGACAGCGCCGTGTGATGCAAGAACCATGAATTGTTGGCGAAACATTCAGGTCGTCTAACTTTTTCAGCACTTCCAAATAGTGAACTTGGTTAACTGTTTGTCCAGTTGGTACAAATTCATAATGAATAATCCCTCTGATATCAAACAAAGATCAGCAACATCGTCGCAACAAGTTCACGAACTTAATTGTTCCACCTTCTCTATGTATGTATAGGAAAAAACTGGGAGTGTTGGAACATATCCCCTGCAATAAGGGGGAACTGTATCAAGTGCCTACCTTCTTTCCAGAAGTGTGCTAAATACCTTGACACACATTGTCTTTCAGCCCTCAGAGAAACTGAGAAAAATGAGGCTCAAAGAGGTTGAGTAACTACCAGGTTTCCTGACTCGTTTCCAATGTGCCTCTTGCCGAGTAAATGTTGACTGAGATTAATTCCTACTTCCGGCCATTGCTCTTCCCCATTTCCTCCATTGAGCCCCAACTTCCTCAGCCCTCAAGTCTCAGCCCTGTGTTTCCTGTCTCTGAAGCCTTCCCAGGTGACTCCAGTGGGGTCCTACTGCAGGGAGGGCACCACCCAACTTCACTCTTGTTTCATCAGAGCGAGTTTGTCTCTCAACAAAATTTTAACACCCTAAGTAGCCAAAGCCATGTCTTATGCTATTTTGAAAGTAGCTATGTAAATACTTTGAACCACTGTAATTGTTTAAATACTTTCGAACAACCACAATTGCTCAAATACTTTTGGTTAACAGTAGTTGTTCAAATATTTGCTGTTCACTTGATACAAAACTTAGAACAGCCTCTGCTTTCAGAAGTTATAACGTGATAGGGAAGCAAAACAATCCAGTGGGAAGACTTCTAAGAAAGACAGAAACATTGACAACGTCCTTTTTGTAAACAACTAAATCCATCAGTGTGAGTAAAATACAACTGCCACAAAAGGAGAATTCAGTTGAGTAAGAGAAGGCTGACTAGAAAGGCTGAGGGATGGCTTCACAGATTTATGGAGGAAATCTGGAGGTCCTTTGCAAACTGAGAACCTTGGAGTTTATCTGTAAGGCTATTGGTCAAAGTCACCACAACTGAGAATTATTGAGAGGTGAGCTTCTGAAGGAATCAAATGACCAACTGGGAGATGGGAGTAGTAGAGAATGAGGCGGGAGTGTAGTCTGGGGAAGATGGTGAGAGAAGAAGAGCTGGGGAGGAGGACAAGAAACCTCATTTACTGGAGAGCAGGATCCAGGAGCTCAGCCTAAGTACAATGTTGACAGTGGAGTGTGTGTGTGTGTCTAGGGAATTGGACTGTCATCCTATCAGAGAAAAAAAGAAAACATTAATATTCATTGTAGATCAGAGACTCATAGACAAGAACTAAAACCCTAAGAACGTTAGAAAAGGAAGAGTAAACATAAAAGATACATGGAGTACCTGGATGGAGAAACTGGAGTAGAGGGCAGGAAGCTCACTTCGCTAGTTTAGACTTCAAGACCGAAACATGTGATAAGATTCTGTCACAATACAGGACCCTGACTTTCAGGGTTGCATGTTCTGACCTTTACAATAAACAGAAGGTTGACCTTTGAAGGGCATGGGGTGTTCCAGTGAATTCTAGAGTTACACAATCACAAGCTCAAGTCTGGAGGAAGGAAAGGCAGTGTCCTGACGTCCTGAAACTGACTAGTTCTTTTAAGGCCACAGTCTTCAAACTGGGGTTGTGTACCCCTGAGAGTAAGTGAAGACATTTCAAGGGGGTTGTAGGAAAAACAATTTTAAAAGAAACAATTTCTAGAACCTCAGTGTCTATACTAAGCAAAATCAATGTCCTTGAAAATGCATCTGTAATGGGGGTTCTGTACCCCTTTATCATCTTCCCTTTCACAATTGCCCTTCCCCCACTTTTGAAAAGAAATGGGTGCTTTGTCTCTGTCACTGGCCAATTCAGTTGGTAAGACCAACATCTGTAAGGGGTTCTAAAACATTACTACAATTAATCAGAAATAAGGTGCTGGCTAATTCGTGCTTCTAATTGAGGTGGACCATTTCTTTGGGTGGACATTTTAAAACATTCCTTGCCTGTGCTGAACTGTCTCTGTCGAGTATTTTCCAAATCACACACTTAAGTTGTCTGGTGCCACTACAAGCAATAAAACTGACTCTGAAACCAGCTAGCAGATGGTTGCCTGAAGTTGGAAGTCACAGTCGCTTTGCATTTTAAAACTCAATAATGTGCAACATAGTATCTACTCAGAGTGATCTTATCTAAGTTTAAATCCTGCCACGTAGCACTCCGACTTGGTACACACACAAACACATAACATTACTGAAGAAAGAATTAAAAAATCACAAAAAGGAAGACATTTTAAAAACATGAAAGTCAGAAAAAAGTACAAACATTAAACGCGTGTGTGACTCAACAATTTTAATTAATAGAGTATAAGTGGCTATCCACTTCAACAATATAAATGTCGAATAAGTATTTGCAGACTTTCGGTCTGAGGAGGGGCAAATGATTATTCTGTCCCATTCACTGGTGCATCCTCAATTTCTAGAACAGTGCCTAGCCCGTTGTAGGCAGTCAATAAACATCTGTTCAATAAATGAATGAATGGGCACCTACATGCTGGTTTTCCTTGGACCAGCGGCTTTGTCATCACCCGAACTTTTTGAGAACTATAGAAGCTGGGGTCCCACCCCAGACCTACTGAATCAGTACCTTCATTTTCACAAGATCCCCAGGTGATTTGCATACACATTAAAGTTTGAAAAGCATTGAACCACATGCTTCTATCCAGCTTGAAATTCAAGAGTGAATAAGGTATGCAATTCTCCCCCCAGAACTCGGTTTAGTCTGAGCTGTTCCTAGCAGAGGGAAAAGCATGGCAAAAGCCACGAAGTGAGAAAATTGCCTATTTTCTTGCCTGACCCTTTTCCACTACTGTGAGGAAATGAGCATTAGGCATTGTGTTGCCTGAGTGGGGATGGGATGACAGGACGGCAATGCCATGTGACTTTGTCTTAACAATGGTGAGAAGCGCTGGTATCATGGGTTAACACTGTGTAAGACTGTCTTCCCCTCCACAATGTCCTACTGTTGCTGGCAGATGGCAGCCAAAACCAGGACTACCTTTCTGAGGCCCCCTTGCATACAGCTGTGGCCATGTGACCAGGTCTCACCAAGGGAATATAATCACAGGAGAGATTTCATTTCAAGGCAGAGACTTTTAAGAAGCTTTTTAGGGCCACTTAACTCTCTATTTCCTCTGGTGGAAGCAGGGGACTCCACGGCCGTAGGACACAGTAGAATCATTTGAGAGGAGCCTGGTTTCCTAAATCGGTGGGAAAAAGCTGCCTCCTAACTGGGAAAGAGAACAAGAAATAAACTCTATTTTGTTAAGCCACTGAAATTTGGGAATTGTTTATTACAGCCATTAGAGTTACGTTAACTAGAACAATGAATTTTGGGGGGACTTGGGAGTATTTTTTACTATCTGATACAGCCCTCTCCTTTCTCCCAGGTTGTCTCTGTTAGTAATCCCATCATCTGTCCATTGATCACTGAATCATTTGGAAACGCATCCCCCCAGGGACCTGCCCCCAAGAGCAATACTGGTCAAAGTGAGATCTAGAAGTAAGCCAAGTAAATGTTGTGTTGACAGTGTCAGGTCCTTCCCTTTGAAGGATAGTACTTGTGAGGTGAATGTTTTTATCTTCCTTTTGCTGAAAAAGATCCAAGTTCAGCAACTCATCCAGTTCTCACAGCTACATAATAAGGCATGAACGACTTGGTTAGCTGATAAACATTTGAAAAACCTCATTGGCAATTAGGGAAATGAAAAATTAAAATCCCAAGATACATGTTTAGACCTTCGAAAACAGAAAAAAATCAAAAGTCAGACAATGCAAATGTTCGTAATGGCTGTGTGTACATTGCACTTATCACTTTTGAGACTTCGACATCTAATTAAAAACCTGACCATGTACATCCAGCAGTTCTAAGAGTAGGCAGATAAGCTAGAGAAATCCTTGAACATTTGCATTACGAAACACGTACCAGAAATGCTTATAGCAGCATTGCTTGTCACAGCAAAAAAAAAGGGAAGCAACACAAATGTCTGTCAACACTAAAAGAGGGTGAATAAAACAGGGCACAGTCACATGAAAGAAACTAAACCGCAGCAAGAGTAAGTGAACTACATACAGGTCTACACGTCCACATGAACGTGAGTGAAAAAGGAGGTAACAGAAGGATGCACACAGTATTATTATTATTCTGTTTGTACAAAATCTTAAAACTGGAAAAACTAAACAATTACAATATTTAGCATTCACAGATGGTAAAACTATTTAAAATAAAGCAAAGAGTGACTGACTCAAAATTTGGGATATTGCTTACCTCTTGTGGGGGAAAGGGGGTGAAATTTCAGGGAGAGCACCCAGGAGCCTTCTTGGACCTTGCGACTCGATGTGTGATCTCTGGACTACCAACATCTGTGTCCTCTGTGAGCTGGTGAGAAATGCCGACCCTCAGGCTCTTCCCCAAACCTACTGACCCAGATTCCACATCTGAGCATGATTCCCGGGGGGTTCGTAAACATGTGAAAGATACTGGTGAGGTTCTATTTCTAAGGTAGGTGGTACATGCATGAGTGGGGTTATTGTTAGCAATATTCTTTAAGTGGTATAGGTTTTATACAATTTTGCATGTATATTTTGCAATTAGAATTTTAAATATATAGTTTTAATAAAGTTTTAACATATTTAAATATGTATATAAAGACGAAGATGAAGACCACAAAGAGACAAAGAACTGAAACCAAAACCAGATATTTAGACTCAAAATCCAGTGTTGTTTCCACTATACCATGCCTTTAGCCCAAGGCAGTCAATGAACTGACTCCAATTTCTGAGTCATACTCAACTGGATGGGCCAAAGACCATGATAAAAACACATAAACTACTGGAAACTTCAGTGGCTTGATCATTTTTCTTTAGATATTGTGGAATGAGGAGTGGGTAGAAGAGCTATTTGCCCGCTAATGCATCCCTGCTTTTCCTGGAAGTGTTTTCCTGGATGATTTGGAAAGTGGAATGCCTGAAATTTGAACTTTACACGTACATGTTTTATTTGTTTGGAAGGAAAGGAGGGAGGGAACGGATTCAATTAAGAGAACTAAAAAGAATTATAAAGTCTCAAATATAATATAAATGCTTAATTTGATTTCTAGCTGAATGTTATGTTCTATACACATCAATATTTAAATTATTAAAAATATATTGAACTTTAAATAATGACAATTAAATTTAATTTTCTGGTGTAACTCTGCAACTCAAAGATACTCATTCATTCAGTTTACTTGAAATGATATTTGGTAAAGAGAAGATTTCATTTTAATGTTGGATATAAAGATCTGCTAATAGTAATTATGTAAATGATAGAGCAGGAGATTGCGTAACTGTGAAAACGTCTTTTCAATGCTCTTAAAAAATTTGTAGAGAAAATTTAAACACCAGTCATCTTTCTGCCATTGATAATGGAGCGTATAACAAGCTACGTCACTATCACCAGCTTGATGGACTGTGAACTTCCCTCTGTCAAGGGTCAGCTGATGTCGACTCCCAACCCATTTAGAATCGGTGCTTATCTAAGGCTTCAAACTCACCTGCACAAGAAGTGTGACTTTTTTTTTTTTGGCAAATTCTCTTTTGAGCTCATTTGCCACGTGGCAAAAACATTTCTGTCAATTCAGGACAATTTCAGTCAATTTAACTCCCTCCTCTCCCGAACACCTATCTTCCCTTTCTCAGGGCTTAGAAAGTACCAAAAGGATGAGATAGATCAGAATATTGCCCGGTCTTCTGTCATGGTCTGTCCATGCAGGCATTTGCTGTGCCATCCTAGTCCCATCGGGCCTCCAACTGCCAGACCATGAAATCATAGTCGTGACTGCATGGCCAGCAGCCAGCATGAGTGGCCGGAGCCATGGTGAGCGGCCGGCAGCTGGCAAGAGCTGCCGTGAGCTGCTGTGAGCAGCCGACCGGCAACCAGCGACCGACGGCCTCAGCCGGGGGAGCGCAAGGCTCATAACACCAGCATGGGCCAGGGAGCTGTGTCCTACACAACTAGACTGAGAAACAACGGCTTGAACCGGAGTGGGGGCGGGAGGAGGAAGAAGGGGAAAAAAAAAAGAAAGACACTGGGAAAACTGGTTCTGACTGACCACATATTCTTATATGTATGCCTGTGGTTAAGGCATGAGTTTATGCCCTGGGTTATTGATGGTTCTAGTGTTTGAAGTTTAAAAGCTTTTAATCACAAAAGTTTTATCTCTCCTTTGAGTTTCCAAAACATATTTTAAAGCTCAAAGGCCAAGGATTGTCTTTTTTTTTTTTTTTTTTGTATTTACACTATGCTGCAACAACCTTACCCAAGGCAGGGCTGCCAAGAAGGGAAGGATCACTGGGTAAAAAACAAAAATTACCAGAAAAAAAAAAAAAGAAATCAACGTATCAAAATAAGATTCTGCTACATCTAATTGTAGAAACCCACACATTAGCTCCAACGCGACACCTGACCTTTTAGCCACAAGCTTCGGCAGCATATTTACAGCATTTTGTACATGTGTTTTAAATTTTGTTGTTTTCCTTTATAATTGAACACAGTTGTCAGACTCACTTAAATTCAATAAGCATCGAATTTACTGTTTTTGGCATACCAAATGATATCTTCCTTTGTCTCAACTGTAAAATCATTAACATCAGCACTTTACTTTTCCATTTTCCCCTATGCTTTACATATAAGGGCAAATATGCAGAAAAATGTTCAAGCAACTACACAAACACTGTCATGTTTAGAGTGCAACACTACTCACTGGCAGACAGCAGTACCAGGAGGTAATTTAAAAGAGTTATTTGTCTACTGAAATAGAAAAGTCGAATTTGGTACGGGAAGGAAGTTTAGAGGTGTGGATGTGTAATAGATGGAAGAACCAGTTGTAAAACAGTTAATGACTACCTAGATTTTAATTCATTTATTTTTTTGTTCACTCTCACCTATCTTCACATCTCTAAGTATACAAGTTAATAATTGTAACAATTATATTTGTAACAGCTTTATTGAAATATAATTCACATACCCTACAATTCACTTAAGAATGAAAAAAGCACACACTTCTGTTCCTGTGTGTTTCTCCTTGACTCTCACACGACTACTACACTCACAAAACTTCTGACACCAGATGTGTAGGGTTCTTGTTTTGGTTTTGGTTTTTTTGCTACACCAAGCAATTCTCTGCAACACCAGCTGCATATCCTACAATTCAATTTAATTCTCACACTAACTAAAGTTAACTCAGCCCCCACAGGTAAGGGCTCAGTGCCATGAGACTGTCCCCCACTTCAGATGCCAATCACAAGTAATAGGTCCCCAGGTTACCCACAACTTCTGTCTGACTTGGTTACAAATCGGAGGTTCCCATGACATGCCACCCCCTTGGATTCGATTATTTATTGGAAGAGCTCACAGAACTCAAGGAAACACCTACATTTACCAGTCTGTGGTAAAATTAAAGGATATGATAAAACATGCAGATGAACACCAAATGAAGAGATACACAGGGAGAGGTGTGGCAGGGTCCCAAGTGCAGGAGCTTCTGTCCCCATGGAGTTGGGGCACGCCACCCTCCCAGGATGTAGAGTTGTTCATCAACCCAGAAGCTCTCTGCACCCCATACTACTGAGATTTTTATGGAGGTTTTATGGTACAGGCATGATCAAATATTAACTCCACTTCCAGCTTCTCTCCCCTCTCTGGAGAATGGGCAGTGGAGATGAAAATTCCAAGCTTCTAATCGTGGCTTATCTTTCTGGTGACCAGCCCTCCTCTAGGAGCCCAGCAAGAGTCACCTCATTAGAACAAAAGGCACTGCTATCATCCAGGAAATTCCAAAGGATTTAGGAACTCTATCAGGAACCAGGGTCAAAGACCAAATATTAGAACCAAAGATACTCCTATGCTCTTATCGTTTATAAGCATCGTAGGTTCCTGTGCCAGGAACCAGGAGCAGAGATCAATATATAAATTTTTCTGTTATCTCACATCACCCGTTTGAAGTATACAATTCAATGATTTTTAGTATAATCACAGAATTTTGCAACCATCACAATTAATTTTAGAACACTTTCTTCACCCCCAAAAGAAACCCTGTACCATGTAGCCAGCATCCTCCAACTCCTCTACAACCTTCAGCCCTTGGCAATCACTAACCTACATTCTGTCTCAATAGATTTGGCTGGACATTTCATATAAATAGACTCATAAAATATGTAGTCTTTTCTTTCACTTAGCCTAATGTTTTCAAGGTTCATCAGTACTTTGTTCCTTTTTGTGGCTGAATAATATTCCATGGTATGGATATATCACCTCTTGTTTATTCATTTGTCAGTTGATAGAAATTTGGATTATTTCCACCTTTTCGCTATGATGAATGATGCTGCTATGAATATTCAGGTACACGCTTCGTATGAAATTATATTTTCAATTCTCTAAGAGTGGAATTGCTGAATCAGACAGAAACTCTATAGTTAACCTTATGAGGAATTGCTAGATTGTTTTCCAAAGTGTCTATATCGTTTTACATTCTCACCAGTAGTATATGAGGATTCCAATTTCCACACATTCTCTCCAAGATTTTTCATTAGGTTTTATATTATTATAAATATCCTAGTGGGTGTGAAATAGCATCTCATTGTGGTTTTGATTTGCATTTTTCTGATGACTAAAAATGTCAAGCATCTTTTCATATACGTATCCACCATTTGGACATCTTTGGAGAAAACGTATATTCCAATTGAGTGCCTATTATTAATTGGGTTATTTTTGTTTTTATTATTGAGTTGTAAGTGTTCTTTATATATTCTAGATACAAGTCATTTAACATATAATATGATTTGTAAATATTTCTCCTATTCAATAAGTTGTCTTTTCATTCTTTTGATAATGTCCTTTGATGTGCAAAAGTTTTTAGTTTTGATGAAGATCAATATTGATCAATCTCCAAGATCACTAATTCTTTCTCCTACCAGTTCCAGTCAACTATTGTGCCTCTTAGTAAGTTTTTCATTTCAGTTATTGTGCTTTTTAACTTCGTAAATTCCACTTAACTATTTTTATAATTTCTATCTCTTTATTGATACATAAGACATTGTCATTGTATATTTTCTTTAGGCATTTTTTCCTTTAGTTCTTCAAATACATATGTATATGTGTGTGTGTGTGTGTGTGTGTGTATAAAACTTTGAAGTCTTTGTTAAATTTCACATTTGTCCCTTTCACAGGCAGTTTCTCTTGCCTGCTTTTTTTCCTTCCTGTGCAGGGGTCACACTTTCCTATTTCTTTGAATGTCACCTAATTTTTGTTGAAATTGGACACTTCAGATAAAATATGTTAGCAAGCAATTCTGCATACCAGTCCCCTCCCTCTGCCTCCAGGGCTTATGGTTGTTTGTTTATTGACTGACTGGACTATTTTAGTGAAGTCTGTTTCCTCCACAGTAGGAAAGCTCTGATGTTGCTCTTCAAAGCGTGCAGCATCAGGCACGTACACTGTCTTCCCAGGATGAGAGTGGGTATTAGCAGGGCTCTCGTCTACTCTTTCCTTGATTACTCCCAGCTCTTAGTCTCCACAAACTGCCAGCGTATGGTACTATGTTTGTGACAATGTCCCAGGACATAAATTACTCCATAGTCGAATCCAATCAAATTTGTACTCCTTTGCAGGAGTAATTTTTGAGGTTTGTTCTGTCCCCAGGAGGGCTCTTCTTAGTTGTCTTTTTCCCCCGGGGTTCTCTCTAGTAAACTAGCTGGCCCGTGGTTTATCTTGTATCATTCATGAAGTTACCAGCCTCTTCTTAATTGCTTTCTAACAAAAACTGCATTGTTTTCTGAAAGCACCCTTAGACTTGAACTTTCCTACACTCTGTTTCAAATATTCTATTCCTTAAGAAAGAACTTCAGAGTTCTCCATTTTAGAATCTGCCTCTTCCCCTGGGCAAAATCCTAGAGCCAGAGTTCCAAGCTGGGGCAGAAACAGTGGTGTTCGCCTCTCTGAATGACACCTTTGCTTTAAAAGGAAGGTGCTGGATGGAACAAGTAGCCTCTGCTCTTCTCAGTTTACCTCTTCCAGCATATTACCTCTGTCCTACAAGTACCCAACTGTTTTTAACCTTGCAGAGGATAATATAAATATAATCTACCAATTTCTCTAATAGTTTAACTGTAGGAAACTTCAGAGATGTATTCATTTACTAATTGGGGTGTAGTGGGCAAAAGTGGGGGAACCTAATGTGTAAATGTACTTCAGCAAATCTAGGATAAGACAAAACATCAGAGTTCTGTTTACATGAGACTCTTCCTTAGCTCAGTCTCTGGGGAACAGGTTCCAAGTTTTCAAATGGTGGGGACTGTAAGAAGTTGAAAGTATAAAGCCACTGTTGAGCAGGCATGGGAACGTGGGGGTTGGAGAGGTGGTCACTAGAGCTGAGGACCCAGAGTTGGCCAACAAGGACTTCTGCTACCAAAGGAGGAAACCTTTATTACAATCCCAAGGCAGGAAAAGCATGAGAAAAAGATAGCAGTAGTCTTAGCACAGGGGTCAGAGAGGAAATCACAGTCGCCACAGGAGAAAGAATAAGAACTAAGAAGGCAAGTCTCCTGACAGTTTAGAATCCAATAGCAAACTGGGTTGGGGTTCATAGTCCAAAAGTCTCATAATTTTTACTCAAGCCTAAAATCTCTGAGAGGATGTGGTGCAAGATTGAAAAGCTATGCTTCCATTATTAACAAAGTAGCCTCCACCTCCTGCAGCAAGAAAAGGGGTTGTTTCCATTTATCCTCTCATGTCAAGCCTTTTTACCCACCCTCCATTGTAATATCTTGCTTGTGAGCAAACCCTTTGAAGTATTTTTGTTACATGGTACAACTTCTAAGTGTGGTAGGACACTCCACTGAGCTAACCTTTCTGGAAAATAGTTCTATACTGTATATAAAGAGCCTTAAATATGGTCACAACTTTTGACCCAGCAATTCCTCTTCTAAGGAAATGATCCAGATGACAAAGATTTAGGACAAAGATGTTTATTACAGCATATTTATAAACTATACATAAGGATTACACCTAAGTATCCAGCAAGTTAAATAAATAATGGTATATCTGTTTGATTAAATATCATGCAGCCATGAAAAAAAATTGTAGTTTTGAAGAATTAACTTGGAAATGTTATAAAATGTTAGAGAAGGGAAGCAAGTAACTGTGTTGTATATATTGATAAGCTCTATTATGTTTTATAGAAAACAAGAAAAACACTAGATGGAAGGATGCCAAAATGTTAATTGTGGTTCCCTCTGGATGGCAGGACCCAGGATTATAATTGACTTATCTTCAGCTTTCAAAAAAACAAAACAAAACCTTTCTGTACTTCCTCAATTGTTCTCAACTATTACATTTAAACAATTTTTATAACCAGTAAAAAGGATCAATTAAAAGGAAATTACCCAATGACCTTCTCTACTCTGTCATCAGTTTTGAACTCAGGATGTAACCACCTGCTCGCATGTAGGGAGGCTTCACTGCAAACCTGTGTACTGCACCGCTCTGCCCCACTTACATGGCCTTCTACCTCAGAATCACTGAGTAGCCCCAGGAAGAGCGCGCCCGAGAGGAGGCAAACCTGCAGAAGCCCAGGACATCTCACATTGGGTGGCAATCCACATCTCCAGAATAGGAGAGGTTCCACTACGGATTGGGTGAAGGTGAGTACACAAAGAATTGAGAAAAGACGGATGAAGGAAGGAGGGAAATCTGGCTCTCTGGGACATGATTCGACTCTCTAAGTTCAGAACTATGCCTGGAAATGAACGTGACCTAGCCCCACTGTCAGACTCTCAGCTTCTCCAAGAAAGGCCTTCACTTCAGCCCTAGAGGAAGGTAGTTGTTTTCTTCCAATAAGGACCAGGATGAGAGTTTGGACCCCTGTCGCCATAGTTAAATGGCCGGGAGGGGAAGATGAGACAGACTGTGCAGATGAGTTGAGTTTTGGGAGCAGAATTTCTCAAATTTTAGTGTACTTAAGAATTACCAGGGAGATTGTTTAACTTGCCGATTCCTAGGCGCTACCACCAGAAATTCTTACCATCAAAAGTCCTCCAGATGCATTGAGCACAGCTTTAAAAATCTAGACTCAGAAATTGTAGGCAAAATTGTGTGTGTGTGCGCGCACACACTCATGCCCATTTTCTGGAGAAGGTCCAAACTATCATCAGATTCGCAAGGAGTTCCATAATTCAAGGCTATTAGTTATCTTGATGAGCACAAAAGGAAGTCAGGAGGCTGCATTCAAGCATCAAGTCAGTGGGGTAAGGGCAAGGTTTTTTTTTTTAAACCACAAAGCCAAACCATCAGAAACCTGGCATAACCAGGATGGAGTAGAGTGAAAGCCAGTGGGGTGGAGACCAGTGAGGATGTACCTAAACCATTTTCACCTACAAATCCGGAATGTTAATAGCTTATTTTTATTAGCCACAGGCAACTTGATGCATGGGGTGTGGCTCAGAAGCTTAGACATCAGGGAAACCCTAACTCCAGGGGAGAGTGACTTTCCCTCCAGGGAAGGGAAGGTTAGTGGATTTTCCTAGGGGGCAGACTCTCAGGTTGTGGAGATAAGGGAAGAAAAGATGGTTAAATGTTGGGTCTTACATTCTGGAGTTCGAATTACTATGAGACACTAGAGCACTGTCAAGTAGAGGGGGTGGGACATATCTGAGTAGCAGGAGTTGAGATGGGGCTGCGATGACAGACGTGGTCACCGTGAGCCCAAGTAGCTGGTGTCATTCCCTGCCTCCCTACACTGTCAGTCATGGAGGAGAGGAAGATGGAGAGATGCTGGAACGGCCGCAAGAAAGGACAACCGTTGTCCAGGTGCTCTGCCCAGGGAGATGGACACGAGAGGGAGCTGTGTTCCAGCCCATATTCTAGTCTAGTCAGCGCTCAGAGAGACTGACTTGTTGTTAGAGAAGTGAGCATATTTCCACAACCTCTTTCTTTCTTTTTTGGAGGTGATGGATACGTTTGTTATCTTGATTATTGTGATGGTATCATGGCTGTGTGTGTTCATGTCCAAACTCATCAAATTGTGTATATTAAACACCTGCAGTTTTTTGTACATCAATTACACATCAATAAAGCTGTTAAAAATGTAAAACAAACAAACAAAACCTCTGCATGGTTGTAGCCTTCTTGGCATTAAAATCTCTTGCAAGAACTTCTCATCGTGTCAGTGTTCACCACTAAACCAGCTCGAAACGTTTACCTGCTTCATGTGATAGATGGAAATAAATGAGTAAATGAAGGCATTAACTTTAGTATTGCCCTCTGGGTCTCTATTTTTGGGCTTTCTTTCCCCCTAAGTCTTTATCTACAGTTACTGGAAGAAAAAGGTCATGGGCACAATCTTATGAATCTTGACGTTAGTCTTATATGGGTAAGTCTCCAGCCACTTGGGAAGACGCTGCCTTATGTAGTAAAGAGAGTAATAAATAGGGAACCTGGAGACCACGGTCCTGCAGCTTCTGTCACTTGTAGTTCAAGAACTTTTGGCAAGTGTCCACCTGCTCTGAGCCTCAAGTCGCTCACCTACCAAAAGGGGAGGTTAGCTAGAAGTGGATCTTTGAAGCTCTCTTCCACCCACAGTCTAGATATAGGTAAAACAGTTCAGGGCCACCACTCATACGTACATGGGTAGGTTTGACACTGCACAGCCCAACGGGGTGCCATTTGCATAGAGTACGTTGTGAATACCACACATTATATGTACATGTACTAAGCTGAATTAGCAGAATCTTTTCATAAACAGAGGGTTTTTGTGCAACCCTGACCCTGATCCCTGGGAGCTACTATGACACAGAGAACCATGAGCATTTCAGATGCTCCCTGGGAGTCGCGCTTATGCATTTTTTGGCAATTGAGTCAGACCCTTGGGCAAGTGTTTCCACACCTCTTTGTAGTCCTTCTTAGAATCCTGGTCTGGCAAACAACTATTACAAACATTATTGTTACAGGTTTACCTCCTGGACCAAATCTCTTTTAGCTCAATTCACCTCAAAACAAATTTCTCATTCATGTGTGCTATCACAATAGACTCTTAGATCATTTCCCTACTTCCAATCTTCTGCGGGAAAGATCAACTGATAGTCTTTAAAATATTCAATTATTCCCCCAGTGGTTACAGAAAACTTTTAAAGCATCAGGATCCTGTTTTTAAGTGAAATATTACCCAGAAGTCCAATTTAATAAAAGTTAGAAGCAAAGTTGTTTTTGCCAAAATGTGCAGCTGTCCGGGGTCCCCTCCGTTCAGCCCCACTCTCCCATCTCTGTGGCAGCCCCAGAGGCCCCACCAGAGCACCCTCGGTCTCCACAGCACTGAAAAACACATTTGCCTGCGTATGGCAGGAAAAGAACTTCATAACCCAAGCACCACTACTGCCCTTGCCAACCCCCCTTCTGAGCTCCATTTCCCGCTGTGCTTCAGCTTCCTGGAGCAATTAGCTCCCAAATTCAGCCTTTTCTTAAACTTTTTATTATGGAGAATTCCAAATATACATAAAAATCAAATAGAATACTATCATGAACCTCCACATACCCGCAACCCGCTTCAATGATTACCCTCTCACAGCCAACCTTGTTTCATTTATAACCCCATTCACTCTTCCCCTATACCACTTAGAAGCAAATTTCCTCATAACATTTTATCCATTAAAATTTTGTCACGTTGCTCAAATTTATAAGGAATTAATTATAACCCACAATACCACTGTCACATCTAAAAAAAATAATAATCCCTTAGTAATATCAAGTACCCAGTATTCAAATTGACATTTATCTCATAAAATGCCTTCTTTATATCAGGATGCAAATAAGACCCATGCATCAAGGTTGGTTAATGTCTTACTTTTAATCTATTGGTCTCCTTCCATCTTTTCTTGCAATCAATTTTTATCAAAGAAATTGGATCGTTTGTTTTGCAGCCCAAACGCCCTCATTTTTCTAATTGCATCCCCGTGGTGTAGTTTAACATTGCCCACCTCTTCTGTATTACTATAAAATAACAGGTGGATCCACAGCTTTGATCAGACCCAGGCTTTCTTTTTTTCTTTATTTGTGGTGTTAGTAGCTGTTGATGCTCAATGCCTTAAGATCCATTTGTTGAAGATTACAAAATGGTGACATTCTGTTTCAATCACTCCTTCATTTATTAGACGAAATGTTTAATAACTTTCCCTCACCTACTAGGATACCCAATGAGCCATGTTATTGCTATATCTTTGTACTTTTGCACATTATTCCATCTGACCTGTATGACTTCCCATCTCCTCCAATTGGTGGAATCCTAGTTATCCTTTCAAACCAACCTAAATGTCACTTCTTAGTGAAGCCTTGCTCTCCCTCCCAGCAGAGTTCACCCCTCTTGTAATGCTAGAAAGATATTACAATAATGCTTATCTTATTAACTCATAAATTTAATGCTTCCTGGGACTGGAGCTTCTCAAAGACAGGAATGGCCTCTTGCCCTAGTATTTGCATAACGTAGTTATTGAACAGATATTGGCAGGATGAATGAAATACTAATGGAGTGAGAATTTCACTTTAAAAAAGCCTTATCACTTAAGTGGCATTATGTAGAATCCAAGTTAAAAAACAACTGGCAATGAGGTAACCATCAGTAGAGTAAGAATTACCGGAATTCAAGATGCTCTACAAGAAGTAATGATGGAGTCAGACCTGAGTTACTAAGTGTGCAGCCAGATGTTAACCAGACCAAGGCAGGAGAGCTTGGGACCTGACTTCTCAAAAGGACAGAGAAGGAGACATGATGAGGTCAGGTTGAGCTGGGGTCTCCTTGGAATTCCATCAGTAACCAGTCAGAACAGGTTGCCGTCTTCAAGTGACTGGCTAGAACTCAAAGCCCATTGCGTCGCACGTCCTGTCTCTGCAGTCACATCACGTCTGGGAAGAGCAGGCAGAGCAATCCCTATCTTCAAATGAAGTCTGAGGAAAAAGCACAAGTCCCCCACTGTGTTCTGAGGGAATGGAAAGGTGTGATGCGTGGCACCTCAGCCCAGGGGCACAGAGCAGTAGGAAGCTAACTGATGGATCCTCTGGGCTGGTGGGCTGAGGAGGTGGACAGGCTGAGCCAGCCAGAGGGGAGGGCACAGGGGATGTATGCTCATCCTAACCACTGGATCGTGGTCACTGGCTAGAGAGTCCACCGGAAGCAGAGCTTCCTGAGCAAGTGGGATGTTGGGTTCCATGCTGGCCACAAAAAGGTGGCCCAGAAGCAGGAATATGCAGGGTAATAAATAAAAGTATGGCAGACTTACAGTAGTAAACCAAAAAACCACAAGGAAATTAAGGTAGACCTGTATGTACTATATGTCCACGACAGATTTTTATGGGGAAAAAACAAGTTGCAGAGCACAGATTAATTCCATTAGAAATAATTCTAATATGGTGCCAAAGGGGCAACCAATTGGGGGTGGGGGGTTACCACTTTGTGAGGGGTGAAATGTCTAACTATTGCATTGTTTTGTACACCTGAAACTAAAACAAAGAAAGAAAGAAAGAATTCTATGCGATATAAGCACATACAGGAAGGTATCTGGAAGAACATCCTACAAATTATTAAACAGTAGTTTTCCCTGAGTACATAAAAGGAGTGAGGAACTTTAATTCTATAATCTGCTGTTACTTTAAATTTTCAAAAAAAAGATAAAAAAAACAAAAAAACTATGTATGTGGCAGGTTGGGGTTCAGGTGCGCTGTGCTGACTGTGCACACCCTCTTGCCAGAGCTGGAGACGCCTGGCGATGATGGGTTCTGCCAGCGGAGGGCACCCATTCGTTATCTATCACTGGATGTCACCATGTACTTAGTACCAGTACCTACTATGCTGCGGACTTGGTGCTTTGTCCTGTCTCATAGGTAAACTACTCTGTAAGGACAAAGTCCCCAGCCTGCACTGGTCCCATGTCACCCCTGAGAGTACGAGTAGATGTGGCAATAGGTCTGTTGGAATCAGGGTAAGCCACAGGGTAAGGACATAAATGCAAAGAATAAAGGGGATGTGTTCTTGGGTCAGTCCCGCCAATCGTCCAGGATCCCCATCTCTGCGCTGCATGGAGGACTCAATGACGGAGTGACCTGGCATGAAGTGGCTCCCTTCTATCAGTCACAGGGAGGAAGATGGCTCCACCCTATCAGCTACATGCACCTTTCTTAGAGGAACAAACTTTTGAGCAAGGGGATGGAAAACCAGAGATTGGTGCTTCTTGACAGGCTGCCAGATACTGCAAGTCTGGAGTGGCAGCAACTGTCGTCGTTGGAGTGGCAACTCTGTCTGGAGTGGCAGAGATGTAGTGGCAGAGAAATAAAAAGGAAAACAAAGAAAGAGAGGGATCGAGGGGCAAGAGAAAGAGGAGTAGGGAGAATGAGTAGAGAGGTGTCCACGGCACAAACCCAATTGTAGGAAGAATCTGAGCTATCGCCCATTTTTTCCAATTGATAAAGTGGTTGAGGGAAGAAGAGTTAAAAGAAGATTGAATCCATGTCCTCTAGGGTTCCAGACCCCAGACCAAGATCCGAACAAATACTACAGGAAGATCAGAAGAAAAATTAACATATCATTTTAAGATAAAACAGATTAAAGCAAACCTTACTCTGTTTGCTGCTAGTTACTTCTCTTTGCATTGGGAAGACGTGCAGGCTTCTTTCAAAAAAAAAAAAAAAGTGCTCTTAAATTAGGCATTTCTCTATAGTTTAGTTCCCTTAGTGACATCACCACTCCAGGAAACAAACTCTTTACCCTTCTTTTAGTCCTTTTTCAGGATCTCCTTTCCCCTCTTAAATATTGATATAACACCAGGGTTTAACTCTAAACCGTTTCCTTAGCTGTCCTCACACTAACACTCCCTGGACCAGCTCAGATACACCCATAGCTTGAAATGTGACCTATAGGTTGACTGCCAGATTTCTATTTAGAATTCAGGCCTCTCTCCTGAGCTCCAGCCCCACATACTGGATACTTCCACTCAAGGTCTCCCAGTTAGCTCAAACTCTACTTGTAACTAAACTTTTCTTCTCCAACCATTCCTTCTACTATTTCCTACCTCAATCAGGGACTGACACCAACCACACACCAGGAAACCATCCTTAACTCTTAACTCTTTCCCACGCCCTCATCCTGTTCTGTCAATTCTGCCTTTTAAGTATCAAGAAGCATTCTTGGAAGTTAAAAACAGGGGCTTCAGAATCAAACAAATCTAGTAGAAATCGGACCTTTGCCACTGAGTATAACCTAAGGCAAGTCACTTAATTGCTCTAAGAGTTCATTTCTTCATCTGTAAGATGGGGATAATCAGAGTTGTAGTAAATATTAAAAAGGAATAATACATGTGAATCCTTTCACACAAAGCTTGGCCCCAAAACATTTGCTATTATATATACTCATGTCATTCTCCTCCTTATCGGGTTGCTGTGGAGATTATCAACATAGTCAAAGCACCTATGTGCTACACATACTAAGCACTCAATTTTAGCTATAGCCATCATTGCTAAACAGACCTGAGATTGATATACGTTTATCTCTGCATTACGACCTGGTCTAGGCCACCATCGTCTCTTGCATAGAATCTCGTTGCTTGCTCTAACAAGTCATCTTATCCTCTCCCTTCTACACTCTTCTCCACAGCTCGTGATCCGGTCACTTCACTGCTTAAAATCTCTGCCCTCAGGGGAGTTCACCACAAGTTCCTGGAGGGCAAGGACCTGTGCTCTCTCCAACAGTTCCATGCCCAGTACAGGGCCTCGCGCGTTGCAGGGTACTGAGCAAATGTATGTAGCTTTTTCTTCATTCTTTCATTCCGTTAAATGCCTCATGCCTTTCATGGGTTCTGCATGAAGAGCACTTCTTTACCTCTCCAGGGTTCAGACATAGAGGAAAATCTTGGTATTCTGCAAGGATAGCCCATTCCAGTTCAGAGAAGTCTATGCATTGTCACAGGCACCACCAGCCTTAAGGGATGTGCCCACCGGGACCTAGCACACAGTAGGGTCGAAGCTCTCCAATGTTCTTTCCTAAAGATCCTAACATTTGAGCACTTAGAACAGGGCCTGGGTCAAAGAGGCCTAAATACCCACCCGATGATTAACACGCCTTTTCCTGAGGGCCAGACACATACACCACGTGCTTTTGTTATTTGGAGTTGTCCTTGAAATCATCCCTGAAATAGTTGGATACAATAACTGAGCAGAGTAATCATAGAACTAAACATAAATATAAATTATATCTACATATATAGAGAAGCACGTGGTGATTGATACAATACTCTCCCTATAGGCCAGACACTATTCTAAGTGCAACTGCATTGTCTCATTTAATCTTCATGACCCGAAGTATAGGTATTATTATTCCCATGTTAAATATGATGAAAGGCACCAAAAGCGTAAGAAATCTGCCCAAGTGCTCACAGCTCAGTAGCAGAATAAGGACTTGAACTTAGGCACTCAGGTTCCAGAGCCAGAGCTCTGTGCTAAGTTCTCTTATATATATTACTATTCTGAATCATCTCCAAAACCTATGAGCTACATTTCAGAGGTCGTAACCCCCACAGAGAGAAAAGGAGAAAAGAACTAATGGTTTAAAGCAATAGGCATTTGCATAAGACATTCGATAGCACATCTTGGTCCCTTATGAAAGCTACGCCTTGCATCATCACAGGTGCATGTGCTTCAAGTGGGTCACAAAAGACAAAGAAACGTCTGCCGTAATGTGTGCCACAGCAATATATCACCACCAATCCAAAATTTCAATCAACATCCAGGAGAAAGCCCCTCTTAAGGCACAGATGATCCATGACCCAGGTTTGAGCTTGAGCAGCCCAAGGTTCCCCCTTGGCTCCCTCTACTCTAAAGCCACCAGTCCCTAAAAAAAAATGGTACATCTCCCTCATGTCAAAGGGCAGCCTCCAGCCTTAGCCCAGCCCTACTCAGGGACAAGCCCTATTAGGATGTGGTGAGGCCACTCAGACAAGACTGTACTCAAGCAGTCGGCAATTTAGTCAGCAAGATAGGAAAATATTTTGTCCTGACTTATCTCTAAGTCAGGCTGACCAACTCACATACCAGCCAGCAAATAACATTTACTTATATTTTAACTTTGCTTTAACGGAAATTGCCTCGGACCTGTTCTCTGCCCCTTCTTACATTTCACTCGCTGCTCTTTCTGCACACATCTACTTCATTTGCCACATACTTCCTCCCAGTACTCTGACACAGAGGTAGGTTCTTCACCATCTCCTACAACTGGTGCCCTGCAGAGGGTAGCTTGTTCTGTCAGAGGGAACACCAGTTCTAACTCCCTTCACCTGCCTCTTGCCTTCTTCCCTTTTGAATGTTGTCTGTTCTTCAGTGGTCATTCTAGCTAAATGTATTTAGTCTCACAAAAAATATCGTTAATCAATATCTTTACTTTCCTCCCAAATGTAAGAACATGAAAATCAGTGTTCTGATCACAACTTACATGGTACTGTTTTCCAATATTTTAATTTCCCTCCCACAAATTACACACCGCTTTTACAATCAATGCTTACTGTTATCAGTATTATTTATCAATACCTTTGTTCAGTGTTCCTTCTTGTATCTGACTCCACTTGAGATCATTTTCCTCCGCCTCAAGGATATCCGGTAGAAATTACCTTTTCTGAGTGGGAAACTGCTTGTCTGAAAATGTTAGGTCTTTCTTAAAAGTTTCACTAAGAGTCAATTTCCATGACAGTTCTTTTGTTCTTAATGGGATGAAGGTTAAGAATTCCACTGTTCTCTGGCTTTTCCTTATGCTGAGAAGTTACCCACCTGAACTGTTTTCCATAGGTAGTTTGTATATTCTCTCCAGCTGCACAAGATCTTAGGTTTTCTGATTTTCACCTGATGTCTCTAGATAGGAGCTGTTTTTTATCTTGCTAAAAATTCATTGGGATTCCTAAATCTGAGGTTTGTTGCCTTTCACCAGCTCTGTAAATTTATCAGCCATCACCTCTGTGGATGTTGCCTCTTCTGTCATCTCCTCCTGGAGCTCCAGATGATGTAAAATAAGATCTCATTTCAAAAATATGGTGATGGAAAGAGAACAGACTCTGGGTGGTGAACACACGTGATATATAGATGATGTAGTACAGAATTGTACACCTGAAACTTATGTACCTTTACTAACAATTGTCACCCCAATAAACTTCAATTAAAAAAAAAATCCCATTGTGCTCTGTGTTGTCCACATCTCAACTCTTCGCTCTCTTCCATTCTTTCTTCTCTTTCTCCTTTTTCTTCTATGGACTGCATTCTGGGTAATTCCTTGAGAACTATCTTCCAATTCCCTAGTACACCTTCAATTTCTCCAATCTATTTAATCCAAATTTGTATTTTTGATTTGTAATTCAAGACTTTTCCACACAAGGGCAGCCGGATGGCTCAGTTGGTTAGACCGCGAGCTCTCAACAAGGTTGCCGGTTCACTTCCTGCATGGGTTGGTGGGCTGCGCCCCCTGCAACTAAAGACTGGAAACGGTGACTGTACTTGGAGCTGAGCTGTGCCCTCCAATACTAGATTGAAAGAAAACTTGGAGCTGATGGGCCCTGGAGAAACATACTGTTCCCCAATATAAAATTAAAGGAAAAAAATGAGAACAATTTCAAACATTATTTTTAAAAAAAAAATTTTACCCCCAAAATCTCCTGGGTTCTCCCTCATTTTTCAATTTTAGTTCATTAATCTAAATGTTATTTCATTAGTTTGTGTGGTAATGCCAACATCGGAAGTATTTAAGGATCAACTTCTGTATTTGGTCCCTTTTGACTCGTGAAGCCTTATTTCTTTGTGCATCTTACAATTTTTGAGCAGGGCTGCTCATATGCCTTTGGAGTTTATCTGTGGGAATTGTTTTGAGGCCTTAGAAGGATTGCATTTGCTTCAGGAAATCACCTGGAGGCATGAACAAGTACCACTTTAAATTCCCCAGTTAAGGTATTTTGGATCACACAGGTAGCATAAATTTGGACTGAAAACCCACAGAGGGCCTGTCCTCTGGTTGAGTTCTCAGGGAAGATACTGTCTTTTTCCTTCCATCTAGCACCAAGGTTGAGACAATATGTTCCTTGTTGACCCCTTCTCTAGTTAATTTCTTGTTCACCTTAACACTGAGGTGAACTAGCTTTACCTGGAGTTACCTGCTAGATTCATTTCCTGTTTCCCACACCCCATGTAGTCACTAAAGTAGATGGTTAAAGTCTGCTGAGTTTGGCAAAAACTCTGAGTAAAAGCTAGCTTTAGCAGTTGCTTACTTCCTAGGATTTGTTTTCACTTCATTTTGAAGATCTGTGGATTTCTTACTTTTGTGCTTATTCAGCAATGTGTTTATAAGTATTTTTTTATAAACACATTTTACCCAGGATCTTGTTTCTGCTGAAAGGACTTCGGAGTATCTAATCCACCCACAAAGCCAAAAACAGAAGCCAGAATTTGTTGCAACTATACACACTATACTACCCCTACCCTTGATTCTGACAAGAGTTGGTTGTAAACAGGCCCAGAGTCCAAGGCTTGCAAAAGACGAAGGCTAACCTTTGCCTTAAAGGTGAAGAAAAAAAGGACTGAGGTGCAGACAATGGCACAATTAAGTGCCTGACACAGTATCACCACCAATAGCCCATACTTTTCTTCAGACACAAATGTCTTACGACATTCAGACTATTTGTCCTTTAATACTAAAGATGTCTGGGGAAAGGCAAGATAGTAATCCCTCCTTATCCTCGATAAAGTGGAAGAACCTGTCCTTTTCAACAATGATAGAAATGTATGTATATGGAGAGAAATGTAGCACTTTTCCTCAGCTAAGAAGAAACCAACGCTAATTGCCACATGCTTACAATAATGCTTATGGCTTCTACAATTATACTAACAGGTGTAAAGCTCTTGACTCAATCCATTTGTTGATAGCTGGCCCTGGTCATTTCATACAACATAAAAGGAGAAAAACATAAGTCAGAATATCGTGGACAAAAAATGGGGTTTTTGTCCACAATATCCTGATCATAAATTCCTAACTGGGCAGGTTATGGGGGGGGTAGTCACGCCCCAGGCATATAACTTCTTTAGCAAAAATTTTATCCTTGCCTTAAGCCAGGCCTGTCCATTGTTCTTGTGCATCTAAGTTAACTCACCTTTGAAATGCCAGAGTAATCTTTTTTCAGACCCCATAACCACACTCAAGGGAGCATGTATCTTGTTAACTATCCTGTAATCCAATCCCCCACCCTGCTTTCTCCCACCTTCATATAATCTTCCTTAGGTTTCCTCCTTACTTCCAAATACATAAAAGAAACTACAGTCGTTCTAGTAAGCATTTTGACCAGTCTATTGAGATCTTGCTTCCAGGTGAACCCTGTTTAGCTCACAGAAATTTGTATACAAATTCCCTACAGGTTTGGACGTTCTTACACAGACAATATAACAATATAGACAAACTAATAAAATAATTATTTTCACTGATGCTTTCCTCCAGCTTTCTCTCCATCCCTGTCTGACCCACCAATTCTGGGTGGATCAACTGAAGAATTAATTATACTTTAAGTGACAAAAGAGAACAAAAAAGTCAAGAGGTTACAGGTTAGGGGCCAGCCAGGTGGCTCAGGCAGTTGGAGCTCCGTGCTCCTAATGCCGAAGGCTGCTGGTTCGATTCCCACATGGGCCAGTGGGCTCTCAACCACAAGGTTGCCTGTTTGACTCCGACTCCCGCAAGAGATGGTGGGCTGCACTCCCTGCAACTAACAACAGCAACCGGACCTGGAGCTGAGCTGCGCCCTCCACAACTACAATTGAAAGGACAACTTGATTTGGGAAAAAAAATCCTGGAAGTATACACTGTTCTGCAATAAAGTTCTGTTCCCCTTCCCCAATAAAATCTTTTAAAAAAAAAAAAAAAGGTTACAGTTTATATGAAAAAGAAATTAGCTCCTTCAATGTCTTTTCTTACATTTTTGTACTTTCTTTCTTGAGGTAGTTTGTCTCTCAGGAGTGATTTAAGTTTCAAGACACACATCCTTGGCCAGTGGGGCCACTAGCTCTCGAGCTGAAGTGCCCTTTGTAGCCAGAAGTGACTTTAGTCCAAGTCAGCAACTCCAGGGGATTCTATATGCCCTGGGGGATCCAGTATCAGGGGCTAACTTCTCTCAGCAACCTGGGCATTACCTACAGGACGATTTGCAAGATAAGAAGTGTCTCCCAGCCCATGTGCTACCCATCAGCCTATCACTATTATCTCACATTCTGAAGTAAGCGATCCATCCCTTTCAAAGTTTCCTCTATGCATCGTCCCTTACTGTGGTTATCACTAGTCACCATGAAACTAGTATTACTACTAGTGGAGTTGGAGCCAGTCATCCTGGGTTCCAGTTTGAGACTGGAATCTTAAGTTAATCACTAGATCAGTTTTAAATTGCAGCTGACCAGACATTAAAATAACCTAGGTGATTTATCAAGATTTCAGAATCCTGAGTCCCATCTATTGAATCAATTTTTGGAAATGGAACATGGGAATCTGCATTTTTAACAAGGTTCCCACATAATTCTTGTGTACTTCTCAGCTCTATAAAGCTAGATTTAGTTGATCTATAATTATCTATGTCAATATCAAGATGAACCTTTATTATCCTATACTTCAGATACGGACAAAATGAGAAACAACAATCTAGAAAGATTGGTCCTTGTTCTTCCTGGATGAGATGTTTCCAGTTTGTAACAAACTGCAATTAGTTCAGCAAGAAAGAAAAAGTAGCCAAGTGAGGTCATAGCTTTGAGCTCTGTCAGAAAGTACATCATGGCCAAACTCATTACAGCTAGTTATTTCACAAACGTGTTCACAAAAGAAGCCTCACCAAGGCAGAAGAGTGGTTGAGCATAATCTATAGCCACTTACAGAAAACCAACTCGGGCTCTAAAGGATCAGGGAGTACATTGACAAATCTTGACAAAATCCATAGGATTCATTCCTAGAATTGGTGTTAAGAGACACCAAGAGGCTTCAGAAACATTACTAATCAGTGTCAAGAAACTTAAGAGATACAGGGGCTTTACAGATCATTCTGTTTAACACCTTATTTTAAGTAAGGGTAGAGAGGAGAAATGTTTTTAGATCACAGATCTACATAGTAGGATTCTCATGGACTGCAATATATGTGAGAAAGGGTTCATCTGTTTCATTCTCTGATCTAAATTCTCTAATCCAGAACAATGCCTAGCGTATAGAAGACACTCAGAAAATATTTACTGAATGAGATGAAACAAATGAACCAATCCAGGAAGAGGGGAGAAGAGTTAAGGTTTGTATACAGCTCAATGCCAGTGGATAATAAAGAATATAAATAAAGCCTATTCTATCCACTAGCAAGCAGGTTTTTCTACAGATAAAAACCATCTCAAGTAGGGCTACCAAACCTCTTTGGAAAGCAAACATCTTTTTGGCTGTGCTTCATTCTTCTAATCTGAAACTGTCAGACACAAACCAAACTTTAAACGGTATCAGCTATAATGCTTAAATATCCTGGTCTCACTAGGCCAATAGTTTTCAAACACAAGACCTATTTAACAAAATTGAGACATAACCATCATCAGAAGTAGCTATATTTTTTTAATCTAAAAATTGGGCACACAGAAACATTTTACATGAATTCTCGAGTCTTTTAATTATAGAACAGGAAATATGGGCCCCAGAAAAACAAGCCTCTTTCCATAGGTCTTAATCCTTGACCTCGGCAGTAAAGGCAATCCCTGCTAATCCAACAAGTATTTGCCACCCACATATTTGGTAGGACACAAAGGAAGCCACACGCCTGTCCCTTGGCTTCTTACTAAAGGCTTGCAAATAGCCTGAGAAGCAACATTATGGCCCAATTTCAGTACTTCTATACATGAGACTTTTAATTCTATATTTCCGTATTTATTAGAAGGGCAGTTGGAGTTGGTAGCTTCTAATCTTTTACCCATAAACATTACGTTCAAGAGGGCTTTACGGGGGCTGGCCCAGTGGCTCAGGTGGTTGGAGCTCCGAGCTCCTAACGCCGATGCCGGTTCGATTCCCACATGGGCCAATGGGCTCTCAACCACAAGGTTGCCGGTTCGACTCCTGCAAGGGATGGTGGGCTGCACCCCCTGCAACTAACAACGACAACTGGACCTGGAGCTGAACGGCGCCCTCCACAACTAAGATTGAAAGAACAACCTGGAAGTACACACTGTTCCCCAATAAAGTCCTGTTCTCCTTCCCCAATAAAATCTTCAAAAAAAAAGAAAAAAAGAGGGCTTTACGTTCAAGAGGGCTTTGTATTGCAATGGGCTTTATTCAACGTTAGTTTCATCAAATGCTGCAGAAGAATCCCGGTGACTAAGGAAGTCATTAATTCTTTATACTTTTAGTTTCCTATCTCTAAGTTAGCAATATGCTTCCCGGGCTTTACTTAGCCAGATTTAATTTGTAAGAATCTTCAGAGGAAAAACATTTCATATATAATTAAAAAGAGTGTTGCTTGACAAAGTTGGAACTGCGCTCAAAATAAATCCATCCTGGTACAACCCCCTTCTGGGTGCTATGGAGAGAAAACAGCCACCGATACATTAAGATGAAAAGGAGGGAAGAGGTAGAGCTTAAAGTGAAGAAATGACACAGACCCCCCACATACACACTTTAAAAACTTTATTTATATAAAAAACTCATTTGTTTTTAAAAGCATTAACAAGAAAGAAAGAAAAACAGAAAAGGTATGGAGAAGACACGCCCCTGATAAGTGTTCAGTGGAAGGTGCCATTTTTGGTTTTCTGGAATTGAATGTTTAGTGTTTTTATGAACAAAAAAGAAAAAAAAAACAGTTAAGGTCCCCAAAAGCCCATGGCTGTTCTATTACCCACACCCCACCAAGAAAAAGAGCACCAAGAAAAGAGCAGAAGAGAACAAGAGAAACCAAGAGTGGAGCCAGGTCCGGATGGGGGCAGTTTCCCCTGTGCAGTATGTTCTTAGGGTCACAGAGAGGGAAAGGCTCCTTTCTGCCAGAAAAGGAGTGGGAAGAAATGGGAAGGGGGGGAGGGTAACTGAGGGATTTTAATGCATAGGGAAAGGGGCGGTGAGTTGTGCACTTTGCTCCTACCCCATAGTCTCCGTATATAAGGGAAGAGGGAGAGAAGAATCAAGATTTCCAGTTTGCACTGAACTGAGCCTTTAGAAGATTAAGGGGGGAGGAAAAGACAAATAAGGAAATGGATTAAAAAAAAATAATCACCCAGCACAGCTGCTGATCCCTCTAGCCCAACCAGCTAATGTACACTAAACTGAGAGGAGGAGGTATTTGGGGATGGGGTGGGGCGGGGGGTGGAAATGATTTCCCTACAACCCCTTCGGAGATGATGGTATATTCTGGGCAACTAAGAAACAAGAGTCATACCACGCACTCCTCCCATCAACCGCATTTTGACATTTATCAGAACAGGATTTTTGCGAAATCCCAACCATATACTGTTGAGCAAAAGCTTGCTACGGCTGAAAGTAGAGGCTACACCAATTGCCAGTGGAGAACCTGAGGTTCTCTAGGTCACTTCTCCTCTTCTTTCAGCTATTTAGGGCTAATAGTAAGAATCAACAAAATATAATTTGCAAAATCATGAGAAATGAGACTGCAGAGGCAAAGAAAGGCACGTGGAAGGGAAGGAGAAGATGCACCCCAGGCCAAAGGCACAAAGAAGAGGCAAAGCCAGGGGCGATCCCCACCTTTTAGGGTAAAGGGGGCAGAAGTATGTACATCAGGTCCTTTAGTCAGCCAACCAATCCAGGGAGTAGGCAGGGGAGGACAGGGCTATGGGGGTGGAAAGGAGAGATAAGGGCGGGGGGAAGCCAGCTCTGAAGCTTCCTGCCAGTTTCAGACTAACTGATTCATGTACATCCCTACTAGCTCCTCCAAGAGGTTCTTCTCCTCCCCAGAAGACAGCTTTCTGCTCCTTCTCACTCAAGTCTTCCTTGACACATTCTCCTCTTTCTACAGCCTCTTGCCAATAGCCTGGCCAAGTCAGCAGACATTATCACAGGACGGGAGCGGAGGGTAAGGACAGCCTCAGTGTGGGGCAGCGGCAGCGGCAGCCCAGGGCTGGCATGAAGCTTGGGGAGGAGATGGAGTCTGTAAGTCCTTGACGGTCCCTGCCCTGGAGACGAGGAGAGCAAGGTTTCTTAATCTCAGTTCTGGGAGACCTTCACTCACTCAAGGGGCCTTGCCAGGTGGTATGTGCCAATGTCACCAGCCTTCTTTGCTTCAAAAACAGTCATCAGGAATAAGGGAACAGCTCACACTTCCCATTCTCCAAAAAAACCAAAAAGTCCCTTCCTCACCAAGAAAAAAAAAAAATCTTGATTAAGAATCATCCGTTTATCAGCTTGCTGTACAATGCATATAACAGCATGTAACTTCCAATTCTTCCCACAGCTTCCAGTGAAGATCCCCACTCCCCTGCCCTCCACACAAGGCCAGGAGTTCCAGGGAGCGCTGGCAAAAAGAGCTAATCTGCAGCAGTTTCTCAAGGTATGTATATAACTGAGTCAGGGTTCTTGGGAACAATTGGAGAGGATCTGGAGTGGGGAGGAGGGACAATTAAACTTCACTGGAAGAAGTTAGGAGTCGATGGAAAGAAGGCAGCCACTTAGGGCTATAAGGGCAGGAGGCAGTCTGGCAGTTGGCACAATAGTCCAGCGAAGAAAGGGAAAAATCGTCAGTCCGTTTCACCACCAAAAAATAAAAGTACATATATTATAAGCTCAGATGTAGTGGAGATAGTGGTGCTAAATCTTCTGCTGTAGGGAAAAAAGAGAAAGAGATGTTAATAGGGTTGGGAACAAGGAGAACCGAAAGACAGCCAAACAAATCTGGAGGGAGGAAGAGCAGAGCACACCACGGAGCATCAGACCAGCAGCACGACCCAGCCCTGAGAGCTAATAATCACAGAGGAGCCCAAACACCACGTGCTGAGACCAGTGTCTCTGGTCTGATCAGATCGGTGTGATTGGCAGACTGCTGCACACAGGGACCTCCTTCCGCCGTGATAATCTTGGGGGGAACTGGGCGACATACCATGGGGGGGTAAGACACTTGGTCCCCCTCCTCATCCAAAACCAACACATCCAACTCGTCCTCCAGAGATTCCTGCCCCTCGTCCTGCTGTGAACACATGCAATTTGTTAGTATAAGAGTAAGGAAATAGGAACCTTGTGAGTATGTGCCAGATCTAGGGGAAATCCCCAAATCTGTCAACTCAAACAAAACGAGGTAATAGTAAGAAAAGGGAAAGACGTTTGAGAAAACACAGGCAGGAACAGGAAGACGAGTAATGCGTAAGAACAGACCAGTTAGCGATAGTTATGTCAGTTACACGTTTATAGTCTTCTTCCCCATCTCAACCATCGCAGAATAATGGCCCAAGAATTCCCAACAGGAGTCAAAACTACTTTTCCCGAAAGCCCCTGCAGAAAAGGATGCTGTCTTTCACCAGGTCCTTTTTCGCTATCTCACAAAACATGCAGGCTTCACAACAGAATCAGCCATAGGAGGACAGCAGTATATAAAGAGAATTTACCATCAGGGGTGTTCCCTTCAATGGCTCCATTTCGCCTAGATCCCCGGATCGATCCAGTGTTCTACTGTGGTCCCCTCTCTCATTCAGTGTGGAATAGTTGTTATCTAGTGAAAAAAGTACACGGAAACGTGATATTCCCCTCTAGTGTGTAACATATACTGGGCAGAGAAGTGTGAATTAGGTACCTCTGTTAGGAACTGAACTTTGCCAAATGCTCCAGAAGACATTAAGTTCTGGTCACCCTTGACTTAAAAAGAACATGAATCTAATTGGGAAGCCAACATATAAATACACAGAGTATGACATACATTAAAAAGCTAAACTGAAGAGCTCTGTCTATAAGGATATTAGAGTGAAGAGAAGAGACCATGAGGTATGCAGCAATAGTTAGGAAAGACCTAACAAAGGAGACAGGACTTTCAGTTAAGCCTTTAGGGATGAGGAAAATTTAGAAAAGCAAATAGGAAGGATATTCCAGTAAGAGGTATTACATGAGCAAAATCAAGCAAGTGCAGAGTGGAGAGAGAGAAAATCAGACTAGGTGGGCTGAACCAGAGCACACGGAGGTAAGACAGAGAGCGAGCCTGAGGTCAGACTATGAAGGCTGTTGAGTGACAGTTTAGGGACACAAACATGATACTGTAGTAATGAGGAAGGCATATGAAGACTTTTTAAAAAACCTCTGAGCATGTGGAAATGCGGAAGAAAGTACATGGATCAAGTTTTACTAAATTTCCTCACATCCTTCCAATTGGAAATGTCCAGCCAGTGCTCTTCCGGGATGGCAAATGGTGGATACTACATCCACTATAAATGGTGGATGGCAAATGGATGAGGGTACTAGAAAAAAACTGCAGAGCCAGACAGTTCGCATCCCAATGAAATACGACTCCGTATCCTTACAGGAATTAATCACCTACCTAATGATTTTGTGTTTGATCCCATATTGCTCATCTGGATTTCTTCCCGATCAGGTTTCTTATCTATATGAAGACAGAAAGTTATCCAGGTCAAAAACCAACTCTTCAAAAAATCTATACTCGTCATAAAAACTGCTCTCTAGTCTGTCCACCCTCCCTCCAATTAAATTTTTCCTGAGTGCCCACACAGTGTGCCAGGCACTAGACAAAGCCCTCATGACACTTAAAGAGATTCCTTTCCAAAAGACTCCTAACCATTCACTCTAAGCCAGCAATTTTCAATTTTCAGGGCCCCTTTACAGTATTAAAAATTATGAGGAGCCAAAGAACTTTCATTGGCGTGGGTTATATGGATTAACATCTACTGCACTGAGAAATTTTAAATATTTATTTATTTCACTTAAAAGTAACCATCAACTTATTCCATGTTAACATAAATAACACTTTTAAGGAGCATTTGAGATCTTGTCCCCGGCAAGTCATCAGCTGGCTCAAATAAACGCTTATAAAAATTATCTTAAAATAATAACACGTTTAACTTTTTATAAAAAGGATCGTTTTACATTTTTGCACATCTCTTTAAAGTTTGGCTTAATAGAAGATAGCTAGATTCTCACATCTGCTTCTGCACTCAATCTGTTGTGATGTTATTTTGGTTGCAGTATATAAAGAAAACACAGATAAGAAGTTGGAAAGGGGAGGAGAATCTTAATAGTCTTTTCAGGTAATTGTGGATATCCTTTGATAGGACACTACTAACTAATACCATAGTTCCCCGAAAATAAGACCTAGCCGGACCATCAGCTCTAATGTGTCTTTTGGGACAAAAATTAATATAATACCGGGTATAATATAATATAATACAATACAATACCGGGTCTTATATTAATTTTTGCTCCAAAAGATGCATTAGAGCTGATGGTCCGGCTGGGTCATATTTTCAGGGAAACACGGTACTCCACAGAGTTTCTTTAAGGTTAGCAGCAGTGTAAAGTCTGAATCCAAACAAAGGATATCCTCATATTCTGTTAAATTAAAATCCATTGTTCTGTCTTGTACTTTGAATAGATCCATTACCCAGGCATGACTTTGAAACAACATGCTTTGGTCACTTGGAAAATACTAGTTCATAGTTATGCAGACCTTCTAAAATGTTCATTGTACCATGTCAGAAAAATCACATTCATTAGTATCACCACTGATTTCATTAAAAAGTCTTTGAAGTATTGGGACGTTACTAAGGCAGATACAAGTTTTCCAAAATTATAATTTTCACTAGAAAATTCAGGCAGCAAGTACTGTCAGTTATTTTTCCTCTAAGTTTGAATAACCGTAGTTTGTCTGTCAGTCATTTTTTTCAAGTAAAAATGGTGTTCCACAAAAGCGGCTAGTCAACTAGTAACACAAGTGCTTTTCCACAAGATAGCCATCATAATTTTATATGCAGCCAGTGCTTTCTGAGTACTTCCTATTTCATCAGCACAGGATATTAGAAAGATGTATACTCCAGGGTAGAAACAGCAAAGTTAATAATTTTCACAGCTCCACCAAGTGCATTGTTAAGTGAAGCTGGTTCTTTTTTAAGCTGTGAGTACATGGCAATGAAAACTACAGTGACTCGTTTGGTTTGGTGTCACTGCCCTGGTTCATGCTCAGCCCCCATTACCATGGCTTTTGCACCATCAGAACAAATGTCAACAGACTTGACATTTTAAGACGGCATTTCAAGAAACCTGATGGAGCCAAAAGCTAAGTATCATTAAGAAAGTAGGATTACAATACATACCTAAGTGAAAAAGCAAACTTTTTCAAAACAAAATACATGACTCATCTTTTGGGGAAAAACGTATTTGCTCACATGACCAAAGTGTTTAAAAGATATAACCCCAAATAGCAGTGGGTATCTCTGGTAATAGAAATAAGTGATTTGCTATTGTTATTTTCCTGATTGTCAGTATTTTCTAATTTTTCAACAGTAAACATGTATTACGTTAAAATTTAAAAGAAAAAAATAATCATTTTGCAATATATACATATATCAAATCATGCTGTACACCTTAAATTTATACAATGTTACATGTCAATTGCATCTCAAATAGAGAAAATAGACTAGGGTTCACTTTCCAGTCATTTTAAGTCCACAAGCAAAGACAGGGGGATACCTGGGCTAACTGCCTGTTTTGTTTTATTTTCTAAAGCTCAAGCCTACCTGCTTCAATCCTGAGTGAACCATTACTACCCTCTACCAAAGACTTGCTCACTCAGAAATCAATATATATCCTGTTGCTTGGATAGTAAGCTCACTAAAGAATAGCAGAGGTGGAATAAAAGCAGAGGGCTATGCCCACTGGATACTGTACCTGATTTCTGGTTCCGGTCAATGAGAGGGAGAGTGCTATCATCATATGAATGACTGCTCTGGCTTCGAGAAGCATTGTTTAGATTCACCTGGAAGCAAACATAAAATACAGCAATGTCACCCATACCTTATTCCTTAGCGGGTACAGACCTTTAGGTCCCTCTTCCCAAATACGACTCCTGTCAAAGGGCTGTGGCAGATTTGGGGAAAGTCCAAAAGGCCATCATCCTTAACTGCCACCAGCATTAACAGTGGCTGTGACACAGAGGAAGACAACAGCTATTTTGGCAGCAAATGAACTGTGGGCACCATTCATTTTGGGGTGGAGTAAACCAAATGATTTCTTTACTATCAGAGACTCGAGTCAAAAGAAGACTTAATGTGATAATGAGAATAGAGGAAACCAAAGACAGAAGCATTACCTGAGATCAAGGAAAAAAATAGTTAAGGTCTCAGTCTCAAGAATTATCCTACCTGAAAGTCTGATTTCTTCCATCCTTCTTTTTCCAGTGGTTTCCGCAGTTCCTTATATCCCCAGATTGTCTGTAACACAAGTGCTGCTGCTCGAACTTCTTTTTCTGAGCGGTTCCTTTTGAGGAAAGTAACACCATATGGAATTTGGATGTACGACCAGGGAAGAAGCTGAGAACCTGTTCTCTCTAGTATAATGTAACTTCAGAATATAAATGCCAAAATGGGCAAGATCAAGTGGTCACCAACTCCTGTATTCTATCCCAAACAGTGACACACAAAACTGTTTGATGGAAAAGTCTACTATCAATTTACGGATCAACATTAAGACAGAAAATAGGGCAATACCTCTTCAAACTTTACATGTAATTAAGGGAAAATAACCTTAGAAGCAAACGGGAAACGCTCCTTCCGAGCAACTCCCCTCTCAGACTTCAATTCTTCCAGTTGTAATTTTAAGTGTTAAGCTCACCCTGATTTGTTGATCAACACCAGCTTCTCGATACCCTGTGTCTCTCGAAGCTTTTTGGCAGCCTCCAAGTTCTCAGCAATAACCTCGTTGATGGTGTTCAAAATAGAGACCACAGTGTCCTCAGAGAAATTCTGAGAGGAGCTCTGCTGCCCTCCTGGCAGATTCTTTACCAAGTTAGGGATAGCATGTTTACCTGCAGCAGGAAGACAGAAGGGACGTGCCGGGAGAACAAGCTGAGTCAGGCCACGCGGCGCCTAACACTATCCTTACCTGCCTTGATCACATAAAGTATAGGAACTGTCCCCAGGAATCCACTTCATTCTCCTACAGGGTTATCATATCAAAGAGCAAAGGACCTGGAATAGCCATGAATTTATTGTCCTTCCTTTTCCTTTTTTTATTCTTTCCTTTTTCAGTCACACAGAAACAATGTGAATACTTTATATCAAATATGCTACACAGTCCTTTCAAATAGTTCAATGAAAACAGTATATTTAATATTATAATAGTTCAAAAGTACAATCATTATAAATTTAAAAAACTGGGCTCTGCCACATACAAGCTATATTATTAGGTTGGTGCAAAAGTAATTGCAGTTTAAAAGGTTAAAAATAATTGCAAACACCACAGTTACTTTTGCACCAACCTAGTAATTCTGAGCAAATTACTTAACTTACCTGCCCTTGAGTTTCCTTGCCCTATAAAAAAATGGACCTTTGTAAAGTGGTGCCGATTAAATGAGAACCTACAGAAGTGCTTAACAAGGCCTACTAACAAAGTAAGTGTTTAAAAAACAACAGCTATTATTATTCTATTTTTGAAGAGTCATCACCTCTTGTCTTTCCAAGAACCATTAAACTACAGTTCCCCCTTGAACAATATGAATTGAACTGTGTGGGTCCACTTACACATGGATCTTTTTCAATAAATACTGTATTTTCTATTCCTTATGATTTTCTTAATCACATTTTCTTTGCTCTAGCTTACTTTATTGTGAAAATATATAATACATATAACATACAAAATATGTGTTAATCAACTCTTTGTTATCACTAAGGCTTCCGTTCTAAAATAGGCTATTACTAGTTAAGTTTTGGGGGAGTCAAAAGTTATATGTGGATTTGACTGGGGGGGTGGGTCAGAGCTCCTAACCCTCTTGTTGTTCAAGGTCAACTATATAACCCTCTCCAACCCTTGAATTCACAAACTGTGGAGGGCTAGGATTCTTCCTCTCAATCACTTGAATAAATAAACAATTTAGCACCTGCTGGATTAAAGACGCTGTACTAGATGCTGAGGGAATGAACATCCATCTCCTTACCAATTAATTCTTTGTTGCGAGCATCCACAGCCAGGTTTCTCAGTGCCCCGGATGCAGCTTTCACCACCCTCTCGTGTTCGTTGGTCAGGAGGTCAGCGATGGCAGAAAGAGCCTTCTCTTGACGCAGGGCAGAGCGGATGTATCGACCATACTAGAAGCAGCACATGGAGGTGAAACAGATTACAAATGGCGCAACACAGTTAGCCAAGTCTCCCATCTCCAAATCCATCTTCTAAAAGGTACTCACCGTCCAGCGCCCAGCACACAAGTTCTGGATAGCTCCAGCTGAGGCTTCTAGAATGGCAGGAGTCTTGCTCTCCTTGAGGAGCGAGATGTATATCCGAACCACCTCTGGCTGAAATAAAAGCTCGTAGCCTGCACAAGAAAGCAGAGGATGCTCAGCAGTACCTACAAACCAGGCTGTGGCTGGTGGAAGTCCAGGAAGTACTCTGTATTGATGGGTTTAGGCTCCCGAAACTCTCCCACCCACCCAATAGCAAACTTAGAGGCTTGATTCCATGCCTTAAGAAGAATTAATCCACAGTAAGAACAGAAAGGATATGAACTCATCATATGCAGCTCCTCTCTCCCACACTTTACTTTGGCCTGGCTGGGCACTCAGAGCATAGGCACTCAGAGGGTTCATTTGCTCATTGATACCACTCAGGGTTAAAAATTTCTCTTCTCAAACTAATGATTTCTAACTTAACTGAAGCATTCTGCCCACCTTTTCTGTGACTAAGTAAAACGGCCTAACCTAGATTTAACAACATCTATAACTTCTATATCCATGGAGAGCTGGGAATTTTGGACTCACTTTATTGATGAATATAAAGAACCTAACTGTGATAAAGAGGCTTCTTATAACAGGTAGGCGAAAGTTTAAGTCCCAAGAACTGTAGTGGCTACTTAGGTGCCTAAGCTGCTAGTCTAGACTACCATCAGAACCTTATCCTACCCTCAAGCACTGTGAAGAGCTGCTGTAACAAGCAGTCTTTTGTAAGTTGCTGCTATAATATTATAGTTTCCCAATATTTTCACCATCACTTCAAACCCATAAATTGGAGAGAAGAGTGAACATATTGCACAGTATACTGTTAAACTACCAAATACTTCTCTGTGGACTGTGTTTATGACACCTTTGGAGACTGAAAAGAAAAAGATAACTTACCTCGAGCGGGACTAGTTCTTTTCGGGAAATCCACTGTGTCGTTTGCTGGATCTTCTGTGGGTTTTTTCCCTTTAGAAATTAAAAAAGGTGGGGAGGGTAAAAGTTTAAGAAAGGAGAGTCCACCCTGGTACATTTTTTTATTCTTCAGTCAAAATCTTTGGATCAGGGATGCATCAAGTGGGTAAATGGGGGGAACATGTGGGCCCCCAGCTTGTCCCAGCAGGGGGCTGCGCTGAAATGATCACAGAAAACAGGCAGCAGATTGGTAAGATGAGGCTAACCACTGTTGTTGAGATTGTCCTGAGTTCAGATAACTGGGAGTGTGCTGCCCAGAAGTAGCATGCCATGATCCATTAGCTCAGAAAAAGCTAAACTTGTTTCAGTGGTCTTCCTCAACTGAATTTTCTTACATGCATCCACAGGGAAGGGTAAGGCAAGGAAACATTAGGGAAGCTAAAACCAAAACATGCAAATTAGAAATAGATAAGCGCCTTAAAAGATTCCACTCACCTCTGGAGAACCACTCATCTTCCAGTGCGTCACCCAAGGTGGAAAGCAGAGAGAAATTAAGGAAGAAAAATGCAGGAGAGAGATGTCAATGGGATCATGGGCAGATAAGCAGGAAAGCAGAGAGGAAAAGAAAAACACAGGAAACACAAAGGAGGAATGGGGGCAAAGCCCCAGATTAGTTGAGTTCTCGTCCTTTACTGTCCCCATCACTGATGACACCACCGACACCACCACCAACACCACCACCACCACCACCACCACCAACGCCACCACCTCGAATGAAGCACACAACACAGGGAAAGCAGCAGAAGAGCAAAAAGACATCCTCGACTAGGCAGACACCTGTACTGCTTGGCAGGTATTCTACACCTGAGTGTTCCTTTCTTGGTCCTACATTAAAGAGCAAGGGACAAGGAACTAAGACTCACCTTTGCCCTTCTTGGCCCCGAAGCAACTTGCAGCATGTGGCCCAGTGCTGTTGGCAACACTGGGAGGCGCCTCTTGGTAACGCTCTGCCTGTGGAATCTCCCGATGAACTTGATATGACAGGTTCCGAAGGAGGCAAACACAGTTCTCCACAAGCTTGGAACATAAAAGAAAAGGCTCAATGGAGAAGGGGATGCCCACAGTGGTGTTCCAGCAAGTATAGGTTTCCATGATTCAGACACTAAAATATCAATCCTCAAAAGCATAGCCCAACCCATCATCTCTCCCACGGCCTCTGAGGCCCAAACTCCTCAAAATCCTTGTAGCCAGGCTAAGGAAGGGTTTCTGCCTCCCCATTTGGTGTATGACACTAAACTTAGGGCCTTTTTCCTAAATTTTTCACTTTTTCCTTCTTAGAAAAATGTACAACCTTGGAAGTCCAGCTAAAGAGCTTTAACGTGTATCAGTGAAGGAAATTCTAAAGAAAATAGTTTTCCTCTAAGGTGAATACCCACTTTAGGGAGTAGGGGCTGGTATAGGTATCTAATGTTATTTAGAAGCCTGAGGCGATAGGTCTGCACTCCAGGTACCTCATGATTGTTATGAATGGAATTCACTCAGCCATTAACTTACCTTGCTATCTGAATCCTTCTGCCCAATCTCAGCCTGAACAATGAAAATGAGGGCATCCACTAAACCATCACATTCCCGAAGTTTCCGGCGAGCTTCACTCCTCTCTGAGCTGACATTCCTACGGGGAAAGGGAGCGGCATCAAGATGACTCGAACCCAGAAATCCTCCCTTAAGCTCCCTCAACATCTACAAGCCTCACTACCTTTTTTATTCACTGTAACAAACAGTGAATACCCATTATAAAGAAGGCACTGCTATGAAAGTTGAGTAAGACAGTCCCTGCTTTCAGGACATTTAGAACCAGGACAGGGGTTGGGAGGGTATAAATAAAGTACACCAACCACAATAATTTAAGACGGAAAAGATGCTTCCTGTATAGAAGTACAAATGAAGAATGAGGCACAGCGCATAGGAGGATAACCCCAAGAGAGAAAGAATATACTGCAGCAATTATTATAGGATATAAAAGAAATCAGGAAAATCTTCATGAAACAAAGGCACCTGAGTTTAGGAGAGAAGAACATTACAGACAGAAAGAACAGACCTTCCTCTCCCACCCCCTACCCTTCTAGCCCTCTGTACTCTTTTTGTTGCACTGATTGCAGCCTGACCTGCAATGCAGATAACTGAGGGCAGGGACACAGCCCAGGACGAGAGAAGGGCCTTGCATGTGGTAGTTATTGAACAAATGTTTACCAAATTAAATGAACCAAGTCAAAGAGGCACGGAAGCAGGGAAGCTATCTGGGGAACAGCAGGCAAACCGACATAGCGGGCATGTGTGGATCACAAGGAAGAAATGACAACAACGGCAGAAAGACAGATTGGAGTCACAGTAAACAATATAGACAGGAAAGGAGGCTGACTGACAGGCTAAAGAATTTTTTTAAGAGATTTAAGTTAGTCCTCAAAATTTCAACCTCCATACTCTCAAAGCCCTTATGCTACCTGAGGCAGCCGGCTGTATTGGTGAGCACTGACTCCCACTCAATGTGGCGTGGTTTGCAATCTTCATTAGGTTCCCGCTCCCAACCAGAATGAGGAATGATCACTTCATCTGTCAAGGCGTGCAGTGCATGGTCCACGATCTCCATTTTGATTGAGTCATGGGATGAGAGATTCCACAGGGTTCCTGGCAGAGACAACTCCGTCAGATAGCCCTCCAGCACCCAAGCTAGTACGTTTGAAGAATGCCAAAGAGAAGCCCCGATTTCAACACTTCTCCATCTTCCCCAATGACCAAATACCTTGTAATGAATGATATTCAAGCTTTTGTCCGTGACCCATGGTAAGAAATATATTTTACATTATGGCTCAATACAAACATACATATCATGAAACAGTTTCATAAAACAACACTTATCATAAGAAATGCTCTCTGAGCGATCTACACCAGTTTCTCAACATCTGCACCACTGACTTTTTGGGCCAGAGAATTCTTTGTTGTGGGGAGCTGTCTTGCCCATTGTTAGATGTTTAGCAGCATCTCTGGCCTTTACTCATTAGATGCCAGCAGCACTTCCCCACCCCAAGTTGTGACAGCCAAAAATGTCTCCAGGGTACAAGATTGCCAATCATTATTACTGCATGTATGTATGTATGTATGTATGTATGTATGTATGTATGTATGTATTTTTCTTCCTTTCTTTTCTATTTGAATACTGATTGTGACCCACAAAATTGTGTTCAATACATACTAATGGATCACAACCCACAATTTGAAAAACCATTCTTCTAAAGCAAGGACCACAAGTTCAAATGTCTACACGTGCCAGGTAGGTGAGTCAGGATAGCCGATAATTTAAAGAAATTGCAAGAATATGGATAAATGGCAATTGACACTCAGCTTCAATGTTTGGGTGACAATTTTCTATATGGCAGTAGTCCGAGATAACAGAATGTGTTGGGGATTGCTGCAAACTGGAGAACACATGTCTCAATCAGCTCAAACCAACTACTGTCAGGTAGCAAAACAGATCCATTGTTACCAGTTCTTGCACATTTTTAATAGAAGCCAAGAATCTAGGAATTTTAAGTGAAATCGCTGGAATTTTAAACATTAGCAACCAATTCGTCAAAATTTTGAAAACCTTGTGTGATCCAAACACTCTATGAGATGGCTCTGACCCAAAGGCCACGAGTTCACAACCTTTAATCAAAAGTGAAAGGACTGGAAATCCGTGTAGGTCTCAGCATCTCTAGAGGTTAACAGCGACCCTGACCTAACAGTTTCCCGCAGGCCTAGAACTCACCAGTAATGACTTCCGTGAGGTCCATATCCCGAGCCTTCCGGAGCAATCGCACAAGGGCCGGAACACCATCACAGTTTTTTATGGCGATCTTGTTATCCTGGTCCCGTCCAAAAGAGATATTCTTGAGCGCTCCACAGGCTCCAAGGTGCACTTCCTTTTTGGGGTGGTCTAACAATCCCACCAGTACTGGTATGCCCTTGAGCTTCCGAACGTCAGTCTTCACCTTGTCATTACGATAGCACAAATGTTGCAGATATGCAGCTGCATTGGACTTGACGGCATCCAAGCGGAAGCCCAGCATGGCTATGACCTCCGGCAGCTCTGGTTGTCTCCAATTGGGAGGCGGGGGCCCTCCTTTGCGCAGGCTATCCAGGCTTGCTAAACTTCCCCGTTCGTGCTGGGCCAAAGGAGCCCAGTAGTACTGGTCCGATGGCACCTCCTCACCAATCATGTCTTCATAGCTCCTGCAGTGTTAGAAGAACCAAAAGGAAAGGGGAACACATCGAGCTGTCACGTCTGGTTTCATGGAAAGCTCCCATCACCCCCTCATCTTTAAGGTAGGAGTAACCCCAGTTCTACTATACTCAATCTTATCTGTCCTTTGCATAAATGATACACTGATTGGTTTTTCTTAATGGGGTAAGGTAATTATTTTTAAAGCATCTGTAAACTACACGTTTTGTTTGTTGTTTTTCCTTGTGAAGTTTACTAGCTTGGAGGACAGTAACAAGCATTCACAGATGTTGATCACAAAAAAGGAACCAAATCCTGCTTAGTAGTGAATGATACCTACCTGACAGCTGTTAACTTCTCTGGATACAGATTGAAATAAACCTTCTGGTAGCAGTTAACCAAAGCAACTGGCTGAACACCACAGAAGGCAGCAATGTCTGAGAACAGTTCTTACAAACCCTTAGCTAAACAGGATATACGGCATTTACACACAGGAAACAGCCGGTGGGATAAGACCCTTACACACACTTCATATTTAAGCCTCTCTTTACCATATTTTGGAAATTATAAAATAAGAGGTGATGGAGCAAACACAGTACAGGACTTCTTGCTACATCATATGAGGACCTGGCTTAAGTATTGATGAGGTATAAATTTGAACATTTTCATTTCATCCCAAGGTCATCTCTGCTACTCAACAAATGTATTGACAGAACCTTCAGTTCTGTCAAAATAGAGACTACTGAACACTCACATTTGGGATATGCAGTCACTAAGAGAAGGAACAGAAACAAAGCAATCGAAGGTAAAGAGGTCATTATCCCTATTTCAGTACTACCCACAACCACTAGAGGGTGAGTCTGTCACACTATTATTTATTCATAACCACCAGGAAGGAAGAGACCCATTATCTGTAAGCTCATCTCACTCTGTGGCTCCCACAGGAGACAGGAGAATCTATTGTGTGGAACTCTCCAAATAAGCCTGTTGTTTGCTCCACAAAACCACTCCCACTGTCACCAAACCCGCAAGGTTAGCCTAAGCAGAGGGTCTGGCCTGCCTCACAGCGGTCAACATCAATCCCTCAACAGTGATTCAGATGGACTAAGCATTTATGAAAAATCACTAGTTTTTAATATCACTGAAATAAAATGAACAGGTTACACAGCTAAATTTTGAGTAGGTTACTAAATAGTAGGTAAGTGGGCCGGCCTGAGCAGTTGGAGCTCCATGCTCCTAACTCCGAAGGCTGCGGGTTCGATTCCCACATGGGCCAGTGTACTCTCAACCACAAGGTTGCCAGTTCGATTCCTCGAGTCCCGCGAGGGATGGTGGGCAGCACCCCCTGCAACTAAGATTGAACAGGCACCTTGAGCTGAGCTGCCGCTGAGCTTCCAGATGGCTCAGTTGGTTGGAGCGCGGGCTCTCAACCACAACGTTAGCGATTCGACTCCCGCAGGGGATGGTGGGTTGCGCCCCCTGCAACTAGCAACGGCAACTGGACCTGGAAGCTGAGCTGCGCCCTCCACAACTAAGACTGAAAGGACAACAACTTGACTTGGAAAAAAATCCTGGAAGTACACACTGTTCCCCAATAAAGTCCTGTTCCCCTTCCCCAATAAAAATCTTAAAAAAAAAATAGTAGGTAAGTAAGATTCCATTTTCGTAGGGGATAAAGTCACAGTATGTTTACATGAATAGGAAAAAGAACTCAAAAGAAACGCACCCAAGTGTTAACAGTAGTTCTTTATCAATGGATGGTATGCTTTTCTGCATTTTTCTACTCTGGGAGTGAACATGTTTTACTTTTATTATTTTAATATAAGCAATTACGATAACCAAGATTGTAGTCACTCAAGAAATATTTCCTTTTTTTGCAAGCAGTGGATCATGACATTCTTTCCTTTGTTTTACAAATTAACAAAGCAGAGACCAGAAAGATTAAACGACTTGCTCCAGGCTACAGAGCTAGTGGCAAAGGCACAACTAGAACTAAGGTCTTCTGGTTCAATGCCTTTCCCACTCATCCTTCTGCCTTGCTGTTTTCATTTGACCTTGTATTACTCTCCTAGGCCAGGAACAGGAAGCTGCAAATATTTTTGCTAGTCAAGCAGGTTTCCAAGAACCAGGCCCCAAATCCTCTCCATGTCAAGTGCCACATCTAGGGACAGCAGAGAATGAGCTGGCCACCCACACCCACCTAGGTCTAATCACTCTACTAATGAGGAAGTCAGAAAAAGCAGACTTCAGTAAGCAGAAGAAGCCAACACCCTGGGCAGATTCCTTAGGCGATAGCTGCTATCTACCACTGCTCCAATTGTACCAGCTGAGGTACAGTGCTCTACCCTCCCCTCCACCCGACCCCCACCCAAGAATAAAAGGTGAGTCACATGGGAGCTGCATTAGCTGTCTGCAAGTTACCTGACAGGTGAGTGACTCAGGCTTAGACAATGGGGCCTGTACTTCTAGGCCCAGACCTGTTTACTGCTAACCAAAGCTACCTAATCGGGGAAGTCAGTACCAGTGCATTTGCTTTAGAAGGTCATGACCTCAAACAGAAATTCAGCAACAGCTGGTAGGCTATCCTTACCATCAAGACATCCATAAACCTTCTCCCTTATTTCTTATTACTTCTCTTTGATTGGAAAACCCTGTCTCTGATTTATTGTAAAGCAGGGCTGGCAGCCCATGGGCCAAACCTATTTTTGCACAGCTCCAGAACTAAGAACCGTTTTTATATTTTTACAAGATTGTAAAAATAACAACATACAACAAAAAGGATATATGACCTGCAAAGGCTAACATAGTTCTAGTTGGTCTTTTACAGAAAAGGTTTGCCAACCTCCATTCACAAGCAGCTCTCTCAAGGCAAACCATCTACCAATCAAAACACCAATCACTCCCTTTTTCACATCACCAAAGAATCCCCCAGGATGAGGAGGAAAGTCAGAATAGACAGCTGCTTAGTGATCTCTCAGCGTCAACAATGTACCACCCTCTAAGGATGCCACACTCATTTCACTTTATAATCAAATGAAAGAACCTAAGTGCAAAGGGTCAGGGCTTTTGTGAGATCAAGGTTTGTTTTTATCTTGAAATTAAAACCACCACAGGGAATGTTCTTATATGTCTATTCCAGCCCTGAAAGCCTAAAACCCTTAACTCTGTTCTTAATACCAAACCAGAAGCTGAAGAAATCCACAGGAACGAGTATTTCATTGCCCTGGGTACCAGGAAGGGGTCAGATCTTAGGCAGAAATAACTGAAACTCTTGGCATTAGAAGCAAAGGACACTTTTCAGGACAGAGACCAATAACCATCACAAGTCGTTTTCTGTAATTAGAATGTATAACTTTTATAATGAAAAAAGAGATTAAAAAGACAAGTCGCTATTTAGTAAAATCAGAAAAGGGAAGAACAAGGTGGGCTTCCACAAGGAAAGACAAAGGAGAGGGGGCCATAAGTGTCTCTGACCCTAAAAAGCACTTAGAAGAGCGAAGACCTACCCCTTTTCCCTATGTTGGAGAGGTCCTTTCTCTTCCCCTTTTCTTGCCTACCTGAGGCGTCTGCGAGGGTCAGAGGGTGTCCCCGTCCGGCGGGCAGTGCCATATTCGGACATCAGGCCATAATCCAGGTCTTCGTAGCCCATGCTCCGCTGGTCGTCCTCTAGCCCATAAGGCTCTGGATGAAAACGATGCAGATCCACGCTGCTCCCACCTACCCGAACCTGGGGCTGGGGCCCATAGACATCCTGTCTACTCGGTGCCCGGTAACCTTCCATGCTGGGCCGATACCGCTCCTCAATGCGGGTCACCCGGGACAGGCTGCCATAGTTGTCACTGCTACTTGGATAACCATCTTCATAGTGGCGGCTGTATCCGTCAGGAGGGTAGTGGAAGTTCCTGGGAAGGGTAGCAGTGCCTGCTTGCCCCACATAGGGACCCGGGCCCCCATTGCCATTTTTACGGAAGTCACGACCCAGAGTCTGAATGTAGTTGTTAGAAACTGACGTGGCATCCACAGGCAGCCCATCTGGTCCCATAGGGACTGGCTGTACTGTCCGTGTTGTCACAGTCTTCACGACTTTCTTGACCTTCGAGTAAGAAAAAAGAAAAATTAATGAAATGAATAATATAAGCTTAAATTCTAGCCTCCTCTAAGAAAAGAAACAAACTCCTATCTCCAGCTCACTTTACTTAGAAATGCCTTACAACTACCATCCACCCTTCTCTCCATCTTATAGGAAGTCCCCAAGCAGGAATATCGTCCTAGCAGTAACTATGAGGTCTGACAATTAAGTTCGCGAAACTTGTTGCAACAACGTTGCTAACCCTTTTTGTTATCAGAGGGATTATTCATTATGAATTTATATCAACTGGACAAACAAGTTAACCAAGTTTACTATTTGGAAGTGCTGAAAAGCCTGTGTGAAAAAGTTAGACGACCTGAGCTTTTTCGCCAACAATTCATGACTCTTGCATCATACTATGCACCAGCTCACACAGCACTGTCTGTGAGGGAGTTTTTAGCCAGTAAATAAATAACTGTACTGGGACACCCTCCCTACTCACCTGATCTGGCCCCCAATGACTTCTTTCTTTACCCGAAGATAAAGGAAATATTCAAAGGAAGACATTTTGATGATATTCAGGACATCAAGGGTAATATGACGACAGCTCTGATGGCCATTCCAGAAAGAGTTCCAAAATTGCTTTGAAGGGTGGACTAGGTGCTGGCGTCGGTGCATAGCTTCCCAAGGGGAGTACTTTGAAGGTGACCGTAGTGATATTCAGCAATGAGGCATGTAGCACATTTTCTAGGATGAGTTTGCAAACTTAATTGTCCGACCTTGTATGCCTACAAGGGAAGCTACTGCAGAACTAGATGTACCTTCTCTCCTCCCCATTCCATTAGATTTTCCCATATTTTTTCTATCCTTTCTGCCTGGACAAAGATCACTGTCTTTACGCTTTCACTACAGGTCAGCGGCCCTTCATCCTCCTTAAGTAAGTGCTCAAACCCTCCCCTAATAGAGTCCATAAGAAGACGTCCTCCCTCGTCCCAGGCCTTAGATACATCTTAGCTTACTGTGGTCTCCGTGCGCCGAGTGGTTCCATCATCCGAGGTCTCCACAGAGACAACAGACATGGCTCCCTCAGGGTCTTCCTCCGTGTAGGTCTCCACAATCTGCCCTGGCTCCTGCATCCTGGGGATGGTGCTATAGAGAAGGTGACTGTGATCCTACACAGAAAAGAGAAAAAGGAAAGAGTTACTATTCAGCCCTACGTATCCACAATCCATCCCAATGAGAAGCATTATCTCACGCATCTTCTATGGGCCCCAGCCGGGTGGCTGTCCCCATCTTTTGAACTTGTACAAAAAGGCAGAAGATATAATAATTTCCCAGTTCTAACCAGTATGACCTGAGCTAACTAGCCACATCAGCACCCACGTGACAGACAGCAGGTTGAACTTCCCCGTTCTGGTCATCGGTGAACACAAACTGTGTCAGCTGCAGCTACAGCTGCATCTGAGCGATTCTTCAGAAGAGTTCACCCAATAAGAACTTTTAAGATGAACCAGGAAATCCCAATAAGAGCCGTCTTCTCACTAGTTCTATGTTATTCTTCGGGTAATGCCTAAGGCTCAAGACCCGTCAGAATTTAGGGAGGCTTTTCTGCAAAGTACATCCATTCTAGAAAAGGGACACAATAATTTGGGATCAAACTCAAACACTGGATCAATGATCATTAAAATTCATTCCAATAAAACTACATATATACTTTGAAGTTCCACTCTTTTATTTTCCTAAATAAAAGAAACTAATTAACCAGTGCTTATAATGTGCCAGGCACTTTACAAGACACCAATATGCTCTATAGGCCAGGGGAGTGAGAAGATAGGAATGAAGCAACCCAGACCGTGAGCCAAAAGAATTACCTGGGGTCCGTTGAGTTTCAGATCCGGAAATTTCTGTCGCTCAAGGTCAGCATCGCCCACAAACCGGCCGTTCTGAAATACAGCCCACAAGAAGACAATTCATTCTGTGGCCTTCCTTTGCTCAATCAAACACAAATGATCTTTTTTCCAAACAGGAAAAGGGCTTTCAAGAAGATGATTGTGGCCTGGAGCCCTTCTGCCAGTACTTATAAAAGAACCACATCATTCCTTCGTCTTAGCACTTCCCGCAAAATTGGAATCAGACCTGGAACTCTGGCAGACTGGGTCTCTGGAACATAAGAATGTAAGCTCCATGAGGGCAGATGGTTTCTTTTTGGAGGGTGGGGGGTCAATGATGTTTTGTTCAATGATGTACCCCTAGTGCCTTGAACAGTACCTGACACATAACGGACACTCAAAAACTACTTGCTGAGTAAAGAGCAGAGACTCAGATAAGTTCCCCAACAGTCTTTTTGGAAAGCCATAAGAATATAAGGAAAGTTCGAACAGCTACGTCGGGGGGGTTTCCAAAAGCCTTCGTTATTATTCCACACATCGTCATGCTCTACTACCACTGGAAACTCCCATACCAGGCAGCTTTCAAAAGAAACAACAGATATGAGTCTCCCTTTCCAAATAGGAAGAAAGCAAGTACCCCAACTCCCCTCAAGCAAACAGACGTCTCAACATCTTCATCACCAATTATTAGAGCCATAGAACATATTTTAAAAATGTCACCCTTAAGTTGTTTTAAACAGCAGGAAATGCTACTGACATTATACTACATAAAAATACTTCTGACTGCTCCTCTTCAAATGGAATACAGTGAGATCCAGCCACCTTGGGAGACTCTTCCCCCACTACACTCCCATTACATAGATAGTGTAAGGCTGCAGAGAAAGGAAGTTAAACATACTTTCAGGAAGAAGGAAGGGTGTGGTTTCATTGCTGAGTAGAAGTTAAATATAAAAAGAGAAAGAGAGAGGGAAAGCATGTACTAAGTCCTGGAATTCCCCACCACCTCCAAGCCTGAGCAGTTCTGCTCTCCCCTTTTCAGTATGTCCCTCTCATCTCTAACCCTCTATTCTGCTTCCTATAAAAGTCCTAGGGACATTGCAAACACACTGCCTCCAAACTCCTGATCATCCCCCAATTGAAACTGTCCTCCCACTCAACAAGGTCCTCAGCATAAGGGACCTTCTCTGTCTTACAAAATCATTAAAATGTAATCAGTAGAAAGGGCTATTGAAGCATGAGCACTGTTCTTAGTTCCCACCGGAGCTCTCTTAAGATGCAGGCTATCAGGCAATGCCTAACACACACACACACACACACACACACACCTCAGACAGATGACCTCACAGCCAAGTCAGACTGGAGAAACCACAGGAAACACAAGATACTTCTCATTTCTAACACCACCTCTCCCAAGTCACATCAGAGTGAGCCGACCCAGAGACCACTGGCTCTGGTGCTTATATTCGGGTTAAACAGCAGCACGACGCTCCCTCTCCAGCCCTAACCAACAAAATCAACAACAACCCCTTCCTCCAACACGACTCGCACAGCACAGAAGACCACATGGAGCAGCAATACCCAAATGACGGTCACTGCCACACCTTCTGAGTACAGACTGTTCCCTGAGGGAGACTGAACTGGACTTGAGAGGACAAGGTGCCCAACTCACCCAACCACTAAGCAGGCATTTCCTTTCCTGAATTTCTGATGGCAAGGGGGGAAAAAATCAGAGAAAACAGAAGGAATCCGAGTACAGCTCCAAACTATATGACCTACCATTTACCAGAACTGCATCCCAACGCGGAAACCCCACTCCAGCAACACAGGAAGTCCAGTAGATGCTTCTAGAGGTGAGTGCGCCCAACTCAATACAGCAGCAACATTCCCTATCTCTTAATCAGCATTTATTGCCCTTGTAAAGGTTCGTCATAAAGCATGGGCTCTGGACAAGCCCATCACCGTGAGGAAAGCAGTTTCCCAAGAAGGAACATAGCCTCTCTATGACCACGACAAAGTCCTACCTGCAAGTCTGATGGATAGAGGGGTTACCTGATGCCGGCGGGTGAGGGTGCCGTTGGCCATGAGAGGGTTGGCATCTTGTGGTGAGACCCGGACGCGTTCCAGTTGCGCCGAGACGTGGCGCCGTTCCTCCTCCAGCGCCCGGGTCAGCTTCTCAAACTGGGCCTCTTGTTCCTTCACAGAGGCCAAGATGCTGGCGGTCGACTCCACCTCTGAGTCGTCCATGAAGGTAAGGGGCGGAGCCGCCGCAGGGCAGGGTAAAAAGGAAGGTGGACCACAGAGGGAGGAGGAAGGAGGGAGAAGGCCCCCCTCACTTCACACTACCGGGAGAAGGTAAGAGAGAGGAGAGAAAAGGTCACAGGTCAGAGGAGACAGATGAATGATTAATCCCAGAGCCAAAGATGCCCTCTCATGGTTTTACTGCAGTGCAGAAAGCGCGCCGCCACCAAGCCTGGGAGCCCATCACCAGTATCTGCTCAGGCAGCATCCTTTGCCCACTACCCTCTTTAACACGCAGGAAAGTGCAGTTAGATCCAAGTCTTTACACTGTTGGTAGGAAAGGGAGCCTGTGGCTAAGGGCTGTGGTCAAGACATGAGATTAAAATTATACTATTTCTCTCCTGGAAAATTTTGATGGCGTCAACTCAATGAAAGTTGCAACTCCACAGTACAAACTAGTACTCACTGTCCTGCAAGGGACAAGCCCCTTCTAGAGAAAAGGGGGCAGTACAGATCTTACTTAATCTCTCCCAAATCTGAACACTGAAATTGCTGCAGTAGTGGCAAATTATACTCAATGAATATGCTAAAATAAAATGCCAACAAGAAATGGAAGTAGTAAAAAAGTTCCCATCATCAAAGGCTGGAAACAAAACGTAAGGCCCTCACATTGAATACATTCATGAAGGGGCCTTCCTGCTTTTCAAAACCATACTACAATATTGAGGGCAAAATATGTGCCTTGGCTAATGGAGACAAGAAAGCGACAGAACCACAAAAAATTCTATGTGTAAAAGGCACCATTTTTAGTGACCTTCAGCTCTTTGCGAAATAGGAAAAGAACATTAGGCTCAAACTATGAAACTCTAGTAGTTTATATTCTAACCTCTAGACAATCAATGGCTGGAACTTCCTACATCTCTGTTATCCTGCAAAAGCTCTAAACAGACTGTATTTTTACCTCTTTACTTATTCTAACACAGGGTAAATATCAAAAGATCTAGAGGGCTTATGTGTACTATTTATACAATAAGTGAGTTAAATAGAAATAAAGAGTTCACCATACCCTATTATGTAAACTGCAAGTTGGCTAGTAAATATGGAAAGGCATTGTTGGACTTGACGGGATTTCTCTCTTACAAGTTGGCTATGGCAGACGATATGGCCAGTCCAAAGTACACCATGTTGAAAGGCAGGTTTTAGAATAAATCCTCTCCTCTATTCCCCACCCGCTCATCAACCCATCAAGAAAAAAGACAGTTAAATTTTCTTATTCTTAATAAACATATTTCCATACACACCTGTTAAGAGGTCGTAACTGATTGGTTTAACAGAGAACAACAGCCCAGTCTAGATTCAAAAAATCATGGGAGAAGCATCCCAGCCACCACAGCAAGGAGGAAGCAGGAAGGAGAGAGCTGCAGAAATATTTGGAGGAAAAATGGAAATGAGAGGAAAATAAAATATACCCAATACATTCAAAAATAAGAAGAGCAATGGCAGGTATCGGGAGAAAGACAATCTGGGAATGGAAGGGAGTAATTTGACTTGGGAGTAAAATATGACTTGGAATTGCTTAATGTGACAAATGCCCTTTGGACTTTCTTCTCTTTTCAGGTATCTGGACCTTGGGTGTACCTTTCATTAAAACCTGGATTCTACCGTCATATCAGAGGTTCCTCTACTTGCACTTATATACAGAACCACGAGGTTATAATACGGATAAAAAGTGACTTACTCCCTGTTCCCAGCAACCAAATTGGGGGGGGGGGGAATGCTGTTGGAATGCCCTCCCCCTCCTCCCCACCCCTACGGCAGAAACCTCCCAGCCCAGTCCCAGCATGCCCACAGCAGCATTGAGAAACCAGCGCAACAGTGTAGTGGGGAAGACATGTGGCGACTAGCCGGGGCTGAGCCTTTTGCTTCAGTTCCCTTTCCCACGCTCCCATAGCCCCAGCGAGCAGACACCTGGGCCTGTTTGCCTTCAATACAGGCATACCTCGGAGATATTGCGGTTCATTCCAGATCACTGCAATAAAGCAAGGAGTAATCGTTATGCTGGCAGAGGGTCTTGCCTTCAATTTGTGAAAAAAGCGCAACATCTGTGAAGTGCCATTCAACGAGGTATGCCTGCATACGCAGCATTCAGCAAGCAAAGAGTACCCAGAGGAACTGATAAACAGGTGCCCAGTAAACTCTTTAATTAAGTCTCCATTACTAAGACTCCTTCCAGAGGATCCAGTCCCTAAATCCAAGAATATGGTGGCACTTCTCTAAATTCCTCCTACCCCCAGCTCTGGGCTCCCACAATCACTTATCAACTCCCGTTCTTCCTTTCAGTCCACAGCCCATTGCTACTTTCTCATATTCCCACCCTACATTCCAAGAGGCAATTCAAAGGTCTTTAATAAGTACCCTTATAAAAAAAAACGTTGCTCCCTTTTCATCTCTGTTTCTTCATTTTAAGCACTTGCCCTCTTCCGCTATGTACAATGACCTCTGAACCTTCCACACAAGAGGACTCGGAGTTCAGGAGGGATTCTTCCAGTTCTGGGTTTCAACAGGGCCTGGACTGCAGTTACCCTTCTGGCAGCCTCCGCCCTGTAATTTTCTTTGCTAATAAAAGCTCCAACTACCACTACTACGGGGCATACAGTGACAACACTCCCTGCTGCACAGAGAAACTGTCACCCATCCATCAACAGCCACTTTTTGCCCTCACAACTTTAATTCAATAAGGGTTTAGGAAGGGTAGTAGGGAAATTATCCAGGGCTTGAGGTCAGGAAGCAGTGTCTTCTATATCTTCATGGCTTTAAAGCTGACCACCTGGCTCTAATTTGGAAAAGAGGACACCACAGTTACGTAGAAAGAGATCAGATGCCAGGGCCTTAAAAGCACGGGGAGATTTTCTGCCTGAAAGAAGACAGAAGTAGAGGCTGTGTAGGAACAGACTAGCAGTCAGAAGACCAGCCCAGTCCTGGCTCTGGCACTAGCCAACAATAGCAGTAAGTCCCTGCCATGTTCTCATCCGGAAGACGCCAATACCACCAGCCCCATCTAACTCACAGCTGCTGTAAGGATCAGGTGAGATAATGTACGTTATACAAATGTGAGGTATTAAGTTGTTTCAAGAGTTACTTTCTCTCTTCCAATTACATTACTTAATGGTAACGCCTCAGCCCAAAACTATTTTGTGTAGTAGATGAAATTAACCGGATCAAGAGCATAACTGGGTCCTAAAAAAGCAGATGAGCCGGTTTCCCTACTCCAACTCTATTTACTAAGAGGTCCCACCTAGACCAGTGTTTCTGGGACACAGGGTGCTTCTCTAGTGCCTGGCAGTCATCACAGCATTACACATCTTCTATAGTAAGTTCTTGATTCCTTATTTGAGGCCTTTGCAATTTATTACCAAGGAGAAAGCAAAGGTGAAAAGAACTAACATTTATTACCCTAGCACTCGTTACAACCCTAAGGAAGTAAGTTGAATTGCAAACCTGAAAACAGGCCCTAGGTGAAGAAATTACCCAAGGTCTCAGTTAATAGCAAATTTTTAATTTAATCCCAGATCTATGCCATTCCAAAGTCGGTGTTCTCTTTCTATTACATGCTGTCAAGTCCAAAAAATACAAGTGCAGTCTAAGATGTGTGGTCCAGCCCTTCTCCCCTACAACCCTTGAGAGCTTTCTTCCCCAAACATCACACGAAAAAGGGAAAGAAAATGTTTCCACTTATCTTTTAAGTTAAAGGATTATCCATATGTCTACATATAAGATATATGTGGGAAAATGGACATAAATAGAAGGAAAAAGCATATGTGGGGGAAGAGAATGAAGCAGTTAGGCAAGCTACAGTAAACTGCCTCATAACTTAAGAGACTTAGGCAAAGCTTCTTCTCCATGCACACACATCATAAATATACTGGGGTTGCCAAAAAAATGTCTACAAGTGGACACTTTGGTCAGCGTTGTGCAAGCAGAAGTTCGCCGTAATCAGAAGTGGACGCTGATGGTAACCACTCTCACCACCTCTTGTAACTGCAGACATCAAACGTGACTTGTTTAATCTTTTGTTATCGGTATATATTGAGTATTACAATCTTAATAGTTTTCCTTTCTTAAAATGTGTATACATTTTTTGGCACCCTCTGTATATATGTGTGTGTATATACATACATATACTTACATATATATGTGTATGTATGTACGTGTACACATACACACACGCGCTATAGACCACAATCTGCAAACCATTAACTGACTTTGGCAGTTCGAGTCAGGAAGGTCTTATGAGTCCAGACCAACACAACACCTTTCCAGGTTTGCCACTTAATATTTTTAAATGAATTACATTTGCTCTTACTAAAAAAGGACCAAGGAATTCCCAAAGTGAAAGGGTGGAATGGGGGGGTGGGAGCACATAAAGTGGACCTTGCTATTATACCCTAAGGCTAGGTTTCCTGAGAATAACTGGTTTTACTCTTAATAAGCCATAAGTCCTATAGACCTATCAGTCTACAGGAAGGTTCCCGCATCCAAGCAATGACAACAAGACAAATGCAGTCTCTTTTGTAAATATTCCAAACCAAAAGAAGTTAAATTGATTCAAATACCAAGAACGGACAAACAGCTGGACAATGCGAACCAGACAGCAGGGCAAAAAAAAAAAAAAAAAAATACTTGCCAACAGCAGTCCCTGGAATGATTTGTTCTACTGTAAATTGTGTAAACTGACTGTAGAAATGTAATTTGGAATTACAATTCTTAACAGTTAAGAATACAGACTTTGGAATCAGACTGATGGGTTCAAATCCCAACTCCATAGCTTCTTAGCTATATGACTGGGCAAAGTACCACAATCTGTCTAAACTTCAGGTTTCTTTTTTTGTAAAATGGGAGAAATAAAATACATAGAATGTTTGAGAGCACTGAATGAGACAATCCACATAGAGTGCTTAGCAAAATGTCTTGACACACAGAAAGCTATTAATATTGTCACTAATACGAGTACTACTAGAAATAGCAACACAAGGGACTGGAGTCTTGGCGTTGTTGGTAGGGCTTTTCAAGAAACCACATGTCTCCACATGCTCCCCTCTCCAATTTACATACAGCAGCCCTGTAAACTACAGGAATTCTTTAGTCTCAATGGGAAAAACAAAATGAAAGTCCAGACTAGGGTCAAAAGACCCGGGGTTCAAGTCCTGACTGCCAAAAACTAGCTGTGATCTTGAAGAAATTATAATCCCTGTAAGCTTCAATTTCTATTACTTTTCAGAGTTTAGCTTTAATGGGCTGATGTACGTGAAACTTTAGGCTGAGTGACTCTGAACCTCTCTCCTACCTCCATGCAATTCAGATATGTATATCCAAAGACATGACCAGAATTAGGCAGCAAGCCTCTATGGAAAGAGGAAAAATTATTTGTCCTGAGAACTCTAAACCCCACAAAATAGTCTTTGGGTTCTTAGGATAGAAATTTTATCTTCTGTAGCCAGCCTAAAAATCAGCTTTCCTCCTTTTTTCCTATCTATTCATTATGAAACCAAAATCAATGTTACAAAGTTATGCCCTTCCCCTAAATGCAACAAGCAAGTCTCTTCTTCTGTGCCATCCTAGGGATTTTTAAATGGCTTTTTTTAAAGCACACTGAGCCCCTTCGTACTAAAGAATACCAACCAATAAAATATAGCACCTGTAACACTATAGAACTGTATTACATAACATTCAAGCCAAGAAAGGTAGGTCCTCTAGATTCCTAAAAGGTATCTATTTGCCTTAACTGACATTTGCCTCAAAATTCAAAGCAATTATTCGTGTTCAACCACAGAGCAAACTGCCATTTTACTTTTAAATCAAACGAATGTATTTTGTTAACAGTTTTTCCATGGCTTCTTATCACAAAGAGTGCTAGTAGCAGAGTCCAAAGCCTAAGTACCCCACCCACAACTTGATGTTCCACCCCCCGAAGCTCAGTCAGAGCAATTTAGTCCTTCTCCCTTCACCGGGAAGACTCAGTCCTGCTGCTCCAACCCTAAGAAACTGGACATGATTTGCTTTAAGACCAAAGAGGACTCTGCTCACTCACTTCACAGTCTCATGTGAGCACTTCTCAGACTTACCAAACTGATATTCCAGAAACGGCCTTGTTTCGGTGGTTAGTTTCTGTACTTCCCTGTGGATCTGCTTTACACTAGGCCCACGTCTCCACTTAGCAGCACCCAGAGTCAGACTGAAGGAATCTCACTTCCACGAGGAAGGAATGGATCTCATTGTGTCCATCATGAACCTCTCTGATGAATTAAGGGAATCTGGCAAATCACCTTCCTCTTAGGAAAGAGTGATACATTCTGATGGGAGTTTCAGAGAAAAGGAGGCAAGTATATTAAAGTTTAAAAAACACTTGTTAAATGGAAGTTGAGCTGGCAACCTCTATAGGTCAACAAGACACCCTAAACTTACTTCATCCTATAATCCTAAATCAAAGTTACCTGTCAGGATTTAGAGTTTCGACTTCACAAGAAAAAAAAAAATCACTTCCGCCATCTTAGCCCTAAATTCAGAAACCAGATGGAACATTCTTCTTGATCTCTTTTCCCCTACTAAGTATTCTGAAAACCCCCAAACCATAACATACTAAAAATGGCTAAATGCTGGACTGGCTTTGAAGCAAAGGAAGGGTGTGGCTCCCCGCTAGTGAGGGGGCCCACGACTGAAAGGGTATGGAAAGAAACAAAACCTGCTTCTCTCTGGAGCATGTATGACACACACGCAGGACTGGTCTAACAAGTCCTTCTGATCTCTCAGGCCAGGCCGCCTCCTCCTCCTCCCCCATTACCCACGTGCTTCTCCAAGGCCCTCTACTGGGACAGATAACACAGAATTTTCTCTTGGTCCTGAGAGTCTGAGACACACTAAGTGACTTACCTGGATCCCTGTAGCAACCCTGCCAAAGGCACCTCACCTAGCCTTATAAGGAGAAAGCAGAGCTTTAGGGAGAGGCCGAAAAGGAAACAAAGATAAGAGGGAGGGGCAAAAACCAGGGCGGTATCAGACTGAAGGGGAGAGGCCAATTGCCTTTCTCCTTCCTACAAGAGGAGGTAGAAAAAGAGAGGGAAGTCAGGTAGGTACACAACGGGAAATGAGAAAAAGTCTAACCGAAACGGAAAGGTACTGTTTAATTCTTGTGACAGAAAAGAGAAATCCTAACATTAACGAGGACATCTTCTACCCTTCCCTACCCTAGGCGAGAGGAAAAAAATGCATGGAAAAAAAGCTTGACCTTAGGGTTTACTCGAGATCACCCAACGGAGCTCACATTCCTTTTTTAAAGAGGCAGCTTTTCACCAACCCTCCTTACTTTCCATCTATGGCATTCCCACCATTTCTTTGCCCATCATTTGAAGATGACTCGGAAAAGCTGAAAGCATGCAACTGAGTCATATTTACACAGTCCTGCTTCTTCAAAGCCCTGAAAAGAGCAACAAGGCACCCCACCCCCCTCTATCAGATTTAGAGTGCAGCTCCCTTCTGAGACAAGCAACAGAGAGAAGGTGTGAGTCTATGAGGCAACCAAAGGAATTGTCCATGTCCTATCTCAGCTACAGGACAGAGAGCTGAAGGTAATGTTTCTCCCTAACAGAGAAGAAAATCTGACCGTACAGGGGAAGAAAAGTTGTGCCTTGCTAATTATTAATCTCCCCCGACGAATTATGACTCCTAATCTCAGCTACCTGAGGTAATGTTGGCCCCCTTTTAAACTACGTATCAGAAGTGTTCAGTATCCTGCCTGAGGCCATCTAGCTAGTAAGCGGAGGAAACACATCTGTTCTACTCCAAGTCCATGTTCTTTTTCCTTGATAGCGTGAAAGGAGTAGGATCTTTCTCCGCTTCTTGTGGTTAAAATCATTCTAACTCCAATTGAGACGTTAACCACAAGTAAACTTTTGGGGAAGGGGGGAAGGGAGGTGGGTGGATGGAGGCTACTAGACCTTTGGTCTTACCTTCACTTTAAAGAACAGGACCTTAGTTCTGGGGAAGAATAGCTTGCAGTCTCCCTCAGATTTCCCACGTTACAAGGAACAAGAATTCAGGAGGAAATCTGCGAGGGACCCACGTTGTACTACTTTGTACACAATCATCTACCTTTCCACTGGTAGGCCCTTTCTAGAAATCTGCCCACATGCCACATTCTCTCATCACCCTCACCTCAAGAAAGAAAAATCTAATCACTAATATCCCTGCTCTTACATTTAATGTGACATCTCACTAAAACAAATGCAGAAATCAGAGCTGGGGTTGGAAACAGAAGGAACTAGAAGCAGGGAAGGTCGTCGTGCTCGCCAGCACCAGAACAGAGGGGAGGAATTGTTCTAGTGGTATGTTAGCAGTCTGCCTCTAGGGCAGCTGTCCTCCGGCAATCAAAGGCCGTTTGTGTGTGGGTGCTCAGGGACGAGCCAGCTTGGCAAGAAGTTTGAGGACTCAGCCACCCAATCCACAAAGTGAGAGAAGAGATGCCTGTTTCACAGCTGGAATGGAGGGCAAGGAAAAGACAAAACAGGGAAAAAGGGAAGGAAGAGGGGAAGAGAGAAGTGCTATGGTGCTATTTCAGTCTAGACAGAGGGGGGAAGAATTCCAGAAAACTACCAACCATTCCCTAGTTATGTGCAAACAGACTTGTCAGTACCTCTCAGTACGAAATCAAAGAATGTGTAGGTTTCTCCAGCTCTGGATGTAGTGGGGTGCCAATTAGAACAATGAGACCTGAAAGGTAAGCCCCAGCTTTGCCTGTTTCTGTCACTTTCAGACCCAACAAAATATCTGCAATATATACAATTAAAAAAACATTGTATAAACATCTCTCTCCTTCTAGAATTCCTTTCTTAATTAAATCCAAGAGATCTATAAATAATAGTAGCACACACAAAACTCCGTGAGATCCCCAATGCTAAGAGACCACGGACATTTATATAACTCAAGTGCTGAGATGCAAAAGGCCACGGTCAGAATTCACACTCCCTAATCCCTCGGAGTAGCTAGATGCTCTGAGACCCATTAGACACACAAAGGCTGCTCTCTTCTCAGCAGAGCCCCGCAGCAGAGCTGCTCTCCAGGGACAAAGAGATTTCACAGGAGAACCACAAAGACATCGCCCCTCTCCGTTCCCCCACTCCCAGCTTTCTCACTTCCTGTCACAGTAGCACCAGACCACAGTCTCCCAGAAACAAACAAATACAAAGTGCTGGATTCTGGGCTGCAGGCCAACCGCATTCCAGGGCATCCTGTCTACCAATCACCAGCCAGAGCTCCCACTTTGCCCTGCTCAGTTCCTTATCATGTTCGGGAAAACAACCCTCCTCCCTGCCCCAAGCCAACACTACACAGGACAAAGCTCAGGCCTTTAAGAATCAGCAGAAAGATACTGTGTGTGGATCTAAGGATTCAGAGTGGGTGAGGGGAATTTTAAGATTCCTACTTGGCAAGTTTCTTCACTTTGCAGGCACTGCACAGAGGATTTTAAAGCTACTGCTGCTATTACTCTCAGCTCAGCTACATGTAATACATCCCAAAGAAAGCTTCATCATGGCAATCTGATCTCCAGCCTGGATTCAGTCACTGGAATATTCCCACCTGGAGGACTACTTTAGGACATTTCCTCTGTCACCTTCTCCATCACCCATTTCCACTCTTTTCAAAGTCTTTCAAACACTTTTCCCCACAAGCATAAAGTTGATTCCTAAGAGGCCCCACAGAGAACAAACAAAGGCCTGAGCAGGCTCCACCCTGCAAAGAGGCAGGATACAGGCACCAGCAGGTGCTGGGAGCAAAGTTCCCTGCTCCCCTAGGGAATGAGAGGAGGACCACTAGGAATTGCACAGTAGCCCTGGCAACAAAGAGGTCAAGACAGCAACCTCACTCGGCTTTTTCTGCTCAACACTCTCCCCGGAGTGGACTCGGGGCTGCAGACTTGGAACCTCCTCAAAAAAGCCCCCCTTCCTAATAAGGGTCCTCAGCTGCTTCCAAGAATGGGATCACGGATGCATTTTCTATTATCTTGTACAAGCCCACTGGACGTTAGCCCTAAACCTCAGAAACAAAGATGCGGACAGTTAGCCAGATATTCTTGAAATCCAAAGAAGTAACACCCCAGGTCCAAAGGGCTCAATTCCACTTGCACAGAGCAGAGCACAACTCAGCACCGAATTCTCTAACCACAGGAACAACCACCTCGCAATATGCTATTCTTTGTCATCTTTTCTCCTTCCTTTCTCTCTGCTAGACTCCTTCCCTTCTTGGATCTATTGGAAGTACTCTGGGTTAACTCTGATTTAGATAGTACCTGATGCAAAAGGAACTAAGTCTAAAACAGCACCACTTAGAAGGAATTAGTCCATGTCTGTATCTCATATAACCAGGTGGAAAGAGGCGCGGCAGGAATATATGCAATAGTTAGCCATTCTAGGGCTGGACAGAGAAAGAGATCGTTTAGCAACTCTGTTTTAGAACAGAACTTCAATAGCAGGGCCTAGCCACTGCAAGCTATCACTGAAGCACGCGAAATCAACAGTTTGAGATCTGTTACCTCGGATTCAATCAGACTATAACTCCCTTTTTCTCTCAAGAACAGAAAAATGAGTTACAACTGTTAGTATTATTATCAGATTCTCCCTCATTCACAGCCTAGGCCAAATAAATCAGTCAATTAAGTACTATATAGGATGAGGTGGATACAGAAAAGCAGATAAAAATAGTAGAGTCTAGTAGGAGAGCTTTCTGAGATACTTTTATGAAAGAGGGGTAAAAAATACACCCCAGAAGACAGAGAACTGGACACACCTGTATCAGTGCTGCTGCTGCTACAAAACAATGCTTGACAGGTTCTCTGCCTCAAAGGGAGCAGGTGAGACAGAAATGGAGTGCTGACTCAGTAATATAGTCAGCAAGGGAGGAAAGGAGAACAGCATAGCTGACCGATTACAATTCAATATGACTTCACCAGAGGTTCTAACTGGTTCTAACTGTATCTCTAGCTGTTTGCAGACATATTTAGAAAACTCAACCAAAGGAATAATGAATGGGTAAGGAAAAAGTCAAGGGAGGGGCCCAAAGACTTAAGCTGAATACTCAATGGTTGAAAAAGCATGAATCTGTTTTGCTCACTTTCCACATAGCCCTTTCTCACCAAATCAGGCCGAAAGCTGAAAGCACTGGGGTGGGGTGGGCTGGGGGGGAAGCAGAGAAAAGAATGTGATTGGGAAAGGTTTAGCTACATTCCAACTAGCCAACATCCTGCATAGTATTAAAAGTGCCAGAGAATCCAATCCCCACTACATGAGAGTTTGCTGGGACTCTGCTAACACACATCCAATTCCTCTGCCACCCGCCACCCCCCATACTCTGAAAAGCGGCATAATTGAGATAGCTTGATGAAGGCACCAGCTGTTTCCACCACTCTCCCTCCCCCCAACTCCAGAGACCACAGTTCAAACTCACATCAAACACTTAATACAATTGACGGGCCAGTAGGAAGGAGAAGCCTGGACTAAAATAGCAGGAAGATTGCCAACTGGCCCCATTTACAAGGAATGCTTTCTTGGCTCAATTTAAAAATAAGAAACCTTTGTCATCCACTCTCCTTTGCCCAATTATGTTCTCCTTTCCACAACCTAACTCTCAGTGTCAAATGGATTTCAGTTTCTTCGCTACAACTCCTTGATCTATTTTCAAATATCAGAAAATACAGGGGAGGTATAAGATTGATTGCAAAATAAGATCTGGGAGATTGGAAGGCTTCTTGGACTGCAACCGCCATACCTACAGGGCTCCCACATAACAGCAAGAAGACAGGAGCCCACGTGACACCTTTCTTCACGTTTCAAGGAAAGAAGGGAAGGAACGTCATGCTTCCGCGCTAGAACACTGATGGTAACCCAATTTCTCAAGGTATGGGTGGCCAGTTAAAAGTATTAACATGATCAGCCTTCCCCCACCCACATTTTAAGTTGACCAGAGTTAGCCAAGGAGGAAGGGAAGGAAGCCAAAACTTCCTTTTCAGACAGGAAGAAGTAACATTGGCCCTTCCCGTTGAGTTTTAAACAAATTGTCCAGTTAAGTTTCAATGCTAACATCCTCTCCTGAATTTGTTCCACAATTTCAAAATGGGGAGAGGAAACGGAGATATGATCTAAAAGTCCTTCCCCCAACTTTTTTTTTTTTTGCCTTCCCCCAACAGGCAAGTCCTCCATACCATGCTAAAGAGCTGGCATAACCCCCAACTCAGGTGGAAATCTGTAATTCCAAAACAATACAGGAGACAGTGGTAGAAAATTTGAAATTAACCACCGGCTCACCATGTCTACTACCATGAACTATTTTTCTCTGCTTCTCATACTAACTAAATGACCACCCACCTGAGCAATTATATAGCTATGTAGCTTAACTCAAATGTTTGGGTTTTGGGTCCTCAAACCTGAAGGATTAGAATCACCTGGGAAGCTTTTCTTTTAAAAATAGTCTCCCAAATCTACCTCCCCACCACCCCCATACCTCAATTTCTGGAGAGAATGCCTGGGAATTCATATTTTTAGAACCCCCTCAAAGTCACTCTGATAGTCGGCTGTTGGGACCACTGTATTGGCCTATCCCTGACAACCTTCTGACCACCATATTCCTCTTGCAAAAAGGGCACTGATTACAAAATACATTATTTGGGTTGCTTTACTGTTCATTCACCAGACAGCTCAGATCATCATTCACTTTGAATTAGAGGCTTTTTGAAAACATAGATTTAAATATAAGGATAGATGGAAAGAAACAATCCTAAATCCTGTATTCTAGACTCAGAACCTAAAAAGAACGTCCTCACTTCTTTTAGTTTAACTTTCCTCCAAGGACTAAAGAGCTGTGCCACATTTTCAAAGACTGGTTCCATATTCCATCCCCAAAGAAGTCCAAAGTCCTAAATTTAGCATTCAAAATCCGAGATAATTCTAGCCCAGTTGATAATATAATAGAAAGAACCAGAAACTCTGGATTCAAGTGTTACCTCTGACACTTATCCAAGCAAGTCACTTTAACTGGTCTGAATAAGAGCAAGTGAGTAGCAAAATGTTTTTAGAAGAATCATAAAGAGGAATATTTCCACAAGAAAGCGTGTGTCACTAAAGATTTAGAAAAAAAGAATGAAGAATGGCTTTGAAAGACACACTTTGAAGACAACTACAAACATCTATAAATGTTGAATATATGTCAAGCAGTTATTTAAAACAACTTCAAACTTTGGGGGAATCTGTGATTGTCTAGAGTATTTCCTATGCAAGATGATAAAGTTACTTGACCAAAGGAAAAGGGGATGATGGAAGGGGAAAAAAAAGTTTCGTTGATTGAGGTCATCTTCCACGGATGATATTAAGTAACAGGATGACAACTACATAGGTATAATTAAAGGGAAGAACAGAGGGTCACCACTTCCAATTCCAGGGCTAAACTAAGAAAGATGGCGATAGAGAGACTCCCTCACTAAGGGACAGACTAGCTAAACCAGAACTCTTTTTTTTTTTTTTTAATTTAAGCGTGCTTTTCCAGGGCCCGTCAGCTCCAAGTCAAGCAGTTGCCCCAATCTAGCTTTGGAGGGCGCAGCTCACAGTGGCCCATGTGGGGATCGAACTGGCAATCCTGTTGTTAAGAGCACCGCGCTCTAACCAGCTGTGCTAACCGGCCGCTTCTGAACCTTAACTCGAGAGGGAAAGTAGTAAGCATGGCTGCTTCAAGACACAAGTACTCGTAACCAAAAATCCTCTTACTTTCCCATATGGGATTGCCACAGAATATCAATCACTGAATAGTTGGTGCTTCTTCCTCAATTCTCCCGAAATCCATCAGGATGCTTTACTAACCTTCCTGCTCACACATACGTATGGAGAGGGAAAACTGACCTACAGTTAGTCATCAGGGTTGATCACCTCCCCCAATGTGCAAGGCAGAAATACGGATATGGTGACCTATAAAGCGGTTTCTGAAAGCCACGAGATCCCAGTGATTGGGGCTTTGGGGAAGCAAGAGATTTTTGGTTGAATGAGTAAAAGGCAATGCAGCAAATAAGTGGGGCAGGCGTAATATTTGGCCAAAAGCACATCAACTAAACCAATAACTGTACTCAAAAAGGAACTGTACCAGATCTAGGTTGTCACTTCTGTTCACAGAAAACTGATTTAGTAGATAAGAAGGTGGAGAAATACATTTCGCTAGGGAAGAAAATTTTCTTTTTATCTCATTTCCCAAATACATAAAAGTTTATTCCAAGTAAACTTGTCATTCTATTATCATTCTCCAAAGCATGGGTCACTGACCTATGCAAAAGCTGCTACCCTGCAAATCATCTGCTGACTACACTCACATGAACTTCTGCAAAGGGAGAAAGAGGGAGGCTAGGTCAGGTGTTGCCTCAACTCCTTACAAAGAACATACAAAAAGTAACAGCTATTGTCTCTGGGGTGGGAAGGGAGGAGACAACTTTTCTTTGTGCTGTCTAGTCCAAGATGAGGTCCTTTATCATCCTCCCCATTCTCCCAACACACACCCCTTGGTCCTCCCTGAACAGGTCTACTTCTCACCGCCCCTCCACTCCCAGCCTTGCTCACTAGTAACAACCAGGCCCAGGGGCCTTTGCACTTTTTACTCATAGCTACATGACTCTACCCTAATTTCTTTTAGGTCTCTCTCCAACATACCTTTTACGTAAGTGAGGCCTTCCCTGACCATTCTGTTAAAAAAAAACCTCACTGCCACCCTCGCACTTCTTAATCCCCACTCTACATATTCTGCTTTCTTTTTCTCTCAATAGTGTTACCACATTCTGACATACTATGTATTTACTTATTTATTATCTGTCTCTTTCAACTAGAATGTAAGCTCTGTGAGGTCTATTTGGTATACTGTTTACTCCAATGCGAGGCATACAGCAGACTCAAATTTCTTTTGAATGAATAAAGATGTTTTACTTTTTCAATAAAAACAAAAAGTTAAATTTTACAAAAATAAATCAACTTTGTTTCATTTTTCCTTCTATACTTTTTTCCTAATTGCTATCTTAGGCCCATCAATTGGGGTCTCCTGTAGCCTGACCTAAGATTTGGCTGACCTTCAGGAGGATAGACATTCAAATAGCCAACTCTGCCCTGGTTTAACAAAGTAGTCAATGGAGAGCAGAACAGCAGAGAGGCTACAGAACTCCCATTCCAACAAAGAAACAGTGGAAAGCAATCAGATTGGCACCAACGTCTCCTTTAAAATAGACTACTCTATTTTAAAAGTGTGCTGAATATACACCAGCTACTTTATTTCAATGAGATTTATTTCACTTGCAATGAACTGTAGGTGCTTTGATAAAGGTATTCAAAAGTTGACCTAGTTTCTATAACAATGTCTTATATCCACAACCATCAGAATATATTTTGGTTTCTTAAAATATAAGCTCCCTATAACAAAAACCTTTTCACTTCACAAAGAAAACTCTCAATATGCTACTGCATTCCAATACAGAACATGGGAAGCACACACAAAACTGATGTTTACTCTGGGAAAAGTAAATTTCTCTTGCTTTGTCAAATGAACCAAAATGAGTCCTTAATTAGTAAATGTGGATGAGATCTGAAAATCAAAAAAGATAAACTAATCCAAATTATTAAGAGATCAATTTTCTTGGATCAGAACAGTTAATCCTAACCTTTAGCACACGAGTACGGTTTACTTTATAATAGGAATCAAGCTTCTTCCATATGAAGTGTTAGTGAGGCAAGTGACACCATAAAGACCACCAACCGAAGGGTGAAAAAAGATGGGAGAGGCAAAGGGAAACACCAGAGAACAGGAAAGCAAATGAAAAGGAGAAAGCGTAGGAAAATCAGTAGAGGGAAATGTGAGTTAAAAAAAAATGAGTTGGTGGGGGAAGTTATGAAAGGGAAGTTATGGAGTGCCAATAGAAATTAGTTTAAATACTGTTCAGAACATTAGTTTCATGGGTTATTTAAAAGGAGGGAAAACTAGGCTGGAAGAAACCTAGAAGTTTCCATCTAACACATATTTCCCACAGGCCACAGTTTGGCTTTCCCATATATAAGAGCAGACCTCTTTCTTGGAAGCATATTTCTCACAGGAAGCATTTTCTACATGAAACTCACAATTTCTACATGTCTCAGTTTTGCAAATGTCCATAAATAAGGATTGAAATAGAGAATGATGTCCCCTGAACATAAAAGAGGGAGATTTATTTCAAGAAAAGGGATGGATAGTAAAAGCCTGCCTTCATTTCTATGTAATTGCTTCCTGTACAATCACTCAAAATGGAATATTGTCCTAAAAATCTTGGACAAGTGTGACTTCAAGATAAAAAAAACCTAGTTCAAAGTCAAGAATAATAAACCGAAACAATGCGTTTTCAATCCATTCTCGGCCCAAATTAAAGTTTACCCTGGGATGCTGGAGTACTTACTGTCTGTCTCTTAAATACAAAAAGGTGGGAGAAACTTGTATTGCTCTTTTTTTCCCTAAAGTATCCAAGTCTCCGAAGAAATTACTGCAAGATATTCAAGCTTTGCCACCTGTTTATTTTCCCTCACTCACACTGATACTTTATTAAAAGTTATCCATTCCCAAAGCGCCCTTATTTTGGACAACCATGCCCATACAACTCCCCAAACTTGCCTGTATTGCCAAAGACACTTTTTTCCCGTTAAAAAATAAAGTTAGCTTATCCATCCAGGAAGCCCATTTATTCTGTAATAGAAGCATCTATATCTACCATTAGAGTTTCAGGTTTTAAGGGACCTTAAAGGGCATTCATTTATTTAGTCCAACAGGCAAATGAGGTTGGAACTCATTTAAAGCATTCATTCTTATAGCAAACACTTATGAGCTGGTTACTGTTCTATGAATTTGACATATATTAAATCACTTAATCATTACAGTAATCCTGAGATGGTTAATATTAATGTCCTCGTTTTACAGACAAGGAGACCAAGGCACAGAACAATTAACAATTTGCCCAAGGTTACACAGCTAGTAAGTGGCAGAGCGAGATTTGAACGCAGGCAGGCTGGCTCCAGCATCCACGCTCTTAACCACCATGCTACACTGCCTTGCCTCTCCATATTTGTGGAACTCTCAGATTGGAAAGTCCGTTTGGTCAGCATATTGATAAAAAAATATAGAATAATAAAGCATTTGTGGCAAAATGTTAACGACTGGTATCTAAGTGAATGAAGGGTATACAGGAGTTATTGTGCTATTACAACTTTCCTGAAAGTCTGAAATTTTTTCAAAATAAAACAGTAAAAAGTTGCATTTATCATTATATAATGGGACACGATTCGTGAAAGTGATGACCAAATTACCTGCTGGTGAGCAAAGGCGGCTTCAAAAAAACAAAACTCTGGATCCTTATAAGGTCTCCACTACACGCCTGATCTAAACTGCCCACACCATTCCAGTCAGACTGAAGGACTCACTGGAGAGAAAGTGGTCCTGAAAATGGGGAACACTGTCCCTGAACCAGAATTATAAGTGTGGGCCATGTTCTGAATGCTTAATATTTAACAATCAACAATATTTAATAATATTAAATATTCCAAGTAGATAATATTAAATATTCCAAGTAGAATTAGAGGGACAAATTCCTTCTAAAGATATATTATACAGTATCATTACAGACAAATCAATGCATACCTTTATTCCCCCCTTGTTCTAACCAGAACAGTTGTTTTCCTCTCCTCACCAGCTCCCTGCCAGGCTGTCTCAGTGCTCTCTATAAGAAACCTGGGAGGCAGCTGCGTTTAGGCAGCGCCTTCCCTATTTCAGCTTCTCATGGCATTTAGCCCCTTTTGAGAGGAAAGAGAACCTGAAATAACATACTGATTACCTGCGATACATTCCTTCAGGCAAGTTTCTTGTTACTATTATTCTGAATTACCCGTGAAAATTAATTTGGGTTCTTAAACTCATAAACTTCCCAATACACTTTGTGAACAAAATCTCCCAAAGTTTCATGGCAGTAGCAGTGACAAAAAATACAGTGATAATCCAAACACACTTTTGTTGAAACACTGATGTTCAAATTACCATCCCAAGCTTTTTATGTTTGTATTAACAAGTATAAAAACCAATCACTTCCAACATGGCTGAAAGCAATACTTGCCTGCCACTGCCCTAATATGTTCTAGGTAACCAGTCCCTCTCCCCTAGAAATGGCTAAACTCAGGTTTCAGTGCTTTAAGTTAACTAACAGCTACCGATGTAATGAAATGAACTGACTAGGACCCTTACTTTTTTATACTATTCTTTGGACTGCTTGCCCAGAAAGGAAACAGGATTTTAAAAAATTTAATTTAAATCTTCATTATTTCCAGAAACTTTACTTAAAAATGAAAGGTGGGAGATGCGTCAAAGTTTGAAACTACAGACTACAGTAAAGTTTCAAAATTACATTGCAATTGTATTAATCTATGTAGTAGTGCTTCCTATCTCAACTTCCCTTCAGCGTTTCCCAAAGGTGCCTCACTCGTTGTCATCAAGTGCCTTTTATTTAACCAAGGTTTACTGAACACCTCAGTATATACCACACACTACCATAGGTGCTAAGAGAATACAGAGATAAGACAGTGCCTATACTCAAGCAGCTCATAGTCTAGAAGGAAAGACAAAACTAGACTATTTTAATACAGTATGATAAACATTATTTGCTCTACCTGCTACAACCCTCTACCCTGCAAGTTGGCAATATCATGCCTGAAAATTCTCTGGAAGAAATTTCACTGATAATCAAATTAAGTTTGAGTCATTTCAAGTAAGTTTAAGAAATTAGGACAGCAATGCTGTGCATATGGAAAGATCTCTGTTCTAAAGATTGAAATAACATCCGTTCTAGCATATCCAGCTCCCCACGGCTTTATGGAAAATGGATTTTTCACATAGGTTATTCCAACAGGGAGGGGGTTGGAAATCTAAGTGAGGACTGACCCTCTGCAAGATAAAGCACTCTGGCCTCTAGCAAGGGCTCATTTTAGTTCTGGATCTTTTTTCTATTCTCTCTGGAGAATGGCAGGGTATTAGTGGTTAAGTCCGTGGACTTTGTAGTTAGTCAGACCAGGGTTTAAGCCTAGCCTTGGTCCCTTATGGGCAATGAGATTTTCAGCAAACCTCAGCTTCTATGAGGCTCAAATTCCTTTAAAACAAACAAACAAAAAAAAACAACAACAGTTGTTGTGGGAAATTAAATAAATGGTTTATGCAAAAGGCTAAGCATAAAAAATGCTAAGCAGTAAAAAAACAAGGTGGGGAGGGCCTGGCAGTTAGTAACGGGGCCATCAAGTATCAAAATAGAAAGCAATAAATTATACAGAGCTAATCATTTTGTTATTCCAAATGAATAGTGATCTATGCTTAATTTATTTGCAGCCATCCTTAGGGAGCAGCTACCTCATAAACCTAAGTGAATTGCAATTACTTGGAGCTTTTCGTTTTTTTCCTAAGATTTCCAATAGTACCAATTTTTATACTACCTGAAAGAACATGTTCTAGCCCTTCTGACTCTCTGTAACTGGAACCCTAAGAAAGGCACTAGAACTCTAACCACCCACAAGAGACCCCCACCTGGAACACAGACCGTACATACCTTAGTCATATAACAAAGAAACCAACAGTATACAGGAGTCAAACAAGGAAAGAAAAATCTGCACAACTCATACTTACTAGTCATTTTTTACCCCAAAACCAAAAGGAGGAGCGAAACAAAAAAAATAAAAGGATGTACTTATTCGCATCCCTGACTATATTTCCTGAAAGAACTGGTAGAGGTGAGGTAAAAGACAATCTTCCATCTTATCATGCAAAAGGCTCTATGGTACATACCAGTCAAAACAATGCCTCAGTTCGGGGAAATAGTCCTGGCTGATAGTTAACTAGGATACTTACTGCGGCTACACAAAGCCCAATATTTAAAGCTGGACCCAAAGCACCACCACTCAGTCATCCAGAACCTATTTTCAAACTGCCTTTGTACTCCTTCTTCAGATTCCCTCATCCCTCCCCCTAAAGGTTGAGTAGGAAACCGACACTCTGGCAGCAACATGACCAACCCTTCAAAGATCCACCAAGAAACCTCTCTAGGCTGGAGTCAAGGCAGAGAGAACATTTGAAAGAAAAACTGGAAAATATTAAATAAGAACTATAACCCAACAGACTGTACACATTGGCTTTTTTTCTTCCTTTTTAACTGCACTTGCTATAATTATGAGATCCAGGTATTAAAATCTTACTGTAGCCCTTGCATAGATTATATTAGTTTAGTTTCCTGTGAAGCCACAAACTTACAAGTATGAAATCATCTTTCAAGAAATAATCTCAGTTCTAGAAAAGAAATTCAAGGAAGTGTTCTCGTCTAAAAACTGGGTTTAGAAGGGGCACAAAATCAGAGATTATAGGTAGATTCCAGTTTAAAGCTAATGAGCAGTTTACATATTAAGGCCCATCTTGTTACAATTAGGGCAGTATCTAATCCAGCTATAATTTTCAGACTGATTCGCATTTTCAAAGGGAGAAGGAAGAGAACACCCAGTTTTCAGCTACTGATGAGTTGGCTATGTAATTATCTAGAATCAGTATTTTTGCAAGAATGCATTTGCAAAAACAAATCTTAAGATTAAATGTAAAATATGAAAGCAGTCATGGGCCTTCAGCTCTTAACAGATTTTTGATTTTATAGCAAACAAAAAACTCACCTCCAAAAAAGAACTGTTTGTTTTAAAATAAGAACTCCCCTTGTGCTTTCTCAAATTCATTCTGAACACTAAAGTTTATATAAGTGTTTTCTCTTAGCCTAACCTTATTTAATCCATGGCCCTTTAAGAGAGCACAAAGCTGAAAATATTTTCAGGTGTATTGCCACTTAGGTGAACTAAAAAGCATGATTACAATTTCCTTATGCCTTTAAGCACATAAACCAAACACTTTCATATTTGCAGATTGAACATCCAACAACACATCTTGCCATCGAAGGTAGTTTTTAGAAGAAAAGGAGATAACAATTCATTTAACATGGATCCATCTGTTTTCTCTTATAAGGCAAAGCAGGGAGGCAACGTCTAGCAGGAGGATGAGGCTCCCACCCACCACACCTGGAAAAGTAAAAGAGGGATCCACCCAGGACAGCAGGGCTGAAACCGATCTGGGCCGTTCAAACTCTAGGGGGGGAACACCACCATTTAAGCTACAAAACTCCCTGCAACTTTTCGCTTCCACAAATCTAATGATAAAAGATGAAAAAAAAAGTTTTGAAACATATGAAGAGCCATATGTATAACTAGCTTCCGACCCGGACAAATTCCTTTCCCAACCCACACGCAACATGCCAAAAAAAAACCAACCTTTGGTTTAGGCTCTGAAAACAGAAGTTTGTTAGCTTAATCCAGAAAAAGATATAAAATCAAAGAACACACCAAATTGTAAATTTACAGAATTGCTCTCACCCTTCTGAATCTATTCATCGCCCTCTATTAGAGAGACCTAGAAGTTTGTTTCTGGGTCTTGAATATTTTACCTTTTTTTAATATAATACAATTCCCCAAAGTAAGTAGAAAAATAAATTAATAATTGCTTAAAAGTCACCCATTAACATAGCAGACTCTCGTCTTTAAATTTCCTCAGGTTACCGTAAGACAAAAATTCGACTTGGCGTATCCTCCTTTACCCGTCTGTACACATTTTTTAAAAAGGCACACACCTCAGATGTGGACTTCTAAAAACCAGTCCTTTAAGAAAGAAACCCAAGGCTTCGTCAATGTGGTGAGAAAGACAAATCCAGCAAGGTAGGTGATTTTTCACGGCCTCTTCCTCCTTTCAGGATCTTTCCTGGTCTTCTTTCTCTCTCTCCCTCTTTTTTTTTTTTCTCTCAGCTCCAACACCTAAAATGGAAGTTGCACCCAGCCAAAGGATAGGGAGCCTGGGTGGTGACAAACTGATCTGGCAGCCCTACCCCCTCGCTTTCCTAAGTGATGTCAGCCCCTGAGAACTTCCAATAGGAGCCAGGCATAAATCAGGGAGCTGATTTTATCCAATAGGAAACTTTATTATAGGAAATGGGGGGGAAGGAGAGAGAGGAGGAGACAGACAGGGGGAAGTTTTATATATATATTTATATTTAAAGTAGAGACCATACAATCTCTGAAGAATTACTGCAGAGCTCTGGTGGGGGCGGGGGGGTAGAAGAACAAGGGAGTTTTAGAATGGCCTGCCTAAGAATCAGTTCCCTTTGATGGTGGTGTTCTTGCTCCCTCTCCCTTCCCTTCCGGGTGGAGAAAGAGAAAAGAGCTGATTTTATATGCCTGCTGCTATTTGGTTTGTTGCTTTCTACCCCAAAGCATTCTCCCAAAGGAAGACAGGAAGGGTGGGAGAGAAAAATCCTAAAAAACAGGATTATTACGTGTTGATTGGGATGGTAGGAGATATCTGAGGTAAACTCTCAATTTCATTGTTTTGGTTTAATTGCATTAGAGCTAATTAGAAAAAATAAAGGTCTGCACTTGTTAACAGTTCTTAGCGTCTATACTTTCAACTAGAAGGAAGCTGAATCCACTGGGCAGTTAAGGCCAATCACTGTCTTCCCTTTTGCCCCAAATTAAAATAATATCGGTTTGAGGGGAAGGATAAATGGAATCCAATAAACAAGCAATACATTTAGAGGCGATAACAGCATGTGTAAGGAAAAGTCAGTCTCACATCAAGAATATTCGCCTGCATTGTGAACTTCAAGTTTAAGATAATCTAGTTCATACATTCTCTTTTTACACTTGACCTAAATTAAGGATTATACAGGTATTCTTCTGAGTAAAGAGTTATCTTAGTATGTTCTATACTGTTAGGTCATGAAGATCAGAGACTGGATTTTTTTTTTTTTTTACAAACTTAACAAAGACTAGTATTTTATGGTCATTCAGTAGTTACTAAACGATGATGGTAATAAATTGAAATTTTCCTTTTCCTATCTTACTGAAAAATCTAAAATCTATCCTGTAGACTGCTGATGAATCTTCATAAAGTTTTCATAATCTAGAATAGTGGTTAAGAGTATAGGTTCTGCAGGCAGACTACCTGGCTTCAAACCTTCCTCCTCTCTACACTTACTATGTGACCTTGGACAAATTATATCTTCTCTATGTGCCTCAGTTTCCTTAACTATAAAATGAAGATAATAACTATCTCTCTCTCACAGGACTGTTGTGAGCATTAAAATACACATAAAGTTCTTTAAACAATGTATGGCACAGTACAAACTCACTAAGAATGAGCTGTTATTATTATCAGTATCTAACCTGCCCAGAAAAGTTTCATTGGCTCATCATTGCCCAATAATAGCAACCAATGATGGAGAATCTATCACGTGAGAGGCACTTTGCACTCATTAGCTGTAACTTCTAAAACACCACCATAGAATACTATGACCACCATTTTCCAGATGAGGAAATCAAGGCTCACTCAGCAAGGGTAAGAAACTTGCCTGAAATCTGGCTAAGAAGTAAAGCCCTCAGCAATCTGACTCCAAAGTCCACGTTCTTTCCATCATCTTACACTGTGATCAGGATAAAGGCTAAGATCCTCATCTGCTTTCAAGGAGCCACATTTATTCATTCAGTATACTAAAGTAACACTTATTAACCATAATCTGACCTTTCCTTATTATCCAAACTGGAATTCCAATTCCACTCCTCCTCAGCATGAATGTGATTTTCTAATCAGGCAGATCTAGTCATTATCCACCCCCTCATATTTGGTCTATAGTCCCACAGACTCCATTAGTCTAAAGTGGCCAAAAAGGACTTCTCTCAGAAGTGCAGGAAGACCAAACAGGCATCACAGCAGTTGTTTGATGGGCTTTAAATGAACTAGAATGGGAAACGAATACATTCAACAGAGAAATGAACAGCCTTTCATTATCTACGAATCTTCCCGTATTTCCTTATCACATCTTCTACCTCTACGTTCCATCTATTCCTGCTCCTCCATAACAAATTCAAAAGCCAAAGATGATTGCCGAAGGAAAACAATCAGTACAAGAAATGTTTGTTGACTGGTTGGTTCCTAGATCAGAGCCATATTCTAAAAATTCTATGATTTTCTAGAAATGGATTGGTCTTGCTTCCCTCACATCACCACTAACAACTTGCAAGTATTTTGCCTTCCGTGTGTGTGTGTGTGCCTGTCTCCTCCATCAGAAGATAAGCTCTATGAAGGCATGAACAGTGTCTTTCTAGTAATAGTGTATCCCCAGAGCTGGTAGATTTCTTGTATACCTCAGAGATGGAAGTATCTCGAGAAGAAGCCCAGGATGAGCCCGTCAGCTCCGAGTATCTGAGCTAGAATCCCTTCAGCTAGAGGGTGGGAAGTTGGTGAAGGCCCCTCAGTGCAGAAGACTGAACCGGGAGTGCTTACAACCTCCAAGCGCTGCACCGATCTCTGCCAGGGTGGTGGCATCCAGCCGCCGCCCTCGAACGCCACTGCCTGTTACCCAGACTCCCTGTCCTCTCGGGGCAGTGAGGTTGAAGTCGTCGGGGGAGGAGGCGTCCCAGGAGAGGTGCAACCGACAGAACGCAGAGAACTTGTCTGACACTCTTGTGCTCAAGAGGAAGGCCAGAGCCTGCCCACCTCCACAGGAAAAAAGCTCTTCACCGTCAAGCCACAGTCAGGGACCTGAAGAGAGTGCGAGTGACCCTGTCCTTGGTCCTACGGTGCCCTCCCCCACCAACTTGTACCCCTCTGTGGATGAGGGACTATTGCCCAGAAAGATCAGACTGAGTCGTTCCAAGCCACCCCCTGATGTGTGTACGTCCAAGCCGGCCTGCATTTTAAGTGCACCCAGCTCAGCCTTATCTCTCATATTTCACAACAGATGAATGAGTGAATGAAGTCTCTTGGCTTACTAGTTATGTAATCCTGGAGGAATCATTTAACATTAATGAATTTGTAGATAACATTAAAAATAAAATCATATACAAATAAAAAAAGAAAGCTCAGTGGTGAAAAATTGTTAAAAATTAAATTTATCTGAAACAGCTATCTCCAAATAAAGCATCACGAGGATTAATATTCATTAGGGGAAAACTGTTTACAATCAGTTAATAGAAAATAAAAAGACTAGTTCCACTTGGGTTATTTTGAGCACCTACTGTGAGCCAGGTACTCTTCTAGTAAATGTCAAGAATTATGAGACAGACAAGTCTCTTGCTCTCAAAAAGTTACTTTCTAGCAGGGGAACAGAGAAGCTTAATAAATAAGATTTCAGATGGAGGACTATGCAGAGATTTAAAACAGACTGATGAGAATGACTCATGGTTTGTTCTAGATTGGACATAGGGACAAACTCTCTGGGGAGGTGACATTTAAGTTGAAATCTGAATGATAAGAAGTGGCCAACAATGAGAAGATATGAGCAATGGTAACTACTAATGTCAGAGCTCTCAAGTGTGGGGCTGAAATACACTGAATCCAGCAGAGCTGTTGGAAATGAGGGAGGGATAGACAGGAATCCGAATATGAAGGGTTCTTTCCATAGGTTAGAGAAAGGAGTTTTTATTAGGTAGAGAAAAGCCTGTGAGAGTTTTAAACAGCAGAATGACATGATCTAACTCATATTTTGAAAAGATCTGGCTACTAATGTGACAAATGGATTAAAGACGGAACAAAGTGAAAGCAAGGAAATTAGTTTGAAGGTCAAGTGACAGTGACATGGAGTTCACTACAGTAGCAGCAGTAAAAATGGAGAGAGGTCAATGGATTGAGGATATGTTTAGAGACACAGCACTGCTTTTGGTTTGGGTTTTTTTTCCTTCCTTTTTTGTTTTGTTTTGTTTATTATGCATTGAATATTACATTCAGTTGTTAGTTTTACCACTCTCAAAGTTTAACTTCCCTATCCACAGTCATCACCACTTACAAACAAAGAGAAACAAGAAACCATTAAATGGTGAAAGATTAAGGAAGAGCTGGAAAATAAAATTGTGTTTAAAAAAGAAATATTAAGATTATTATATAGGGCAGAGTGCTGAGCTGTGATGAATTTACTTCCAAAACAGACTAAAACAATAAATACCTAGGAGAAGAAAATTTTTAAAAAATATATTGTATGATTCCATTTATATGAAATATCCAGAACAAGCAAATCATAGAGACAGAAAGCAGATCTGTGGTTTCCAGGGACTGGGAGACAAGGAAATCACGAGTGACTGGTTATGGTTATGGAGTGAGAAGAAATTTTTTTAAAAATCAACTCAAAAAAAATCACTGGCTGTCCATACAGAGGAAAACAAAATCTTCTTACTCCTTTCTACCCTCTGGTGGCTACACATTACCATCCAAAGTGTGTCATTTGTTTTTTTTTTTTGAAGCCATAGGTAGAATGGCCACTTACCATTCCCTTTAGAAATTCTACTAACACAAGATTTAATTAAAATGATATTGGATTAAAAAAGAAAACAACCAAGAAGTGAGTCCTCTCTACTTCTTGAAAATTAATCTAATCCTGATAACAACATATTCATGAGACGATAGAATATTTATTTATATTTTTGTTAGAACTCCACAGAATTACCTATAACTGTACTGGTACTCCACTTACTTAATCACATCCTGATTCCACAGTAGCAGATGCCATAAACAAACACTGTTCTGCCTTCTGTCTTTTTTTTTGTTTTGCTTGCTTGCTTGCTTTTGTGTGACGCAAACAGTATCAAAAATCTGTCCTTCTAGTAAGTTTTACGTCCTTTCACGAACTGCTTCCTCTTCAAACTATGTCTTTTGTTCTTGTTTCTTTTTCCATCTTAAAAACAGAGGCCTCAAACCAGGGGAAATATTACCTGACTTGGAAATGCCCGACACTTCCTCCCCGCCCGCCGCCCCCCCCTCCGCCCCCCACTCCGCCCCATATTTCAATCAACTACCTCAAATCCTTTTGAAAAAGTATTAGATATCAATAGACATATTTGAGGGCACTGTACTACTCACCCTTCCACATCTTGTCCCTTTCCAGGTTCCCTTTTAGGCGTCTTCCTTTTCTGTCTCCAGTTGACCTCAGCGGGGGACTGCTCAGTTTCATCACACTTTGTCATCAGTGGCTTTGGATTCAGCCACTTTCATCCAGAGCTGGACATCAGGCAAAATCTAACTGAAGCCAGGACCCGGGGCCTAACGCACACAGGGGAAAGACCCGCTGTCCAGATTGATAACGTGGGTTAGGATTCTTACTAAATGTTTAATCTCGAGATCGTTTAATTTTTAATATCATCCCTGAAAACAGCTGTTTCCAGTCAGGAAGTGCGCTAAATAAACCATCTCTGGAAGGACAAGAGAGACCACTCTAGACGGGAAGTCCTGCAACCCCACCTCCCACCCTCAGTCACCAATTCTCGGAGGTTTGGGGCTGGAATGGAATCTGAGAAAAACCTGAATTCAAAAACTAGCCCAATGACCTCGTTCCAGAACATCCCTGGCCTTAGGAGACATCTAGATTAGAGCTATGGGGGACAAGGTGCGAGGAGAGCCATCCTGGGGCTTTTTTCTCCATTAAGCCTGGAGCCCTCTTGGCAGGGCCGAGGCCATTTGCAGCCTCTTCAAAGAGAAGCGGAAGGTATCCTTCAGCAGCCTTGGAGCCTATCTGATTGGAGGATCCTGACCCTCTTTTTCACAGTGTTTTCATCGAGTGCTGAGCGAGAAGTCGGCTGCCATCCGAATTCCTCCCTAGGAGGCCCTTCCCCCTACCTCTCGTGACCAGACCATCTTTCCTCAGCTCCCAAGTTCTCCGATTCTCAGCCTCCCGCCCAAAGCGCTCCTCTTCCTGTGATTGGCTCTTCCAGGAGCCTTCGGCCAATGGGGATGACGTATTCCGGTAGACGTAAGCCCGAGAGCTGGGGAGGAGGAAGCACGTCGGCCCTGCGACGCACCGTGCGGGAGGGCCGCGGCGCGAGGTCTGTGGCGAGGGCCGCGTGCGTGCCCTCAGGCGGCTCTTGCTGTCATCATCTCCTCGTGCATGAGGGTGCCGGGGCCCGCGGCAGGACGAGGGCCCTAGTGGGTGACTGCAAAGCCCCTGTGGCTGGAGCTGGTGGTGAGGGTGAACTCTGAATTCCGGCCTCCGGAATCCCCACGCTCCATTCCCAGAAACCTTCGCGCCGAGGGGGGGGCTCTCTCTTCAAAAGGGTTGGGCCAGGGCGCCCGGAGCTTTGGGGTGCCCAGCTTTGCAGGGCCTTCCCTGAAGCCCTGCTTTCTCCGCCAACCCCGATTCCTTTTCTCCTGCCGGGGAGACGAATCCTCAGGCGATTCATCCACCTGTGCTGCTTTCTTCGACAGTCCTCCCGGCGCGAGGCTGGACATCGGGAGGAAGCAAGGCAGTCTGGACAGAGGGGACGGCAGGAGCAATTCCTACGGAAGAGCCAATTCAGGTTGGGTCTGGGGGCAAGGCCAGGTGCTGGTGGATTGGGAACCTTCCCCAGGGCCTCAGTTTAGGCCCTTGCAACAGCTGCCAGCCTCAACCCCCATCGCTCTGGCTGGGATCGGAGTTGAATCTCTGCTTTCTTAATTTACCTTTTTACTCTTTTCTTTACTGGTAGTTTGACGTGAATTCTTCAGATCCTCAGTGCCACCTGACAGAAAACTGCATGCCAGGAAAGGAACACCAGTTGTGCAGTGAGTGGCGGTTTCAGTGCAAAAGCTGGAAATGTAGTCTGCCTTAAGTCAGAATATCCAGTTTGTTTTGAGAACGGTAGAATGCTTAATTATCCTTGCTCCATTGTTAGCCAGGTAATCAACCAGACTGACAAACCAAAAGGCCAAAGTCTTCACCAATTTCCAGGGGAATCAGGCTTGCTTTGGTCAAGAACATCTGAACCAAGGGTGCCAATATCCTTATGTCTGTGCGAGACCTTCACACCAAGTCCAGCAGCTTCTTTTCTTTATTGTGCACCCTCTGCTGGTTAGTGTGGTAGATGAGGCTCAGAGAACAGGAGTGTATACTTACTAGAGAATTTTGTATCAGTATTTTTGCTTAAGTGTTAAATTGAGGACTATACCCATGGAACTCCGCAGTGTGATGCTCGGGAAGGATATGAGTGGTCAGCACTGTAGGAGTTGAGTCTCAGTGGTAATGTGAATGAGGAAGTTTTAAGAGTAATAACAGCTACTATTGCGGGTGTTGGGGGGGGGGGGGTGATAGTTATTTTGTACCAGGCATACACAGAGCTAAGCAATTTTACCTGCATTGACACATTTAATCTTTAAATAACAGCCCTATGAAGTAACTACTGTTATTCCCCTTTCATAAATGAGAAAAGTGAGACTCAGAGAAGTCGGGTCATTTACCTGAGATTCAAATCTAGGTTTATCTCTGAGCTCCTACATGTAACCACTATGATAGTTTTTCTTGAGATACTACTGGCATCATTTCTGGGCTTATGGCTCCCCAACTCATGCTACAATCTCTCACTTTTTAAAATTTCCCTGCGATTTCAAAGGCAAAAAAACAAAATAACCATGGTTCTGAAATGTATTCTCCCTCACCCACAGGAATCTGATCCATGAAAACCTAGGAAGTTTGTTAACAGACCAACATGTTTTCTCCTGCTAGTTCAAAAATCCTATATAGGAATCCCCGATTCCTCCGGTTAGCTTTTCTGCAGCTTCATCACCAGCAGCAGAGTGGAGTGTTCTGTGATGTCCTTCTGCAGGCAGAAGGTAAGAGACTACTGGGGCGGCCAGTTAGCTCAGTTGGTTAGAGCGCGATGCTCGTAACACCAGGGTTGTCGGTTTCATCCCCGCCTGGGCCAGTGGAAGCTGCGCCCTCCACAACTAGATTGAAATAACTACTTGACTTGGAGCTGATGGGTCCTGGAAAAACACACTTAAACTTTTATTTATTTTAAATAAATAAAAGTTTAAAAAAAAGAAGAAGGTAAGATCCTTTTGTTCAAAAAATTGATTCCAGCTGGGGCCACTGTCTTTGTGGATTTTGCACTTTTTCCCCATATCTGCACAGGTTTTCTCCAGGTGCTCCAGTTGCCTTCCACATCCCAAAGACGTGCATGTTAAGTGAATTGGCGGGTCTGAATTGTGCTAGTCTGAGTGTGTGTGGGGTGTGTGTGTGTGCCATGTGATGGAAGGGCATCCTCTCCAGGCAGGGTTGGTTTGACTTGAGCCCTAAGCTGCCAGGCCACCTATGATCCTGAACTAGAATAAGCTTATTAGAAAACAATTATCTGACTTGTTCTTATTAATCTTTCTTGAATATATGCATAGCTCACATTTATTTCAGTGTTTAATATTAAAAGTGTTTTGGTTCTTTATTTAGAATTTTGGTGACACTTTTGTGACCAGAAATATGCTGTAGAAATTTAACTCTTCTTTATATCAATTAGCCTATGATAAAATTGGTTTCTTTATCGTCATTTCGCTTAAGGTTGCAGTTTCTAAGTACCTGTCAATGACATTGAGGACTTGCTGTAGTGGGGACTCAATTGAAAACTCACCATAAAATAAGATAAAATGGGTTTAGGACCACTTGTCCTCCACAGGACAAAACCAGAAAAAACCGTGTTATTAACACTTTTGAGCACCATAAACTATTTGATAAGGAACTGTTTGTTTCTAGGACAGTTACTATTTTCAAGTGTGAAAATGAGACTGCTTTTTCTCTTTAAAAAAATGGAACTAATTGTAAAGTTTTTTTACGGTAGAAATTCTATAAAATACAAATATAATGGGATGGTTTTGAAGACTGAGTTAACACATGTAAAGCACTTTGAACAGTGCTTTTAATGTACTAAGCACAACATGAGTATGTGTTACTTGTTGATGACACCATTATATGTTTCTTCATTTTCTTTCCCTCCCCCTTTTTCCGCCACCCCCCCTACACTCCGATTCAAGCCGTTGTTCCTTGGTCTAGTTGTGTAGGACACAGCTCCCTGGCCCATGCTGGGATTATGAGCCTTGCGCTCCCCCCACTGAGGCAGTCAGTCGTCGGCCGCTCACAGCAGCTCTCCGCAGCTGCTGGCCTCTCACGATGGCTGCCGGCCACTCTCACTGGCTGCCGGCCGCTCCTGGCAGCACACAGTAGCCCATGGCTGCCCACAGCAGCCCAGCTCCAGGGAGAGCTGTTGTTCACAATCTTAGCTGTAGAGGGCGCAGCTCACTGGCTCATGTGGGAATCAAACCGGCGACCTCCGTGTTAGGAGCACAATGCTCTGACCATCTGAGCCACTGGCCTGACCCTTCATTTTCTTGTTAAGCTATTGCTTGTCTTTTTCTTGTCTTCAAATTGATGGTTTTTGTTGATTGCTGTTAGACCTAAAAATGTTATTTCCACCTCTTCCTTTTACACTTGAAATGTTAAATCAGCATGAGGTAAGAGCCTGGTATGGTATAAAAGCCTAAGACTAGGAGTTAGAGTTTAAGTCCTAGTTTTGTTACTTAGTAACTAAGTGACAAATGAGCAAGTGCTCACTTTCTTCCTTTATAAAGAAATGAAGAAAATGCTACATTATTGTGTAGCACTCTACAGAGTACATATGCTGTAGTGTCTTAACAGCCTTCTGATATGTTATATGGTTCAAGTTCTACAGGTGAGTGAATTGAGGTCTAGAGTTAAGTGACTTGCTTGTTAGTTTTCTTAGTAAGTGCAGAGTTGGGATTTATTCCTTAATTCAAAATAAAGAAAGTATCAATTACTGTTATATGCTAGTACACTGTATTGGCATGGGCATACAGTATATATGAAGATAAAAAGTCCTTCCTCATAAGGAATCGTGTAAGGGGGAGACATTCAAATAACCAGTGTATTCAAGTAACTGTGCAGTATGATAAATAACATACTGGGTAAGTATAGTCTGATATACAGCATCCTTTACAGACTTGAGGAGGTTGGGAGATTTTCTTGGAGGAAGTAACCCATAGGTGAGGTCTGAATGACAAATAGAAGTAGGAGGAAGTGGGGGAAAATTGTCCCACTCAGAGAGAAAAGCACATACAGAGAATTAGAGACGTGACCAGGGATTTGTGAGTGGCTCATTATGTCTAGAGTGCAAACAGGAAGTGTATTGACCAGAAATTGCTAGAGAAATTAGCAGCAGTCACGTAAGGTCTGAAGTGTTATGCAAAGGAAGTAGGTCTTGTTCTCAGACCTTTGGAAATTATATTTAAAGGTTTTAAGGTCATGATCATATAGATACCTGTTAGAAATAGCATTCAGGCTGCATGACAAGAATTACTGGATTATTCTTGAGCCCAGATGTTTTGTAACCCAAAAGAGAAGGAACGGTGGCCTGAACTAAGGCATTGAGAGAATTTTCTGGCTTTTGAGCTGTTAAATTTACAATTGTTGCAGTTAACAGCATAGACTCTATAGCTAGACCCCCTGGGTTTAAATCTTGTTTGTGCTACTTACCACAAAATTGTGGGCACATAACTATGCCCACAATATGGGGCATATGTGGGCACAATTGACTCATCTGTAATAATAGCTACTTCACAGGGTTCCAGTAAAGATTAAATGAATACTGATAAAACCCTTATAATAACACCTGGCACATAATAAGGACTCAAGAAGTGTTCGCTTTTTTAAAATTAATGTTTGATTAGATACAGTGGGTCAGAGAAGAATCAAAGATGAATTCTAGGGCTCAGGCTTGGGTAACTTGATGAATGTGATACCTTATTTTGAAGAAATGGAAGGTTTTGGGGGTGGGGAATGAGTTCATTTTCTAGAAATGTTGCATTGGAGGTACTTGTGGGACATCACTGTAGACATGCAGACTGTGGCATGTCTCAGGAAAGATACCAGGGCAGAGGTCGGACCCAGGAGTCATCAGCAATCCTTTGGTAATTGAAGCCATGGGAGAGACTGAGATTGCCCATAAAGTGAGAAGGTGGCTCAGGACAGACCGCTGGCTCTTAGGCAGTGGATATAGCTCAGGAGAGAATTGAGCCCTGACTGTTCATATCCAAAGCTCATGACCTTTCTGTTAGACCACAAGCAGCTTCTATAAAACTTTTAAAATTCTCCTAAGTCACAAAAACTTACTCAGCAAGTATTTGATCCCCTAGTCAAGCTCTGGCTATACCTAAGCGAGACAGGCACGGTTTCTGTCACAGAGCTCAGTTTAGTCAAGGAGATGGACAATACAGATAGCTAAGTGCTGTGATAGCTAGACTACCTCTCTGTACCCAGGAGGACCTAACCCAGATGCAGGGTAAAGTAGGGGAAGGCTTTGAAAGAAGTGATGTCTAAACTAGATGTTGAAAGATAAAAACTGAGTTAGCTAGATAATGGCAGCAGGTTCCAGGAAAGCAAAAGCAACATATTCCTCCTACTTAAACTTACATGGAGAGAAATTGAGAGAAGGGGCAGCCTTTTTGGGTAGTCGTATCTGCTCAGCTCATGAATGTGACAGTCTGCGTGAGATAACAGTGTTTGGATTTCCCTCCAGGTGAGGCAGTCCCAGCACATTGCTGCATCCTGTCTGCCTGCAGCCCCTTCTTCACAGAGCGCCTGGAACGGGAGAGACCAGCTCAGGGTCGTAAGGTGGTGCTGGAGCTGGGGGGCCTGAAGATCAGGACCCTTAGGAAGCTGGTAGATTTCTTGTATACCTCAGAGATGGAAGTATCTCGAGAAGAAGCCCAGGATGTGCTTTCTGCTGCCCGTCAGCTCCGAGTATCTGAGCTAGAATCCCTTCAGCTAGAGGGTGGGAAGTTGGTGAAGGCCCCTCAGGGCAGAAGACTGAACCGGGAGTGCTTACAACCTCCAAGTGCTGCACCGATCTCTGCCAGGGTGGTGGCATCCAGCCGCCGCCCTCGAACGCCACTGCCTGTTACCCAGACTCCCTGTCCTCTCGGGGCAGTGAGGTTGAAGTCGTCGGGGGAGGAGGCGTCCCAGGAGAGGTGCAACCGACAGAACGCAGAGAACTTGTCTGACACTCTTGTGCTCAAGAGGAAGGCCAGAGCCTGCCCACCTCCACAGGAAAAAAGCTCTTCACCGTCAAGCCACAGTCAGGGACCGGAAGAGAGTGCGAGTGACCCTGTCCTTGGTCCTACGGTGCCCTCCCCCACCAACTTGTACCCCTCTGTGGATGAGGGACTATTGCCCAGAAAGATCAGACTGAGTCGTTCCAAGCCACCTCCTGATGTGTGTACGTCCAAGCCGGCCTGCATTTTAAGTGCACCCAGCTCAGTGCCCACAGCCCCTGGCCGGCGTCTTTGGCGACAAAAAAGTATAAATAAAGAAGCACCAGAAGACAAGCAGAAAGCAGGGAGAGTTAATCTTCTACAGAGCACCACAACTCCATCTGGTCTTGGAAAGACGGGGGGGAGTAAGAAGCGCAGCCCTGAAGTCAGGGCACCTAACTCGGACTCTGCAGAGGAGGGGCAGGTTGGGAGAGTGAAACTTCGTAAGACTGTCAATGGGACCTGCTGGGAGGTGGTGCAGGAGCCTCCCCTCAGGAACTCTCAAGACAGTCCTCAGATCCCAGAACCTGGAGACTCAGAAGAGCCTCCAGCGATTCAGCCATCCTCAGTTAACCCGCAGGAAATGTCATCTGCTACAACAGACCTGTGTCAGGACTCCCCAGTGTGCTCTAGGCTACAAGACATTCTTTCTGCTAGCAGCTCCCCAGGCCCCCCAGTGGTGAAGTCTGAGTTTGGGTCCAGTCCAGAGCTGGTAGGGAAGGAACCTGGGTTCGATATTGACTGCAGAGAGCCATATGCATTTGACACAGACCTGCTCGGGCAGCCCTGTGAAGCTGAGGAGTACCGAATCACAAGTGCTGCCGCCACCAGTGAGCTGGAGGAGATCCTGGACTTCATGTTGTGTGGCTCAGACAGTGAGCCACCTACAGCATCTCTGGAGAGTGCCAGAGCTGAGGGATGTAGGACCCCTAGTTACCACCTGACAGAAACAGGAAAGAACTGGATCGAAGGGGAAGAATGGTATATACCAGACATGGAACTCTGGCCCAGGGAGCTCACAGGATTGGAAAAGGGACCTGTCGGTGAGAACAAAGAGCCAGTCGAACCCCTTAGCCCTCTTGTCATGCCCTCTGAGATGAGTGAAGGGGAAGTGCTTTCAGTAGAAGGCTCTTGGACTCAAGACCTAGAAATTAGCAGCTCCGAACCACTGGATGATCAGAGAGACAAACTTCTACACACTGACTCCCTTGACCCTCGCCAAAAGTCCTACGGAGACCTCTCACCTCCCTGTTCACACTGGGTGGAGACTGGGATGGAAGAGTCCCTAACTATGGATGAGGTATTGTACCCTGCTCCAGAAGCAGGCAAGGAAGTACTTAGCAACTCTGAGCTGTTGGACCCACTTCCTGCCAGCCTTGAAGAGGAAGAGATTGATGTGGTAGACTGGACATCAGAGGGAGAGCTGATGCCCACCGGTATCCCCTCCGTATGGCCTGACCCTTCCTCAGAGTCAGAAACAGAAGTAGACATACTAACGTAGTGCAGTGAGGAAGGCAGTTTAAGGGCACTGGGAGGATGGGAAATGTTGGCAAGCAGAAGGGGTTTTATTGGCAGAGAGGCTAGCACATGTCCTGTCCTCCCCTCCCAGGCTTTGGGAGTCAGGGCTAAGTCAAGTAGTACCATGAGTAGAAAATTATGAATTTGAACCATCTTATTTCCTTGCAATCTATTTTACAGTTAGTGACTAACAAGTGAAATGATAAACTGTGTGGTCCCCAACTCTAGTGGGTCATAAGTAACAAACAGCCAAAGCCAGATCTCCCAGGTTATGAGGCACTGCTAATTCAGGAAAAAATAACACCCTCCGTGGTAGGAGTTTTATGTATGAAAAAACGTTCCAGAAGGTGCGAAGCAGGGCTGGAGTGGGACACTGAGTGGGTGGGAGTGACAGGACATGTCCAGCACCGTCCGTGAGGCTTACTCTTGCCAGTTATGGGGAGTTTGCCAGAACCTCCAAAGGGGCCAGGAACAGGTACTTCCATCATCACTTCCAAGAAGTGAGTTGAAAAGATATATTTGCTTTTAAAAAAAATAAATTATTTACTTTTCCCCATCGTTTCTACAAGTATTTCACATGCTCTACCAGAGAACCTAGGAATTCCAGGTTAACGTGGTGACCTCAGGCTATGAAAAAAACAAGGGACCAATCCCGTAAGGCTGGCTTTGTTCACCCCCTACCATAAGATTAAGTTTTATTACTCAAATACTTTTATTTCAACTTTTTATTAAACAAACCAAATCCAAGAACTTTTCAATGCCTTACTAGAGGGTTGCCTCACATCTGAACCATCATTTCTGGAGGGGTAGAAACCACAGCTTCAGGCACATGGCTGAAGTTTGGCCATGTCCCGTCATAAATGCTCCAACACCACCAGGGACAGAATGCTGTGAAAATGAGGGGGGAAAAGGTTAGAGCAGGGATCCAGACAAGTATATAGCCTGAGGAAGATGTGCCCCGCCTCCAACCCTTGAACCCACAGACTCAGGGGAGCTCAAGGATTGCCTCCTCCAGCCTGACCACATGCCAAAGCACTGTATGAAGCACTACAGATAAGACAAGGTCAAATCCATGTGACCAGGAGTGAGAGTACTGTAATGCATGCAGTGTTACTACATGGAGCTATTAACAGGCCATACTAGAAATGAAAAAACACGGTAGGGGTAAGCATACCCAAAGTTACACAAAGATTTTGCCCATAAAGGGAAAATCACGACCCATATAGATAAGCACGTGTCAATGATTTTGTTTTAACTCATAGATGAGGGAACCAGTGGTACTTAACAACCACTTCAAACAATCAAAACACATGCCTTCAGGAATGTGGAAAACGAGTATTTTAACAAAAATATAAAACTGGTCCATACCCCGAGGGTAATAATTAACTGCATCTTCAAAGAACACAAATTGCATTTCTATAAATCATTACATTACCATCAGTCTACGACTTAGCTCAAAGACGATTAAATGAAACATGGAGTTAGCAAAGGGCACACTAGATGGGAAACTGATTTTTTACGATTTCCGTTTTCCCTACCAGTAAAAGGGAAGATTCCCAATAAAGAAAATGCTGAGGACAGTTAACGAATTATGAAAAAATGTAGCTCCTGTGTGAAAAGCGGGTCACAGGGCTGCTGGGCAAATAGCCACGAGACCAACGCAATCCCTCCCAACCCCAGGCCCCACTTCAAACCTCACCGTGAGGACTTCTGCCCAAACCTCCCTACGAAAGGTACTTCTTCAGCTCCTCTACCACCTCTGGCGGGTCGGGGAACTTGAGTTTGCGTGGGGGCCCCTTCTTAATCCCAGTCCAAAGCTCCGCACCTGGGAAAAGAACGAAATGAAGTTACTGTATCTCCGCGGTTTCTGAGACTGGCCCTTCCTCCCCTCGGAATCATGCCTTCTCCCCGCAGACCCGGACCCCCACTCACTGCTGCCGTCCGGGCGCAGCAGCGTCACCTCGAAGCTGCCCCTCCGGGGCTTGGCCGGATTCACCTTCACTGGAAGCTCGGGGGCCTCCAGGCGCAGCGCCTGCCTCAAGGCCGCGGCGTTGCGCCCGTAGACGCGTCAGCTCGTGCTACCGGGAGACGGGGAGGGTCAAAATGGGGCCCTGGGTCTGCGACGCCCTTGCCCCCATCTCCGTGACTCTCCAGGTCCCTCACCAATGCTCGATAACCACGGTCGCCTCCTCCACTCCTTTCTGGCCGCCAGCCCGCTTCTCCCGCTTGTCGGCCGCCGCGACCACCTCCGCCTCGGCCTTCCGCTTCCTCCCGCGGGAAGCCATGGCGCCTGGAGCCCGTCCCAGAACCGAGCCGACCTGGGGCGGGAATAGGGTGCAGACGTGGCCACTGAGCAGCCACGGAACAGTGCACAGCCCCGCTCCGAGGTCCAAACCGCAGGCCAGAAAACTGCTCGCAGAACAAAACCTGCCAAGCGGCGGAAAGCCCGGCGCCCGCGAACACGTGGTCGGGAGGCGGGCCCTCCCGGCACAGCCACTCAGCACGCAGGGTGGGGGGAGGTACGGGGAGCAAGACCAAACCACCAGCGCCTGGGAGGGGGGTGGCGAGCACAGCAGGGGCGAGAATTAGGTATCTCTGAAAACAAGACTGGCTGCAGGTTTTTCTGTTAACAGCGCATCGTGAACTCAACCCCCAGCTCTCAAAACCTACTCCCTGGGACCCGCGGACCAGTCCTGATCCAAGTTTACAATCTAACTCGGTGCGGTCTGTACTCTGGTTTATGGAAAACTGGCCTTCACCAACTCTCCCCAGTCCTGGGGACCAATGTCTGGCGTTTGGTGAAACTAATCAGAATGGTCTTTGGCGTGAAAGAGGAAGTAAGCAATTCCTCTGCAGTTGCCTGGTTTTGTAACACGCAAGGATAAAGAAGCAATCAAAAGGAAATCCCAGTTTCTTTATTATGGAAAACCATCAACTAACTGGGGGAGGGGCAATAGCTAGGAGGGTAAGTGAAACCCCAATCCTGTCCAGGGGCTTTCTTCTCCAGGCCCATCACACCAAAGGAAGGTCTCAAAACTCCATTCCCCTTCCTCCCAATCTCCATAAATACATTATTCAATGCTATATTCATGAGAAAACTCTGTGGTTAAAGGTTTCTCCGTGGGGCCAGTTACGAGATTAGGTTTGTATTTTCTAATGCAGGCCACAGACCAAGACAGAAAGGCCTACAGCAGTAAGGGTCCTTGGAAAACTCGTAGCGTTGACTGTACCCTGGCATCTTACGTTAGGGTGTAAGTAGTCTGTGTATGTCCACTAAGGAATAATGAAACCACAGGTGGTGGAGACATGAGTGTTGGGCAGCACTTGACACATTGATGCAAGCTTGGAGGGAAAGCATTTCCTACTCCATCACATGAGCTATCTCCCTCCAGTGGAACAGCTGGCCACTGCAGGGGAGGCCTTCCTGGAGGGTACCTGTCAATTCCCTGGATGCTTCTTTTAAATCAGAAGCAGCACCCTGCCCTACCCAGGCACAGCCAAACAGGGAAAACATAAATAAAAGGTGGAGGCCTCGGGCAAGGCTTGTGGTTCCAGAAGGAGCAGGGCCTCAAAGGTGCCAGGAATTGACCAAGGCACTGACAAGGCAGGGAACCTATTTGTCCTTCTTGCTTTCCCCATCTGGCACTGCTGTGGGGGTTAGGGCCACAGGCTGCTCCTCAGGAATATTATCTCCAGCTTTGGATAGCTTCTTGGCCCGTTGATACAGCTCATTCAAGCTGAATTCTCGGATTACGTTCTCCTGCACAAAAGAGATGCATACATCAGGGTTCAGGTTAGAAGGGAGACTTCAGACCTGGGAAGCAAGAAGTATTTAGACGCAGTTTAGGAAAGGAAGAAGCAAAAGACAGAAATCTACTCTAACTAAATCTCTTTTTTGGGTACCTGGAAAAGTCAACTAATATTTAAGTACCTATTATGTGCAAGTCACTGTGAGCACACAATCTAACATAACGTGCAAAACCACTGTGAGCCCAGTGTTACGGTCTCCAATTTATTGCCAAGGAACCTAAGACCTACAGACTGTAGGTACAAGGGCCTTTGAGACAGAATCTTAACTTATAATTGTTTCCCAGTACTCGCAGGGCTAGCACATGGTAGAAGCATAATATAAATCTGCTGAGTGAATTCATGAAAGAGGTCTAATAACTCGTACACACTCTCAAAGCTTGTGGGCAAATGGCAGAGCTAGGAATCAAACCCAGGGTGGGCTCCAAAGCCCACCCACTGTTCCACACCCTTCTCCAAACCACTTGCCCACTCTTTCCTGTACCTCAGAGAAAGTCCAAGAGACAGCTCGTCCTTTCTTGTCAATCTGTGGCCGCCGCATGACCTCCTTGCCACCTTGGAACAGGATCAGGGTAGGAAGCTGCTTGGTGAGAGGTGATGTGCTCACTTTGTACCTACAGGACCCAGAAAATACCTGTATATGCATCTATATACACCATTCCAAGTGATTCCCTGCTTAGACCCTCGGCCTCGGTACATACCGTGTACTAACATCAGTGTAGCGTCCAACATCCACCTTCCCAAAATTTAGCCCTGTACAGTTGTACCTGAGAATATATGATTTAACACAGTGAAAGAAGAGAATGGATCAAGGGAAGAGGAAGTACATATATTGCATGGGGTGGGGGGATGCCTTTGGTTGCAGTGTGCAAAAATCAAGACCAAAAAACCGTAAGGGAAGGTATGACATCTCAATTTCCCTCCTCCCTCCCTTTGCACTACTCACTTGAGGGAGAGGTCCGCATAGATTGGAGCAAATGATTGGCAGTCATTAGACCAATTGGCAAAGAACTCCACAATCCAAGTGACCCTCTTGTCCCGCTCCAGCTCTTCCTGCCACACACAAAGAAGAAACAATGAACTTCTTGGATCACATAGGCTCCTGGAAAGGTCCAGCCCTTAGCGTCTAACTTCTCATCCTGGTTTCCCCTCCCCACCTCCCCTAGCTCCCACAATGAACCACAGTGCCCTTGACTTCCATTCTGAAGCACTGTTGCTCCTCCCAGTGAGTAGGGAGCGTAACTATAAAATGACCCACACGGGAAAGGGCGGATGAGCACTCACATCGATGGTTTTATCATTGAAGTACTTGATGTACTCAGGGCCCATGTACAGAGGAGGTTTGCACGTCATCAGGAACACTGCACAGAAAAAAGATGTTGAAGGAAACCTACAAGGCCTCAGGGAGGGGATTTATTTTCAAACCAATTCAAAGATTTCAAGCACCAAAGAACACACTTTATGGACATACACAGACCACAGACACATTCCCTTCCTGTTAGTTTCCGTAGATTCTTATCGTCTGAGCCACACATATAATTACTTAGGTACAAGTTATGGATGAAGGGGATGGAGAAACTGGCTGGGGGTTAGGGTTTGGTCCCCACAACCCAGTCTCATAGCACCTTACCTATGCAGAGTGTGATGTAAAGCAGGCCCATGCGAATATCCAGGCGGAAGAAAAGAATTGCATTGGCCACCTTACTAAACATGAAGATGTTGCCTATATGCTGCTCCACGGTGACTGAAACACAAAGATGTCACAGGTCAGGCAGGGCTGCATGCGCCTAGGACCCATTTTTTGTTCCTTTTCCTGGAGTGCTTTGAAATGGGAGACGGGGAGGGGGATAAAAACCTAAGACGGAATTCAGCCTTGGCATGGAATGAGGGACGAGTCCTAACATGAAGGGAAGTGCCTCTGGGGCCGCCGAGTGGCGGGCTGAACTCACTGGATCTGCGGTTCTTCATCATCACGATGGCACTGAGAAACATCAGGATTTCCACTTCTCTCTGCAACAAAACCAAAGGGACAGGAATGCCATCAAATCTGGGTGGGATAGGGAGCCAAGTACGGAATAAACACCAACAGAGATGCAAACCGGGAATGGTGAAAATAAAGATGTAACTAGAGTCCGCTAAGGCACGGAGGGAAAAACACCAGGCAGAAGACCTAGGTTCAGGCTCTACCCGTCACAAGCTGGCTGGTGCCTTTTAGCAAATCACTTAACCACTGAGCTTTGGTTTCCTTGACTGAAGAATATCTATTTCAAAATGCTATCGTGAAGATTAAGTGATAATGAGCATGGAAGAGTTATGTCAAGTATGATATGGTATAAAAATGTGAGATATTACAACCAACTCAGTCTGACCTTGGTAAGCTAAAACTTTTCCAAAGAAACTTTCTCAGTAAGATTCCATTAATACAATATATGGTTATTCCATTTGCTTGGTTTTGTTTAAATCACTCTTCTCCACCCAATATTCAGTGATAATCCACACTTCTTTAATATAATTTGAGAGGTTAAGGAGGCCTTTTAATAGCTCTCAAAGGCCCTTTTCAGTACCCTTGGCTTATGTTCTTTCTCACAGTCTAGAACGTAAGCTCCACTGGAGCAAAGTGAGACAGACAATCAACATGACAAAGAAACAAGATAATTTTAAACAGTAAAGACTGCAGTGAGGAATAAGAGCCCTGTGCGAGAAAGCGTGGGAGGAGGGCAACTATGGATGGGATGGTCTGAGACCTTCCACAGCTGTTTATAATACAGGGGCCCAAAGCATTACTTCAGACAGAACCAATCAACTCAGATTTACAGCTAGGAGTCGGCGACGTAGGTTTTTAGCCTCAATCTCCAACAAAAAGTTGACAGGATTTACAAATGGACATGTAAAATGAGGATTGGAGAAGATGCAGACCTTTCTAAACATTACACCTGAGCAGAAATCAGGAAGAGTTTTCACAAATGAAATTGGTTTAGAATTGAGACTTACAATTGTGGAAAGATGAATTTAAAAGGGGAACTGGTTAATCAGGAGACCAAAGATAGGACTAAAAGGAGTGTTCTCTAAAGACATAGAATGGGTCTATGGTGAATACTGGCTGTGTATATTCCAAACCTTATTTCCTTTTCTTCCTAGGCATACTGCAGCTACACTCTCTCAGTCTCTGCATCTAGGTAGAACTGTGATTAGCACTCCTGAATGGAATGTGAGTGGAAGTGATGACACTTCTGCACCCAGGCAGTAAGAAAGGGTGTCTCTGCATTCCAGCTTTCTTTCTTCATATTCTGGCTGGATGATACAGGGATGACCTAAGGCCATAGGTTGAAGAGAGTACGAGACTGGGTTCCAGAATAACTCTATGAAGCAGAGCCCGTTTGGTGGTTCTGCTTGTTTGTTCGTTGTTTTAAAACTTTTTTAAAGGAAATTTCCAAACATACACTAGAGAGGATACTGAAGGGTAGCAGAATATGCCACCCCAAAATATGCCACTTTAATAAAAGGATTATTTTGAGCCTGAAGACAATCGAAAAGTAGATACAAGAAAAGCTCCCTGTTCTTCCCCTTTGTCTAAAAGCAGGGCATAAATTTTCAAAGGTGTCCCTCCAAAGCTCTCTACCAGAAAAAAGTTAGTCAAGAGAGAACTTTAAACCCTATCAGCCAGAAGATAGCACCAGAGGCACCTGTATAACAAGCTAGCCTTTATCTACCATTAGTTTACCTTCCCAGAGCTTGCTGCCCTTGGAAGCTTAAAACTGCGTTCTGGGGCAGGCCCGGTGGCTCAGGCGGTTAGAGCTCCATGCTCCTAACTCCGAAGGCTGCCAGTTCGATTCCCACATGGGCCAGTGGGCTCTCAACCACAAGGTTGCCAGTTCGATTCCTTGAGTCCCGCAAGGGATGGTGGGCAGCGCCCCCTGCAACTAAGATTGAACGCGGTACCTTGAGCTGAGCTGCCGCTGAGCTCCCAGATGGCTCAGTTGGTTGGAGCGTGGGCTCTCAACCACCAGGTTGCCGGTTCCTCTCCCTCAAGGGATGGTGGGCTGCGCCCGCACAACTAGCAATGGCAACTGGACCTGGAGCTGAGCTGCGCCTTCCATAATTAAGACTGAAACAATAACTTGAAGCTGAACAGCACCCTCGACAACTAAGATGGAAAGGACAACTTGACTTGGAAAAAAGTCCTGGAAGTACACACTGTTCCCCAATAAAGTCCTGTTCCCCTTCCCCAATAATAATAATAAAAAAAAAAAGCACTAAAAAAAACCCAAAAACAAACAAACAAACAAAAAACCCTGCGTCCCTTTATCCAATCATTTCTCCAAATGTATTTTCCTTTGTTGAAGATGCTATATAAGCCAGAGTGGTAAGCCTCCTCTTTGAGTCACTTATTTCTCTTTGGGTATCTCACATGTGTATGAGGTCTGACAATTAAGTTTGTGAACTTGTTGCAAGGATGTTGCTAACCTTTTTTGATATCAGAGGGATTATTCATTATGAATTTGTACCAACTGGACAGTTAACCAAGTTTACTATTTGGAAGTGCTGAAAAGCCTGCGTGAAAAAGTTACATGACCTGAACTTTTCACCAATAATTCATGGCTCTTGCTTCACGACAATGCACCAGCTCACACAGCACTGTCTGTGAGGGAGTTTTTAGCCAGTAAACAAATAACTGTATTGGAACACCCTCCCTACTCACCTGATCTGGCCCCCAATGACTTCTTTCTTCACCCGAAGATAAAAGAAATATTCAAAGGAAGACATTTTGATGACATTCAGGACATCAAGGGTAATATGACAACAGCTCTGATGGCCATTCCAGAAAAAGTTCCAAAATTGCTTTGAAGGGTGGACTAGGTGCTGGCGTCGGTGTATAGCTTCCCAAGGGGAGGACTTCAAAAGTGAACGTAGTGATATTTAGCCATGAGATATGGAGCACTTTTTCTAGGATGAGTTTGCGAACTTAATTGTCTGACCTTGTACATGAGACTTCTGTGTCTTTGTCTTTGTCTTTTATTACAGCGGTCTCAGCCAAGACCTCAGAAGGATAGAGGGAAACTATTTTTCCTCCTGTACAATACTTTAATGAAGCTCTATTACTCAGCTTCAACAGTAACATTTTGCCAAAATGCTTCCATTTCGTCTATGCTAGCCACGTTTTTTGCTGGAGAAACTAAAAGCAAATTCCAACTATATCATTTCACCTGTAAATACTTCAGTGTGTATCTCACAGATATGGACCTTTTTTTAACAAACCAAAATACCAGTATCATACCTAACACAATTAATAATTCCTTAATGTCATCTAATACTTGGTCCTTATTCAAATGATCCCAATTACCTCAAATTGTCTTTGTACAGTTGTTTGCTTAAATCAGGAACAAGCAAGCAAGATGCACACATTACTTTTGGCTGATTAAGGTCTTCCTTAGTCTCTAAAGGATAACTGCTTTTCCTTTTTACCCCAAGCTAGTTATTTGTTGAAGAAATTGAGTCAGTTGCAGTGTCAGCTTTCCCACTTTCTGGATTTGGCTGCTCGCACACTTACGGTATTTGTTCTGATGATGATCTGTCTCCCATATTTCTTGTAAAGTGGCAGTGAAATCTAGAGGTTTGAATACAATAAAACCCCAATCTTTTGCCAAAAATACATCGTAGGTGGTGCTAGATACTCTCTATTCCATCCCTTCAGAGGACCTATCAACCTTCTGTATGATGGTGTCAGTATCCACAGACAATCAATGCCTAGGTTTATTATTTCATTAGGGTTTGCTAAATGATTTTTAAATTCGATCATTCCTTCTGTATTTATTAGCTCAAATTCTCCTGTTAAGATACGAACATTCCCTTATTAATTATATGGTTATGTTGAGATAGTATACAAGAAAAGTAAAATGCTTGATTCTTTCCTTTTATTTTAAGAAAATAGAAATCAACTTTTATTCTGTTAAGCCACTGAAAATTTGAGGTTGACCTGTTATTGCTAACATTATTTACTCTAATATCCTAACTTCCCAATCACCAAGGTGATTCAGTAAAGCACAGATTTTCCAGGAAAACACTGGATATCAACCCTAAGTAGAGATGCTCCACGACTCACGATGAACCCGATAAACCCATCATTAAAATTGAAAATATCATAAGTTGAAAAGGTATTTAATACTACACAATAGAGTATCGGTTGTTCACCCTCTTGAAGGCGTGGGTAACTGGGAGCTATGGCTCAATGCCACTGGCCAGAATCACGACAGAGTATCATAAAACATACTGCTAGCCTAGAAAAAGATCAAAATTCAAAACTCGAAGCATGGTTTCTACTGAATGTATATCACTTTCACACCACTCTAAAGTTGAAAAATCGTAAGTCAAGGACCATCTGTAGTTAAAAGAAAATTGTACCAGAGTAATAACAAAATATAAAACCTTCCAGTATTTTGCATACTAGAGTACACAGATAAATTAATTATATAAAATGTCCTTACACTTATTGAAATCTTTATATGTGTGTGTGTGTGCGTCTGTGTGTATACTTTTTTTTTCCTTGCTGTTTTTAGAGAATGTTTATCAGTTTATTTGAGCCCAAACTGTAACAACTGCTGGGAAGCCAGACTTTAAACGCGCCCTGCATTTATATTTTTGAGTCCCACTTTGGTTAGTGGTATATAATATCAGATAAAAACAGGAATCTTTTGCAGTAGCATGGCTACACTTGAGCTAATTAATAATACTGTCTGGGAAAGGGCAGAGGAAGTATGAAAGAGTAAACAAGGGATGGAGAATAAAAGTAAGGGAGTGAGTTCTGGTAAAGTTCAAGGCTCATTTTTGGGGGGAGGAATGGAAAAAAGACAAAAAACTCAGGGTGACCCTCCTTCCTCAGAACACAGATGCTGCCATACAGCAGAGGGCGTAGAGCTTCAGTTCATTTGTCTAAGTGGTCCCTTCACTCCTACTCAGGAAGTGCAGCAAGAGGCTTGAGACAGATTTCTTTAGGATGTTTTACAATTCCTTTCCGATAAGCCTAACAATTTTATTCATTTTGGCATCCTTATTCATTTTGGCAGCCTCGGGATGCACCACAGTGCCTAGCATATAGCACTCATTCAGGAAATGTTAACGAAGAAATGGGTGATTAAGAGTGTGCAGGTCCTATGGCCAGAAGAGAGGTTCCCAATCCCAGTCACCCACTCGTTGTGTGACCTAGGGCAAGTCTCCTAATCACGCAGAAATCATTTCTTCACCAATAAAAAGGAAATACTACTACTTGCCTTGTTTATCTACCCGGCTCCTTAAGTGGCTTTACACATGAGCAGCACTGTAAAAGACTGTACATAGGTGTGTAGAGTTTGGGGAGTGCTGTTGACGAGTATGAATGGTAAGATGAAAAAAACCCTGGACTCAAGAATCAGAAGGCCCAGGCTGTTATGCAGGCTAATCTGCTGTTTTCCCATCTTAATTAAACATGAAGAAATTTAGACTCGATGACGGTCCAGGCCCCATGCTCTTAATGGTAAGTCGGCTAGAGTTTGAAAAACTCAGGTGTGAGTTCTCAAAGACGGAAACTTCGGGGCCCCTGGATGCAATAGCGGGGGAAAGGACAGTCAAGGTCGCGGGGTCCTAAGGTGGGGGTCGCTCACCCAGTCAAAGTCACACGGGTTGCCATCTTCGCGTTGCGTGGGGAGAGTGTGGCAGAGCGGGGGCAGCTTCCTCACGAGAAGGAAGGCAGCAGAGAGCAGGGCAGACAGAAGGTAGTAAGGTCGGGCCAGCCATCGTGAAAGGCGCGGCACCGAATACACCAGAGCAATTAAAGGTGCCAGGACCGCCATCTTCTTGGCCCCGGGGCGCTCGCCGCTCTTCAGGGTCGATAAGTCTGGCCCCGCCTCTCCCACCATTGAGACTTCCATTGGGCCTAGTCTCGGATGCACCGCCTCCGGACCCGGAAGTGTATCTATGATTGGCCACTACAGTAGGGAGGACCTGAAAAACGGATTTCACACTTTATTGGTCAACCTAACTGTCGTTTTTTCCACCTAAGTCATTTTATTGGATATGTGACTGTGACGAGCGGAAACAACAGAGAAATTAATAGGGTGAGATAGCACATCCTGAACGTGCTCAGAAAGCGACGGAAGTAGTTGCCGGAAAAAGTAGGCGGGCCCCAAGACATCCAATGATAAGCGGCTCACGGAGGAAGAGGGCGGTACACCGTGAAAAGATTGTCCAATGAAAACCACTAGCGCCAGACACCCGGACAGCGCCGGAGTAGAGGGGAAGATGGAGAATTTCACGGCGCTGTTCGGAGCTCAGGCTGACCCACCCCCGCCTCCAGCCGCACTCGGCTTCGGACCAGGAAAACCTCCACCCCCGCCTCCCCCTCCTCCAGGCGGGGGACCTGGCACGGCTCCGCCCCCCACCACGGTCACGGCCCCTCCCGGCGCCGACAAGTCAGCAGCTGGTTGTGGTCCCTTCTACCTAATGAGGGAACTGCCAGGTGAGTACTAGGCCTGGCCGTAGCCAGCCAATCAGATCCTAAGGAGGGGGTGATGGGCGTGGGTCTTAGCCGGCCGGCGGAGGTGCAAGGTAACCTAGACAACGCGTGTTAGGCCCTTGGAGCTCTAAGTCCAAAGGCCTCTGAGAATTCACAACCAAACCGATGACGTGAGTCTTGGGGTGGATTCAAGGTGGGAAGAGAATGCATCTCCGTAACCATTTTTCACGCTATATCCGTTCGTTGTCCCTGACACTGGTTTATTATGGTTCCCTAAAAATTATCCAGAGTGAGTTTGGAACTCGAGAGTCCCGATTCAACATCACTGTGGTCCTGAGGTTTTCGTTTCAAATCTGTCACAAACTTGCTCTTGATTTGGAACATGTTACCCTCAGGGTCTCAGCGTTTCTTCATCTGTTTGAAGAAGTGACAGAATTAAATTAAATCAGATTCTTTCAGAAAGTGATTTTGTTGAGCATTTGCTGTGTACCACTGTTCTAAATGCTGAAGATACAACTGTGAACGAGACTGACAGGATCCTTGCTTTTTTTGGAGTTTACATTTCAGTGGGGGAACGCAGAGTAAACCAGATTAACAGCAGATAGTGGTTAGTGCTACAAGGAAAAAAAACACGTCAAAGAATTAAGGGGACACAACTACTTTAGCTAAAGTGATCAGAGAAGCCCTTGCTGAGTAGGTACCATTTGAGCTAAAATGGAAGCATAGAAAAAGAGCCAGCTATGTAGGAGTGAGAGGGATAATTCTAAATACAAGAAATGAAATCAGAAGCCCTGATGTGAGAAAAAGCTTGGAAAGGATAGAAAACCATTTGGACTCCAGTGACGTGAACAGGGAAAGAGTGACAGAAGATATAGGTGGGCCAGGCAGGCAGAGGCGTTTATAAAGCATTTAGATTTTAAGTTCAGGGGGAATCCATTTTAACACAGGATGGTGACATAATCTGACTTATTTTTAATCATTCAAGCAGCTACACAAGGGATGGAATGTGAGGGAATCAATCAGAAGTTAAACTGCTCAGTAATCCAGTTAAGAGATCATGGTTTGGACTAAATGATAGCAGTAGAGGACACAAATGAATGCATACAAGATAAGTTAGAGCTGACTGGAATGAAGGACTGAATATAAAAATAAGGAAGAGAGGAGTTAAGGATGACTTGTAAATTCTTGGCCTGAATAATTGAGCGGACGGTAGTATGGAGACCAGGAAGGAACAAGTTTGAAGAGGTGCAAGTCAAGAGTCATTCTGAACAAGTTAAGACTCCAACATGCCTTTCAGTTAATCCCAAGTCCTACTGCTACATCACCAGTCGAGGGAAATAATAATGAATTTAATACGTAGAATAGCCCTCTGAAGTAGACATTATCTTCACTTTATAGTTTAAAAAACAAGTATAAAGAGGTTGACTTCCCTTTGGTTGGTTGGTGGTTGATGTCTACCAGCAGTTTCTTTATCCTTACCAGTTCTGATTGTATCTCAATTAATTGACAGATGTTGAATAGATATTCTGGACAAACGCGGGGTGTGTAGAAAGGTGGGGGCATGTGGTGAGAAGAGAGATTAAAAGCTTATTTTACTTAGGGATGCAAATTATGTGGTTTGAGGACAGTGACCATATTTCTTGTCAAGGCCAATCTCATTACTTTGTGGTCATGCCTCACATAGGGCAACTATTAAGAACTACATGATGGTTTTCAAAATGTGTTCCTTGTTATCCAAAATGACAGCAAGAAGGGTGGCCAGTTAGCTCAGTTGTTTAGAGGGTGGTGCTGGTAGCACCAAGGTTGCCAGTTCGATCCCCACATGGGCCACTGGGAGCTGTGCCCTCCTTAAAAAAAAAAAAAGATGACAGCAAGAATAAGTTGTCACTTGACTGGACTTTGAAGAATTCATGTATTGGTGAGGAATATTAGGAAGAATTTTCCTATAATTAGGTCCTAACAGAAATTTTCCTGACAGAAATTTCTTAAAAGGAAACACTATGAGGGTGTTTTGTTTTTTTTTCAGGAGATAATGGAGACCCATTTTGGATGGATCAGAAAGTTTGCATAGGGGACTGATGGTTGAGTGGGCCCCAAAGCTAAGTTACAGTAAGATGTGTTTAACCATGAGTGCCAGTCAAAGGAATTGAGCTTTTTCCTGAGAGTAATAGGAAACCACTGATTTTTGAACTGAGGAGTATTGCTTCTAAAAATATCTCGAAAATGGGTGTGCCATGTATTGAAATAGAGAAACCATCAATGAAGTGAGGAAGATTCAGAGTTTTAAAAAAAAAATAGAATCTGCATGGAATTGACTAAGTGGAAGTTGGAAATACAAGATTAGTTTTCAGGAAAGGAGTCAGGGCCGGAGAGAGAGATTTATAAATCATCTTCATAGAACTGATAGAAAGTTGGATGGACTCAGAAATAGCAAAGTGCCGTTTCACCTGAGCCTTGAGCATAACCACCTGGAAGGAGGAGAGCTGACTGGGGCGGGGGAACTCAGGACACTGTAATGGCATAAGGTAGTGCCAAGTTATGAGGAAAGGCAGTGTGGCACTGAGCCTCTGATAGTAACAGATCACTTTTCTGAGATGTTTGATATGAAAATACAGAAAAAGAATAGGGTAATGCCTAGAGGTATGAAGGGAAAAAAATTCCTTGTTCATTTAATAGTTATTGAGCACCAAGTGTGGCTGGTTTGGGCATCAGCCATACATGAGTGAACAAGGCATTGTCTGCCCTCAGGGCTCACAGTTCAGAACCTGAGTTTTCCCAAGTGAAGGATTATAAACAAGCAACTTTTGTCATTTTACCCTTTGTGTTTATCATAACTCTAGATGAACTTGTAGGCTAGATATTCCCACCCTTGCCACTGGGATCCTTATTAAATTACTAATGAGTTTACATTATTTGGCAAAAGTCAGATATACAATATTTATGCTGAGATTGCCTCACATTTATATAATACTTTATATTTTTCAGTATGTTTTCATTTGAACCTTGCAAAAAAATTTAACGCACTTAAGATAGTTATTACCACATTCCATAGATAAGAAACTGAGGCATAGAGGACATCTAGGATTAGAATTCTAGTTGCCCAGCTTCTAATCAAACATTTCTTTTTTCTAGGCAAAGCATTATACTCATTATTATGAGGAGGAATAAAGATGGTGATAATAAGTTAGACAACAGTAGCTAGAAAAATCTCCTGGCTGTTTTTTCTGTGTAAAGGTGATCAGTGTTTGGAGAGAAAAAAAAGGAAGCCATTGGGTCATATTTGGCTCTTAGCTTGGTTGTAGCTGGGCTGTGAGGTACTACTATCCCGGTCGTGTTAGGGAGTATAATTTCGCACTATCCCTTTCTATGAAAAGCACTCAGATCAGTGTTCAGCACAGAGTAAGCATCATGGAAGTTATTGTGCTTAGTCCAAGGAGAGAAGTGTCTTCTTCTTTGGGTGAGAGCAGTTTCCATCTCTGCCCTATTTGGATTTTTGCCTTTTTTCCCCTCATTCCCATTCCAACCTACCCTTCTTTAGTATTGTGGTTTTAGTTCATGTTATTTACTTTTGCTATTATTTAAAAATAAATTTAAATATTTTAGTAATTCTCACTTGAAGGATTCCTTATTTAGGCTAAAATATAGTCCCTCTGGGTGACTTAACAATTTTCTACTCTTGGGACTAATATTTTATCCTCCTCCCTGTGTCCTCTAGGTAGCACCGAGTTGACAGGCAGCACCAACCTGATCACACACTACAACCTGGAACATGACTATAATAAATTTTGTGGGAAGAAAGTGAAGGAGAAGCTGAGTAACTTCCTGCCTGACCTGCCAGGGATGATTGATCTGCCTGGTTCCCATGATAACAGCAGCCTCCGCTCCCTCATCGAGAAGCCCCCTATTCTCGGTGGCTCTTTCAATCCTATCACAGGGACCATGCTGGCTGGTTTCCGCCTCCACACTGGCCCGGTGAGTCCCCTCTTGGGGAGGAAGAAGGCAAATGGGGAGGCCTGAAAGGCATGGAGGTAGTTTTTCTGTCCAAGTCTGTTCCTTCCTAACTTACTGAGCAGACCAGATGATGGGAGCAAGGGATTTCCTCACTCCACTCACCTGGACCTCCCTTTGGTTCCTTCAGTTGCCGGAGCAGTGTCGTCTGATGCACATTCAGCCTCCCAAGAAGAAGAACAAGCACAAGCACAAGCAGAGCCGTACCCAGGATCCTGTCCCCCCAGGTAAGAAGCAGTTCTGTTACAAAGCAGAAAACCTAACGTTCTGAATCTGGTTCAGCCTTCCTCAGTTAAAAACCCAGTTAAGTTCCTTATGGAGCCCTGGACTCCCAAATTCTCCTGAAAGAAGAAACTGATGTCCTGGGGTCTCCTGGGCAAGTAGGAGCTTGGGACGGGGCCTTAGCCGTGCCTTGGTAGCCTCTGGCCATTTGAAGAGAAGCATTTGCCCCTAACTAGGGCTTTTCTGTAGTCTGCAGAGTCCTAGGAGGGAATTTTGAGCTCTACAGGTGATAGGCGCCTAATGTCTCCTACAGAAACACCATCTGATTCGGATCACAAGAAGAAGAAAAAGAAAAAAGAAGAGGATCCTGAACGGAAAAGAAAGAAGAAAGAGAAGAAGAAAAAGAAGGTAGGGTAGAGGCCTGTTGCTGCAGCCCAGTGGGTCTCCCCATGTCTCACCCCGGTCCTACACCGAGTCCATGGCCTCAGGTTGGACCCAGAGCAGGTTACAGTGCTTTCCTGTACAGCCCTGATCCAGGCCAAGGCTACGTCCTAGTTTTTACCCCTCCTTTGTTTTCCCCAGAACCGACACAGTCCAGACCACCCAAGTATGGGCAGCTCTCAGGCCAGCAGCAGCAGCAGCCTGCGCTAACAGGACCACTGGACTCTGCCAGGATGACTTTTCCTACTGAACTAAACCTGCTGACAGAAGCTGCCTCCGGGCTTTTGGACACAGCCTTCGTAGCATCCCCTGCAGCTGGAACAGAAGGCAGCTCCTGCTGTGCTCGGTTAAGAGTAATGCATTATGAGAGAAGGGCCATGCTTTTCTAAGGCTCAGCCCAGCTTTCTCATGGACATCTCTTCCTCTCCCAGGAAGCTTTCATCTCTTTTTTTGTGCAGTTTGTCTGATTTAGGACTTTATCTGATTTGTTAGGGTTTTTCTTTTTTTGAAAAAAAAATGGCATTTATCAAACTGGCTGAAGTGTGGCTGCCTTTTTAAGAGGTAAGTACCCTTCTCTGAGAGTCGGGGTTTAAGGCAAAGCATGCTAAGATCTGAGGGGATCTGGGTCTTGTATTACATTACCTCATCAGCAGGCAGGGAAATAGCCAAAATGAGACTGGAGAATGTGGTCCAAAAGGTAGGCAGAGCTTGCTCATTACCTTTCCACAGCAGCTGTGTATCACCCTGCCCATAATGTTGAGAGCCAAGCAGCTGGATGAGCTTCAGGCTGCATCTGAAGGACTGATCCAGTTAGAGCCCAACTAAGTCAATTGTGTGTTGAAACAATAACCAACTGAAAAACTACCCACAACCACCAGTGTATTTCAGCAGGGTGATTCTTGGTCAAGCCTATGATTTCTTTTTGAAGTAAACATCAGGCAAGCAAAGGTAATGCTTATCTTTATAAGAACTTTTGACCTGCCTCATTCCTTAGCTAAGACAATGCAAGTATTTGGCTGATGTGAAAACATTTCTAACCTTCTAAGACAGCAATAAAAAGGCACCTTAAACTAGAAAATGTAAATCCCTTCAGTTTTTGCAGCAGGACAGGTAACTGAAAACATCCATTAGAAAAACCCAAGCTAATGCAATCTGACTTAAGCTAAATTTGACACAGGACAGTTAAAATCTCTTCTGAGCCAAGGCTGTTCCTAGATCAGTAGGCGGAAAACCACTCATTTAGCTCGTTGTAATCTAGGATTTCAGAGCAAGAGTTTATATACTTAAGTTATGGACAGTGAAAATAAAGGTTCTGGACAGTTTTCTGAAATTTAGTGTCTTAGGATGCCCATTAAAATTAGGGCCCAGCCTTTGGCTTTCACAAATAGAAAATATGAGATATCGAATTGAACTATGCCCCCGTATGTCCAGTACGCCTTTAATAGGGTTTTCATACTCTGCCCATCCACTCTCTCCCTTTTGGCTACATCCACAATGAACTCTACTTTCCAGAGACAAAATTCTGCATTAAGAAACAACTATGGCACAAGGCAAGAGTTCTCTAAGCTTCAAAATGACAAGCTTTAGTGGTTGCAAAACAGTTTTTTCCAGGAATTTTTTAATTAAATCACCAAAATAAAAACAGGACCTATTGTTTTAAGTGATTACTTGCATTATAATCCTGCCTACAGATGGGTCAGGACCAGAGAAACTTCTGAGGTTTTCTTTGTAACTTCTCACCAGGGATCACTTACCCTGTCTTAACCAGACAAAATAACGCAAGTCAGGGGGAGCTGGTTAGATCAGGATATCTTTTTATTCCTTGTTGGTTTAAAATGGCTAATCAGAATAAAAAATAAAAGGGCCTCTATTAAGAGGCTGGGGTCTCCCCTATTTAGAGGTTAGAACCCAGGTATCCCCTCTACCCAGCACCATATTGAGGTGGGCTGAGGGGATCCCCCAAGGGACACTCGGAGGGGCCTAGGCCTGCCACTCCTCTCTATCCCCCGTTTTTGGCATGTGATGAAAAATATTGCTTTTTGGATTCTTCTCTGCCAGCCTTGGATTTAAAAATAATGTTAACTGTGTGAGATGGGGGAAGGTTTTGAGGGGCTAGTTGAAGAAGCCCACCCTAGTCCTAATCCCTCTCCCCCAAGAAGGGGGGGATTCTCTAATATTGTCTCTGGAGCTCAGCTAAGTTCTTTTCCTGATCTCCCCACTGCCACCCAAGTCCTGGGGCTGTGACCCCTTTCCTGGGGAAACTAAGTGCCAGTGAGCCTAGAAAACTAACCCTCCTCTCCAGGTTCGCGCTCCTCTGACCAAGACCCCAGACTCGCCTCTCCCCAGTTTCTTTCCTGATCACTTAGCACCAGCAACCGGGGGTGCTATTTCCTTAGTTGGTAACTGGGACGAGAGAGGGAACTCTAGGGAAAAGGAAGACTTTGTATCCCCTCTTTTCCTGCTGGTCTGAGGAATGGGAAGAGTAAGATTCCCCTCCTTAAATATATCCCTCCCTCATTTTCCCATCCCAGGATAGATATATAATTTCTTTGATATTTATAATATATATATATGTACACACACACCTGGTAACGCAGAAGAGGAAAAAAATAGAATCCGTAACAATAATAAAAAAAATTATTTCTGGTTTAAAAATGATCTGGTTCCCTCCAGGGCGAGCAATTGCACAAATGTCCACTGAGTCTGGTCCAGGGGTCAAGGAAGGGAAGGTCTTATACGGTAAAGGTAAAGATTGCTACCCCAGTCTCAGGGCCCCAACTCTCCAACTCCCCAACCCCGTTGCATTTTATAAAACGCTCCTCATCCTCTTGGAATCGGTGGTTTAAAAAATGTCCATGCAGGGGAGGGGAGCCCCTTGAGGAAAGGAAGGTGGCCACCTGGGGCCCTTTGGTGTAGGCGCAGAGGTGCAGGGGAGGGGAGGTGCCAAGGGCTCACACCGAAATCTCGTAGGTGGTGCCACCCACCCCTGACACCTTCTTGACTCCTCCCCTTGTGGGGCTACTCAGAGGTGGCTGGCCTGGGCCAGGGGAGGCTGAGCCTAGACTCTTGGGCTGCCCGTTGGATTTGCTGTAGGCGGTCTTGAGCTGTACTTCATCTCTGGGAAGAAAAGAAGAGAGAATGTCAGGAAATGGGACATAAAACAGAAAAGGGAGATAGTTTTAAATGTTCAGAGAATAAAATGATATACTTTTCTACACATACACTTTTTTTTTTTTTTTTTTTTTTGGATGTCTGATCTTATTTATTTGTTACTCTTAGAAAATCTCATTTTTGACTGGACTCAGACTTAGAGGTAGAAGCTCTCAGAGAAGACAGCCTGCGTCTCTTGGCAATCTGTTCCTGGCGTTTTTCTTTGGCCTCCTTCATTCTCTTGGCCAAAAGTTTAGCATATTCTGCAGCCTCTTCCTTATTTTTCTTAGTACGCTGTTTCTTCAGAGCAATACGCCGACGTTTGTGTTGCAGGACTCGTGGAGTAACAAGACGCTGAATCTTGGGTGCTTTGGTTCTAGGTTTCTTACCTTCTTTGTTTAGGGGCTTTCTCACAACATACTGGCGGACATCATCTTCTTTAGAGAGATTGAAAAGTTTGCGAATTCTGCTAGCTCTTTTGGGCCCCAGGCGACGAGGCACAGTGGTATCAGTGAGACCAGGAATATCTTTCTCCCCTTTTTTTACAATGACCAAGTTGAGAACACTCAGATTGGCATCCACAATGCAACCCCGAACCGATTTGCGCTTTCTTTCTCCAGTCCTCCTTGGTCTATAACAGGAATGCCCCTTACTCAGGAGCAGGCGGACACGGCCATGGGTCAAGACACCCTGCTTCATGGGGAAACCTTGTTTGTCGTTCCCACCACTGATTCGAACCACATAACCCTTCCATTCTTCACCCAGAGCATCAGCAGCAACTTCTGTGGCCATACGCTTCTCATAAAACGTACGAAGTTTGCGTTCATCGTCCACTTCAGTGAGTTTCTGGCAGCCAGTGGCTGGGAAAGAGATGTTCAGCTTCATCCTGAAGCAGCCGACGGCCTCCTACACATACACTTTTTTACCCAAACATTCCCTTTTGCTTTATTGCCCTGCTTAAAACAACCCTGATTCCCTAGCTCCCCTATTTATTTCTTCTCTCCAATAGCAGCTATCTTGCATACTTAATCTCAGACAAATGAATCACTTTTTAAGAAGACAGGATTAAGAAAAAAGTACTTAAAGTATCCCTTAACAGGCAGCTGGAGTGAGAGTGAAAACGAAGAGCCACCTACACGCAGGATAACCCTGGGTCCATCTGCACTAGAATGAACAAGTGTAGCCCTAATACCTTCTGCAGGGCGGTATGCTAATTTCAAGTCTGCTGAGGGCCAGGATGGACTAATACTTACTTGGGTGTCAGTAACGGCTGCAAGGCCACTTCCTCCGTCTCAGAGACACCAGCTGGGGCTTTTTGGCTGCTGTAAGACATAGATCTGCCCAGATATGGGGCAGTTGGGCCTGCTTCAGGGGAACCTAGTCCCCGGCCCCTTAGCCCATCTGGCTTGCCAAAACGGGGGGCAACTGGGCGTCCCAGTGGAGTCTTGCCCAAGGGGGATCTCTTCGAATCATCTGAAGAGGAACTAGTACGAGGGGCATGGCCTGAGCCTGGTGTTGACTGAATGCCTGAGTCCCCCAAGCCTGGTTCTTCCTCACGGCCTGGGAGTGGGGGTGACTGGCGTAGCAGCTTCTCTCGTTCCTGGAGGGAGGCCACAATATGGCGCGACAGATTGTCGTACCGGACCGGTGAGGGCTCTCGGTGTGTTGGGCCAGTTGGCACCAAATGTGGGTGCCTGTCAGCTTCCCGTTGCTGGGCCAGCCGGGCTGATAGGAAGGGAGAGGTGTAGCCTAAAGGCGGGTCTGGCTCAGGCCCTGCCTGCACTGACTCGAAATCAGGGCTGTCTGAAGGAGTGAGCAGGCTGTCATAAGATAGACTTCCATTGCGTGTCTGGTTGGCCAGGCTCTTGTAGGAGGTGGAGGTTGTACCCTCTGAACGAATGGACTGCAGTTGGCCCAGCTCAAAGCCTGTGCCCTGGGCTGACTTGAGACTGGAGGAGCGTGAGCCACTGGACAGTGGATCAAAGTGAAAGCTTTTGCCAAAGGTGGGAGAACGAAAGCTCTCTGGTTCCAAGCTGGGCTCTGAGCGGTAGCTGGGATGGCGGCTGCTCTCTGCAATTGAGGTTGGTTCCTTCAAGCTGTCACCACGACTCAACTGGGGAAGAAAGTAAAGCAGGTTCTTAGTGCTCCTCCTTGTGTATAGACGCTAGGCCCCAGAGCCCAAGGCGTCAGTGGAAAACTATCTGCTCTGTGCCACAGTACGTCTACAACATTTACGTGTGTTATCTTACTTAGTCCCTGAAGCAAATCTATGAGTTGGAACAAATGATCTCATTTTAAGATACACAAAATGAGGCTTACAGAGGTTAAGTAACTTGCCCGTGATGGGTTTTTAAGTCAGGTATGACACTGCCATCAGTGCTTTTTTCTATTATGCAACATCACCCCCTTTGATGAAGTAACTCTATCAAGGAGGTTCAGTCCCACTAACACGAACACTTAGTAACATGCGTCTGGTTTTCTTTTCTTCCCTCTGCCTCTTCCTTCCCTTCTCCCAATCTCCTTTCCCCACAGCAGTTGGCATACATTACGACCTACTTCTTAGAGAACTCAGTACCTTGGCGCTGGAAGAATGAGGCATGGCGGCTGATGTGCTGCTGCTACTGTAGCCTGGCCGATACTTGTACATGGTAGGTGTGGGTGGGCTGTCCTTGCCCAAGAGGCTGCTATCTGCAGGAAAAAAGCCCAGGGGCCACCACTTTACAAGCTGCTCTCTCAGCCTGGCTACAGTTCCCTAGAGTACAGGGGAGAACAAGGTAGGAGTCCACATAGCCAGCACAGGGAACGTCCTGGAACATGATTTTGCTGAAATCAATACTGAAGACTCATACTAGCCCAGAACTCACAGTGAGAGGATGCACCAAACAAGTCTAATGTTCTCTGCTCCGTCCAGAGTTGGCAGTCCCCCAACAAACGTCCAATAGCTAAGTGGCACCCCCTTTCTCCAGTTGACCAAAGAAGTGTTGCTCAAGGAGCACCTGTTGGGTGGTCTCAGCCACAACACAAGTATTATCTCCCAGCCCTGGCCTGCCTGTCCACTCCACGGTTTAGTCACCTTCTCACTCCTGCCGCTGCCCTTACCCTCATTAGCAGCTAGGCTGAGGTGTGTTCTTAGCCCCGTGTAACGGCTCAGGTCCGGCTTGGGAGGAGGTGGAGGTTCAGCATCTGCGGACTGGCTCTCTGTGATCTCCAAGCTTCCCTTAGACTGGATAAAGGAGGGAGAATCAGATTTGGAGAACTGGGCATTAGGGCAACTCAAAGTATTAAACTGGTATATGTGGGTGTTGGGGAGTCGATTATCATGTATTTCTAAACTGGGGCTGGAAGACAAAGTACGAGAGTCAGTTTGGGGATGGTACTGGATAAAGAAAACTTTTCAACAAGGGTTTACTCCTGTCATTTTGTTCATTTTCACCGCAATTATTTGTTGAGCTCCTACCATCTGCAAGCTGCTATGTTAAGTCCTATGAAGACATGGAAATGAATGGACCCAATGTCTAATGTCAATGAACTTACAATCTAATGGAGAAAAGAAGATACGTATTTAGTAATTTTAACTTAAATTAGAAAGTGGTAAGTACTAAAAGAGGTGAAACTAAAAGCAAGTTTCCATCTCTCTGCCATGAGTGAGGGTCCCCAAGTTACCTAGCTTTCCTCCCCTAAATTTCTCACCTTACTTCTCCTCAGCTCTCCCTGGATGCCATTGTCCATGATTTTCACAGTTATCTGCCCATCTGACACTTCTGGTCGAAGGAAGGGAGGTCTAATTACAATTGTCTTCTCTTTCTTTGGTCTCCCCAAATACCTGTGTCGAGAATAAGAGGGCTTTCATTGGTTCATTCCTCTATTTATCGGTTGCCTACCTAGTGTAAAGCACAAGAAACAGTCCTACAAAGCCAGTGAAAAGGTCAGCACTGAACTGATCTCTTTGATTCCATGAAGAACTGCAGCAAAGCAAGGCCTCTGGGCAGATACCTAGCTCAAGGCACTCGGGAGTAAATCTCACCCTCAACTCGCAGAGGACAGTAACCATAATACCTGGTGCACATCAACTGAACTCACAGGGTCCACTAAAGGATGGCATGTCTCTCTCTTGCAGGTACTTCCTGTTCTAAGAGAATCCTTCCTAAAGGCCGTCTCCCACCAGACCTCCCCATACCAGAAAAAGCCCAAAGACGACAAAAGTTTTGACCAAGGGTGAACACTAGACCAAAAGGGTAGATGTACCTGGGTGCTGGGGAACTGCAGAGTACACGGCTGACATTGTTACAGCAGCCATTGGTGAAGGGGTTCACACCTCCCCGGAATTTACCCGTAACCTGGAAGGAAAGAAAAGGTCCAATCAAGTGAGACGATGGACCCTGACCTCCAAAGGCCAAAACATCAATGAGAAATTACTGTGCACCCACTACCTTAGAGAAACAAAAACGAGTGAAACACAATCCTGACATCAAGCAGCTTATCCTACAGAGGCTAAGAATGGGAATTCTAGAGTCAGGGTCCTCAGTTCAAGTCCTAGGTCTAACTCATGGTAGCTGTCTCACCCTAGACACGAGTTTCCTCATGTACAATGGGATAAAGAGCTCTTGAAAGCTAATACACATAAGAGCAAACAAGTAAGGTTATCTATTATTTTATGTAGAAAAATAATTGTTTTCCTTTAAGCAGCACATAAGCTTCTTGAGGGCTGACCCAGGTCTTTTATTAAATTTTTTACAAGCCCAGAGCCCAAACTGTGCAGTATAAAGAATGGATTCTGTAAATGTTTGTTAACTAAGAGATGGCCTCTGCTCTCATGCTTATAGGAGGAACTTGGGCTTTCCTCATAAAAAGTATTCACGAAGCATCCATTCATGGAAGCACTATGCTACACACTACTCAGAGGGCTACCTGACACATGCCCTTCCTACTCCACAGGGGTCTCCCGTCACTTCTTCCCGTACCTGTTCATTGGTTGTGCGTCCCCTAGCCACCAGCACCACGTGAAATCCCGTGAGGCCAGCTACAGGGATGAAGAATAAGCCAGCCACACACATCACTGCCATTCTGAAGCCAAACAGTCAAGGAGAACAGAGCAGCATGGTCTCACCTTCCCTAGCCCATGCTGTGGCCATCTTCCCTTGAGCCTCACTACCACCACAGCATTCAACCTTCCTCACTCTTCCCCCTCCCAATCGTGCAACCCACGGGCCTTGAAGGATACGTGACAGCCGTGCGGACCCCTGAGAGTTCCTCCATGTGAGAGAGAACATAAAGGAGGCCAAAGCCAAACACACCCATAATATGCGCTGTCAGGGAGAGGAGGAAGAGGAAGAAATAACGGTAGTTTCGGCGACCAATACAGTTGTTCACCCAGGGGCAGTGATGATCAAATTCCTAGGGGCAAAAAGAGACAGACTTAGAGGCATCCTTGGACCATAGCACTAGATCACTTTGGTCAAGAAGAGGAACAAAGAGCAGAACTTAAGTGTTGTGTTCAGTAGTCTGTGATCACGTTCATCATTTAGTTGCAAAATTAAAAAGCAGTTCATCTTGGGGTGGCCGGTTGGCTCAGTTGGGTAGAGTGTGGTGCTGGTAGCACCAAGGTTGCCAGTTTGATTCCCCACATCGGCCACTGTGAGCTGTGCCTTCCAGAAGGTAGATAAGGAAGAAAGAAAAACTAGTTGATCTTGCTCTATCAATCTGTAAGGAAGACCTTCCAGAGATTGATGATCAAAGGCCAAGGCCGCTTCTCAAAGTTTATCCTATGTGACCAAGGAACCCTGAAAGGGACGAATGTCAGAGACTTTATAAAAACATCAAGATTCACAAGAAAAGAGGCTTCAAAGGAAACTCTGACAGGCAACTGCTTACAGCTAAGTAAAAATTCGGGGGAAAAAGAGTTACAAATAAAATCAAGAGATGCAGAAGGACAGGCAGGAAAAGAAATACAAGTGTAAAATTTGAATGCAACAGCATGATGTAGTGGAAGCAAGAGGTATCACAAAGCCAGGACAAATAACCAGAAGGTAAGCCAAGGGAAGGAAGGCTGGAGCTATGAATCTTGGTGTTGAGAAAGCCTATGGCCACTTGAGGTCCCTCCTGTAACAGCAGAATATTTATGCTCTCTACCTCTCCTGTGTATGTCACCGCTAACACTTTTGGACATTGCTAGAGCACACGGCCCAGGGAGTCAGCCAAGACTGTTTCATCCAAGGCCAGGAATCCACTGGATTCAATCCTTACTCTGTGGGATTCAATCCTTACTCTGTGGGAATGAAAAAGATCACCTGGGTTACGCATCAAGTCTCACCTCTCAGGGTTCTTACCTCTACACAGTTGTCGCAGACGCTGCAGTGGGAACAGCGAGGAGGACGGTAGAAGCGGCAGGTGGCGCACCACTTCATGCGCACCTGGATGCCCTTGATCTCCACGGTTTTGTAAAGGGGGGCTCGGAAGTCGTCCTCCTTATCTTCATCCTCCTCGGCTGCACAGAGGAAACGTCAATTAAACAACAACTGTCCAGGACGTGCTCAGCACTTGGAAAGCAGGGCTATTTAAGATCTGGCCTCTGCCTGCGAGGAATTCAGACTGATGGGGGAGAGAGGCCAGGAACCGGTAACTCTAACACTGAGACCAGCTCTCTATACGACGATGGCAGCACCGGCGAGGAAGCAGTTTATTTTGCACTGGGAAATGAGGTTCACGAGAACACACCTTAGAGGTGGCTCTGCTACGGGTACGCTGATATTCTTGCTGTACATATTATGATTGTTTTAAAAGAAATAATTTACAGACCAAAGCACACATTTACAATGAGTTTGCATAATAGTTCAATACCTCCAAGTTCATGACTGAACTACAGTAATCCCAGAGAGGACCAAATGTCAACCTTTTTATCTATGCACAAGGCTTTTGCCCAAAAGACCTTCCCCCACTCTATTAATTCCCGATATGTGTATAGTTTGGTATTGTTTCTTGGCTCAAGACATTTCTCTGTACCTGAATGCCCTTTCAATTCTCAGCTATCAAAACCCACCATCCCACTTCAAAACTTAAAGGATATTATTTTCTTTCTCATCTACTGTGTGCAATTGTTATTTTTTATTATTAATCTCGAAAAAAATACATGTGGGAAAGAAAACTAATTAGGTAAGTTATGGTGTAGGGGTTAAAAATTAAGTTCTCAATTTTACTGACTTGAGGAAATGCTTATAATATAAATAAGTGAAAAAATGCAAGGTAAAGAACTATACAAACAAAAAAGATCCCATCTTGAGAATAGAAATACACACATCTATATATTATATTGTATATATGTCTTCAAAATACTAGAAGAAAATATAAACAGTAGTTATCTCTGGAATGTGACATTACAGGTGATATTTATCTTATTTACAGTTTCTACATAATAAACATTCACTATTTATTAAAATCTTTACTTTTCTTAAAAAAATTTTTCTTTTAAAGGAAAAAAAATTAAATGCTACTTATTTTGAAATTTCTGATCCTTCCACACCATCATCTACCAGAAATGAGCTCTTTTTCTTCTTAAAGTATTACATAGTTCTTTGATTACTCTCTTATCACACAGCGTACTTATTCATATATAAACGCTTTCCCCATCTTCCCTTCCCGACCAAGCTATTTGAAAGCAAAGACCTTTTAAAAAAATCATCCCAAATTACCATAATGCCTTCCACATAGATAAATATTTGCTAAAAGAACACTAAAGGCTCATTAAAACAGCCCTCGTCTTCAGAGACTCAAAGTTCCCTTTCATTCACCTAATCTTTGAAAGACAAGTCACAAATGAAGTGCAGTGACACAGGCTTTTGAGCACAATGAATTTCAGAAAAACCTCATCTCACCAAAGTTGCTATCCCAATTCCACCTGTCTCATTCTTACAAGACAACTTCACATTTGAGAGAAAAATCAGATGTCATCAGCAACAACCTCCACCAATTTCTCTTCCACTTCTTATTCCACCAGTGACGGTTTTTACTCTCACCTCCTATCCCAGAAACAGCCTCCTTCTGTAAGCATCACCCTCCCAACATGCATGGGAGAGCATCTCCTTCCTCTAGGTCACTCTTCAATGATCCCCTTTCTCCCATTTCAGCTTCTCTCTCTTCTCTGGTACCATCTCCTCAGGCTACCAGCATGACTTCTATGTCATTAAAAAAAATCCTCCCTCTCCTGTAAGATATTCTATCTTCTGTCTTCTCTGCTTCACTCCTTGAAAGAGTAATCTTAAGACTCATTAACTCTTCTTCCCCATTTCCCATTCATTGTCTTCCAAATCATTACAATTTTGGTAATTTAACTATCTCTCCCACATACATACATATATACATACTATTAAAACTATTCTGTTCAGATCACTAATTTCTTAATTAACAATAGGCAATTTTGAGATTCCATATTATTGGATCTAATTTCTCATACTGCCAACCATCAGCTACTTCATGAACTTTCCTTAGTTTCTACTTTGTCCAGTTTCTCCTCCTACTAGCCTTTCTTGCTCAACCCCTCTTCAATGGCTCCTCCTTCTCCTCTGTCCCTTATTATAAAATGTCAGGTCAGGTCTGACCTTGGTTGTTTCCTAATCTCATTCTACTTTCTCTACATAATCGTATTCCTGTTGCTTCAAATACCACATGGCTGAAGACTCCAAGTGTGATTACTCAATTGTTCACTGGGTAACTCGAGCTAACTGACCCATAAGTATCTCAAATTCAACATGTCTAAGATGCTCTGTCTTCCCTCCAAACCTGTTCAACATTCCTGTAACTCGTATCCTGGTTTATAAAAATTAGCATCCAACTTATCTACCAAGTTAGGAACCTTGGAACTACCCCAGACAACTTCTTCACCCTCTCACTATCCCCTAATAAGCAACTGGTGATGAAAAATCCTGTTGAGTCTACTTCTGAAGAATCTGTAAATCCAGCCTTGAATTCAAGTCCTCATCTGGTTTGCACTATTCCAATAGCCTCCGAAACAGTATCTGTACATTCTTACAAGAATTATTTTTGTGAAATAAAATCTGATCCTGTGATTCCTAATTAAAGACCTCTCGCTGCCCAAAGGAAGAAATATAATCTATTTAATTTGGCATATAAAGTCCCCCACAATTTGGCTCTGGGTTTATCTGTTGCCCCTTCTCGCCCCACCATGCATGCTATTTCCACCCCACTGAGTCCAGCATTTTCATGGCTACAAGCTTCTGCATATGCTCCTTCCTCTGCACAGAATGCCCTTCCCCTCTATCCTCTACTTGGTAGCATTTCCTCAATTTATCTGGACAAATGTAAGTGCACTCTTTTCTGTGGTCTCAAAGAACCCTCTTCATGCCTCCATTTCAGGTTGCATCACCCTGTGACAACTGACTAATTCTTCGTGGATTTCACTGTGCCTAGCAATAATGCCCAACCCATATGCTCAAAATATATTTCTGAACAGGTAACTGAAAATCAAAGAGTTGACTCAAAGTCAAATCACATGACTAAAAGTTATGACATATATTCCTGAAGACCCTGACCTGCTTTTCATCATTAGACTATAAAAGTACCCCAAAACCACAAGACTCCCAAGACCAAATGTGTATGTCTAAAAATCATTGTTTTTCAAAGGCACTAAGGAGCTTCCAAGAGGGGAGGGAAATCTTACCTCGAGGGAAAATCCCTGGGTCCATGAAGGTGGCCATGCTGAAGTTGGCCAGCACAAAGAGAAAAACAATCGCATTGTAGATGGGCACTGCAGGTGACACAGAGATGCTTAGTCCTGGACAGCTGCACAGATAAGAAAGAAAATGAGGGACTGCCTTGCACACTTTGGACACCAACCATAGAAAGATCTATAAAGATTCAGCCCCCAAAGCTATATATAAATCTTGTGAGTTTCACCTTTGCAGGCTCAAAGTATCTTTGTCCTTTCCAACAAATGGGTCTAGTTTCCCATGGAAATGCTCCTTTTAGATCAAGGCACAATACTCAGGATTTCTTGAGTCTATTTCTGAAAAATCTGAAAAACCCCTTGCACTAAGGTCTGTGTTCTTCAGATTCTTTCTTCCCTGGTGGTCCTTCCACGTTTTGGAATCTGTTCTTATCTCCTTTTTACCAGGCACAGGAGTTACGGACTGAGTATGTAACGGACACCGGCTACACTCCCTTCTCTGGAGCAGCCTAAGGCTTCTGGATCCCAGCCATGCCCCACTGACCTGCACATTGGCCCGAAGCTTGGGATACCACCAGCCTCTGGCTCCTGCTCCCTCTGGCTCTGAACCACTCTCAACTGCCTAAAGTTTCATCACTGCGTCAGACAGTCCCGAGAGTTTTATTCAACTAGAGGCTAGTTCTCAAGGTGGGGAAGAGAAAAACACAACACCCAGATAAGGATCAGTATCAAGACACAGAACTATATCCTTTGGGGTCTATAAATGAAGCAGAAGAGCGGGGAAGAAAAAAAGAGAAGCTATCAGAGCAATGCAGTCCTACGTCCTTAGGAAAAAGAAACTGGCCAAACAATCCAGTATTCCACAGAATGCAAATCAAGAGCTATGCTTTAGGGCTTTAGGTAACTTTCCTTTGCCCCCCCCCCCAAAAAAAAAAAAAAAGTGCCCTGGTCGCGGATTATGCTCAGCTTTTGTCAGGATATGAGTCTAGTAGGAATGCTGCAAGTGCTCTTCCTTCTCTGGTGATGTCCTGAGAGCTGGACGTTTCAGAACACAGATGTGCTGCTTGCTTTGTCTGTAGTATCAATTGCCCTCTCTCTCCCGTCTCAGCTCAGAAAGAATGTCCCATTACAAGACAGTGGCTAAATACCTTAATCTGCTTTGTGGCTCAGAATTTAATCTCCAGAATTAGGACAGCATCTGTCTTTGTCCCCTTTATCTAGTCCAGTCAGAAGGAAGGAAGAGTTCATTGAAAGGAAGGAGGGGCCAGGAGACCAACACAGCATATGAGTCTGGAAAAATTCATCCACAGCAAGAGGTGACCTCTCAAACCAAAAAGCACAGCCCTGAACAGTGATTCAGGACAGTTCACAGGAATTGAGCTCCTTAATGAGATATAAACAAACTAATGATAAGAGACAAAACTGATTGCCACAAAGCATTTCACAAGTCTTGACCGCCACCATCTATTTATTCAAATTCCATTTAGTCATTCATTAAAAAAAAAAAAAATTAAGTAAATATTCGTTACATGCTAGGGTTTTTAGATAGTAAATATCAATTAACTCTTTGCTTCTCCTGATGGGTCAGTGCATAACTGGGAGATAAAATAATGAAGCTAGAGTGAGTGAAGGCACCGATTTCAAAGGCAAACAGACCTGCTGTCACAGTTCTAGGTTTATTCTATCAGTCTCCCATGGAAGCCTCTTCCTCTGGGGGTTCTTTGTTTCAGAAAAGATGTCCCCCTACCTTAGCAGATTTGGGGATGAACTACAAATAAAGAAGAGTCCTTCAACAGCCCCACCTAAAGCTTGCTTCTGGTTCCTGAGGAGGGAGGGAAAGAAACTGAAAACCAGTCATCCAGGTCAGAGCCCCTCCCTAGTAGTTAGCTGTCGCTTCAATTTCCGCCTGGGGAAGAAGAGAAAGGGTGACTCACTTGACTCCTACAGCCTGGGAAGATAATTAGAAGGGAAAAAGAAATTAAATCCTTAGAACACTGAGGTGCCATGATTTAAAAGTCTCATTCCTAGAATTGGCCACTGTGGTTACTGTGGCCTTGAGCATCTGAAAAAAATAAGGGTACCTCCGTCCCTGAGGGGCACTAAGGTGAATGAGACATCAGCCCCCTTGCAGGCTCAGCTGTCAGTCTTTCTGACCCCATTCTTTCTTCATGTTCTGTATTTGCAAACAAAGCAAATCACACAATTTCTTGGGTATCCTGCCAAACACCTTCCCCTGGATAATGAACTTTACCCTGCAACCTTCTTGCTATCAACCCATCCCAGTTGAAGTACGAAATTCTAGAATCGAGTTCAGCATGTTGCCAAAATAAAGCCTGCCCCCAGTGTGGCAGTATCTAGAAATGATGCAAGTCACTCAATTTCACAGGCAGTATTTGCTGCTAGATTCAAACCAGAGACCGGCTGCTTCCAACCTGAACACTCTAGCTGCAGGAACACCTCACCAAGGAGGCGTGTATGAGCAAGGCCTGTTCCTGCCATATCCCACATTCTGCTTGGCTCGGGGAGAGACCTGCTGTTGCTATAGTATTTTGCCAGATTCCTAGGTGACCACCCCAAGTCCAAGTAGCCTGTCTCAATCTGTTGCCTTTGATGGAAGGAGAGGAGGCCTGAAATGAGGAGAGGAGCTGTTGGGGCTCGTCCTCAGCCTATAGCAATAATCAGAGTTCCGAAGCATAGGGAGTGGCCGTAGCCCAGAAAGCTGGCTGACTCACTGATGAAACTCCCAGACCCATACCATCCCAGAAACAGGTTCTTCTGCCCACCCATTCAGCACTCCTATTTTCAAGGCCAAATAAAACGGGAAGAGTAGGTTTCAATACCCACAGTCCTGAAAATCGGTTTCCTAGCTCTAACACTTCCTATTATAAAAAATGGTTCAATTACTGGTAAGAAACACAAGTAGGAGTCAAGAGCTTTGGATTTTAATCCTAGCTCAATCAAGGCTTTGCTCCTAGCCTTAGGTAATCCACAGGAAACTGGCCAAGCTTGTTACTTCAGCTACACAATACAGATATGAGAATGAAGGAGACAATGTCTGAAAAGATCCTGGAATTCTTTTCAAACCAGCTGGCTTAATGCTGGGCATTCATTGGCTAGAATACACATAAAAAAACATTACTAACTGTTACCATCATCATCAATTATCATTCCAGCTCCACCTTCATCTTTTCCACTTCCCCTATCTGAAGTACTGGACATTCAAGAACACTTAGAACACAGGCTGCGCTCCTAAAGAACAGGTCTGTGCATTCCACCCATGCCGAGCACATAGCTAGAGTGTATGCCTCGTGTTCCTGGTTGATAGGCAGGGCTGAAATGAATATCCTACTTCCTGCCTGTGGGGACCCTCAAGACTCCACGGGAAAACAACTTCTCCCGTATAGGTGGGTAAGTTTCTCTTAAAGCACTTCATTTGTGGTGTATCTGTTACCCAGACTTTCAAGCAGCTCAGTGCAAGACACAGGACACATATTCCTGGATGAGAAAACAACGTGGGAAGACAAAGGAACAACCACTGCTCAATTAATGCCCTAAATCACAAGGCTGCTCCCACTCAAATCAGGTGCTGGCACCTCCGCAGTCATGAAAAAGGACCCGAGGGAGAGTCACTCAGGTTGCCCAACTCTCTGGGGCACAGGGCTGGGAGGGGCCAGAGGCAGAAACTGAAAGGAAGAAAGCTGTCTCAGGCATGGGACACTGGACGACCCTGGCTTTTATCCTTCCCTCACAGGCTCACCTGCGGCAGATTGCCCTCCCCCTCATGCCCTCCCTACCGACTTTAGAAATAAACAAAATGAGACACTGGCTGACTTCACTCACAGCTCCAGGAGACTTTAGAGGATAAAACTCAGTGATTTATTTCAAATGGTACTGCCAGGACCCTTAAAAAGGTCTCAAGGGTCCCTAGGAAGGCAGAGGAGACACCAAGTGCACCTGCCTCTATGCACCAGCCTCACTTGAAGCAGACAGTCCTACTCTTATGTTTTATACACTGGGGTTCCACAGCAGATCTCATTTGAAAAAAGGGTCATGTTGCTTGAATAAACTGCTCTAGGTCAACTTCTTCATTATCAGAGGAAGAAACAGGTCCACAAAGGTTAACAGGTTTCACCAAAATCAGTCTCCTGACCCCCAGAAGAGAGCTTATTCCTTTTACCTAGTATTGCTCCCCTGCCAATCAAAAAAGGAGACCAAACACAGAGATGAGGATCCAGGCACGTTATCTTAAATACAGAGTCTAGAACCTAATTGGGGGGTGGCCTGGTAGATCAGTTGGTTAGAGCGTGGTGCTGATAACACCAAGGTTGCGGGTTCGATCCCCGCATGGGCCACTGTGAGCTGTGCCCTCCTAAAAAAAAAAAAAAAAACCTAATTGGGAGGGGGAGGGTTACTTTAGCAAACCCTTCTTCCCAAATAGTGAAAAGGGAAAAGAATTAAGACACGATCCCTAATAACTCACCTGCTTAGTTTTAGTACTAGACAAATTCAGTGAATTTAGGAGGAAGACCTCAACTGTTTTATTCAAGCTTTTCTGCAGCAGCAGACCATTTTTTGATGACCAAGCCCAACTGAGAATTTCTGCTCATAGCTTTCCCTATTTGACAAAGAAACATGTTCGGTAAATTGTTTCTAATTGGTTGAGGCCTCCATGTCTCTACTAATTATATTTGCCAGCTGAAAGGGACTCGTCCTTCTCCCAGTCCTCTAGGTCCCAAAGTAATTCTCACCTGAGGCTTATACTAATATAAGGACAGACAGTCGTAGCCTAGTGAATAGGATGACAGAGCAGTTACTTATTTAGGGCCCCAAATAGGAGCTGGTTCACAGACAGCCTTCCTCTTGTCTCTCTATTTGAAATCGTAAATTCGTTTTTAGATTGCATATGATTTTAAACTGGGGGTTCTCCAAGGAACTGAACCTCAAAAGACATAGAATGTGGTGGGCAACAGTTCTGGAGAAGAGTGGCACCTCAGCTCAGATACATGCTTGGAGAGGAACTGTCATGGTCAGATCGAGAGGAAGAGATGAGAATTTCAGAAGTACCAAGAACTGAGTGATAAAGATAAATTGGGTGTTTATGTCTCCACAGGCGGGCAAGGGAGACCCCAGGGAGGTAAAAAGAGCCCAGAAACTGGTCCTGAAAAAATTGCCAGGGGAAACTATGATTTAAGGATTCTAACTCTGGATGAAAGGCAATAATTCCAAACAGAGTCAATACTGTGCTCCAGAATTCTTCTTCCTGGGGCTGAGAGACCGTGGAATAAGGAAGGCCCCTACTTTTCTGGCACCAGGGAATGGGAAAGTAGGTTAAATGGCTTCAACTATCAGTTGAGAAAATGCCTATGTCAGAACAACTCTTTACGGTGAAACTGGTATAACCAGCCAAGCACTTCAATGGTTCCAGATTAGCAACTTAGGAACAAGGGTTCTGCTTGCCCTATCTCAAGAACAGATGAGTTGAGCCAGTCAGTCCCCTGAATTTCCTAGCTTCCTAAAGGCTTTACCCCGTGAAGGAAAAGAGACCCTTGCCAATTAAGCAGGACTAAGGATGCCAGCGTGGTCTTATACATATCCCTCCACAACTGCCCCAAGGACGCTGAGATCCCATATAAATGTCCTGTGGTTAAAATGTTGATTCTACGGACTGGCTAGCCTCCCAGCAGAAGTCTGAAGCTGAAGACTCCTCCTTATTGGTAGTCAATGCATGAAGAAGGACAAACACTGAACACGCTGGATTTAAGCAAGAGACAATGATTATGAAGAACAGAGGAGATAGAGAAGAGCGGCTGCTCTAGGTCTGAGAGATCAGCAGGTATGCTCAGGCAGGAGAGCTGGGGGCCACGGAATCTACACCTTCTACTCATCAGAGGAAGAGGTGAGGAGTAGGATGATGCTCGTACCTTCGGTATCAAATTTTTTCCTTTTAAAAAACTAAATAGAAAACATCAGTATTATTTTGCTGACTCTTTTAGCCAAACGACCCACATTTTTTTTGGAATTCTTTTCTGCATCTGAAGCTCAATTTGGGGGGTTTACCTCCCTCCTACCTCAGATTTAATTTCTGTTCTCAATTTCTCCCCATAATAGTAACTACCCCCACCGCCCAGCCCAGCAATTCCTGCTCGTTCATCCTTCAGTGAGACCAAACTGCTTTCATCCCCTACCACTTCATTTTCTTCCTCTTCCCAGCAACCTCCCGTTCCTCACACAGCACCTCACAATTAGCTCTGAGCCTGAACCACACACAGCAAAGTGAACTTCCCAGAAAATCTACCACGCTCTGAGTGTTCCAAGAGCTACATCTAGAACACCAACTCAATGACTCGACAGTTTAAAGCTCAGAAGCCTGGGACATGTTAATTTATAAACAGGTAAACAGCAAAGATGCTTGCCAGGTGACCAATGGCTAAAATACTGAGGAAAGGGTTAAGGATAAACCACCCTCCTCCAATAACAAGCAGACGAACAAAGTCTGAATATCCTAAGTGGGAAACCTTTCAATATCAACTGTTTTTCCTAACAGGACCAGGGAATGGGAGAATTACTGCCATTCCCTTCAGCAGGAACGAATGTAAAGGAAGTCTTCTAGGACTCCCTTTCTAAATAAAACTTGCCTTTTCCCAGTGGCCTTCACTTTTCCAGGCTTCAGCTCTTAAGAATACATTGAAAACCACCAGGGTAATACTAAAAGCCAAAACTGTCTCTCTGGTATATCTTCTAAATCAATTCTGAAATTCTCCAGTACCATCCATTCCCACAATGTAAAATCCAGCCTTCAGATATCCAGGGGAAAAGCCATTAATGACTATCTGAAAAACCTTTCATCTAGTCTAGTTCTTGTCTCTCAGAGAACTGATTGCCTAAGCTGCTTCAAGCCTCTCTGGTGGTTCCCTCCCACTTCCTTCCTAGTTCAGGATCATCTAATGATGGAGCTGGGTAGGAAAATATGAGGACATCTGTGATTCCAAAGGAAGGGAGGCAGGGGAGGATAAAAGAGTCACTGGAGTAAAATCTGTAACAAGGCTGAAAGGACAGGCTTTCCTTCACTCTTTCTACCACGTCTCTTAGATCTGGATTTACCTCTATCAGACATCGAGCACACCCAGTCGCTTGGCTTTGAAAGCAAAACTCGAGGAAAAAATACCCGCTCACCTCCCACGGAATGCCCCCCCAAAAGCCACCACTGGGAGAAAACTCACGTAAAGGCAAAGAAGAGGGTCGTAGCTCCCACTAAGAAGATGGCGGCTGCTGAGACCGGAACATACTTGCTGGGTTTGAATCTCTTTCCAGACTCTGCGGGCATGTTGGAGCTCTGATGGGAGATCTGCCCTGCCGCATAGCCCAGGCCCACACAGCGGCAGAACAGACAAGAAAATGGGATGAGGGCAACAATGGAGATTCAAGAGCACGGAAGGACACCAGGGAAACAGAAAATTTTAAATTATCACCCTTCCCCCTCCCAAATAAAACCAAAGGTCAAAAGGTCTCAAATGAAGGAAAGCACATGGGAGGGGGAAAGGTGACTCCAAATGATGAATAACCACCTCCCCAGAACAAGGCAGAAGGAGAGATTAAGAAACAATTTGTACAGTTGTAAAACTGGAGACAAACAGTAGGCTGTACACATGCAAATGGTTGCAGGTAGAGAACATAGGCAGTCAGACAGATCAAGGAATAGTTCATGGATGGAGATAAGCCTTCAAAAGGAAAGAAGGGGAGACCATCAGGAGAGGGCAGACCACTTCGGGCAAGGAAAAATTCTTCTGAAGAGATACTATAGTACCTCCACGACTACCACACTTCCAAAATGTGAGCTGCACCAAGAGAGGGGTGCCCTGTGCTTCTATTTTCATCCAAGAAGGAACCTGGGGTCCCTTTCCAGTTTTAAAGAGAAGCGGTTTTTACTATAGTCCTTGTCCCTTTTAGGCAGTTTTCTCAATGCCACCACTCCCACACCTTGACTTCAGGGCTTGTAGTCTGGCAGTAGTGATTTAATTTTATTTATTTTCTCTTGACGGCTAAAGCTGGACAGCAGCTGTTACAAGACTGAGTTGTAAATCCTTTTCCTTGAAGGGGGAGGGAAAAGAGAGAGACAGCAAGCTTCTATGTCTTCAAATCTCTTCTTGTTCGTCCCAAACCCTTTAACGGCTCCGTTTCCTAGAGAGTTCATGCAAAACTAAAGGGAAACATAAAATCCCTGAAGCCATGTTCTTCCTGATAAGCAAAATAAGATGAAGAAACCAATTCCACTCTATGATACTTTTTAAAGGTTACTGTGGATGAAAGCAAATCCAAAGAGGTCCCTGTATCCAAGTTAGTCAATGTCTCTGATCTTTCTTCTTCAATCTTGGGCTTTCGGGATGCAGAGCTCAACTGGGTTACAGTGCCTCACCTGGAAAAAAAACAAAACAAATATCTTTATCAAAGAAATTCTTTCAGGGCATTTCTTAACAATATCAAGGCTAAAACTGCACAGGCCACTCTGTTAAAAAGTGCCTTTTGAAATAAAGATTATTTTCCACTTCACTTCTGTGTGTGTAGAACTCTGAACTGGGAGGACAGTGGACCCAGAATCCTTCACTCTTCTAAGTGCTGGTCACATAAGACAGAGAAGAACATGGTTTCACCTGGCGTAAGGTCATCAAAGAACTAGTTCTTGAAAGGGGCCCATCTCACCTGACACAGATAGTCAGTGACAAATATCAAAATCTGAAAACAAACAAGGGCACAGCAGTGAAGGGCAGTCCTAGAAAAGAGATTTCTCTTTGGACGAAGAGTATTTATTGCTACAATGAAAAGAGAAAAAATAACCTCAAAATTAGGACAGTGAGTCTCATTTCCTTTCTGTGTATGTCTCTCTCTCTCTCTCTTATCCTTCTATACTTTTCAGTTATAACCCTGAAGACGTAGAAGCTGAATTTTTGGTCGTCTGTAATAACACATGAAAGGACGTTGAGAAATGTTCTTGGACTGAAAGGTGAGATACCTTCTATGAGAAACTGAGTCAACCATAGGGGCTGGTCCTTTTCTACCCAATTCGACAATTTTTTATTCCTATATTGGCCTATTAGAAAGTCAAATGAGCCCCACCTTCCCTGAAATGATGAAGAGTTAACAATTATTTCTGTTGTTGGTAGTAGCAAAATAACATCAGCACCTTGGATTTTATAGGATGCTTTTCATCTAGTGATCTCAAAGTACTTAACTCACATTATCGGTGACACAGTCCCTTATCCCACTCTGTAAAATTGAAGACTAGAGAATGCCTGAGGCCATTCTACTGAACCACTTGAGCAGTCAAGTTCAGAACCCAAGAGTTTACATGTCTCTTTGCCAACACAAACCCTTTCTACCTCTTTCTCATCCACACTACCTGCCCAGTAATGACAACTTAGAATCTGCAGACCAAACATTTTACTTGTTAGAATTTAAAACTAAAAGTTTTATCACACCCAAGTGATCTAGTATTTCCCCTTAATACCAAAGGCAGAGACTAAAATATGAGAAAGTTTGGATAATGAAATACAAATGTGCCCTGTAATTTATCACTTCCTCTCCCTTACCTGTGGCATGGAAGGCAAAGGCACCTGCTTTCAAGATGCATCATGTCTCTCTTTGAAAAACAGTGTTTTAGAGGGCCAAACAGCAATATTAGAACAAAGTGAACACCCAGAGATTATGAGAAATTGTTAAAGTCCTAAAAAAGACAAATCCTCTCTAGCCCCTAATTTTATGACTATTTAACTCTCGGTTTCCTATAGGAATCAAATTCCAACCTTCTAAATGTAGGCCTAAGTAACTCTGTTAACAATGAGAAGCAAATTTCAGGTTTGCAGACAGTATTATTAAACTTTCCCCTCGAAACCCCAAAGATTAGAGAAGATGGAAAATTGCACTGCTTATATTTTAGCTAGCATAGGAAATCGTTTAGACACCACATATTATTTCAGAACAGATTTTCTGACAGGAAAAAAGTCACATGGGCTAATACTGCCATAGGAATGCAGGATTATAAAAGGCCATGCAATTTTGGGAGTATAGTACTGAGAAACAAGAGATCAGCATCTGAGATCTTTGGGAAGTATACATTAGAAGGGACAAGACATAACTTAAGAATTTATTGGGTATAATAAAGACGCACCAAGTCTTAGCAGAGGGATGTGCTGTGGGTAGTAGGGGTAAGACCGCAGGGTGAGCATGGTTCATCAGAGCCAGCAGTCTGGATCCACACCAGTATGAGAAAGGTGTACAAGCATGTATATGACATAGTAGGGCACAGAGTAATCTATGGAATGGAAATATGTATCTATAAAACAAACCAGAGAGTATGTGGTTTGAAGGCTTTAATATAGGTTTATTACAATAATCTCCTTAAAGGAGTGAATGGATATGGACAGTACCACAGATAGCACAAGTATTGTTTGTTGAAATAAAGTGGTGTAATAGACAATATAGTAAATCTGAATACAAAGTAATCAAGGTATCATGGAATAATCCACATGTCAAGATATTATTGGTTGAAAAGTCAAGCAGAAGTTATCCTTATATACCGAGGTAGCAAAGTTCACGGATATCTAAGTCTTGTAATCATTAGTGGGGTTTTAAAGAATGGGTGATAATGAGCATTCTGAAGAGATTTGATACAGTACAGAGGGATATACTGGGATAAAAGAAGAGGGCTGAGAATATAAGATCAACCTAGATAAGATGGCACTGAGCAGGAAGTGAAAAATCCAGGGCAGAAAAATGGTCTAGAATATAACATATCTGATCTTACACTTCCTTTCATAACTTTAAGTCACTTTCTTACTTCTCATTTCAGTGTTTTAATTCGGCCAAGTGGGTAAAACATCTTGCACCTCCCTGTCCCACAAAGAGATTCCTACTGGTAAAATATTGGCAAATATAACCGAGCTCCACTTGTAGAAAGTATAAAGTACTAAAAGCATGGAGCACCCGGCTGGTGGGGGTGAGGAAGTGGACGGATAGGCGAGAACAGGTAACAGGATAAGGCTTGAGCCAAAACAAGTATCAACAGAGTGGGGCGAGGGACCTGAAATGCAGGCAGGTAAACGGCGAACAGCACCCAGTCCCCACCCCGGCGCTGGGGCAAGGAGAATCACTGTATGGGGGTGAGCTGAGACCGATAAGACGGAATCCGCGGCGGCAGGGCCCACTGGGGCTGCGGGGAAAACTGCGGGAGACAGCAGAGCCGGGCGGCGCAGGGCCGGGGGCGGAAGGGGCGGCGGCTGGGCGCCAGGTGCCCGAAGAGACCAGGATCCTGAGCTAGGACCGGGCGGCCGGGCACTAACCCGTTTTGAGCACGGGTGGCCGTGGATCCCAGGCCTCTACTCGTCGTCAGTTTTCGGGGCCCACGGGTCCCGCCGCAGTTGGATGACCCGGCCCGGAGAAGGAATGGGGCCTCAAACCACCTCCCCCACATCGGTCCCCCTTCCCTAGAGGTCACTCTCCCCTCCCACATCACTGGCCCCGCACTTCCGGTTCCGCAGGGGCCGGTGTCCCCGGTACTCACCCCCGGCGCGGTTCCCGTCACCGCCGCCGTCGTTGTCGCTGCTGCCTCCCAGCAGTGCCGTCCGGCCTCTGAGGAGAAGCGCGCGGCCCCCGCACGCTCCACGCCCGCCCTGCTCCGCGCGCTCCCGCTCGGCGACGCTTGTCTTCGAGCCGGCGCGCGACCGTTGCCCTCAGTGCCGGGTATCTAGCCCTCCCAGCATTCCCATTGGCTCCCTGTCCCGGGTACGCGCGACGTCTCGCGCGGGGCACGTTTCTCTCATTCATGCGACTCGCGCCGCCGCGCCCGCCCCCGCTCACTCGTCCATTCACCCATGGCCCCCACCCCAACTCCAATCTGGGACGTGCGCGCGAACCCCGACGACCGCGGCGACCTCGCGATTTGATTGGCTGCAGGAGCACAGCGCCGTACGCACGCGAGAAAACGAGAACGCGCGCGCAAGGCCGTCGGGTTCCGCAGGTGACTGGGAGTGGGGGATTGGCGTACTGCGCAGGAGTCAGAAATGGGGAAATGGCCCGCGAGTCTTCCCTTTTCCTGTGTCCGATCTTCTATTCCTGCTGTATCCAAGCAGAAATCTTTGAAGTAAAAAGTAGTAATATGTGTGCGCTGGAAGAAATCAAAAGCAAGCAGCTACCCCTTCGAATTCACCAGACCACCTCCAAGTAAGTGTGGTACAGTCCAGACAGGCTTCTAGTATAACCAATCACCGATATAGGCCCCGCCGCCTTCCTGCTTCTGCCCCTTCAGGCATTGGCCAAACCTTTAGCGACTAAATATCCCTCCCCTCCCCCACTTTTTTTTCCTCTTTTTTTTTTGATGGGGAAAACTTTATTTAAGACGATCTTGATGAAACAGTTCTCGGTCCAGCGAGTTGCCCGGTACCAGCAGACTCCCAGGGGGAAAGGAATGGTCTTGGCTGTGGCTCCCGCATGGAGTGGCTGCCGGGACTAGAAGCGTCAGTGTGGGGCGAAGCTCCTACCAAAAGCCCGGGATGAAGAGGAAAGCGAGCGCGAGCCTTGGAACCGTAGTGCCAACGACGGAAGGCACAGGGAGTGCGCGCCCTCTGAGGCGGTGGAGGCCCCCCGGGGTGCGAGCCAGCTCTTGGTTCCGCTTCATTCCCGTAGTTTCTGACTGCAATCCAAGGAATGGGCGCCGCATCCCTAATCTAGCTGGTAGGAAAAGGTTCTCTAGAAGCTCCAGTCCCTGGCGAGGTTGTGGCCAACTCTACGTAGATCACAGCGCCACACTTTGCCCTAATTAGCTCTACTCAACTGTGAACCCAAGAACAAGGCCAGGTGTTCTCTCATTTAGCTCCAGGCCATTTCTCTTTTGAAAGCAGCCCTATTACATAATTGTCTTTCAAAAAAGTATACAACCAGCCACTTCTCTGAAGCCAAGTGTCTTCATCTGTCAAGTGTGATTCTAAATCCTACGGTCTGCCTTGGGGTTTGGTGTCAAATGTTGCTGGTTTAACTGGTCTGATGCTTCAGCACTAGGCAGTAGGTGAAGGAGAAAGGTTTACCTTCTGTTTTCTGGGGTCTAGTCTACTTCCTTCTCTGACGTGGCATTTACATCAGGTTCTAGTTCATTCTTGCTAAGGGCTTCAATCTCCGTTTACTGCAACAGACATGAGGGTTCTCTTTTTTTAATGACAGTGTGCATTTAAAAAATGAAATCTTTAAAATACTTAAGACAGTACAAAAGTTAAGGTATTCACTGGAGATAAAAATATTTCTTCTATTTATAGAGGCTTTTCTTTTAGGTTGTTTCCTTAGGAAGGTATTCACTGGAGATAAAAATATTTCTTCTATTTATAGAGGCTTTTCTTTTAGGTTGTTTCCTTAGGAAGGATTCAAATTTCATTTTTTTAACTGTGTATTTTTCTTGGATTTTAAAACTTCTTCATTTCCCCAACTTCACAAATTGGGCATCTTTCTTTTCCTAAGAACCTGTAAATTGTTGTGTCTCTGCTAGACAGTGCTAAATGGGAATAAAAAATTTGACCTTCCACCATCCAACCACACATTCTAAACTCCCCTAGGACACGGGTCTACTGGATGCTAATCTCTTAGCTGGATATGCACAAACAGCGGCATAATCACTACTCCAAGGTTTAGAGAGAGATTCCAATTTCTTGTCCAGTTTTCCTTAAGATCATGCAAGACATTTCCTGGAAAGAATGTTTAATGGAACATAAGGTTTAAACTACCAGCCACTTCTGAAAAGTATTGCACAGTAAAATCGAGGCTAACAAAATGGGATATTCAGACCATCAAACTTCAGATAAATTACTTGCATGTATATCAAGAAATACCTTATAATTTTCTAGTGTAGTTTATACTTTTTCAAATTCTCTTCACTTGCATTTCCTCATGCCTCTAGATGGCAAACCACACGATCATTTTTAGTTCAAGTCACTGGTAAATAAAAAGACAACAAAATGTTACCCTTGGGTTTAGATGCAGAGAGGAATGATCTCTCTTTGTGTATAAATACTGCTGCCTTCCCTCCGATCCCTATGAAATGTCTCTGCTTGTGTTAAAGGACAGTTTCTCCCCTTGTGTTCTGGATCCCACCCTTCACTCCTGCATTTTCTTCTGAAATTGTTGACGTTTTATTTGAAAAATGAAACACAGAAAAAAAAAATAGAAGTGTCAGGAACACACCGTGCCCATCTTTAAATTATCTCCCTCTAAAGTGTTGCTATGCTGAGGCATCCTATCTAAAAGGTTAATAAACTCTCCTTTAACCCCATATCCCCCTCCTACACTATTTCTTAGCAAAGCGTCTTGAAAGAGTTGTCCATAATGGTTATCTCTACTTCTTCGTTTTGTTATCTCGATATATTTCAATAGGATTTTTATCCCCACCATTCCAAGACTACACTCTTCAAGGTCAACAGACATCCATGGTTCCAGATCCATAGTCGTCTTCTTTGCTAGCTCCCATTATACTTCACCTCTTATGTTTGTAGTGTTCTGAAAGTCCATCTGCCGCCTCCTGATTTACACTTAGAATACCACTGCTTTAAATGCCCTCGATAAACAATAGCTCCTCTGAACCTTCAGTCCTAACTTTCCCCAACCCTCCATATTTGTTTCCAACTGTCTATGTGGCATCTCCATATGGATGACTAATAGCTCAAACTTAACAATGTCAAAGTAGAATTGATATTCCCTTATTCCCTCCCTGAATTTCCCCAATCTCATAGCCAGTCTAGTTCAAGTAAACGATGTAGGGATCATCTTTGATTCCACTTGTTTTCCTCACCATTTCCATCAGCAAGTCCTATCAACTTTTCCTCGAAAATGTCCCAAGGCAATGTACTCACCAACTCCACCTCTGCTGCCCTACTTTAATCCATCAGTTCTCACATTGAAACTACCTTGTGTCCCTGCTTCTACTCTTGCCTCTATTACCCATTTTCCACATAGCAGTGATCTTTCCAAAGTGTAAATTAGACCATATCATTCTAACTGCTGTGTCCTGAAATGGTCTGAATGTGTGTGTCCCCCAAAATTCATATATATTCAAATCTTAACCCCCAAAGATGATGCTATTAGGAGGTGGGGTCTTTAAGAGGTGCTTGGGTCATGAATACGGAGCCTTCGTGAATGGGATTAGTGCCCACACGTAGGAGGCTCCGTAGAGCTCCTTTGCCCCTTCCACTACTTGAGGACACAGCTAGAAGTTGGCAGTTTGCAAACTGGAAGGAGAGCCTTCATCAACACAACCATGCTGGTGCCTTGATCTTGGACTTTCCAGCCTCCATAACTGTGAGGTTTCCGGTGTTTATAAGCTATTCAGTCGACGGTATTTTGTTCAAGTAGCCAGAAAAGACTAAGACACACCCCCTCTCTCATTGTTTCCCACTGCTCTTGGATTACAAAATCCCTACATTATGTTTGCTGCCCTTTCCAGCCTCTTCACCTGGATTCACTACACTCCAGTCTCACCGGCAATTCCCTTCACCAACCACATCAAGCTTTTTCCTTTCTTAAGTTTTCACACTGTTTCCTCCACCAGAAATATTTTACCCAAATTTTACACAGCTATTTAGGTCTTAACTCGAAGTGTATGCTTAGGAGAGGCCTTTCCTGATCACCCAATCTAAAGTAGCCTCTCGGTCACTGTCCCATATCACCCAATTTGAAGTCTCTGCATATAGCACTTATGTTTTTTGTGTTCTGTAAATTCCATAAGACTTTTAGTCTATCCTGTTCCCTATCTAGAATGGTTCCTAGCAAATAGTAGGTGCTCGATAAATACTTGTGGAAAGAAGGAATGAAGGGCATCAGATACTTATTCAATAATCCAGATCCAAACTAGGAACCCAGTCATTTGCAAGAGATCAGAGTATGGACTTTTCCTTGAAAGCTCAATTTACACTTTGATTTAGGGCCTGATTCCAATCAAATAGACAATAGGAAAGATAGCTGCAGCTGGGAGAAAATAAGCCATCTCTGGAAAATGATTAGATCTGAAATCTCATCCCAAGTTATCACCAGCCTCTTTGGTTTCTCATAGTAACCCTGGCTCTGGCAACAGATTTGCCATCTAGTTACTTAAGTGCAGAGGAACGGGGAACCATCATAAAAATTCACCTGTTTGGCTCATAGATGCGCTCTTGGCTTTCCTCTCTTCTAAGCATTTAGCAATAGATCATAACAATGATGGTTCTATAATTCTTAAGGGGAAAAAAACAATTTGAAAAAACTATACCAACTTCTGTGATACGGCAAAAATATTTATTAAAATAATTTTTTCCCAAGTTTGAACTTTATTGCAAGGAGGCCTTTTAACACAATCTTTCATTCTGGATAAATGAGATAAAAAGTACTATATACAAAATATAAAACAGTGATAAAAACAGTAAAAGAAATGGGATTCCCTAGGGCTTTCAAGATTTCAAAGCAGCCCCTCGGGATCAAAGAAACCAATTATATTCCCATGGTTTTCCTTTTGGTTCAAAATTAGAAGAGGTGTGTTACCACCACCCAAGAGGTGGGTTTTTAGAGGTAGAACATAAACTTTCTACTAGTCACTATTTACTTGTCAGCCTGTTCTCAACAGATTCTCATACCTCAGCCCACCTGCCTTTGGTGATGGCCAGATCTCCATGCCCCAGGCAGCAAGGCTTCCTGTTGATCTCTATTTAAGATCCATGAACCGGATATCCATGATGAGAAGGAAGTTCTTAGGCAGTGGGCGGGGGGCTGGAGAGAGAACAGTAAACATCTGATGCTCCAGGTCCACACTGGTCACCACGATGAAGCCCGCCACACTGGTCTCGGAAAGGTTCTCCTCTGTGCCCTCAGCAGTGCTAACACTCAGGAGGTGGTGCACCATGTCTCGGCCAGGGGTGACAGGTACTAGCTTGAGCTGATTGTCCTCCTGGGACATGCCCAAAGGCAAACAGGAGTCTGGGATTGTGGGTGCCCCAACTTTGTAGATTTTCACATCTGAAAACTTGACATTGAAGGCATGGGGATAGAAACAGCCCCGGAATCCATAGAAATACTCACGGATACGCTCATCCCTACATTCCCGCCGGAAGTCCTTAGAGCGCTCAACCACACCTCCTGATTTAGGGAGCAGCACAGTGCGTACAAAGTGAGGCAAGTCCCGTTTCAGTTCATTGTACAGTCGTTCTTGATCCAGAACCACAACCACATCCACCTCAAAGGCTGAGGCTGCATGCACCAGGGCCTGGTAACCAGAGCCCTTCACCCAGCCACAGGTGTTAATGACACAGCCACTCACAGAGGCCCTTCGGTTCACTTCACATCTTTGGTTGAACACATCTGCTAAACGAGATGTAATCTGCAGAAGAAAGGATCAAGGTGAGGGGGAAAAAACCGCAAAAAAGAACAAATCCATAGCTATTTTGTCCCTCTTTAGAAAAAGTGGTGTTAGGTACAAGAAAAACAACATTTTATAATGGCTGTGGTTTTGACCCCCACAAGATGGATTTAATGTTTATGTTGTTTCTTCTGTCTCCTGTTTCATGTTCCACATGGGAATTTATGGAAATTTAATAATTACTTAAGAATAGGTCCACAGAAACATTTACAATCAGAGGTTGACTTATATCTGAAACTGTCTTTTCTGAAATCATGTGGCAATACCAGCTAAGGGAGCAAAGCAATGGCCGTAGACAGTTTTAACTAGCAAACTTCTGCACAGCTTCCTACCTCAATACCCACCCTTCCCTCCACCCGACCTTGGCTCTGACCTTATTATAAAGCTTGATGTTGGTGCCAGGAGTTGTGGAGCCAAAATGATACACCAGAGGGGCCTGGATAGAAAATCCCTCTTCAACATCTGCAGGCCGCTCAATGTAGAGAGCTCCCATGGTGCCAGGGATAGAAACAGAGCCTTGGCCCACATCCAGCTCCACGTAAGTGGGGCGGCGGCCCAAACGCACTGCGTAGTTGAGCAGCAAACGGCACACGGTGGACTTGCCCACATCAGTGGGGCCCACGACCATCACCCGGGGGCCTCGCTCCTCTTCCTTCTCCGCCTGCCTCCTCATCTGCTCCAAGGCTGTGTGCGTGTTGAGGTAAAGCAACATAGGGGTGTCCTTGGAGACATAGGCCACCTCAGTGCGGCCACTCAGCTGGAGAGAACAACCATGCCAAGTGAAAACAGCCACCTTGGCACCAGCATCAAAGGTGAATTTCTTGTTTCGGGTCAGCTCTGTGCCAAAGATTTCTGCCATGCCAGCCAGCAGCTCCAACTGAACTGACTGAGATGCCTCCACCTCAAAGCGAAGTTCTGTTTCTCGCTCTAGTTCAAATTTAGTTGCTGGCTTCTTGTCATCATTGGCCTCCTCTCCCATCTTTTCTGTGTAGCTGTTGTGCCTACAATACAAAGTAAATTTCAGATCTAAACAAGTTAGAACTCTGTTCAGAATCCTCCAGTGGATGTTACTCCTTATCTTGCTTTATTTTTCTCCTTATCGCTCATCACCATCTGTCTCACATATTTTATTGTCTGTCTATCCTCACTAGGGTTGGGCATTTTTGTTTTGCTGCTGCATCTCTAGTAACTAGAGTAGGACTTTAAAACCCATAGGCACCTCTATAAATACACCAAGTGAATAAATGACTCAGACATAATTAGAAAACTGTATCTACAGATTGACAGAACACTTGGTTACATTATCTCATCATTCCCTTCACTCTACTGGGATACTCCAGACTTGAGAAAGCAAGGGATGCCGACTTCCCAACCCTTAATCAACAAGAAAGGGCATCTGCAATCCGTATGCAAAGAAGAGAATACCTGGTGTGAACTTAGAAAACAGCATTAAGGCCCTGCTCAGCAACGACTAGTAGTGTGATCCTTTTCCTCAGCTGTCAACCGGAGGCACTTAAACTTCCTCACACAAAAGTGTTCTGGGGATTAACAGGGATTATTGAAGGGAAAAAAAACACTTGGTAAGCTAGAAAACGCCAAGGAATAATTAAGACTTACAGTGGTACCTCGCTTTGCTAACATAATCCGTTCCGGAAGACCGTTCGAGTTCTGAAACGTTCGAAAACAGAGGCGCGGTATCCCCATAGAAAGTAATACAAAATGGATTAATCCGTTCCAGACCTTTAAGATCAACCCCTAAAACTACAAATTTAGCATGAATTTTACTATCTAATGATACTATAGATCCATAAAATTTACAGCTTTTATAAACCAAAATATTCGTCAACAGAGACATTCAAAAACCGAGGTACCAGTGTATTTCTCATACAAGACTGCAGCTCTAGGTCCGGCATTTGTCCCAGCCTCCCCAGACACAAAATCTGCCCAGGCCCCAAGGAAGCGACAGTAGCTTTCCTGAACTTATTATCTCACCTGCACAGCCACGAGCCCCAAATGGAGAAGCCCGCCCACACAGGACCTAAGCTCGCTGGGACCCACGCCGGAAACAAGGGTGGTTCTGCACTTGCGCAGTGGAGGAGACACGGTGGCGCGATGCCCCTTGGGATATATAGTTGTACAGAAACAGCCCCAGCTTATGCAGCCGCTCGGCCTTCTGGGAGTTGTAGTTAAAGGATTGTTTTGATAATGACGCCAAAGTGGGAGGGGCTGCGGCCAACGTTGTTCGCAAAGTGGGCGGGACGCGGGTAGGAGTGCCGGTTACGCCCCCGCGCGGGGCGGGGACCGGTTGAGGAGCCGTGGGTCGCGTGGGCGCGGCCGGTGTGGTTTCTTGCCCTGTGTTCCCGCTCACCTGCTACCCAGGAAGGGGAACGGAGGGGGCCTCACTATTAATGTCCCACGATAGCCTGCTTGCCTGGACCACAAGCCAGGAAGTGACGAAATTGGCAAACCCCTCTTGGACACGAAGAAACCTAGGTGTAGGGAAAGTGGAGGAAAACAGCCTGTCAGAGGCCCACCTGGGCTGTCATCCCCTACCTGACTCAGTGCTTGGCACCTAGAGGGCATTGAAAACAACTTTTTTGAATAAAAATCCAAGAATTTCTTCCTGTTACTCTTTACCCAGTCATTACCCAACCACCTCTCTTCTTTTGAGTGGGGAGTTTGGTTGGGTACTCTTTGCCCTCCCTAAATCCCTGACAGTTACACAAGGTCAACAGGTTGGGCTACATCTATAAGCCACTTCTCCCCAGCCTGGGCTTTGGAATCTTGTATTCTTTGCTATGCGACTTGCTCACTTTGTGACTGGGCGAATCATAGCCTTAAACTCTCTGAGATCCAGTTTCTTGTCTGTAAAATGGGGATGATAACAGTACCCGACCTCTTAATGTCGTTTTGATGATTGAATGGGATGATACACAAAGTACTAATGCCTGTACTAAAGCACGATGTACAAAGTTCTAAAGCACGATGCCTGTAACACAGAAAACATTTGATGTCAGCTTTTAAGTTTTTATTATAGTCTGAGGAAGCGGGGCTATAATAATGCCATCCATTTGTTACAGTGGTTTCCATTTTTCAAAGCCCTTTCAGGTTACCTTTCTTCACAGTCACCCTGTAAAGTAAGTTTTATTATCTCCAATTTCAGATGAGGGGGAGATGAAGATAGGTGAAGGGACTTGACCAAGCTAGGACTCAAACCCAGGATTTTGGAGTCTGAGTCCAGTTAATATAATAACAGCAAACACATAGTCTTAGATGCCAGGTGCTGTCCTAGGGCTTTACAGGTGTAAATTCATTTAATCCTCAGAAGAGCCCTGTGAAGTACATACTACCATTGTCATCCCTGCCTTATAGATGAGTACTTTTTTGAGTCCAGCTCACATGGTTAATCTGGACTGAAAGCCCAGAAAGATTTTCTGGTTTGCCTTTGTCCCACTGACCCTACCTTAGCACTCACTTTCTAAGAGTGCCATCCTCACTTCTCACAGTTTTTTCTTTGATAGCTTGTTTTAAATATTTCATGCATTCACCATGCGTGCATTAACTCTCCAATGAACTATTAGATATTCCCTAATCTTTCACCATTCTTCAAAAATTCAATTCCAGTCTTCCATTCGCAAGTTTTCTCCCCGAGTGAGCTCATCTTCTTCTCCTGTTTCCGAGCAGTCTATTTATTTCCCAGGTCTTTTTCTTTGCCTCCACACCCTCTCCCCTGAGGCAATTTCTTCCAATTATCTGAAGGTCATCTTTATTTGGATATTGTATAGCTATCTCAAACTGAATTTAGGGAAAAGAAACACCCCCACCCCCGCTTAGACTTTTCTCCATTTTGCTTTCTAAACACAGAAAGAGTCAGGGCACATTTAATGCATCTGTGCTTGCCTACACACTCTCTTTTCTCTTTCACCAAGCACTCCTGTCATCTCCACCCCACCCCCAAATAACACTGTCCTCATATCTTTTCCAACCTCCTCTCCAGCTAAACTACCTTGATCATTTTCTTCCCAAGTTAATTTAAACTGATATTCTTTTTGCTTCCAAACTTTTAATCCTTGTCCTAAAACTACTCACCTTCCGTTTTCCCACTTCCCACTGTTTTCCTCAAGAATTGTTCCGCATATTCCTCCTGTGTTTATATTTCCTTTCTTATCTGTTGCCCAGTCAAGATCACGTCCCTCTTCTTTCTTTACCGAGTTTTCCCTCTCAATTTCAAAGTTCTGGTACTATCACCTACATTGTGTTTTCAGAATTTACCTTAAACCCCAGAATCTTCTGATTAAATATTTAGAATTCCTTTATTCACACCCAGCTAGCAATGCCTCCCATTACATTTCCTTACCTTACTTTTTTTTAAATCTATATTTAACAAGGCTTTATGTAAATCTTGCATCAGAAGATGCCATTAGTTATTGAGGATGGAAGGCAAAGAGGTTATATACTAAAAGTATTTTTTGAGGGACTATCTTGTGACTCATTAAAATAAAAGTTCAGGTTAATTTTTTGTTTGAAGTAATTGGTTAGGAAGGAATACAGGAAATCCACAGAAAAAGATAGCAACCAGAATGATATCAGCCAGATTTTGAATATTCCTTCACTCTGAATCCTACCTTACGTTTGAAAGAAAAACTAACCACCCACAAGCAGTCCTTTCTGTAAGCCCCCATCTTTGTCACACTTCATTTCCTGAATGTTAGCCTCTGTTAGAAATCAGGGAGTTTCTCTTAGAGGATGTGTTCTGTGTCCACATACTTCAGTGACATGCACAGGGCAGCACTTCATAAGAAATATATTTTTTAAACTTTTATTTATTTTAAGTGTCTTTTTTTCCAGGACCCATCAACTCCAAGTCAAGTAGTTGTTTCAGTTTAGTTGTGGAGGGCGCAGCTCACAGTGGCCCATGTGGGGAGTGAAGCAGCAACCTTGTTGTTAAGAGCACCACACTCTAAACTACTGAGCCATCCGGCCGCCCCCATAAGAAATATTCTGAGTCAAAAGAAATATAACTGGAAGCTGATAGAAAGATAGCACTGAAAGACGTGAGTTCTTCAAACGACACAAATTTGGCATGTGTCTCTTGAGCTACCATAACTTAATAATAAACCCTCTCTCTGGGTTTCAGGGTATCAAGTTGAGAACATACTTTTGAAATAACAGCGACGGCTGTTTACCAGGTGCCTATCAGGTGCCAGGCACGTTTTAGCTATTTACATGTCATCTCACTTTGCTGCATGTCTCTGTGAGGGAAATATTGTTAGCCTCATTTAGCAGAAGAGGAAACCTGGGCACAGAGAGGATCAGGAACTTGCCCAGTGGTTCCTGGTGAGTATATTGGCAGAGATGGGATTTTATCTCAGGTCTCTTTAAAACCAAAGCCAGACACTGGGATCACGCCTGAAGATGCAATTCAACTGCTGTTTTGGGAGCATCACCTCTGCACTTAGGCATTGCAGTCCTGGGGTGAACAGAGGAACTGCCCCCGGGACCTGCCTCAGAAAGTTTACAACCCGGTAGAGAACCTTATGTAATGCGGGTGTCTCCGTTCGTGAAGCACAAGCAATTTGGCGATAGTTGATAAGAGGTTCCCACACGTGAGATGTCGCATTTGCTCTATGACTCCTTGGTGGGGTAGGCTATTACGCTGAGGCTTTGAGGTTTGCAAATGCCTGGTACAAGCTTGGGGGCACAGTTTGCCATATGTGACAACTAGTATGTCTTTCTTTTCTCTGCATCAGGGCTGCTGTCCATCTGAGCCGAAATGAGGAATATATCATTTTGCATGTGTGCAGGCGCCACTCTGCAACCATCTCTCAGCGTCACTTGCCTTGCCACCTCCTTTCCTCCAGCCCTGCCACCCGTGCTCCATCCTTGCCCAGCTCTGTCCTTCCCCCAGGTTCTCCTTGACCACACTGCCTTCCTCCTCGGTAACCAGCCTGTCCTCTTTCTCGTCCCCTCCTGGTCCTGTCCCTCTGCTCCCAACCCTTGCCCCACTCCCTCATCCCCGCCCCTCGATTCCTGTCCCCCCTCCCTCCCGCCCCGCCTCCTGTGTCTCCCAGCCCTGCTCTGACGTGGGAGGTGAGGGGGTGGGGGGCGGATGACTCACAGTGTTATGATGCAGTCCCACAACCAGCTACATTCACCCACAGACCGCGGTGCAGACGGGAGGCAACCTCTGGCCCCCCAGCAGCTGGCCAGCTTTGCAGCCCGTCCTGAGCCCCTAGTCCCCTCCCTGCCCCCATCCCCTTCGCAATTGAAGGAGCGGAAAGAGAAGAGAGAAGAGTGAGCAGAGAGATTGAGAAAAAGAGAGATAGACGGAGATCTCTGGAGCAGACCTCAAGGTGAGGGGGCAGCCCTTCTCCAAATGAATTTTTTTTTCCCTTTGCAAATTTCCTCCTCCTGCTGCGTGTTGCTTTCTCCCCTTTGCAAAAGCATTATTCATCCACCCTTTGTCCTCCCTTCCCCCTCCCTGCTGCCTCCGCTCCGCTCTCAGAGCCTCCATCCCTCTCCAAGCGCTGATGGTTCCCGCACTTATTTCCTGGCAACTTCAGCTGCAGCATTAGGCATCACTGTTTATTGTTTTGCTGCTGGTGTGGACCCCCCAAAGCCCGCCCAGGGAGCTGGCTGTGCTGCTAATGATTTTGGACCATACCATGCTGAGAATGCCAGCCCAGAGGGGGCCGAAGCCTCAGAGCAGATGAGAAAATCCATTGTGAGCAGGTGGCCTCCTCCCTTTTTTTCCCCTCCCGAGAGGCATGGGATTCGAACCTGGTTCCTCCAGCCTCCGCCTCTGGGCCTCTGCTGTCGGGGATGGTTCCCCGGCACCCCCACCCCAGTCCTCCCTCTCCCCTGCCTCCCACGATCCATCCCCGGCTCACTTGGGGAAACATCCTCTCCCCAGCACTCAGCTAGCTTGCCTTTGTTTTTTCCCCAGTCATTTGCCCAATGTGCTTTTCCCTGCGATCTGAGATGGGGAAGAAATGACCCCTACTCCCCCTCCTCTGAGTATTCTCTATCCTTCTGTGCAGCCTCTCCTTGCTTGATGGGGAAGCATTAGAGAAAGGGGGCGGGAGGCGTGACGGAGGCTGGGGAAGGAGGTAGAGCAGGGACCTGGCTGGCCCCCTCCCCGGGCCCTTGAAGGTGTGCTAGGTGGAGCGGCAGAGGGGTACTTGCAGGCAAAGTTGGAGGCCGACTAGTGAAGTGGACGCTGACCAGTGTGCTGGTGAGGAGGGCCCATTTCCTGCGGCCAGAGCCCAATGTCACCCTGAACTCAGCCCAAGGTGTCTTCCTGGGGCCCAGCCACAGGGAGAGGACCTGAAACTGAAGACGGTCTCTGATGGGGGTTTAGTGGAGAGACTGCCTGATGACCCCTGGAAAAACGAACAGCCGGGCCACTAGCAGCCACCACAGAGGACAGGATGAGAGCCCGTTTGCCCGACTACCCAGAGCCACGTTGCCTGTTCAGTTTCGTGGCCTAGCGTTGCCAGAACACCCAGCTGGCACCTCTGAACCAGACTTGGGCTATGCCACCCACAGTGGGGCCTGAAGGGCCCATGAAGAAGGCAGCTCACCTGCTTATCAGAGCCCACAGAGGACACCTCCCTTCTTATCCTCTGACTCCAGCACCCTCATCCACTTGGGGGTGGAGTTTGGACAAGTATCAACATCTTTCTCAAGATTCGTAATCAGAACCCAGCAATTATTTTCCTTCTGTCACCCACAGAGGCATTGCTGTTTGTCCCTGCTCCTGGGAGGTGGAAACATTCTCTGCCTTGTGCTCCAAAGCACAGCTTTGGAAAATGAGAGTCCCCCTCTTGCTACCTGTTGTGGATGTTACCCACACACTACACCACCCGGCCCTGCTCAGCCCGGGAGTGCTGTCTTCCCTGTGGTCTCCATTTCCCATTGGTTCCAGCTGTCAGATCTGCCTGAAGGACAGTTTCTGTCCTATAGCTGGGAGCCTAAGTCCTTAACTGAGGGCAGAGAGAGACGTAAGGGTCTGAGGGTAAGGAGAGCAGTAGAGAGACGCCAAGGAGCTCAGAGGCTGGGAAGACAGCAAGGTGCTGCCTCTGGGCCAAATGAGTGAACTAAGGGTCAGGACCAGGCAGCAGCCACATCTGATGTCCTTGGCACCAAAGGAGGCATCCATGCAGTTCTGCTTCGCAGAGAGCAGGACCCTGACCCCAGGAGCGGGCTGAAGCAGGGTGTAAGCCAGCCAGCTCTCCCTCCCTCTCATCATGCCCCTCTTTCCACACAAAATGTATTAAGGACCAACTGTATGGTAAATGGAGGCCACGGAATAGAAAAACTGCCAGGAATCCCCAACTTTTAAGACTTTGAGCTCCAGACCCTATCAGAGCATGTGGAAGGCAGATCCTCACCAAAGAACTGAAATCAAGGCGAGCACTGCAGACGTCGCTCCCATGGCAGCATTGTGCCCGCGGGCTGCTCCCAGTGGAACGTGGTGGAGGCTGCTCCCGTCCCACGAGGGAGACACCACCTCCCCGGCTATGGCCCCCGAGGCCAGGCTTGCCCGAGCAAATGGGAATCCAGGGCACTGGGAGGCTCAGTGCGACTGAAAGCTGAGAGGGTTGGTGGTGATAGGGAACTAGGGGCAGGGGTGAGGCAAGCCCCATCTTCTCCATTCCCTCTAGAGGGGCTTCTCATGACGTCACAGCTCTTCTGACGCACCTTCCCCCCCTTCCCAGGTGACTTTCATTTCTATCTGGTTCACGTCTGGGGGGGCCCTGGCCGGGCAGCCCCCCCACATTCCTCCTGCCCTGAAACACGGCTCTAGCCAACCTGCTCCGCTGCTTTACCTGCGACCGCCTGTGTGGGGGCTGCACGGCGCCAGCCCCTCCAGCCCGCCAGGGCATCGTCCTCCAGCCCGTCATGCCCAGCTGTGACCCCGGCCCAGGCCCTGCCTGCCTCCCCACCAAGACGTTCCGTAGCTACCTGCCCCGCTGCCACCGCACTTATAGCTGCGTCCACTGCCGTGCACATCTGGCCAAACACGATGAGCTTATTTCTAAGGTACTGCCACTTCCTTCCTCTCTCCTACCAGGCTTGTCCAAACTCACCTGGGGTGAGACAAGGTACCCATCCTCCCTCTTCCATGCCCCTGGGGATTCAGGCAGTGGGGCCGTGGGCCACCCAGTAGTCACTGTCTGTCCTGTGTCTCCACAGTCCTTCCAAGGGAGCCATGGCCGAGCCTACCTGTTTAATTCCGTGTGAGTCCACCCCTCCTTGTGCTTGCGTGTGTGCATAATTCTGAGGAGAAAGGGGGTTAGGCACCAGAAGGTGGCCTCGTACCTTCTGCTTTTCCTCCCCTCTTGCAAAGGGGTTCAGAAACTCATTCTGGGGAGTATGGGCAGAACTGGACTCAGCACATTGGAGAAGGACCAGGCACTAGCCAGAAAGGGGAGAACCGCTGAAGGCAGGGGCTCCCAGCCGGGCAGGGCAAACTCTCCAGATGGAAGAGCTTCTGGGCCACTTGGGGGTTGGACTGACAGAGCAACCCCATTGGGTGCTGGGCCCTTCCTGTTTCCTGAGACAGGGTCAACGTGGGCTGTGGGCCAGCTGAACAGCGCCTCCTGCTCACGGGGCTTCACTCGGTAGCTGACATTTTCTGCGAGAGCTGCAAAACCACACTGGGCTGGAAATATGTAAGTAGCTGGGGGACGGCCCTCCATGGACCTCCAAGCCCCAGTGACCACGTCAGGTCTTTGCGTGGGCCAGAGGTTGGAGGGTAGGTCTAGGAGGACTGGGTGGGGGGACTTTGGGGGCAGGGTAATACAGGTGATTGGAGGGCCTGGAGGGGAACTGCTTGGTCCCACATTCACTGCTTCCTCTCCACCAGGAACAGGCCTTTGAGACAAGTCAGAAGTACAAGGAGGGGAAGTACATCATTGAAATGTCACACATGGTGAAGGACAACGGCTGGGACTGAGGGGCAGGCAGGCTGTGCCCTTTCTCCGCATGCCCCACCCTCCCACCTGTCCCCTGGCCCTGCCAAGCAGTCCATACCAGCATGAGTACTGCCCCACCCCTGGGGGGACCCACCTCCCACCAACCCCTCCCGCCTCCACCTCATGACTCCCAGGCCTCTTTGGAACAGGGGTCTGGGGTACCCCAGGGGTGCTCAAGGCTCAGGAGTGGGCAGTAGTCAGGGGAAGACAGAACTGAGGAAAAGGGATGGCTGTGGGCCCTCCTAGCCCTCTCAAGTCCGGTGAATTGAGATGATGGCAGGGCGTACTCTCAGGCAGAGAGGACCATGGGAGGAATCAGGTTTTGCTCCACCTCTTTGAGTGAACAGAGGACAAACCTGGAGTCATGGAGCTGGTAGATTCTAGGCCGCAGAATAGCAGATGAGAAAAGGCTTGGGTTGGAATGAAATTCTGGCCTCAGACACTGGGGGATACCAGTCTCTGAGGGTGAAGTGTCTCACCCCACTGGTAGGAGAAAGGATTCGGGGGTGGCGGGGAAAATCCCAATCCCAGGCCCTGGGAAATAAAGGAATCACAGGGGTTTCCATTTCACTCCACTTGTTTATGTTGGCACTAAAGAGGCACTTTCGAGTATCTAACCTTTGCCATTGGGTGGGGTGGGGAAAGCTGCCCCTGGAACAGCCTCCACCCCCAGCTGGCTGTTTCTGGAGCGAGCAGTCTTTATGGGCATTACCTGAGGCCCAGCCACTGCTCCCTGGGACCCAGTCCCATGGAGGGGAGGTGGGAAATCAGTGCTACGGGGCCAGGCTTCCTCGTGGCTGCCACCAGCGAACGAAACTTTTGTATGATACATAGTGTTTGGGTCTATTTTTTAATAAAAAGGGGAAAAGCAGCTGTGAGGCATTATCCTCTGACTTTCCTTCCTCGAGCTCGTACCATGTAGTCACACTCCCTTCCCCAGGGCCTGTTCCTTGGTGCCACTAGGGGGCAGCAATTGTTTCCACCGGGGCAAGACCCCACTGCAGCTTTTACTAGGCTGGGTATCCAGGGGGAGTTTTCTCTTAGCAAGAGGGATGGCTTTTGTGAGCGGTATCCCAGCTAGAGCATCCAAAACCAGCGGGTCTTCCAGAGCCCTTGACAACGAATCAACTTTTGCCTGGATCCAGGAATGGATACCTTGAAGGGGCTCATCCCTGAAGAAGGGTGTTCTTGGGCCCATTCTTTCCACCTGGTTCTGTATTGTTTTGGTCAGCTCATGGCCGCACTTAAGGCTAAAAGGAAAATCCATCAGCCAAGGTGGCTGCCCTGGCGGTTGATACGCGGTAGAATAAAACAGCTCAAAACTGCAGCATCAATGCAACCATGTGACCCAAGTCCAATTTCGGGAAGTGATGTGAAATTCCTATTATTGTTGGGTCACTAACTGCAGGGAGAGCTGTACACATCATAAAAAATCATTTTTTGTAAGCTAGCTTGTTATTTCCAGATTCATTCATTGACATTGCAAATATTTGTAGAGCAACTATTACTCGGCAGGCATTGTGTTAAGCACTGGGCACACAGTAGAGAACAAGGCAGCCATGGCCTGATTTCATGGAGCTTTTGGTCTAGTGCAAAGACAAACAATAACCAGGCAATTCCAGTAGGTAACAGAGGGCTCTGAACATAAGCAAAAGCTTGGGAGCTTGTAGGAGGGACTTAGCCTGGATAGGAGGAGTCAAGGTAGGCTTCGCCAAAGTGATGACTATGATGGCTCTTTAAGGATGAGAAGTTGGGTGGGCAAAAGGAAGAGTGAGAAGAGGGGAAATATTTCAGGCAGAGAACTATCAAGTGGCTCAAGCTTAGTCCATTTGAGGAGGAAATAAGTTTCCTATAGCTGGAGAGGTAGAGGTACAAGTAGGTGAGAGATGAGATGACTTCGGCAAGCCAGACAGTGGCCACGAACAATTCAGGGAATCTAGATTTCATCCCAAGAGCACTGGGAAACTGAAAAGTTCTTGTTTTTTTAACAAGAATGGCGTGGCATCAAATGGCTGTTTCATGCCCAGAGAAGAGACTGAAATGGAAATGTTAACAGACTGAAGTAAGGGACATAAAGCAAACTGTGTACCACCTCAAATATTGCTGTCAGTGGAGAAGCTGTCTGGGCAAAAGGATGGAAGAGAACTGGAAGACACAGAAGTGCAAGAAGGCAAATGCAAGCCATTAAGGAATGATGTCCAGCACCCCACCTGAGAGGCTTTGGGAGGGAGTCTGTCCCATCGTTCAGTTTCTGCATGCCTGGCGATGCCTAGAGATCCTCTCAGGCTCTAGCAAGGGACCCAGAACCCTGTCCTACTGGGTCTTATTTCTTGCACCAAAGTTCTGGAAGGTTTTTGAAGCCCCAAACTCTGACCTTGAAAATTGGGCACATGGGCGTCCGGTTAGCTCAGTTGGTTAGAGCGCAGTGCTCTTATCAAGGTTGCCGGTTTGATCCCCACATGGGCCACTGTGAGCTGCGCCCTCCACAACTAGATTGAAACAACTACTTGACTTGGAGCTGATGGATCCTGGAAAAACACACTTAAAAAAAAAAGAAAGAAAAAAAATTGGGCACAAACTAGCAGCTTTCTTAAGGATCCTCAAGTATGCCTCTTTCAATTTAAGAAGTTCTTGTTAAGCCAAGTAGGCACTGTGGGAAACAAAGGAGTAAATGGCAGTCAGTCATTGCTCTTAAGTTCCTTGTAACCTCTCCTGGAAGGATCATTCTGTGCACTTGACTCAGAAACCTATTTAGTCTCTAAGATCAGCCCATGGGCAATGCTGTCCAAATGGTGGATGCCCAGGCAGGTATACTCTCAAGAACCATTATCAAATACCTGTGACCAACAGGGGTCGTGCTGGGAATTACAGGAGATGAGGTCTCCTTTCTATGTCTCAAGGGCCAGGAAAAGAGCCACAGGTGTGGAATGAGACCAGGAGGGTCCTGAAACCCATGTCCTTGTCCCCGGGAAACAGTCCTTTAGGTTGGCTTTTCCCTTTCCTGTGTATCCCTTTTCTCATGGAGGTCTACTCAGGTCCTGACAGGGAGTCTCCCAATCTTCTCTACCGGCCCTGCAATCCCAGGCCAAGTCTGGGGACTCCTCCTCCTTAGACCAACAAGCCACCAGTTTTCTCTCTAAAGACTTGAGACTTTGGAAGCTGTCCTCATACAACCAGCAGATGGCATCAAAACCTTCCACCCCTCAGCTCAGGCAATCTTCCAGTTGAGAACCTACCCAAACCTCTTCAGGTAGGTCTACAAAAAGATGGGGGTGAGCTGTCAAACTTAGGACAGGATTGTATCTAGGCTCTGCAATTTTAGAGCTGCATACCCTTGGCTATACTGCTTAAACCTTCTGGTCCTCAATTTTTTTCATCTGTAAAATGGGGGCATTACTTGCCAAGAAGTCATTAGTGTTCACAATGACGTAAGTGTCTGGCATAGGGAACGCATGCGGAAGTGTTTCCATAAATGTGAGCTATTAGTCTGACTATAATAGTGAGGCTTTTCACTTTCCCACCAGGGTAGCTGATTGGCGCCCAGACGGGAGAGGAAGTCTCCACACTGAGGAGGCAGCCGGCGCTGGTAGCACCACACGGCCAATGCCCTTTTAACATTGCACTGCTAGTGGTAGGTGCAGACAGTAGCACAATGTGAAAAGAGCTCCGGCCTGCAGCAGAGGCATGCCGGCCCTGCCTCCTCGCCCCTTCTCCCAGTCCCTGACCCACTCAGCCGCCCTCTGCCCCTTCTCATCTTCAGTACAGCCTTTCCTCCCTTCTTCTCCGTTCTCAGGGTCAATCTCTATTTCTCTCCACTCCTCCTTCTGCCTTCTTCCTCGTGCCCTTCCCAGTACTGAGACCACCATTTTCTTCAGCTTTTGAGGTGGGGAACAGAGTCCCTGGAGGCAGCTGGATACCTTGAGTTTGGCATTCAATCTTTACAGGAAATGAATGGGTGAAATCCCAGAAGTTTGGGGGACACGCTCATGAAGTTGTGTTTATCTGGATTCATATCTCTGCCAGCTTCCATTCTGGAAAGGAGCTTGCTGACTAAGACCACAGAGACTTCTACTCTTCCCTACTCTAAAGCTCTCTCTCCTTTTTAGTTTAAAGGGCAGTTCTAGGCATCAAGGGGACAACCTAAGATGAAGCTTCAGAACCAGAGGGTGGGGGACTATAGTCACAGTTCCCCAGGCAGCACCGAGAAGCTTCCAAGCCTGGAGGTGGAAGCTGCGGGTGACACTTCACCCCTGCATCTCTGCTCAGAGATCTTCAACATCCATCTTATAGATTCAGCATGAAACAAAATGGTGAGGGTGATTCCCTCTTGTACTGAGCAGTAGGAATAGGCTTTCACTGGCAGGAGGATTACAATCTGAGCTTCCTGTTTTATCCAGGGCCTCCCATTAAGAAGTCTTCAAGCTCACCTATAACTTCCCCATCCTGCCCTAGTGGAGGGGGCTTCAATGCTGGATGAACAACCCTGACTGATTAAAACCCAAAGCCAGAAGACTGCCCTGGAGGGACACCTGGATAGCCAAAGGTTCAGCGCTCTTGCGGGGTGCACTCTTGGCTAGCGCTATGGCCCCAGAGGCCCAGCTCCAGTTCTGACCTGGTGAACTGTGTGCAGCCCAGGGGGGCAGAAGCATGGGGTGATTCCTCGACAGTGTCGAACAATGAAGGCCTCCGGGTGATGGGGAAGCCTGCGAGATGCCCTCCTCCCCACTCCCCAGCCAACAAGAGGGCTGGAGGACAGAATTCCACTTGGAAGCTCTTCCTGTGGCCTTCCCCTCCAACCTTCTCCAACCACCCCCCACTCAGGAAGCAGGAGAGATTCTCTCCCGCCTTCCCAGGCAGAGTCTGTTCCTGTAATCTGCAAACACGGGCCCTGTCCTACAGTTTGCACAGTTCTAATGGACGGAAACTAAGGCCCGCTAGGGTCAGTCACCAGGCCTCTCCTCCTGGGTTGGGCAAACCAGTCCCAGCTGGGAACCAGATCACGTCAACAGAGGGCAGAGGGGCAAAGACAGGACTGCCCAGCGAGCTTCAGGGAGACTACAGGAAGATTCTTCACCAAGGAGTGCCCAGATGTCTCCTTGGGAAGAGAGAGAGAGGGGGCTGGGGCCAAGATCCCCTCAGCTCTCACACCCAACTCATTCCAGAGCGGGATTCCCAGCGATTCACCAGCCAGCAGGGCCCCTCCCCCACCTCGGGCCCAGGAGCCATCCCCCAGCTCCTTCCAGAGGCGGTGTAGAGACCGAGGAGGAAATGGGGGAGGGGAGGCCCGGCTCAAGTTCTCTCCACTCCCCCTCCTCATTGGCCACCATCTTCCGGCCCCTGCCCCCCAGAGCAGCAGGGGATGGGGCCCAGCCTGTGGAAGGGAGAGAAAGGGCAGGTGGAGGGTTAGCTGGAGCAGCAGGGGCAGCGGCTGGCCCCAACTGTCTCCTCCCACCCCCTCCCCGCAGCCATGGCGACAGGAGCAGGAGACCAGGAGGGTCCTGAAAGCCATGTTCTGTGAATGGGATGAGAGGGGCAGGGGGGGAAGTGGGGGGTGAGGGGCGTTCTCCCTCAACACCCAACTGTGCCCCCCACACACACACCTCAAGGCTGGACCACACACGTGCACGCACACAACTCCCAGCTACACTAGCTGCACAACTCAAACCTTAACTACACACTTAATCCAAACAGCAAGCACTGGAGTGTGAGCACACAGCTCCCCACACATCGCCGCACCCCTTAACACCCCACAACTCCTTGCTCAGGGGCGGGCCGGCCACACACACACACACACAGCCCGTAGGTTCAGCGCACAACTTCTCAAGATGCAGAACTCCCTGCCCTGCTCCAGCCCTTCGGCCACAGCGCTCCCCTCTGAATACACCCGCCAAGGCCACACACCCTCATCCACACCCGGGCAAGGACAGATGGCCCAGCCGCAGCCCAGCTCAGCAGAGCCCCCCACCCCTCCCCACCCACCACACCCCCCACTGGAAAATGACAGTGAAGCCGCCCCAACAAGACATGCCTAGTGCTTCCCAGTTACAGTTGTTTAAAAAGGAAAAGATAGAAGAGATGCCCACGAGTGGAAGAGAATGAAGAGGGGGAAAAAGAAGAGGAGAGAAAGAGCCCAGACCACCCCCTCCCCTCCCCTCCCCGAGAGAGAATAAAACCGAAAATCGGTGGCTTTACCCTTCTGGGAGCTCCCGATACCTACACATGGCTCTTCGTTAGGTTCCTCTGCCTGCCACCTCCTTCTTCCCGGGCTCTTTCTCTGCCCTTCCCTCCCTCTTGGCTTCCCTCCCCGGCCGCGCTCCCCCTCTCTCACGCCCTCTCGCCCCCCGCCAACCCTTCTCCCAGGCCGGGCTCGGATCCCCAGCGGCCGCGCCTACCCCCGTCCCCCGGGACCGAGGGCCCGGGGCCGGCCGGCCGCAGCTCCCTCTCCTCCGCCGATCTGGCTCTACCCCCCTCGCCCCGTTTCTCCTTCCACACTCCCTGCCGTCCATCTTGAATACTTGGGATTCTTGAATGGAGTGAGCAGGATCCGCTCCCCCAGGCTCCCATTGGCTGTGGGTTAACCCTTTTGAAACGAGATCCTCCCTCCCATTGGCTGCCAGGCTCCCCTCTTCTCCCCCAACCCCCATCCCCTCCGCCTCCTAACAGCCCGCGAGGTCAGGGCGCTCCCAGGAGCCCCCTCCCCGGGCCTCTCACCCCCCCATCCCCACCCCAGGACACCCCACTCGCTGCTCTTTCCATCACACTCCCCACAGTGCTGCAGGTGAAGACAGATCCGGTTCCCGCCAAATGTGACCCCAAGGTTGGATTGGCAGAAACCTTGTTCCCAGATGCCCCTTGTGCTGGACTTGGAGACCTTGGAAGATGCAAGGGGTGCAATTTCCTGTCCCCCTGCTACCCCTCCTTGACTAGAAGTACCTCTCCAACAGGGATTCGACACAGCCTTTAGCCTCACCCAAGGGTATCAGAGAGATCAGCAAGCACCCCTGAAACTCCCAGCCTCCAGGGCTGGCCAGGAAGAGAGCAGCTGCGGGAAGATCTGGGGCTCTTCAGAGAAGCGAGTGCCCTGAGTGCCAGGCGGCAGGTCTGACTCTAGGAGGAATGTGCAGCACCTGGAGCGCCGCTCAGTCATAAACATCCCCTGGGACCAGTCCGGCCCCTGGGCCCAAGGGCTGGGCTCACTAGGGGCCCTGAGTCGGGAGGCCCCGGAGGCGTAGAGGAAGGAGATAACAGGGAATAGGACAATGAGGTAGGCCTGGGGGTCGGGGTACCTTTTCTCTAGGCCCGCATCTGCCCATAACGTGGTTGGCCAGGTCACACTTTGCCTTAGTTTCCTCATTTGCAGAAGATCGGTTTAGAAGAGCTCTGTCCTATAGAAGTTTCTGTGTGAAGATGGCAATGCTCTATATATGTGTTGTCCACTACAGTCGCCACTAGCCACATGTGGCTCTTGAGCACTTAAAATGTGGCTACTGTGACCGAGGAACTGGCTTTTTAATTGTATTTAATTACTTTTAAACAGGCACATGTAGCCAGTGGCTACCCATTGAACAGTGCAGGTCTAGAATCCTTGTTGTCTTGCTGGTGAAGAACATTCTAGGATTCTTGTTGGGGGGAAAAAATCCTTTCTCTTCATCCTCAGGTACAAAATCCTCCAGATTCAAATCACAAATCACCAAGGGCATCAACCCCCAGATGAGGTTCAAATCCCTGCCACATTTGTCAGGAGTCATTTCCTCCTAGCTGTCATTTCTGTTCTGACAAGGGAGCTGACATACACACACCCACGACACGGTGGAAGACTCGGGCTAGCTGGGAATGTTCAGGTTTGCCCAACCTTCTTGTTTTTTCAAGGACAGAAACCAAGATATTGACGGTTGAGGATGAGGGGGAGGGGGGCCACTTGCCCAGGGCCAAGGAGCAGCTTATGTTCTCACAAGTTAAAGCACAGCCATAAACTTAGTACATCTCTTTGAGGCTCTGCACGCCCCCACACACGTACATCATTAAGTTCATTCAATACGTGTACTTCTCTCACCCAGGACAAATGTGAACTGGAGTTGAAATCATCCAATATGGCTGATACCAAGGGCTGATACCAGCTCCATGGGAAGGTGACATAGGTCCCCCAAGCAGCATGTGAAAACCAAGAGCTCCCAGGGATACCAGATTACAAGATCGTGGACGGCCCAGGGGCTGCTCCCTGAATCCATGCGGTTGAGAGACACCCTGGTGGCATCCCACATTATGAGGAGAGGAGCTGCGGAGCCGGTGAAGACTGCTCTGGGCTCACCCTTGGATTGACTAGGAAGCAGAATTAGCAAGGGGCTGGGGCTACTGGAGGAGGGGAGGGGCAGAGTGTCCAGGATTCTGGTAGCTACAGGCTAAGACTGGTGCATGTGGGGCCCTAACCTAGCAGAGAGAGAACTGCCACAGGGAGCTGGTTTGTATAGTAGTCCTCCAATTCCCACTTCCTGAGGGCCTCTGCGTGGGTAATACGCTACTGCTACGGGTGAAGGGAAGACACAGAGCTGCCTGGGGAATGGCTTTTGTCCTCAACACTTCTTTACTACTAGGTGAAAATTGGTAAGTGACTTCTCTGGTGACAGACAGATGAGTTCAGAGGAGGGAAGAATTGCTCTCAATGGAGAATGGAATCTAAGAAGGCTTCCTGGAGGAAGTAGCAGCTAAGACTTGAAGAATAGACAGAATTTTGACACAAGAAGGTGGGAGGAAGGAGGACAAGGAAATGCCAGGGAAAGGAAACAGCACAAAGGCTGAAAGGTGGAAAATGGTGGGATGTGTTCACTATGGGCTGGAAATTCAGTGGGAACCTGGGATGTATGAAAGCGAATAGCAGGAATGGAAAGGCAGGCTGGGACAGGTTGTGGAGGTCTTGAACACGTCCCTCTAGCCTCTGCTCAGCTCCAGTGACATCATGTTTCTTGAAGATGCCCTTACCCTTGTCTTGCCAAGAGACGCCTCCCACCTCTTCATCCAGCTACCCCAGTGCCTCTACCCTCAGCTCCCTGCTGCTTCCACCTTAGTCTGTAGGCCCCCTGTCTGTGTTTCACAAACATCCTTTCCAGGGCAGAGTGGACTCCAGCTCCCCATCAGGGGGTGGACTCTCCTTGGTCCTTCTCAACTCAGTCTCCCGTCTCTGGATTCCTCGTGCCCAGGGATGAGCTATATACACAGAGAAGGCTTCCTTTTTCACTCTCCACCTTCCAAATCCCTATTTAGCCCTATCCCTCTCAGAAAAGTTGAAAATGGAGGTCAAGAACAGCTAGACATGGTCCAACCTGTTATAGGAGTGTAAAAAAAAACAATGTACCCAAGAGCTATTTGGCTCCTAGCCACCCCATCCCACCTCCACAGCCTTCCCTCCTCCTCTGGGCGTTCCATAATGCACCTGGGCTTTGCTGTAGCCTCCCTTCCCTGCCGTCCCCACAGCAAGTCCAGGACCATTCTGGAGGTACCGCCTTTGCCTTCCTCCCCAGTCTCCAGAGTCCTACCCAGATCTCTATTTGGGCACACCACATTGAATTCTGTAATTGTGAGATGGGAAGACCTCCACCTCTTGAAGGACTGAATCTGAAACATTGGACAAGAGTTGCCTCCCTGCCTAAACATCAAGAGGTACTTGGTTGGCGAACACATGGCTCCTAATCTACTGAGATGATAGAGGCCTTTCCTTGTGAGTCTCTTCAACTCCTCCTCCTTCCCCAATAAGGTGCCTCTGCATCCTTACTTTCCCGCATCTCTCAACCACTTATATGTCTGAGCACTTCCTGTGTGGAAGGCTCTGGAGTCCTGGGTGGGAAACATTCCTGGCCTGGAGTACTCACAGTTGAGGAGTAGAAGACAGACGTACAAAGAGGAAGTCAGACTGCAACGGTGCGCCACGCAAGAACCTTTTTTCTGAGGCAAACCCATTTCCCTGCGGTCTTCATCCTATTCTTGCTTCATGAATTGCCCCATTTATTGCCTCTCCAATCCCTCTCCACGAGCCTAGAGCAAGGGTCAGCAAGCTACAGCCCACAGGCCAAATCCTGCCCTCTGCCTGTTGTTTTTGTAAATAAAGTTCATTGGAACACAGCCCTGTCATTCAGTTACATAGTGTCTCTGGCTGCTTTCACCCTACAAAGGCAGAGTTGAGTGCTTGCGACAAGAACCTATGGCCAGCGAAGCCTAGGACATTTACTAACTGGCTCTTTACAACAAAAGTTTGCCAACATCTAGTTTGCAGGCAGGTTTGGACCCTCTTATCTCAGAAAGATGTAATAGAACTCGAGAAAGGCACCTGAAATTACCTTGAGGTGGGAATGGAAGAGCACGGCCCATACTTCTCTCCTCAGCCTATACTAATGCTCAAGTCTTCCCACAATCTACCATGAAACTTCTCACAATGCTAGTTGGCTTTCTCCGTCTCTCCTTCATGACCCACCCATTCTTAAACCCATGCAGTCTGGTTTCTGCCCCTAATTTCCACTGAAATGGCTCCCACTCGGACCACCAATGACCTCCTCCTCCTTGATCCACCATTCTTTTCTACATCCTCGTTGCACACAACCTCTCTTTAGCATTTGCCTCCATCGACTGTATCAGTCTTGAAATGCCCACCATTTCTGCATTGGATTACCTCCTGCCTCTCCAGCTACTCCTTCTCGGGTCCCTTCCTCTTCCTTCCCCCACTGCCTAGATACACACAGTCTGCAAGGATTTGTCCTTGGCCCTCTTCTCCTCCACACTCTTTCACTGGACAAAATCATCCATATGCCTGAGTTCTGTAATCACTTCTATGTCGGGGCCTTCACAACACACAACTTCTGAACTAAAGGTGCCCGTATTTCTAACAGAAGGCTGCATGTATTACTGACCAGACAAGCTGAATTTGTTCAACATCAAACGCATCTTCCTACACCTCTGACCTCACCTAATCACCTTTGCCTCTACTTCCATCTGCCCCTTAATTGTTGCTGTTCTCAAGAGATCTACCCAATGATCCTTCTCTGTTTGGGGGCAGTTTCATCCATTCTTACAGTTTTAACGTGCGTGTGCATGCACCCCTGCCAAGTCTACATCTCCAGGTGTGTTTGCAGCTGCCTCCTTAGGTTCCCAAATAGATGTGTGTGGGAGACATCTGGTGCCTTTGCCTGCCCAGATTCCATCTCCCTTCTGGTAACTACACTTTAACGTTCCTTTGGGGAGACACCTATTCGTTACTTATAGTCCCTATGGTTAACATGAGGCTGACCCCATCTATCCTTTCAGGGGCAGTCACACAACCCAGGTTTATTAGTTGTCCAGGACTGTGTACCAAGTTAGTCCAAAACAGAGTGGCTTAAGACAACACGTATTTATTTTCTCACAGATTCTGTGGGTCAGGAATCTGGGCAGGGTTTGGTTGGGTCCTCTGATCATCGTCTCTCATGAGGTTGCAATCAAAGTGTCACCCAGGGCTAGAGTCTTATGTGAAGGCTCAATGGGAAAGGATTTGCTTCCAAGATCACTTTCATAGTTGTTGACAGGATTCGGTTCTTCAAGGGCTTTTGGACTGAGGGCCTCAATTCTTTGGTGGCTGTTGGCTGGCAGCCACCCTCAATTCCTTGCAATGTGAGTGTCTCCAGTATGGCAGCTTACATCATCAAAGTCACCAAGAAAGTCGGCTAGCAAGATGGAAGTCACAATCTTTTGTAACCTAATCACAGAAGTGAAAACCCTTCCGCAGTGCCGTATTCCATTGGTTAGAAGTAAGTTACTCAAGAGGAGGGGATTACACAAGAGTATGGTTAGAGGAAGTGGGATCACTGGGGACTGACTTAGAGGCTGTCAACACAGCAGACTCAGCCAACGAAATCACAGTAATTTATTCAAGGATGGTATCCAATCAGAGTCTATCAGAATTAGGCCTGAGGTGTCTGCTGGAACCTTTGGGAAAGTGGCATTACTGGGGTTGTTATGCTGGTGGAAGAAGGTAAACTTGAAACTACTGTTGATCATAACAGGGTTTATGTTATGTGGAAAAGAATGTGCCTAAAATGAAAACATAATACAGAACAAGAAGGCAAGAGATGGGGAGAGACAGAGGCCTGATTATCACCTTTGATATAGCCATGCCTTACAGCACAGAACCTCTTGAGTTTTCAGTTATGTAAATAAACCAAGACATTCCCTCTTCTGCTTACATTGGTTTCACTTGGATTCTGTCACCCACAACCAAAAATTTCCTAACTAATGAAATGTCTCAGAGATACCTTGGATTCAGTTTGCCCAAACCCAATTTAATTATCTTGCTTTCACCTTCCCCACAAATCTGTTACTCTTCCTAGGTTCTATTTTGAAGTTAAAAGCATAACACAAGGCTGACAACCTTGGAGTCATTTTTGCTTTTCCTTGTCTGTTGTGGAAATTGGAACAGCCCAACACGGGTTGATTTTATACAACCATAGGAGAGATCTTTTGCTTTGCAAAAATGGGGGAAGCTCTAAGATGACCCGGTGAAACACAATTTTAAATATAGGTAGTAAACAAGTAACTCTAGATTTTTCTCCAATTCGTTAGGATCTTTAAAAATTTCTGGATGTGAATCACATGATTTAGAGGATGAGAATAGTGTATCTGACTCTCATATCAAAACACACCATAGACTAAAATGAAATTTTGGCAAACTGCCTGGTGAGCTTGTGGTTTGGAAGGCACCCTGGGCTGGATTTGTGAAAATATTCATCTGACTCTAAAGCAGATTGAGAGAAATTGTGTTGTTTGAAAGTCAGACCTAACTTTTTAAGTCTTTTCCCCTAGGGTTCCAATCGTAATTCTAATCTTTACCTTTCCTTCCCTATGCCACCTTCATCCAAATTACCCTAAACCCTGTGTATCCTATGTCTCAGATGTACCCTGTTTTCTCCATCAACCTGGGGTTTTTATCACCTCTGAAAACCTTTTCCTCTGACCTCCACTCCATCAGAGAGTGAATCCATAACACAAACCTCAGATCATTCATCTGCCCCAAACTGTGATGGCTCCCTAGTTCCTTGACAATGTTTCCTAACCCTTATTGGGTCATGGATCCTTTTTTAAAAAGCTGATGAAACTGTGGGTAACTCTTTCCAGAAAATTCTGTATTTTGTGTTTTGGTGTACATTCCAGGGGAATCGTGAATCTTCTGGAGTCCGTGTATATACCTGCCCTCCTGATGACATACCTTTTCCTCTCCCTCCAGGTTAGACCTTCCGAAAGAGTATGTTCCAAACTTCTTAGCATGGCATTCAAGGCCTTTCCAATTGATCCCTATCTGCTTTTCTAGCTGCACCTGTGCCTGGGGCAGTTAGGGTTATTTGATATTGGATTCCCCACCAGACCTAGAGCCTCCCTGAGAGTATAGACTATGCCTTTTCATCTTTCCTTGTTCTATCTCCCCAGATGGAATGAAAGTTTCTTAAGACCAGCAACCAGAAAGCCCAAATTAGTGCTAGATAAATTGTTGGTTCACTGCTAGAGTTTTTTTTTTCTTTTTTTAATTTTAATGTGCTAAGAAGATGGAACAAACACTGAACATGAGATCTAGCCACTTAAGAAACTTTTTACAGTGTGCAATACAGTACTGCTGACCATCAGTACAATGGTGTACAGCAGATCTTTAGAACTTATTCATCTTGCTTAATTGAAACTTTATGCTGGTTACTTAGTAATTCCCCATTTTTCCCTCCCTCCGCCCTTGGTAACCACCATTTAATTCTTTGATTCTACAAGCCTGACTATTTTAGATATCTCATATAAGTGGGATCATGCATATATCTCTTTCTGTGACAAGCTTATTTCACTGGCCATAATGTCCTTAAGGTTCACCCATGTTGTCACATATTGCAGAATTTCCTTCTTTTTTAAGGCTGACTAATATTCTGTTGTAGGTATATACCAATATACCATATTTTTTGTCCATTCAACTGTCAATGGACATTTAGATTTTTCCACATCTTGAGTATTGTGAATAATGATGCAGTGAAAAACTAGATTTATTCTTTCAAGCAGCAAAAGGATTTTTAGGGTGGTGGGCCTAGCTAATAGGATACAATGTCATATGCTCCAAATCTATATGTGGGGAGAATTTTGTTTTCAGTTCAGTGGACCCCACAGTACATGGTACATGGACTTCTCAGACCTGTGCCATGGTTTTTGTTTAGAAAATATAGGTCCTCTTTGGTGAACTTACCACATTGTCCAGTTACTACTGCCAGAAATCCTTTTTTGGTAGCTGGGGGCCCTTTGGGACCCCAGAGAAACTTAAAGAACTGGCCTAGTTGGTAGATTCCTAGGTGAGTTGACTTCATATTAAAGCTCTCGCTCCTATGTCCCTCCAAAATAGACATTCTGAGGAAATCTGGGGCAAGAGAAAATTGCTCCTCCTGGCCAAGTTTCAGAATTCCTCCCACATCTCTGTCCTCCCCTGCACACACTCTCACACACACTGGGGCATCTCATATCACATGGTGGGAAGTGGAAGGAAGACCTTATCAGTCCATAAAAGTGTACATTTTGGGGTGGGTGGAACATGGGACAGGGACTCTGTTTGTCTTGTATAACACTGTATTTCCAGTGCTAAAACAATGCCTAGTACATAGTAGGCATTCAATTAATACTTTTTGAATGGATGAATAAATGAAAAAATGGTAGAAGTCAATGATCTTGGCTTCTAATTTATAAATGTTTACCTTCAGAAATCTCTACACTTTGTGGGCACTTGGTACCTTGTGATTTCATCCAACCATAAGCATTGAAGGATGTGGGTTCTACTAGACATGTCAGCCCCAGTGAGATGACTTAAAATTTCATCCATGTGCAATATGTGCAGCATCGATAAATCAGATGCATTCATTGCATGCAAGGACCTCAGAAGATGGTATCAATCTGCTCTGGTTAGGGTTGCCAGTTAAGATTAGATTCTACCTCATGACCCATGATGGCCACACAAGCTCCAGCCAACATCTTTTTTTCCAGCCAGCAGAAGGAAGGAAGGAAGACTGAAGAAAATGATGTGCCCCTCTTTTAAGGAGATCTCCCAAAATTACCTATGATATCTCCGCTTACATCCCATTAGCCAGAACTTAGTCACATAGCCACAGCTAGCTTCAAGGGAGGAAGTCTTTACTTCGGGTGGTCAAGCTGAACATAAGGGGTTCTATTACCAAGGAAAAAGTGGGGAACGTATTGGGGGAAACAGTTGAAACAGTTGGGGAGGTGGTTTGACATGGAAAGTCTGGCCTTTCCAAACCAGAGAAACCTCTCTGAACTCATGCCCCGACTCAAAGCTCTGATCTATGGAGTGATCATCACCAGCCCTATGCCACCTGAGGGCAGAAGAGTCTGAGAGGATGGTTAGAAAGCATGACTGGAGTCAGATGACTCCAGGTTCAAATGCGTCTTTGGATCTCTCCTTTCCTGCCTTTATGAAGGGAGGAAAACAATACCCATTGTGCAAGGTTGTGGTGAGTATTTTACTACTGGGAATCCCTTGGGATAGAATTATTACCCATGAATGGTTCTACTCTCTAAGAGTCTGACTACTTTAGATATCTCATATAAGTGGAATCATACAGTAGTTGTCCTTTAGTGACTGGCTTAGTCACTTAGCATAATGTCCTTAAGTTTTATCCATGTTGTAGCAGACGGCAGGATTTTCTTCTTTTTTTAAGACTGAATAGTATTCCATTCTACGTGTAGACCACATTTTTTTAATCCACATGTTCTTCATCCAACAAACCTTCAGGATGCGTCCACCTCTTGGCTATTGTGGACAATGCTGCAAGACTGGTGCTGCCTATCAGAGACTACTTAGTACCAGAGACTGGTTGGTATCAGACACTACTCTCCTTTGTTTCAATATCCTCTGTGTGTGGGAGGGTGGGGGGCAGTTCTTCATGGCTTTGTTTTGGTTTTTTCCTGTATGTAAATAATTGTTAGGTTAAACATCTTGATGGAAACAAACAAGGTGGGTGAATATGGAATTCTATAGAAACTACATATCAATGAGAGGGAAAGGGAAAAGGCCCCAAGGACTCGAATCTATTAAATAGAGTATAGATTCTCTTTAGGGGTCCATTAGATAAGGAAAGACAATCCACAAGGTTGCCACGTTGTTTAATCACTAGAGCAGCTAAAAGATGTTTACTTACATGAAAGGTGCAGAACCATCACCCCAGCTGTGACTGAAGCCATTCATCCTAAATCCTGACCCAAGGATCAAAGGCCTGGGGCAGCAGTGAGGAGGAAAGACCACCCAACACAAATGTGTAATTCCTATGCTTAGTGACAACGTGTAAAGGCAAAACCCTAGCTGATAGTAACAATGAGAAGTGATGCTCTGGTATTCCTTCCTCCAATGGTTTCCGGAGGAGACACATAAAATAAGACAAACATCAATGTTATCATTATAAAATAAAATCTTCACCCAAGTGTGGACATGGCATCCTTTGAATCAAAAGTGTTTGCTGCACACTTGTAGGCATAGATGGTGTCCGAGAAGCACGGACAGAATCAGGTTCCCAAAGAGCTTCCTAGTAGTTGGAGCAAAAAGGCAAATACGCACGGACATGGTGTGGGAAACGCAGGGCAGTACATGCTCAGCACCGTGTTTGGAGAAAGAAAGGGTAGGTGCTCCTGGCTGGGAAGAGCAGAGAATGCAGCTGAGGAATGTGGGTTTGCACTGGGCTTAGAAGAATGGCAGCAGTTAAATAAGTGAACAGGGGTCAGAAAGGCATGTTTTGTTTTGCTTCGCTTTGTTTTAGCCAATATGTATTGAGTGCTAACTCTGTGGGTGCTAGTCTCCATGCTTGAAGCTGAGGACAATGACGAAAAGACATGGCCTCTGCCTTCCAGGAGGTTTCCAAAATTATTTCAGTGGGGGAGCAGATTTTTCTAATGAGGCCTACATTGCCCTGGCCTCACCCTCTTAAGGCACCCCAAGGGCATGTCCAGGACACCCAGTCCCCACGAAGCACAGCTTGAAGAGCAGGGGTTAGGCATCCAGGACTGACAATCTGGCTGTGGCAGCAGCCCAGGTGTTGGCTCTGACGCTGTACCTGGAGCCACCAACAGTCAGGCAAGCTGTGACTACACCAACTCGGAAGGTCCTCCGTGTGGCCATTCTTCAGCACCCACTCATCTCACCCTGGCTGCCTGATGCCATGCATTTTCTGCTCAGTCCCTGACCCTTGACCCTTAGGCCTGGTGTTTGGTCTCCCACTGTGAGGTTCTTTCAGACTTTGGTTCTTAAGCTGATTTAGGAGAGAAGATAAGGAGGAAGTGCCAGTGGGGTTTCCAAGACAAAATGCTCAGCAATAAACTGGCTCTTCAAACTGAGATGGTGAGTTGGGGAGTCCCTGGAATGGAGGTGGGTGGGAGAAGCACTGGGATCCTGGGACATACAAATAGCAGACTCTGGTTTGAATATCTAGTTTTCCAGCTGGGTCACCCTGAGCAAATTATATCTTAGAGGCTCTTTTTTTTTTTTTCATTTGCAAATCTGGCAAAATAATACCAAGTCACAGGATTATTGCAAAGTTGCAATGAAATACTAAAGATGAAAGCCCATATGGGACCCATGGTAAAAGCCCAATTGAAAAGGGGTTATGCATGGGAGAGAGTGGGAGAGCTGCCATGAGCTCTCAGAGTGTGTAGAGAGAAGAGCAGAAGGCTAGCTGCTCAGCCTGGGCTTGCCCATGTTTGTGATTTTGGAAAGGATTGATACTCAGCTAAAACTCGGCTTCATATTCTGAGGAGCCATCAGCGGTCACTCAAGAAGAAATGGAGAGGAATGGGGGAGGGGCTGGGAGGCCAGGAGGTGGGCTGCACACCCAGTCTGTCACTCCAGGATGATGGATGAGCCTATCCCATGGCTTGTAATTAGTGCTGACTGGCTCTGAGATTCTTCCCTTGAGGGAGTGAATGTTCCCTGCTCCTCCATGCCAGGAAGCCTTCCTCAGGGATGGGGGCTGGGCTGGATGTAAAGTTTGCCCTGAAACTCTGGCATAAACTCTCAGAGGCTCGTGTGCATGTGCTTTTGTACGTGTGTGTGCATGTGAGTATATGCATATATTTGTGTCTTCTATATCAGTGCGAGAACATGTCTGCATATATGTATGTTTGTGTGTACTAACTTGTATACGACCATGCATGGGTGCTAAATTGCTAGTCAAGACAAAGATTAAATATGCAATGAGAGGAATACGTAAAATGCTAGACTTTTGTCTGGTTCACTTGAAGCAGACTTTCAGTTTCAAGAAGTCACTTGACTGGTCCCTCTTAGTTTTCCAAACGGCAGACAGCCCGTCCTGAGGGAAGAAATAGCACTCCCTGAGGTCCCCGGTAGCCAAAGCAGCTCAGGAGGAGGAGTCCCAATTTGCATACAGGTTTTTCTGGATAAGGGGAATTCATATTTCCCCAACATTTCTTGCAGAGATTCAAAATTGTAGAGAGCTTTTGGGAAGGATGAGAATAATTTCAGCCAAGACTTAGGACAAAGAATATCAGTAACTTCTCTAACATAAAATTACCTTGAGAGAAATGGAATCTAGGTTCCTAAGCCTTGGGGTCGACTCCCAACTCCACTGTTCACCATGGATGAGACCTTGAAGGAGTAGATTAGCAGCTAGCCTCTAACGCTTCGTTTTTCATCCACAAAAAGGAGATGAAAATGGTGTGGTGCTATCATACGTTATGTAAATTTGAATTATGCAAATGTGAAAAACTGCAAATCCCCCTAAATTAAAAAAAAATCATCATCATTGCTTGATTTCATAATCGGTGCACCGAGTGGGGTGTAGGCTGTCTGCGACTATTGCCGCGTGACAGCGTCACTTGAGCTGCAACAGTAAATAACTGCCATCAATGTTCATATCCTGTGAATCAAGCTATTGTTTGTTCGTCATCACTTCTGATAGTGACATTAATGACTAATGTGCTGCTATTTTAATATTCAACATTATCATTTAAAACATTTTCTGTATCCTAGAATGATGTTATCTTAGACTTCATTAAGTGGTGTGAGTGCCAAAAAACATTCTCCAAGATCAATAACTTTGTAATGGAAATTAGATATGATAAGACACTATGAAAAAGCCCCAATAACTGTCATAACGTGCCAAGCAGTTAACTTAGGAGTGTCTACTCTGTGAAACATAGAGATTTTAGTATTTGGTAAATAAAAACTAGCACAAAGACAAAAATATTCCACAGAGGTTGAAAATTCCTCTCCCTACCTTTTACAACTATTCTTCTGGAAAAGATAGTATCCAATTATGTCCACGTGAGTCTTGAATTATTTGATGTCTTAAGTAACATGTCCTTTTTATAAGGTGTCATCTCCCCTTAAATGAAATTGTATAATCCACGAAATTCTCAGCACAGCCCCACTTGACAGTTTGGTAAGTGCTCAATGCGTGTAAGTTTTCTGCTATTGTGGTTCTCAAGCTTGGCCCTAAGGGTTTGTAGGGACCAGGCTGGTTCTGACACAGTGTGGCTCAGGTCAGAAGCCTTCTGAATCCAGGCAGAACCTGAAGGTATTGATCTTTGGGAAACAGTGGCGGAATGAGTGTGAACTGTAAACTTTGGCATGAAAGTTGAAATCCCTACAGTGGTTCTTTAAGAACCTGGAACCTCCCAGGACGTTGCAAGTGTCCAAAAGGCTATGCAAGACAAAGTTTCAACAGCGACACCTTGTGGCAGCGAGGACTAACTGCAGCGGACCCTTACACTTAAGGCTCTTTCTCAGAACACTCTCAACCAAACCATGTGAGGAGGAGGATTGTGTCCTTGGGGAGGGGAAGCAGATCTCTGGAACTTTTTCTATCCCAGGTTACTACTGCAGGGCAGGGCGGAAGGGTGTGGGGGGTGGATCTTAGATGTGTGTGTGTGTCTATGAGTGTATGGCCCTCTTACTTTCTCAAAAGTGACACACAGCCGATGGAAGAGACAGTTAAGTATGCCAGAGAAAGCAGAAAAGAGTAAAATTACATGCAAGCAACTTGAAACTTCACATAATAAATCGTTTCTAACATTATGATACAGACTAAAAAGCTCTTTAAGGAAAATCTCAAAGCAGCAAGTTGCTGGGGAAAGTTGCTAATACTTCCCTACAAATCTGTAAGACCATTATGACACATTGGAAAAGTGATCACAATTATTCACGTTTTTTATATCGATGCCTTTTGCAAAGTGACTTTGCAGGTCTTTTCTTTAAAAGTGGAGACTTTTCCCCCTACTTTTTGAATCTAAGCTGGTCTGGTGACTTGCTTTGGCCAATAGAATGAGGCAGAGTGATGTTATATTACCTCCTAGCTTCAGACTCAAGAGGAAAGTGCCTCTTGGGTGCCTCTGCTCACTTTGTTAGACCCCTGCCACTTCCATATGAATACGAGTAAGACCAGACTAGGCCCCTGGAAGACGGGAGACCAAATGGAGATGAGAGACCTGACAGCTGATTCATCCCAGCCAAGGCCGGCCCACCTGTGAAAGAACCCGTACAAGCTCAGCAAAGCTAAACCTCATCAGACCTTCCAGCTACCCTCCAGCTGACTGCAGCAGCCACGTAACCAAAGCCCCCTGTTATGCAGGGTGTCATGCAGGGTCTCAGCTCCCGCTCCCCACATAAGAACGCAGGACATGGTGAGACCAAAAAGAAACACCCACGGAGCCATAGACAGGGGAGTCATACCACTATAGTCTTGCTGGCGGCTGGGTTGGTGTGGGGACAGAGCCCCAGAGAGCAGTTTCCAGGCTCTCGGCCTCATGTGGAAAGGTGCTGGCTCGGGTAGTAGATAGCCGTCAGCTGTGGCTGGTTGGCCAACAGCTATAACCATTGAGCCATTAGCCACTAATATAACTGCCGCGGCTAAGGAGGGAAGTCGAGGAGAGTCGAGGAGAGTCAGTCGGTTGGCAGCAAAGCGGACAGCAGGTCGCACGTCGTGTGAACCCAGCCTCCAGTGAGATCATAGTGGTATGACTTCCCTACCTATGGCTCCGTGGGTGTTCCTTTTTGGCCTAGCCATATCCTGCGTTCTTATGTGGGGAGCGGGAGCTGAGACCCCGCAGGCCGCCCTGCACGACAGTTGGAGACACAGGAAGCAGGAGCCACACTATCTGCAGCCTGCCCTTCACTTCTCTCTGCCAACCAACCTCACTTGCTAACTGTAATCCGTTCTTGCTTGCTCAGCCACCATCTTCTTGCTAGCCCCCATCTGCTGCTAGCGTAGCCACAGCAGTTATATTAGTGGCCAATGGCTCACTGGTTACAGCTGACGGCCAACTAGCCACAGCTGATGGCCATCCAATCACAGTTGATGGCCATTTACTACCCGAATGAGCATCTTCCACGTGAGGCTGAGAGTCTGGAAACTGTACTTCTGGCTCTGTCCCTACACCCCCATAAACCTGAGGCCCACACACACTCAGTGACTCATGAGCTAAATAAATGTTAATTGTTTGAAACAAACAAACAAAAAGGTGACACAAACCTTCTCATAAGAAAAGCCTCAAAACAGAAAATATTTAAATTCTCTTCACTTCCAGATTTTCTATTCTTCCAGATGAATATGAATCTTCTCTTCTCCCCCCACCTGGATGTGGTATTTTATTCATTCACTCGACGTTCTTTTTTTTGTTTCTTTTTAGTGTAAGGCACTTTGATAGACTTGGTGGGGGCACATGGTACAGGGCATAAGAAAACACAGAATTGATTTATAGTCTGGTTTGGGCAGAAAGGAAATAAGCCTGGCCAAATAAGTCACCGAATACATTTGAATTCAGACATGGGATCACTTTACAGCTGTGTGACCTTTGGATAGTTACTTAACCTTTCTGAGGTTTAGCTTCCTTATCTCACAAACAGAAATAATACCTGGCTTACAGCACGGGGTGGGGGTAGGGTGAAAAAAATTGCAAAGTTCTGTGCCCATGGGTCAGCATGACTTCCCACTTCCTGACTTTGCTGTAATCAGGTCAGGATCTCCTCCAGGAGTGGGGGAATCTTCCTTAATTTGGGAGGTTCCTTTGCTTTCAACCGTTGCTCACAGAAGAATCAGTGTGGGACCGGCCCACATGGGAATTTACCATTTTCCTATCAGCCTGAGAGACTATCTTTTGGGTAGGGCATGTAGAGAGCACACTGCCAATCAAGACTGATGTGAAGTGGTGATCTCTCCATGCCCCCAGAGCTACAAGTCACATCAGAGTGACTCTTGTTTGGTTTTCAGCCTTGGCTGGGAGACTGAGCTGCAAGGAATGCCTCTGACCTGGCATTCTGAGGTTCTGTCCACCTGGGGAGCCAGATCCTGAAGTAGGAAGCAAGTGGTAGTAGATGACTGACAGGGTAGGGTCTACGCTGAAAAATAATAATCAAATCCAGGCTTTTTTCCCCTCTCAGACAGGTCCGACCTCAACCAGAGAGCGCATGAACTAGAAAGAGCACACCGGAAGCTTGGGTCAGCTCTCATCTGGCATTTCAGCCTGGAACTTGGCACCCAGCGCAGGGCCACAGAGAAGGGGACCAGCCCAAAAAGCTGAGAGCTACTGCCTGGCTGTAGAACCCAACTAGTCAGTTACCGCATTGCCCCCATGCCTCAGTTTCTCCTTAGCACCAGGGTATTCATCTGTGAGAGGCAGATGGGGAAGCCAGATTCTGCAGGCAGCAGATGTCTCTAGAGTGGGGGCAGCAGTGACGTGAGCAATATCCTCATGGCTCTGATGGCCTTAAGGAAAACACCCCATAGAAACATCTCAGTTACTAACCATTGTCACACCAATAAATGTAATTTAAAAAACAGGAAAAGAAAAAGAAACATCTCGGGCAGGACTAGTTTGATCTAAGTTGAGACCCTATAGGGCAGATGCTTGAGAAATGTCTGTGGACTGATGGCCAAATCCCTATGTGTTGTCACAGGAGGGGGGTATGCGTACCTCTAGGCGGTTTGTGGCTGCCAACCGGAATATCTGAGTGACAGCTGGGAGAGGGCAAGGATGACCTGACCTGAAGTTGAAAGGACTAAAGCTAGAAATCAGTCAGCACATTTGGGTGGCCAACACTGTACCAAGGAGAGAAGGGAGAGACAGTGGAGGATGGAGACAAAGGGAGAAGCAGAGACGGGATGGAGACAAAAAGATAGGATCAGGAGGGAGAAAGACAAAATGGGAGGTAGAAGGGCTAAAACGTGAGTCTGAAGATAAACTAGAAATGGGAAAACACACAGTACGAGGCATCTTCGGAGATGAACAGAGCACGCTGGGTTAAAATTTTGTCTTCCTGTCTCCCTCATCAAACTAGGTTTTGAAGGCAGACACGAGTTTTAGTCATCTTTACATCCTCTGCGCTTAGTGCCACCGACACATGGGCACTGTGTTTGTTGAACAAATACAGGCAGGACTTGTAAGGTAAGAGGGCAGAGACATAGAAGACAGTGACCATGAGCTGAGACTTAGTCATGCTTTCAAACCCCCGCTCTGCCGTTTCCTAACTGCCTTTGAAGGACACACTCTCTCCCAGTTGAGAGTTTACCATATAAAGGTGTTGTGAGGATGAATGTCTGCGAAGCTCTTAGCAGACCGCCTGTGCAAGTTCCCAACAATGATAGTTACTGTCATTAGTGTTGTCACAGACAAGGGAGACAGGGACTTTGATAAATGGGCTGCATGAATAGCCTCCGATTAATAACTGCTCAGTCACTGTCGTGCCTTTCCTTTCAGCTACAGGTGTGGCCATGCAACTTGCTGGCATTGGCTGATGGGACACTAGTAAACTTGATGCAAGCAGAGGTGCCGAGACGTGAAAAAGACGGCCTGTTTCTGACTCCTTTCTTGAAACACTGCCAATGCAAGCTAGCCTGCTGGAAGGATGTAGGAGGCGTGGAGGATAGCCAAGGTATCCCAGCTGAGGCCACTGTCGATTAGCCACCTCCCCACCAACCTGCCAACTGTCACAGATGTGTAAGTGAGCCCCAGGGATATCAGCCAGGTCCACCCCGGTTCAGTAACCCAGAGGCTTAGGTGAAATAAGTGATTGCTGTTTTAAGTCACTAAGTTAGAGGACTTGTTACAAAGCAATAGCTAGCTGACACAGGGGCATGGTAGCCCTTGTCCTTTAAAACTGAAGGACAAATGAGAGAGAAAGTAATGGTCTGCCAAGTTTTATTTGTAGAGTCTAGTGAACTTGAACCAGAGAAAGCTGCAAAAAGTGGTTTGGAGAGTCATAGGGAAGGGATGCTAGAAGCAGGTCCCTTCACCAGACCCTGCGGAAGCCCTTCAAGTGGAAGACTGAGGACACTTAAGGCGGGTGGTGGTTGGGGACAAGTCCAGGCAGGCAGTAGCAGGGCTGTAATGGGGGAGCTGAGGCCTGAGGGGTAGGGCTGGCCCTAGCCTGGCCCCTGCAGGTCTCAGGCCCTGGGGTCATACACCCGCCCCATGAAGACAGGGAACCCGTGCTGACTGTCCCAGAGCAGAAAGAGGAAGGGTTGCTGTACTTCGAAGATCAGCAAACTGCGTGCCACAGAGATAGCCGAGGCTGCAGCCGCCTCCACTCCGCTCTCTGTAAGCTCCAGCACCGCCTGGTGCTGCATTGCAGAAACCTGAAGATCCAACGACTCCTCTGTCAGCCGGCACAGGTTGAGGTCGTAAGAGAAATCAAAGAATTCTAGGGCATAACCAGAGAAAAGCAATGAGTCAATGACCAGCCTGGAACCCTCAGCTGCTGGAGACATTTGTCCTGAATTTTCTGGGTTCATCCCAAGTCCCAATACCCTCTTCTTCCTCCTCCTTGCTTATCAAAAATATATATCACAACTTCTGGTCCAGTTCATGGGATCCTCTGCCAGTGGGCCCATCTTCACTCCAACCACCCCCTTCTTTCAAGTGGTGAGAGGCCTTGCTCTCACCCCCACACCTAAACCAGGAAAGTGATGTCACTGCTTGTCAACAATGACCTTGGAATGAGGTACTGTATCGGAAAGAGGTCATTTGTTATCAAATGAGGTAGGTCATATACAAGAGTGTGATATCATATACTGGAAACAAGATCATCTACTAGAAGGTCAAGTTCTTTAACAGAAAATGAAGTGATATATCTGGACATGAAGTCAAAGATCAGGAAGTGAGGCCAAAGGTTAAGGAATGGAGTCTCTGTTGCCTCTCCTAAACTCAGAAGCCTCCAGACCCTCTTGCCCAGATTGCCTCTTGCATATTCCTTGGAGTGGCTGAGTGTTGTGAAATGTCTCGGGGAGAAGCACCCGTGGCCCACCTTAGTCACCTGTTCCAGTGTCTGTCACAACGAACCACAGTGGAAACAGTCAAGGGAGCTGGTGTTCTGGCTCACTGCTGACGCGCTCCAGGGACCCTGGCTAGGTCATGTACATTTTCTGAGTCACTTCCTCAATGATCTCATGGGATAATAGCACCTGCCCCTCTAACTCACAGGACTGAGGGACAACCTGAGATTATGGATGCGAAAAATACTCTAGACGGTGCTGCCTTTTAGGGACCCCCCCGTCCTTTCTCCTCTGCCGGGCTGCCAGGGCTCACCCAGCTTCTCCATGACTGCCAGCATGTCCTGCTTGCTCTTCACTTTGATGCGGGGCATCATCAGGAGAGTGGCCTGGGGCTTGCTCATCTCCAGCTTCCTCATGATGGCCTTGAACACAGAGGGGGTGAGAGCCTGCTCCATGTCTTCAAGACGGTGTTTGATGTGCTGGGGCACCAGGATCACCAAGCTCAAGTTGTGGGTGAGCTGCAGCTGCCCCACCTGGAGAATAAGAGATGCACCTCAGTCTTCCTACCCTGTGTGTCCGGCCAAGGCTGACCTTCAGTCCGCTGCCCTAGTCTGTACTACTTCAGCAAGCAGCAGCCAGACCTAGGCTCCCGGGCTTTGCCATGAAATGGGGATGCCAGCTGGGTGAACAGTGCCGGTTGACTCCGTGCTGGTGAGACACAGAGGATGAACACAAGTTTCTGCTCACACCCTGACTCTGCTCTCGACCAGCTGTGTAATACAGGCACGTGATGTGATCTCTCCGAGCCCTGTTCCCGTCCTCTCAAGTGTGTTGTGCATAAAGTATATAACGTGTGAAAGGTGTCACCAGAGTTACTGGGTCAGTCCTTTTTAAAGACTTTTGATGGCTCCTCACTGCCTATGAGATTAAGTATGTATCTCTTAGTGTGACATTCAAGATTGTGTACAGGCTGATCCCAGCTTACTTTTCCAGTTTGCCATTAGAATGACTTTCCCTGATAGCCAGACAAAAGTGTGAGAAGTGCAGGACCCATGGGATGAATATAGGGGTTCTCAACCTAGGGCGAATTTGCCCCCAGTGGACATTTGGCAATGTCTAGAGACATTTTGGTTGTCATAGCTGTGGATGGGTAGAACAGGGGGCCACAGTGCTACTGGCATCTAGTGGGGAGAAGCCAGGGATGATGCTAAATCCTCCAACGCCCAGGATAGTACCCCGTAACAAAGAATTATCCAACCCAGAATGTCAATTGTGCCAAGGTTGAGACATCTTAGACTAACAGGATATGAGACTATCATGAAAAGGACATGATGATAGACATTGAGATGGCTGAGAAGCATCTAGACTACAGAATTCAACTGGGCAATGAAAAAGACCTTACATTGATACCCTCCCTCCATATACTCTGACTTAGAGTGATGGACTAAACATGCCGTATATATTCACTGTCCTCTGCCTTTCACATGTGCTGTTCTGGTTTTGTTCAACAGTTATGAATGGTCAAGTCACTGAATAGGGATGGATGAGCGGGTGGAAAAGTGCAGGAATGGTGAAAAGCAACCTCCTCCATGAAGTCTTCCCAGCTTCGCAGACTAGCACCCTCCAATTCATTCATTCATTCATTCATTCAGCAAACATATCATGAGCTCTTATTACATGTGGCATTGTTCTGAGAGCTGGGGATACTGCTGTATAAACAAGACAGGTAAGGTCTCTGTTCCCAGGGAGGGAGAGAGTATCTCAGGGAGATAGATAACATTGTAATCAAATAATTGCAAATGACATAATTTCAGATAGTGATAAACACCATGAATATACTAAAACAGGGTGATGTCACAGGGTGAGAAGGGGGGCTCCTTTAAGGAGGGGGAAGGCCCCTCCACCAAGGTGACCTGTGAGCAGACCAGGATGAGCAGAAGGAACAAGTGAAAATCTGAGGAAAGAAGGGTCTAGGCAGAGGGAAAGCGAAGGACAGCCCCCAAGAGGAAACAAGCCTGGCGTGTTCCCAGACATATCCTTTACTTCTCAGCCTGGAACGAAGTCACGCGTGTGTCTCCCATTGTTTTCTGTCTCATAGGTCTGTGTCTTGCTCTCCTAACGAGGCGAAATATCTGATCACTGGACATGAGACAATTTACTAACTAGAATCCTCTGGGCTGCATATTCTGTCTTCCCTCCCTCCCTCCGCATCCACTGAAATTACACTGTTCAATTTCTGCGAAGGAACTTAAGCCATTTAACACATGTGCTCGCGCATGCTTACCACATGTATACACACACAGATATACACACGTACACATACACATGCATGCTGTATATGCATGCATACACTAGATGCACAGCAGAAAAACACAACTCACTTTTTGCCATTCAACGCAGCAGAGATGAATGAAGAAACTTTAGAATCCTGCTTTCCAGCCTAAAATATACAATGTCTGCCTCGGCCAAGGCTGAAGAAGGGAGAAAGAGAAAAGACAGGGTGGAAATACAGAGGGAAGGAGTAGAAATGATGAATTAGTAAGGGTGCACCCCAAAGTGATGGGGCCATAGCAGAAGAGAAATCAGGACACTCAAGAGTGGCAAGAGCCAAGAACTTACCTTGGCCTTCAAAGTTGGGTCAGTGAAATGGGCCACTGGGTACTTCTTGCTGGTCATCATGGGAACTTTTATCACAGAGGATTTGTGATAAAAGGGCTCTGTCGTGGTTTTTGTGTGATCGAATGTTGTCTTCCACTTGGCTGGAGGGAAGGGGGGGTGGTTACTCTAACGCAGGTGAAGAGAGGAGGGAGAGCTGAAATACTTGTTCACAAGGGGTGGGACAGGTACCATGGGATCCAGTCATGGAACTTGAAGGCAGGAGGGGAGGAAGGACTCAGGAAGGGAAGATGACCTGGTCCAGGGCTCCCTTACCACTCAGGTAGATCGCGTTCAGGAGGACAAACTGGGTGTCGGAGGGCAGGTTGTCTAGTATCTGTTTGATCTTGTGGTTGGTCTTCTCTGCCACCCAGGTGTTGATGAGGTCCAAATTGTCATTACTGTCATTTCCCAGGACTCTGGGGCTGCTGCCATACAGGCTCCGAGAGGCGTTCACAAAGGCTTCCCTTATGGCCACGTCTGGGGGGGGTGGCGGGGTGGGGGACAGGTGGAGAGAAGGAGGCATGAGTCCCTTGAACACCCTCTCCCCTTCCAAGAGCAGGCTTTGAGAGGGAGCCTGTTTCCTGTCACTCTATGCTCACTCCAATGCACACAGCATGTTGGGGCAGAGGTCCAGCCCACCCCTCATAGCCGTGGCAGTGAGGCCCAAAGAAGGCAAATCCTGAACTGGGACAGAAGACAAGCCCATCCTAGGCTCTTGCTGCTGCTGCTTGCCATGTGACCATAGCTCAGCTAGATAACTCTGAGAGCTGAACTTCCGTTTGCCTGTATATTCCCTCTTCTTCCCTTCATTAAAGAGGGAACAGAGTCCGCTTCCTGGCCTCAGCAGAAGTTTGTAACCAGACTTCCTGGCTTTTGCTCTCCAAAGCCCAGGTCCACTAAAGACAATAGTGCTCGAAAGAGAAACTTTTCCTGGACTAAATAACTAACATTGAATGTAGCGGTATTTTCCACCAACCGAGCAAGACAGAGGATAAAGTTGATTTATAGCAAATAAGTAAATGCCAATGTTAATCAAATACATCTGAGCCATATTTTCCCAACTCTAAAAAGAGGGTTGTTGTTTTTTTTTAAGATAATGGGGTGATAGGTGAATTTTCTTTCTCTTTGCTTTTCTGTATTTTCTCAGTGTCTACAATGAAAGAGTATTGCTTTCCTAAGTTAAAAAAAAATAGACAGGAAAAAAATGTTTCCCCTTATTTAAACAGAGGGTAAGACTAGATCTGTAGGTTTCAAACCTTATTAAGCAGCAGAACTATGTTTTCAAATGAAGTCATGTCTGAAGCCCGTAATATAAAAGGGCTCTGGTGGAGGCTGGGCAGGAGCTCAGGGCCCAACTGGCTCCCTCTCCCTCTCACAGGAAGTGGTGTCCCCCCCCGCCCTTCAGCCCCCTAGTCCCCCACTCCCACCATGCATGACTCCCGAAGCAGCTTAACCTCAGAACCCTAGGGCTCTGGGGAACAAAATTTGAAAATAACTGCATTAGATCATTTGGGAAGTTTATTGCTCTTATTACCTACTTAATAATCTAACACATGTAAATGACAACAAATTGATATAATACCAAAAAAAGTACAAAGACTAGGAGCCCCAAGACTCCCCCAACCCAGATTAGCAAAAAAAATTTTTTTGTCTATAGCTTTCTAGCCTGAACTCGATCTATTCATGAACTTGTACTCTAAACAGAGTTGATGAATGCAAAAGACTTGCCCAAAGTCTCACCAGGGGAACTACCCAGCTCCTGGAGCCACTTGATATGTCTGCTGAGGCCCCTACCTGCTCTGCAGTCCATCCAAGATATATTAGCCTTAACTCCCTCTGTCCTCTTTCCCTAGTGCTGGGGCCCCTCAGAATCCCCTCAGGACCCCCTACTCAGCAGCTGCGACCCCTCCCTGGGCACTCACCTGGACTGTGGAAGATCTGAGAGACTGAGGTAAAGCCTGTGGAAGTGAAGGCCTTCAGGGCCTCATGGACACAGGTAAAATCCTTGGGGTAGGAGAGGACGGTCTCCAGGTTTTCCTTGGTGCTGTTCCCAGCCCCTACAACAAAGGGTAGAGATGAGGGGTAACTGCGGGAGGCGTGGGAGACCCACCATCCAGGACCAGTTTTGAGGGACCAGGCTGGAATGGGGGGTTGTTGCCTGCTCTGGAGGGGAATCACATTATCACCACAGATGGAAACATGGTCTTGGAAGACAATGGTTTCTATTCCACTCATCATTCAAAGCCTGGTCTAATCACTACTTCACATGAACTATTATTTAGTTGGTTTGGGTTTACACAGGTTCACCCTGTAGGCAGGGACGCTAGATCACTCACTATTAAGAGGAGACATCAGAGAATCATAAAAGACAATGGATGCTCAATACCCTTTCAGGTATTCATTATTAAATATTTATTGTACACATCTTCTGTACAGTAATAGATAAAATTGATTGAGCACTTACTTGGTTCCAGGCATTAAAGTGTTTCCCCTGTATGATGTCACTGAATCATAATAACCCTTTTACATAGGGATAATTACTATCCCCATTGTGCAGATGAGGAAACTGAGGTTTTAAGGGATTAAGTGATCTACTCAGTTTAAGACCACAGAGTTAATAAGTGGAGGATTGAAACAGGATTCAAGCCGCATCTTTTGGGCAATAAAGAAATTAACCCAAACCCATCAACTGAAATGTGTCTCCTAGGGGACACTTGGCAATGTCTAAAGACACTTTGGTTGTCATGAATGGAGCGGGGTGGAGGGTGGCTAGCAGCATCTAGTGGGTAGAGGATAAGGATGTTAGGATTGTGGGACTCCAGAAGAAGGGTTCTTATGCTCATTGTATTATTGTCTCTAGTAGCCTGCCTGGAATTTCCCCCTTGGAGTGACTGTCTCCAGGACTTGTAGCAATTTGTGCCATTCCTGGGGTAATTACCCCCGAGGACTTGAGACTGATCCGTCAGGAAGGCACAGAGATTAACATTTTTTTGACCTCCCACCAAGCCAGGCACTGGGCTGGCTATCTGCTTAACTTTCAGAGGTAAATACAACCCTCTCCATTGTTACACATGAGGACTCAGGCTCAGAAAGGTTAAGTGATCTACCCAAGGTCACACAGCGAGGAAGCAGCATTATCACAATTCTACTCTACCTCTGTCACTTTCAGTTTCATCTCCCTTATTGCCTTACCTTGAACAATGGGTGGCGGCTGGGACCTTGTTTTATATGTTCTCGTAGAGACTATAGGGTTTTATAAGCAATAGTGCCTATTAAATCATTGTTAAATGAAATAAATGAATGTTCAAGAATAAAAAGATTGCTCCTCCCCCCCAAAGGTAGCCCATTTTTACAGCTTCCTCACAGAGGCACAGCTTTGTGAGTATTTGGGTTGGGGAGAACATACAGCCTGGAGAGAACTCAGTCAGGTTCTTACCAAGCAGGACCTGAGTGAGCAGGCTAGCGATGCTGAAAGGGGAAAAAGCCATGTTGGTCTCAGCTTTCTTCACTGATGAGAAGGCGTGGTAGAGCTTCACGGAGAAATCCATCAAAGCCTCCCTCAATATGGTTTCTGCTGAATGACTCTCCAAGTCAGGGCAGGAAATGACAGGCCCCGGGCAGGGGGGCCCAATAGTGGGCTGGATAGTTGGTTGAATGGGTTCAGTGGTGGACTGGAGGCAGGACTGGGAGGTGGGTGGCACAGTGGTGTTGGCTGTGAGGATGGTTGAGTTGGTTGTCGGCATGGTGGTAGAGTTTACGGTGTGTTGAATGGGTAGATTCTTCAGTGTCACCTCCACAGTGTGTTGAGTGGGTAGATTCTTGGGGCTCTCCACGCTGTGCTCAATGGGTACATTCCTGGGGTTCCCTTCCTCTGAGGGGTTTCCTTTGCTTTCCCCTGGCAGGCTCTCTGGATCCATGGAGCTGTTGCTGGTACCATTCAGATTTGAGGAGGCTCTAGCCTGTGGTTCAAGAAACTGAGTTCCAGTTTTCTTTGAGGCACAGTCCGCTCAAACACTCAAAGCAAGAAGAGAAGGCGGGATGTGGACAATATCCCGTACCTGAAAATAATTCCTGAAAAAGCCTGGAGGGTGAAAGGCGTGTCCTGAAGCCACCACTACTAATTCCTTCAGAGAGAGGGCAAGGCAGGAGCAGGGTGGGGGTGGGGGCAGGGATATTCTCTGCGGAAGATGAGGACCACGCCGGGAGTCTGTTATTGCTGAGCAATTACTGCCATATAGGAAGTGGTTTCCCAAACTTTGGAGCTGAGTGTCAACAGCCATTTATCTATGTTCTTGCAATTTTTAAAAATATTTGCCCGTCTCGGCTTCCCTACCTGGCCAGTATAGTTATTTGAGCTTGTGGCCTTTGCCTTAGAACAATGATTTTTCATATTGTAGGTTGCAACCCATTAGTGGGTATTGAAAACAACGGTCATTCCAAAAGGAAGGAGGGAGGAAGGAAAGAAGGAAGGAAGGAAAAGGGGAGAGGAAGTGAAGAGGAGATGGGAGGAGAGGAAGGGTGAAGAAAGGAAGGAAAAGGGGAAGAAGAAATAGTATAGACCAATGGCTCTCAGAGACAACTTTGACCCCCAGAGGACAAGTGGCAATATCTGGAGGCATTTTTGGTTGTCATAAGGGAGGGAAAGGGATGGGGGGAGGGCGGAGATGCTACCGGAATCTAGTGGATAGAGGCCAGGGACACTGCGACATGTCCTAAGATGCACAGACAGCGCATCATAAAGAGGAATTATCCAGCCCCAAATGTCCACAGTTCCAGGCTGAGAAATCATGTATTATTCCATTTCACGGATCAAAGAAACCGATGCTGAGGCATATTAAGTAACTAGCCCAGGGTCTCACAGAAGCGGGAGGAAGAAGTAGGAGTCAAACTGTGGTCTGATTCTAGGTCCCGGCTCATCACTACATCACCTGCTGAATCTCAAAGGGCACTGCGGTGCCACCTTCCACACACATGAACACACAGGCCAAAGTAAGCATCCAAGTAAGCATCCAAGCTCCTAGGCTCAGCCTTTACCGCTGACCTCCCAGACCACCCGGACCTCTCCTTGCGATTAACCCCCACTCAGGCCCAGGTGTGTCTGCTGCCGCTCCTCCCCGGCTTTTCACAGGCTCCAGCCTTGGGAGAGCCTGTGTCTCAGCAGCCAACATCCTACCTCGCAGCTCAGCGTCCACAACAACCCCTTGCTTTTATATCACAAAATGCAGCCCATCTCCTTGCCCTCTTTGGTCCTTCTCCTTTATTCTCCACTTTACACATCAGGGCAGGCAGGGAGTCTCGGAGAAGTGACTTGCTAAGGCCACCACGGCTGGTGCGTAGCGGGCTAGGATTCGAACCTGCTTCCATCTGAGTCCCTACCCCACCCCCCACCCCTGCTCTTTCCACGCTCTCTACGAATGCCGCTTGCTCATAACTCTTCTCATGCTCCGGAGCCTAAAGGGTTAACCCTCAGCCCCCTCCACCCCCCACCCCCACCGCACGAAGGGGCCACTCACCCCGGCCAGCAGCAGCAGCAGGAGGGTCAGCGGGGTCAGCCTGGAGGCCATCTGGGCGGCGACGTCAGCCCGGACCTGCGGAGCAAGCCTGCGTCGAAGCCAGCTCCGGGGCTCAGCGGGCCCCCACCGCGGGGCCCGCCCCATTCCATTCCCGGCCCTAGACCCTCTCAGCGAATGCCGTCCTCCTCCCTCTCCCGGCCACCTCCTCCCTGGCTCCTCCCTCTGTTTTGTTTTCTCCAAACCGCTTCCCTTTCCCGGCACCCGCTGGCCCTGCCTTTCCCCCCAGGCCCGGTCTCCGTCCATCTGTTCCATCCTGGGTGTCCTGCTTTAGCCAAACAATGAGGCCAGAGGCTGGGGGAGAAGAGGTGGTCCAGAGGGGGTTGGGCACGACAACCTTGGAGGGGAGAGGGGACAGGAGAGGAGAGGGGGGGCAGAAGTCTCAAGTGGAAGCAAGCCTATAGAGACTGCAGAGATAAAAGGGGGCGGGAAACTGGGGGAGGGAAAGAGAGAGATGAGGAGACCCCCACCCCCACCCCCCCAAGAACCAAACCTGCTCCCAACTCCTGGTCACTGGGCAGCTTCAGTGCAGACTGAGTGGATAGTCCCACGGGGTCAGGGAGGGTGGGGTGTGTGTGTGGCTGGGCGAGGGGGGAGCGGTTGTTGGTTTTCGCTATTGGCTGGCCTAGGACACTGCCCAGTTACAAATTAAGGATGATTGATCACTGGTGTGAGTTCCCGTAAATCACGATGGGTCGGATCCCTCCGTGGGGCTTTGGGGGTCGGGCCTGGGATTTAGCCCGGAGTCTGGAGGGTGGGGAAGCTTGGGTGAAACTCTCAGCTTTACACAATGAAACTCATCCCCCGTCTTCATGGGCCGTGATAAAAAACAGCACAGGCTCAAGGTGTGCTCCACAGTACACAAGCAGCCAGCTTTTCGGGATTTGCTCGTCTCTGATGATTTTCCAAGTAACCCTTTGGAAATAGGCCTCATTGTGCCCATTTGACACTTAAGAAACCGAGCCTTGGAGCATTTCGTGTCAGGTTCATGATCACACTCACTTGGAGATAAGCCTGGACTGGACCTAAACTCCTGAGGTCCTAACCTGGTCCCTGCTCTCCATTGTGTGCACTGTGGGTGTGCTGCTTCTCCTCTGGGCCACCTGGAATCGTGGTTCTTTCCCTGTAAAATACATGAGTCCCAGGCACCCAGCCCAGCAAGCATTAGCCTTAAGTAACAAACAAAACAAAACAAAAATCCAGAAAGCTGGGGTGTGTGTGTTGGAGGGAGCAGTAGCAGTGGTCTGGGAACCAACACACCTGGCTGTGAGACCTGGCCTCCTGTGTGACCCTGGCAAGTTCCTTTTCCTCTCGGCACCTCTCCTTTCAGGGTTGCCAGATAAAATACAGGAAGCGCAATGAAATTTGAATTTTAGATAAATAAAAAATGATTTTTTTGAAGTATGTTCCATGCAATATTGGGACATACACACAAGCATTTTTTTGGTCATTTATCTGAAATTCAAATTTAACTGGGCATTCAGTATCTGATTTACTAAATCTGTCAATCATAACTCCTTTGAAAAACAAGACGGTCTCTGATGACCTAACACAGCTCTAATGTTTGTGATCTTCTCACTGCTGGGCCCGTCCTGTTTGGGACATTCAGGAAAGTTGGCTGCTAGCACCGCTACTCTAAGGTACTGACAAAGGGCAGAAGTGAGAGAGGATGTTTGTATGTCTCCTTGGGGGTCTTTGGAAGAGACCCATAAAGACGCTACACCTGCTTTGCGGGTGCTTCATTCCCTGTGGCCACTTGGGAACCTCCTAATCTATGGGGAAGTTTCTTCACACCAGCGCCCTGTGAGGAATAGAGGGACGAAATAAAATGGAGTCACTGTAGTCAAGCTGCTAAGTTACTAAAATCAAGTAGGATGAGGTACAAGGAAATGATGCTATGCGTGTTTTAACCAGCCTGGGAACTTACATTTTTGAACCTGCCAGTCCTGTGTCAATGCCTGGATATACATCAAAACTCCAGATAACCTTCTGATTATTCCCCAAAGGACTCACGTATCCAGACCACCTGGCATCCATCATCCAGACTGACATCTGACTGATAACTGTCCTGGACCAATCCTAGGGCTAAGTAAGAATGCAGGTCTGGAGGCGGCCAGTTAGCTCAGTTGGTTAGAGCTCAGTGCTCTTGACAACAAGGTTGCTGGTTCGATCCCCACATGGCAGAGCTGCACCCTCCACAACTAGTTGAAACAACTACTTGACTTGGGGCTGAAGGGTCCTGGAAAAACACATTTAAATACATAAGTTTTTTTTTAAGAAAAGCAGGACTGATTATTCTCAAGAAGGCACTTTTTACTATAAGAACTCAACTTTTCTTTTTCCTTCAGAACACTTCTGGGTTTTTGCCTAGCTGTGAGCCCAGAGTGCAAACTCTAAGATTCTTAAATAAATCTTTATCATTTATTTCTAGCCAAAGCTTCCAGACTCTTTTTGGGTTCATTTGACACATGGTTGGAGCAGCTGCAGACACAATACCACTTCTCTATCTCCAGGGCCCAAGCTGAGGGCCTCAAAGGCACATTGAGCTTGTGGGTTCTGGATAATGGGTCAGCCAAAGAAAAAGAAGGTGGTGGAAAACAACCTCACTTATCCTCTTATTAATTCTCATGGCACCTATGACATGAGTCCCATCTTAAAGGAATTTTTTTAAAAAAAATGAGATTCACAGAAATTAACTGATTCACTCACCCAACACAGCTAGTAAGTGACAGAGCCAGGATATGGACCAAGTCTGTTTGACCTTGCAATCCTGTATTTACCTCTATAAATTACTGGCATATGCCAAGGGCTAGCCTAAAGCAGGCAGCAGAATGAACATCCTGTGCCCAGCTGCAGGAGTCTGACGCTCTATGGACCAAAATCTCAAGGTGGACAAGGCCCAACTGGGAGGTTTTCCCAGCCTGTGGTTCTACCTCCACCAGCCATCTTTGCTCTCTGGCCAAAGCCGTCCCTGCTGTCTTGATATTTAGAAGGTTCTCTGCTTTGTGCAGACTCTCCTGCCTGAAGAAGCTGGAGCTGAAGCTGAGGCTCTCCCTGACTGAGACACTAGCACTTTTCTGCTGGAGGTTGACTTAATTGAAGTGTGTGGAGAATTTCTCCCTAGTGTGGGTGTTCAGATAGTCAATCAGCTTCGGGTTGTGAATTCAGTCCGTCCCCCACCCCTGGGGACAGGTCTAGGGTTTCTGTGCCATGAGAACCTTCCCTCTGGTGGATGAGGGGGATGATAAGCCCACAGGGACCTCTTCCCCTGTGTTGTAGAGGGGCTTCTCCCCTCTGTGAGTTTCCTGGTGTTGGACAAGGTTCAAGTTCTCACTACAGCTCTTTTCTGTACTCAGAGCATTTTATCAGGTTTCTCTCCCACGTGTGTCCTCAGATACTGAAAGATACGAGTGACTGTGGGTCAATCTGTATACCTACAGTTTCTCCTCTGAAGAAAAATTATACAAAACTTGGAAATCAGGCAAAAGAATCAGGGGCAACTGGTTTTCAGAACACAGAGCATCATTCAAGTGCTAATGTTCTCAGTTCCCCCACAGACAGGACGCTGGTACCACCCTGGATGCAGAGAGAAGTTGATTAGTTACAAAGAATGCCTTGGCATGTGGGGGCTAAAAAAAATAATAGTTCTCCTCCCACCTTCTAAGTTCTTCTAGCTGGGCTAATAATCAAATTCACAGAGACAGATTACCAGGAGAAAATCAAATATTTAATGCATGTGCATGGGGAATTGACATAGGCATGAAAATGCCAAAGGCACTGAGGCAACATTGGGTATATATGACATTTTTGGACAAAGGAGAAAAGTGGGGGACGGGATATTAGATTTCAGAAGTGAGAATGGGTGGTTTACAGGTAGTTGAGGATAAGCGGAACATACATGGCAGACAAATTCTTCTGGGCAACTCAGAAACAAGAGGACACAGGGGGTATCTAGTTAACAGGCATGGAGTCTTCCTGACTGATGCTGGGGTGAATTTTCTTGAGGTGATTAAGCCAAGGCTCCCTTCCTAAGGCAGGTTTTTCCGGTCTGAATCTTTTGGGCAGGAAAGACAGAGAAGGTCAAAGGTTCTTTCTGAGTCTTTTGTTTCTTAATAAATAGCTTAAAATCAATATCCCAAAAAGCAGCTTCAGGGTGGAAAAGTTTTGGTTCTCTTCAGGCATTAGGGCTCAATCCTCTTTTTAGTACCCTGGCTGAGAAATATCATTCTAGAGGAATAATTTTTTTTACTTCTTACTTACTATGGATCAGGGCCCAGAGTCGATAGTGTCAGATGTTGGCCTGGCAAAATAGGTAAGATGAAAATATTTTTTGTCTGGTAGAGATGAGAGTGAAATGGAAACATTTGGAAGAGACAATAATGATAACCACAAATTTATGGTCTTATTGGGCAGTAGCCAATTTAGTAGCTAATTTAGCTTTGTTATTCTAGCATTCTTTTTTCCCTGAGTACACACACACACAACACACACACACACACACACACACACACACACACACCAGTTTCTTGCATCATTCTTTGAACCAGCTTTGCCATCCTGATGTTTGTCTCAATGTTCTCACTGTGTATTTGTGTGAGAATGTTTCTACCATTCTGAAAACTGTGGTTTGGCTTTCCCTTTTGTGGGGTTATGGATGCTTTGTAAGTAAAGATGCACTGAACCTTGTCTCCTATTTCCAACAAACATAGTCCTTTCTGGGGGAAGGCACAGGTTTGGAAGCCAGGAGTGAAGGAACTGTGGGGGTTCTTGCACCCCTGACATCTTCACTCATTGCTTTTCTCACCAGCCTGTCTCACATGGGCTCTTTCCTGCTCAACTTTCCAGGGACCTAGGCTTCCTGGGAACCCACTAGAAAATCTACATTCACAGGACCTTTCTGCTAAAGACCCTCTTCTCAGATATTAGCACTCCCATGTCCATTACAGCACTATTCACAATAGCTAAGATGTGGAAACAACCTAAATGTCCATCGACAGATGGATGGGTAAAAAGAATGTGATACGTATATACAATGGAGTACTATTCAGCCTTAAGAAAGGAGGAAATTCTGCAATATGAGACAACATATTGGACCTTGAGGACATTACGCTAAATGAAATAAGCCAGACACAGAAAGACAAATACTATATGATTCCACTCATACGAGATACCTAAAACAGTCAAATTCAAAAAGTCAAAGATTGGAAGGGTGGTTACCAGAGGCTGTGGGGAAGGGGAGTTCTGGGGAGTTATTAATCAACAGGCATACAGTTTTAGTTAAATAAGATGAACAAATTCTAGAGATCTGCTGTACCATATTGTACCTATAGTCCACAATAATGTACAATTAAAATTTGTTAAGAGGATAAATCGCATGTTGTGTTCTTATCAAAGTAAAATAAAACTGTCCCTCTTCTTTTCATCTTCCCTCAGTCTTCCAGTAGGAGGCGGGTGGCAATGAGAGACAAAGACAGGAATTAGATTGAAATAATTTTTCAGACACAAACACCCTGAAACCCACACTCACAGCCTATTTGAAGACCCTGGAAGGCCAAGGAATACCAAACTCTCCTGGGTAGATCAGAAGCATGCAATGACTCCTTGTGAGTGTTCTAAATGGGCTAATTTTATATAAGGAAATTTTATATTATTCTGTCAGCGGTATCACTACAATGTCACATACGTGTTTTGTAAAAATTTTCAGACAACGCAGACATTTATGAAAGGAAAAGTTATTCCAAATAGAACTGCTGGTAATAGTTGCAAGTGTATTCTTCCAAACTCTCTTCTCCATTTATAAAATTGTATATGCTTCTCCCATACACAGAATTATTACTCTTCCACAATTTCTTTTCTTACTTACTTAAGTATCACAGGCATTGTTCCATGTCATTACAGGCAGCTCCATCTCATTCTTCCTAATAGCTGCATAGTATTCCATTGTATGGCTGTATCACAAAGTATTTCTTTGATCTCACAGTGAGAGATATTTAGGGTGATTTCCAAGCCCCCTAACTCCATGCAGGTTCCAGAAAGGTCCCTTTTGCCTGCCCAAGTCTATACTTCTCATTCAGCAACTTACCTGGGTTCTCTGCCACATTTCTGTCTCTGACCTTTGACTCCAGCTCTCTGTTGCCACCTCTTTGGATAGAAAACCCAGGTTTGGACTATTTACTCAGCTGTGAATGTGGTCCCTTTCAGATTGTGATTTCTTGTTTTGAATCTTGTTTTGAGATTATCTATCTATCTATCTATCTATCTATCTATCTATCTATCTATCTTGAAAAAGAGAGAGAGAAAAACACAGGTCAGTTTTTGTTCTCGTCAGGCCACCAAAGTCCACTGATTTATATGTATATATGTATGTACACACGCGCACACACACACACACCCTGTTGGTTCTGCTTTGCTGGGTCTCTCTAATACAGCCCTAAACTGAAGGCTCAGTACTATGTGCTGCCTTGACAACCAGTGAAACCAGAAGGGCCTTGAATGACCTCACTGCAAGTCCCTCTCCACTTTGCTCCCTTGGATAAGGTCCCCAGACAAACAACATTCCTTATCTAGAGGACCAGGCAGAGCTCCTGCTTACCTCTGCTCAGTGGGTTTTGGTTCCCTGCCAGCCTGCAGAATTATTCAAACAAGCCCATCACGTGCATCCTCCCATGGGAGCCAGGGGGCACTAGAAAGCCTGCATCTCACAGCCCTGGTTGCTCACTCTGTTCCTGAGTGCAACCTCCATGTGGCCCTGTGTGGCATGTGATGTCCTCCTCCTTCAGGATGTGAGTTTGTGTGACTAATACGCTGCTGTTGATCTCATCTGTCTAGTGGCAGGTGTAGTGCATTCAGACATCCTCCTAACTCCAGGAAAGGAATCCCTTCCTCACCCATGGAATGAATAAGAGGTCTTTAAAATGAAAAGTTACTATTCCATCCAATTCTCCCAACACCTGATATTGCCATAATTTAAACTTTAGCCTATCTATTGATATCTCACTATGGTCTTAATTTTTATTTCCTTTTTTTCCTTAAATTTTTATTTCCTTGATTACTAATGAGATTGAGCATTTTCTCATGCTCATTGTCCATTTGGAGTTTTTCTTTGGTGAAATGCCTTGTGGCAGAAACCGATTAGCTGTGTTCATCAAAGTGGTTTCCTTTTTCTCCTGGCCATACAGTTAGACTGCATTTCCCATCTTCCCTTGCAGTTATGTGCGTATGTGGCTGAGATCTAGCTAATGGAGTGTGGGTGGAGGTGGCATGGGCCATTTCAACGCCAAACCTTGAAAATACTCCCACACATAGAAACTCTCTTTTCTCCTCCATCTCCTCGCTGGATGTGGATGTCCAGGATGCCTTTGGAGGCCACATGTTGAAGATAGGTGAGTGTCTGTCAGCCTGGGTGCCCGAGTGACATTGTGGAGCAGAGCCTCTTCTGATGGGAAACATCAATTTTGGATTTTACCTGAGCAAGAAATAAACTCTTACAACTTCCATTTGTATGTGGCACTGATATTTGGGAGTTGTTTGCTATGGCTTTAGTCTACCTTAGCTGATATTTCTCCATTGGGACCTTTCTTTTGATTTAGAATTCTTTTTGGATACAAGTCTTTTATCAGTTATATATGTTGCAAATATATTCTATCCTGTGGTTTGCCTTTTCATTCTATTCTAAATGCTTTCTTTTGAAGAACAAAAATTCTTCATTGCAATATAGTCAAATTTATCACTCTTTTCCTTTATGATTGGTATAATTTTGCATTTGTTCATACAGCTTTTCCATCTGTGGTTAAGAATGTATTCTCTTGTTTTGTTACCTAAACTTATTTTGGGGGAAAGGCTTTCCTAGTTAGGTTCACAATCCACCTGGAACTGATTTTTTTGTATGGGTGAAGTAGGGGATACAACTTCTTCTTCTTTTTCTTTTTTTTTTTTTTTGTTTCTGTGTGGATATCAAATTGTGACAGCATCATTTATAAGTTTTGATATCTGGTACACCAAATCCCTCCACTTTTTTCTTCTTCAAGAGTATTTTGGTCTTTTTGATCCCTGCATTGCTATATGTATTTTAGAATCAGTTTGTCAGGTTCCACAAAATAAAACAAACAAAAATACTGTTGGGATCCTGACTGGTATTACTTTACATCTATAGATTTGGGGGAGGGAAAGACTTGACAACTTCACAATAGTAAATCTTCTAATAAGTGAATAGATTATAGCTTTCCAGTTATTTGGATCTTCTTTAACATCTCTCAATATAGTTGTATAGTTTTCTCTGCAGCTGTATTCCACTTGTTTTTGTTCATTTTTATTCCTGCTACTTGATATATTTTATGTTATTAAACACAGTTTATATTTTACTTTTATATATGTATATTATTAAAAATCATTTTGTGCCCACTTTCCCCTTTCTTCTGTGTGTATATCAATGCCTCATTTTATCACTGTCCTAGCAGTCTTAGATGTTGTATGTACTTCTTAGTTCCAGGTACCCTGAATTTGGTTAGGTTAGGGTCTTCAATCTTAGATCCTATTAATAATTTGAACCCTCTATTTCCATTAAGTTTCAGTGTGTGAGGGCTGAAGGTGCTAGATTACCCGTTCATCCAGAGAGTCTAGGGAAGATAGATCTTTCCCTATATCCAGGGGATTAGCAGGTATTTCAGTAATAGCTCCAGAATATATCCAGAATCCACTCACTTCTCTCCCTCTCTTGGGCACGACTCCAGTCTAGCCACAATCGTCACTCACCTGAACCACTGAATAGCCTCCTAACTGGTTTCTGTGCTTCCACTCTGCCCTTTCCATGCATTCTCCATTTCACAGCCAGAGCTGCAAAAGTGTAAGTTGGTTTTCCATGGGCTTTTTCTCCACACTTATAATAAAATCTAAACTCTCTAGCCTGGCCTATGAGATTGATCCAAGCTGACCTCTGCCTCCATCCAACCTCCTCTTGTATTGTTCAACTTCCCTTATTCCATCTCCCTGCCTTTGACAGTTTATAGAAGATGCACGCTCTTTCCTGCCTTTGTTCTTGCTGTTCCCTGTGTCGGGATTGCTTCTTCACCGACTTTCTGCTTGTCTGGTTCATCCTTTAGGTTTGAGCCTTTAAATGGCCTCCTCAGAGAAGACTTTCTGAACACCCTCCCTATTTTTCTCTACCAGAGTGTCCCTTTGGTTTTCCTCATCACATTTATCACAAAGCGACAATCGTTTTGTTTGCTCATTGTTCGCTTGATTATTATTTGTCTTCCCCACTAGACTGTGAACCACACGAGGGCAAGACACCATGTTTGTCTTCTTCACCATTCTATCCCTGGTGTTACCAAACTAAGAGGGGTTCATATGCCTGAGCGCTTCAAAGGCAAATGACACACAAACAAGGGTTTACAGCAAAGAAAGTCAAGGTTTATTTAAGGAACCAGTACCAAGCCCTAGATACAGGTAAGCCGGTGTTCAGACCTGGCTCTTTGGCTCTCCGATAGTGTGTAGGTTACAGATTCTATGGGGCAAAGTCACAAGATACCGTGGGTTAGGGGTTCGGGATCATGTTGGGAGCTGATTGGTCGGAGGTGAGGTAAGGGTAATGAATCATTTCTTCAGATCTTCAGGACAGTTCTGAGGTCTTTTCCGGTCTCAAGAGAAAGTAGGGAACAACCACAGGGTTGTTCCACCTTAGGGTTCAGAAGCTGAAACATAACTTACCTTATTTCCCTGAAAATAAGACCTAGTCAGACAATCAGCACTAATGGGTCTTTTGGAGCAAAATTTAATATAAGACCTCGTATTATATTGTTATATTATATTATATTTATTATATTATATTATATTATATTATATTATATTATATTACCGGATCTTATCGTAAAATAAGACCGGTCTTATATTAATTTTTGCTGCAAAAGACGCATTAGAGCTGATTGTCCCGCTAGGTCTTATTTTCAGGGAAACACGGTAGGTCAAGATGTTACCATTAGCTGCCAGAGGCTGGACCTTGTGACCATTAGTCAAGTCAGGGCTACTGTCTTCTGCTGCCCTGGGGGTTGCTGATTATGTGGGAGACAGGCTAGGTCACTGCGGGTATAGAGAGAGGGAGAGGGATATGATTTCTAGAGCTAGGATTTAAAACTAAATTGAATCAAATTCCTAAGGACCCTTGATTTCACCCGCACGTTGTACTATGCTCACCATCTAGAAGATATTCGATAATATTCATTGAATAAATGGATGCATCCTGCCTAAGCTAAGACAGAAGTCTGAGGGCAGGGACTCCTAGATGAACCACTGAGAATCTCCAGTGATTGTGTGTAATGAGTAATGACAACGTGTACATGTTGTACATATCTGAGAGAGGAGATAGGTGAATTACTCGGGAATGAACCCAATACAAAAGTTCTTCAACCATTTAGAGGCAACTCAGAATTCCCATCAGTTGGTCCCTTAACAATTCTATCTTTTGGATCCCTCTCCAGCTTGCATCTGAGTAAGTGAAAGGAATAAGAATACTCACAAACAGGAAGAGTGGGTGTTAAAAGAAGCACACCAATTGCAAACTTGGTCCCCTGCAAACTTCTGTGTGGCCGGGGGCTAACGTGGGGTAATGTAGGGATGTCCTTGTGGTTTAGTATCAGAATTCTCGCCTGCCATCTGAAAGGCTCAGATTCCACTTTTGGTCCATGCGACTTCCTTTTAGCCCACCACTTGACACACAGCAGAAACTCAATAGATACTTGTTGAATGAGCAAGGTCTTTGATGTTGGCCATGAGGGACACAGATGAAACCATCCCACTGTGCCTCCTAGCAGTTGTTTTCTCCTACACATCCCTTCCTACAGGCACTTCTGACAGCTGCTACCAGGGTAATGGTAGTGCCTGTTGACTTCCTCTAAAGAACTGATCAGGCTAAGAGAGGAGAGACAGAAAAGTGTTCTATGGAGGTAGGGGTGAACCAGGGGAGAGAAAGCTCTCCCTCAAATTGCAGAGTAACAGCTGTGCCAGGAGCACAGTAATTCAAGTCCAGGGCATGTTCTTCATCCCAGCCCCACCCCCACACTCCCTATATTTCAGCCATGTTTTTCTTGTCACTGTTAGCCCAGGGTTACTCTCATTTTCCTACTAAAAGTACTGTTTTATTTTATTAAATAAATAGAAATTTAAACATGAACATTAGTTGCCTACATTTACATGCGTGCTACAGGAAAATGATCTTTTGGTAAAAATTTTTAAATATTACTACTAGGGCTGGATTGATGCATTCTATCCAACCCAAATGTATTCTATCATTGCTTAACTTCACCCCTGGGTTAACTCCGTCAGCCTAGTATTCCTTTGGGATTCAAACTGTAACTTAACCTATACATGTAGACTAGTGGGTTACCTAGCATAGATTAACCCTTGTTTAGAGTTTATAACTTTGCCTCCAATAACCTGTAAACCCATTTAGATCATTCTAAGATTTATAAGGTTTGTGTAATGTTATCTTGTAATTTGCTGAAAATTTCACGGAAAGACCAAAACTTAGTCAGATGTTTATCCATACCTACACCATCCCTGATATTGATGGAAAACACTAGAACTGTTTTTCAGCAATAAGCTCAGGTTGTTTTGCAGGACGAGGAGATAAACCAGCTGAAAATGCTTGGGACCAGTTGGAGCAACCTGAAAGACGCTCCAGTGAACTCCATATGAACTTTCCTCATTATACCCTCATTATAATACGAAAATCTCCACCTGTAGTGAAAATTCCCGCCATTTTTGAACATGTGATATATGTATAGCCATGTTTCCTGACTGCACATGTGCTGAAATGTCCCCACCTATACATGCTGTCATGAAGTCTATGTATGGTTTCCCTAATAAAGATGTATTCCAGAGTGGTCAGTTAGCTCAGTTGGTTAGAGCGTGTTGCTGATAGCACCAAATTTGTTGGTTCGATCCCCAAGTGGACCATTGTGAGCTGCGCCCTCCTTAAAAAAAAAAAAAAAAAAAAAAAAAGATGGGTTCCATGTTTTGATTGAGGACACACTGCTCTGGATCCCTAGTGTGTCCTTGTTGCTGGCTTGCAATAAAGTGCCTTCTCATAAAACCATCTCGGAGTTGTCTCTGGGCTGGCAACTACTGAGCATTCAGACTCCGTTTGGTCTGGTTACAAAACCTGGCCTTTTCATTTAGTCAGAAGCTCCCTAGGGCTTTTCATTTAGTCAGAAGCTCCCTAGGGCTTTTGTGGGCCTTTGTGGGCCACGCTTCAGGCCACAGTGCAGCTCGGGCTAGTGGCAGAAGCTCCTAGCTCACAGAACTACACTTTCATCTTCCATCGCCATTCTAATTTCCAATCCAGATAACGGACCCTGAAAGCTGACCGGAAAAGCTGGCACATTAGTGGAATCAGTTCTCCTGCGAGGTCTCTGGACTCTCTCCTCAGCCTCTTCTCCATTAGGCAAGAATGGAAAAGTGAGAGAGAACAAAACCCTGGGGGGATGGAGTAGCCAGGGCCCCTTCTTTTCACCTCAGGATGTGTCCTCTGATGAGGATATGGTTACCTGGGTGACAGGAGTCAGTCCTCAGGCCTTTGAAGAGGCCCCTGAGACAGAAGACTAATTTACTTTTCTTCAAAGCTCCCTCATTTCTTTATTATTATTAACAAGGTGCTGCCACGTGGATTTAAAGGGACTTTGTAATTTCTTGGCCTTTCTGAATGGTTTTTAAGGCAGTGTTCTAATGGAAACAAAACCCAGTTCTAAAGTCATTTCTTTGTGGGTCCTGTAGGAAGTCGACTCCCCAGGCCTCAAGGCTTGGCAGCAGGGGACTGTGGGGTAAGTCCCACATCTCTGTGCAGGTCTAAGGCCAGTAGAGAAAGGGACCTTCCATTCCCAGAAGTGTCCTGGAGGAGCTCAGGTACCTCATTACAAGATGTCCTGAAGGGTCCTGAAGGTTTAGGAATTCCAGTCCTGGCTTCACGAGGCTTTATATTCCTAGACCTCAGTCTCCTCTTCTGTAAAATGGACGGTTTTCATTTTTGCTATATTCTCACACACCCCTGTACTATTATGTACTTTCATATTTGCTGTGGACTGAGTTGTGTCCGTTCCCCGTCCCCCCCAAGTCATATGATGAAGTCCTAACCTGCAATGTGATTGTATCTAGAATAGGGTTTTTAGGAGGTAATTAAGGTTAACTGAGGTTGTAAGGGTGGGGCCCTGATCCAATAGGACTGTGGCTTTATAATAAGAGGAATACACACACACACACACACACACACGCACACCCCATCCACGTGAGGACACCAAGAGAAGAGGCTGTCTGCAAGCCAGGAAGACCGGCCTCCCCAGAACTTGGCTATGCTACTCAGACTTCCAGTTGATACAGGAGAGTTAGCATGTCCCTAGGTAGACAGGGAGGTCCCTAGTGGAATAAAGAAAAGACAACCATATCCTAAAACTTCAGGTTCAGAAATCACTCCTTCGCTTTATCACTCCTAGGACATAAAGAAACAAGGTCCTGAGATTAATCATAAAATTCCTTTTGGCCTGACAAATGGAGCAGATCTGATAGATAAGAGTGAGTTACGTTGCTAATTCCTTTAGGATGGGCAAGCAGAACAAACCTCAAATTTCATTAGAAGGCGCCAGTTCCCTTCTTCAAACAAGTTCCCTTCTTCAAACAGCTCCCCTTCCCCAAGCAGGCAAGAGAAGGTATAAAAGTAAGAGCTTTTGCCTCAGTCAGGGGGCACCCCCCATTCGGACCCCTTCCAGCTTGGAAGCTGCAACCTCTTCTCCTGCCTCTAATAAACTACCTCTTTTTAAAACTGTTTGCCTCTCCCTGTGTTTCCATTCTTCGGCTTCACGAGACACGATCCGGGCCCACACTCAGAAACTGCCGGCAGATCCAACATCACCTACATCACAGTCTCTAGAACTGTAAGAAAATAATTTTCTATTGTTTAAGTCACCTACTTTATGGCATTTTGTTATGGCCGTCCGAGCTGACTAATGCAATATTGTTTAACGGACTCATTTTGTTTACTTAAATACACTTATAGTATAAAAAGGAAACTTGACATCGCCTCTGGAGATGGAAAATCGGTAGCCCTCACTATCAATAGAATGAATCAGGACCCCCCAGACACAGGGCCTCAAGCGCAGAATATTTTGAGGGGCCTACGAAAAATGCTTTAATTTTAATTTCTTTAAACATTTACAGAAGAAAAACTAACTATAATAATGAATCCATCTGGATTTTATTCATATTTATACCAATATAGTCATGAAATGTAATTTTTAATCTTTTTTTTTTTTTTTTAATGAAGAAAGGGGCCCCCAAGGTGAAAGTGCCTAGGGCCCCTGAAAGTCAGAATGCAGCCCTGGAATGAATGTACCTATAAAAGAAACGCCAGGAGGAATTCAGTGCGGGAGAAGAAAGTCTAATAGTCATACTGAATTGAGATAGAGAAGGACGACAGCATATTAAAATTGATAACCAAATTTGTCATTTGACTAAATTGTTACTGAAGCAGGTTAGTTAGCATGGTTGGTTATTTAGACAGGAAGGTCCCTGGTGGAATAAACAAAAAACAGCCATATCCTGAAATTCCAGGTTCTGGAATATCTCCTTCACTCCAGGACAAAGATATGAGACTGCGCCTTGAGGTTAATAAATTATCTCAAATCCCTTTTGGCCGGACAAAGGAGCAGATCTGATAGATAGGAATGGGTTGGTTCGTTAATCCCTTCAGGATGAGCAAACAGGACAAACCTGATAGATGAATTCCAGTAGAAGTCTCCAGCCCCCTTCCCCAAACAGGCAAGGGAAGGTATAAAAGTAAGAACTTTTGCCTCAGTCACTGGGCTTCCCAGTTTTGGGTACCCCTTCCCGCTCGGGAGCTGCAACCTCTTCCCCTGCCTCTAATAAACTATCTTCCTTTAGAACTTTTTGCCTCTCCCTAGTCCGTGTGTCCATTCTTGGATTCAGGCGACACGATCCCAGCCCACACCCAGAAACTGTCGACAGATCCAACATCATTTACATCATTACTTCAGATGAAACTTGTTTTACTTTTCCTGGAGTTTTCCTGAATATTGTTTTCTGTAGAGTTGCTTTTATACAGATTATTTAGCAAAGTTCAGGTTTCAGAGAATTGATTTGGCTCAATAAGTTTAGGTTCTGCTGTTTTCCACCTTTCTATCAATAAAACTTATGGTATTATAAAAGCAAAGAAAGAAATATGCTGAACAAAGCTATCAGATTTTAATTACATTCAGTCCCCTAACTTAGTCATTCTAACACAATTATTCGATTTGAGGTGGTTGTTCTGGTGTGTCCTGAGCTTTGTGTGATCTGCCTCAAGGCTATGATCTGGGCAAGCAGGAGAGACACTCTGTTCTGTATCATGTCAGGAAAAGTGCCTTTTGGCTATGTTTAAAGGACAGGACCAACTTTAGGTTCCCTAAGGAGCCAGCTATAGAAAGCTTAGGACACTGCTGTCTTGCAGGCAGCACTAAAGTAGATTTTCAGCCTCTTCAATACCAAGGCCATCCCTACCAGTTGAGCTCCACATGGAGAGATCTTAATGGGACCTTCTCAGTGAATGGAATCAGAGGAGTCCTCTGTAGTGAGTAATTCTGAAGCAATCCTTTCCTGGAATAATAGTCTACCTGAAGACAAAGTTTACATCCAGATATTTACATATATATATATATATATATATATATATATATATATATATATTTACATATATATATCCCTATACTTGGGAGATTGTCATAGTGTAAATCAGGAACAGCCTTCTCGTTAGTGACAATCTTGTAATAAAACTCAGGAAACAAGACAATAGGAATTGGCTTCCAGGGACCTGAACCTTTCTGCCCATACGAGTGTTGGTTCATTTCCATGCTTTTTATGATTTCTGCCATTGGCAGAAATTTTCATACTTTCTATGTTTGGTTTTTAAATGACTCAATTTTTTATTATTAAAAAATAGCACATTTGAGTCCATTGAGAAAATAGAAAAAGTAGAAGTTGCTGTTAACCTACTGCATTGACGAAGAAAGCAATGGCATCCCAGTCATTTCCTTGATTGTTGATGAGGTTAAATATTCGTCTTTTTTGAGTAGCTGTGTTTCCTTTTTGATCAAATATTGATGTCCTTTGTCTTTATAGTACCTATTGGAGTTGCTTTTTTTTTTATATCAAGTTGTAGGAACTCTTTATATAATAAATATAATTTAAGTGGCAAAAAAAAGAGAGAAAGAAACATCATGAAAATAGAATGATGTTACTAAATTCTAGTTGATTCTGCTTGCTGAAATCTCTGTACCTCCTTCCTTCCGTGCCTCCACATTCCTTGTGAAAAAGGGAAATTAACATGTGTTAGGTGTGAAAGACTGACTACCACCAAACTGACACTTTGTCCTTGAGAAATCAAGAAGGACCAGACAAGACTAAAAAAGAAAAAGCTTCTTCAATCTGCGATTTATTGTGATTTAGTACCACCTAAAATTGCTTGACACCCCTTCAGTGGGTTCATCCCGTACCTGGGGGACACCGGATTTGTTGGTGATGGAGACGACGATGATAATTGATTATTATATTATCATGGTCCAGAATTTTTATGAGTGCTCACTCTATGTCAGGCCTTGGGCTAAAATTTTGCATATTAAAATCTCACGTAATCCTGACTTTGGGAATGAGGTATTATTATCTCCATTTTATAGGTAAACTAAAGCTTAGAGAGGTAAGTAACTTGCCCCAAATCACTTAGAAAATGTCAGAGCTTTAATCCAGGTCTGATTGACCCTGAATTCCATGTTATTTATCTCTAGGTTATGCTTCCTATTTTTGTTTCCCTCTTTTAATTTTCTTTGAAAAACATATTGTATGCATTTATAGTTTTGAATGGATAGTTATTCACATGGTAGAGAATTTTAAAAGTACAAAACAGTGGAAAGGAGGTCTCCTTCCTACCCCATCCTAGGACACACAGAATGGATAAACCACTCATTAGTTTCTTAAGCATCCTTCCAGATGAGTCTACAACTCATTAAAGATAATTTTCAGAAAAAGGCAAAATCATGCCTCTCGTACAGATATAAAATGGACACATGTTCAAGACTTCATTCTACTCATTAATCAACAAGGGAACCAGGCAGATGTCAGAATTAAAGAGAATCTGAAAACAGACACATTTGTAGATCAAGAATATTGAAATAAACATGTAAATAAAACAAAACTGGTTTTTCCATGGGGTGGGGAAAAGAAAGTCAATTAAACTTCTGTTGGACAGAAAGAATTTGCAGGTCTATAAGAATTATTTTGCATGCTATAAGTTACTACAATTTAGGGAGTTGTACAATAACTCAAAGATGATGAAAGGCAGACAATCTGAAAAAGGTGTACTGTATGTAAGGCAACATTTTTTCCCTCCCAAACCGATAACTACTTTATCAGGTTCTTAAGTATCCTCCAGGTTAGTCTCTAACATGCAAACATAAATGTACAGAAGGTGCCAAAAAAATGCATACACATTTTAGGAAAGGAAAACTGTATTAAAATTGTAATAATATATACCATAACAAACAATGAATACAAGTCACGTTTGACTTCTGCAATTACAAGAAGTGCTCAAAGTGGTTACCATCAGCGTGCAGGCACTTCTGATTACAGCGAACTACTGCTTGAGCAACGTTGACCAAAGTCTCCACTTGTATACATTTTTTTGGCACCCACGGTATCTACTGGAGTCTATAAATCACAGCTGAGGTGCCATATTGTCTATGGTGTCTGAAAAGTATTTTTTTCCCAACTCTTTTTCAGATGGTCTCTGTGACCTCTGGCAACAACAAGAGCTGTCAAAAAGGAAAGTCCTGCCTCATCCAAGTGTAGAAGATGACAATTTTTCCCTGTGAAGTCCCTGGAAGGGTCCTGACCAGGAACAAAGCACTGTCACACCTTCCAGCCAGGTACACTTCCCTGTTTGCAAAGGCCACAGCCATCATGGGGCATGAAAAAGCCCGACCCTGGGCAAGAAAGGAAAAGAGAGGGTTTGAGAGATAGCAAGTTAGTAAGTGCAAAGAGACTCCAGAGCCGGGGATCCTTACAGGGTTAGGCAGCTAAAAAAGCAGATGAGGCTGGGCAGGCCAGGAAAAACACTGTGGTGAGGACCGTGGTAAACTGGGACCTGCATTCCTGCTCTAAAGGAGCAACCCTGACTAGGCTCCAGCCAACCATTGCCGTGAGGGGTCATTGCCAAGTCTCCTGTTTTTAGAGAATCCAGGAATACAAATTTTTATGCAAAAACCTTTCAGTTTTAAAGAGAGAATATTGTAAAATTTAAATGTTATTGATTTTTGAAGAGGTAGTTTATTTACATGTTTCAAAAATTTGAAAGGAGGGGCTGGCCCGGTGGCTCAGGCAGTTGGAGCTCCAGTGCTCCTAATGCCGAAGGCTGCTGGTTCGATTCCCACATCGGCCAGTGGGCTCTCAACCACAAGGTTGCCAGTTCGACTCCTCGACTCCCACAAGGGATGGTGGGCTGTGCCCCCTGCAACTAACAACAGCAGCTGGACCTGGAGCTGAGCTGCGCCCTCTACAACTAAGACTGAAAGGACAACTTGACTTGGAAAAAGAACTGGATATACACACTGTTCCCCAATAAAGTCCTGTTCCCCTTCCCCAATAAAATCTAAAAAAAAAAAAATTTAAAGGAAATGGGATTTTAGTGAAAAGTGTTCCTCCCCATCCCATACCCAGTCACCTAGTTACCCTCCCCAAAGACCATCACAGTCTCTCATATCCTTCCAGACATGCTACAGGCATACAGAGGCAAATATTACATTATTATGACTATCACTTATTGTCCAAATATCAATTCATTACTCCTCACATTCACTATTATTAGCTCCACTTTACAGATGAGGAGATGGAGGCACCGACTGGTTAAGTAATTTGCCCAAGTTACTCAGCCAATAATAGTAGAGCTGGGACTGAATCCTGATTATTTATATCTGGGAATTACAATTTTCAAAGTTCCTCCACTTCTGTGAACTGAGCCTGGCAGTGGCCCTGGGAAGCAGGTGGGAGGTTCCACAGCCCACCCAAGGCCATGTGGCACTGGGGTGCAAATGTAGAACTAACAAGAGTCCAGGTCTCCTTGGGACTCATTCTTACACACAAAGGTCTGTACTGTGTAAGGATATGAAGGGCCATGCACATGGGCCTTCCAGCTGTGTGGGTGGTTAGGATCCATCCCAGGATGGGGAGGCTGAGCTAAATCCACGACTTTGAATTTACTCTGGGGATGCAGGACTTCTGTACGAGAAAGGAAGGTGCTGGACAGACTTTGTTCCACATTATGGAACTGCTTTCAGTTTCCATACATTGCACCTTTGCTTGCGCTGTTCCCTCATCTGGGAACACCCTCATCCCACGTTTTTACTCTAGCTAACTCACTATGCTTTGCAATTCACTTGGATTTTTTCTCTCCCAGGATACCTTTGCCCCCCCCTGAGGCTGCATCAGGTGACCCTCCTCCAGGCTCCCACAGCATCAGATGGTTCCCCATATATATCCTGTGCTTAACCACTTTGCATGAAAAATGCATTCATCCTCAAGGACAAGGAGCCCACTTTCTCATCGTGCTGTTCCCTAAAGTCAGTGCCTGACACTCAGTATAGTACATGCATGCTAATGCCCCCCCAACTGTTTTTCCAATCCTCACATAGTAGACACTTGACTAACTATTAAACCTAAGAACCCAAACCCTAAAGCAAGAGCGAATGGGTCCAAAAGCGCCTCCTTGCGGTGCTCTTCACCAAGCAAACCACCTGGGGGAAAGAAACGTCCTTGTATTTGGGCCACCGAAGGCTGCACCTCACAAAGGATCTCAAGCTGCCAGGGGAGGAGTGCTTGGAGGGCGTATAGTTTGCGTCGTCCCTACCCATTTTTAGAGATGGGGCATTGGGCCCAGAGAGGGGAAATAACTCGTCGAGGGGGCTCCGGGAATTCGCTGGCGTCTGTGTGTGTGTGGGGGGGGAGGGAGCCTCCGGGAATTCGCTGGCGGGTGTGTCTATCTGTGTGTGTGTGTGTGTGTGTGTGTGTCTTTGGGCCGCGGACTGATGGTGGAGTCCGCCGAACAGTCGGGAGCTGCGTTTGCATAGCCAACATCCTGTATTGACTTAGGGAGACTGTGTGTTTGGGGCGGCGGGGAGAATGGGGCCTCCCTGCACGGCGTCCGGCGGTGGAGCGTGAACCAGAATCCGCGCTGGAACCAGAACCCGGATGGGTAGACCCCAGCCCCGCGCCTCCGAGCGCTCACATACTGGTGCACAGCGCCCCCCAGTGGGATACAGGGATCCGGCCACGTCGCCTGCTCCTACGCCTTCGGGGTCCTCCGACAAAAAGCGCGAGATCCGGGGACCCGAGCCCACTGCGCCGCGGACCGGGCCGGGGCCCGCAGGGTCCAGCCCTCGGCGGCTCCCAGTGTCAGTCAAGGAGGCGGGGATCAGCTCCGTACCGCCCGGCGTGCGCACCAGTGGGCGGCGCGCGGGCGGGGCCCCCGGAGGTGGCGTCTCGGGGGCGGGGCGCCACCAAGCCGGAGGACAGTCTCGCTGGACTCGCTGGGTCCCACGCTCCGCGCCGAGATGACGGCGAGCAAGCGGGTGGCGAAGGTAACTGTGTGGACGACCCCTTTCTCCCGGCTCCCCTCGCTCTTCCCACCTCCTCCTCCCTCCTCTCTCTCCCCGACTCCCCTTGAGCATTTGTTTGTCCGGGTTGCGAGGCTGGCGGAGCCCTGTCATCCCCGCCCCCTCCCCGAGGAGGAGTGGGTCTTCCGGAGGGGCCAGAGCTGGAGTTTTGAGGGGCGAGGGCACGTCCGGCGGGGGTGTTGTTGGCTCCCGGAACTGCGCTGCGGATGGGGATTGAGCCTGTTCCCGCAAACTGGTTTCAGTTTCTTTTCTCCTGCCAGAAACTTGTGATTACAATTGCTTGCATCTCAGGTGACCAAGGGATTCAGGAGCCACGCTCTCTACTGGGGGTGGTTGGGGGGCGGAGGTGGGTGGGTTATGAACAGAGATAACCAGGACAAGGTCCTTGCCTTGGAATGGCCGAGGACCCACTCTTTAATTTGGTACCTACATTTGGAATCTAGAATCCTGAGAAGTCTGGATGTTGAGTAGGAGTCAGGAGCTAGGTACCCGGGGTTTTCCAGGGAGGAAAAGCTGCCAAGGCAGACCAGCAAGGTGTCCTGGAGTAGGTGTGTGCATTCACTCATTCTACAAGTGTTGAATGCCTACTGTGTGCAGGCTCCTATTCTAGGCAGAGATTAGCAAAAATCCTGCCCTCGCTGAGCTTTCTTTCCAAATAGGGAAACAATTTGAAGGGAAGGTTTGGAAGGATAGGGAGGGGAGGATTTCCCCCAGGAGGTGGAAAAACCCAGGGTGTTTGCAGGGCTGGGGTATACCGGGCAGATGGAGATAGATGGGGAAGGAAGAGCAATCTTAGTGAAGTGGGTCAGATATCCCCCGGACTTTGAGTCCCTGAAAAGTGCCCCTCCAACGTGCAGGGTGCAGGGGACAGAGTGAGGGGGGTAAAAGGGAGTGCCTGCTGTCCTCAGCCTCTGAGAAGAAAATGGTCTCATACTGGGGCACCCAGCGCAGGCGCAACCCAGAACTGGAGGCTGGCAGCAAAACGGGGCAGAGAATCTTGCCAGCCAAACTGGAAAGAGCTAGGAGCCAGTATTTGGTATTTATCCCACTGGCACAATTAAGTGACAAGCCATTTACATTACTTATTTCATCTTACTCTCACAGCAACCCTGTGACATAAGTCATATACCCCCATTTTACGGATGAGGAAGTTGAGGCTCAGAGAGAATGACTTAGATGTCATGGTCAGCCAGTAGGGAGTGAGGGAGCTGGGATTTGAGCCCAGGTTAGTGGCCTCTCTACTTTCATTTTCTGTTCCTCTGAGTCAGGTGATTTCCTCACAGGCCTCAGGAAAGAACTGTGTGTGCTCACTGGGGTTTCAACATCCTTAGCTTGGGGAAAAGTTGGAAAGAACACATCTATAACTGATAAAGTCCAAGTGTTCCCAGTTACAGTAAAATCAGGAAGTGTTCATCCCACAGCTTCTTCATTCAACCTTGGCCTTGCCAAAGAGAGCAGATGATATTGGAACTAGGACTTGAAGTAGCAGATGCTTCTAGTTTGGGGTAAAGATAAATGAGGGTAATGTCTAACCTCTATGCTGTACACCTGAAACTAAACATAGTATTTTTTTTTTAATTTTATTGGGGAATACTGGGGGACAGTGTGTTTCTCCAGGGCCCATCAGCTCCAAGTCGTCGTCCTTCAATGTAGTTGTGGAGGGCGCAGCTCAGCTCCAAATCCAGTTGCCGTTTTCAATCTCAGTTGCAGGGGGCACAGCCCACCATCCCATATGTGAATTGAACTGGCAACCTTGTTGAGAGCTCACGCTCTAACCAACTGAGCCATCCGGCTGCCCCTCTGGAAGCTCAGCGGCAGCTCATTGTCTTCAATCTAGTTGTGGAGGGCGCAGCTCACTGGCCTATGTGGGAATTGAACCGGCAACCCTGTTGTTCAGAGCTCGTGCTGTAACCAACTGAGCCAACTCGGCCGCCCCGAAACTAACATACTATTGAATGTCACCTGTAATTGGGAAAAAAAAAAGATAAATGAGGATCATAGAATATACTCTGGGCAGAAAACGCAAGAAGCAGTTTGTTGGTATGAACAGAGATGGAGTATGTGCTAGAAGCTAGCAATGGAGAACAGGGTGTGTTTATATATGGGGCCGTAGAGAAAGTTTAGGTGGTCCACAGTGTTAAAGGACCCCTCCCCAACCATGGAAGGGCTGTGGGAAGCTTCGTCTTTGCCTTTTATTTATACCAGTGTTCCTCAACCTCATCACCATTGACATTTGGGCCAGATAAATTGTTGTAGGATGTTTATGAGTATCCCTGGCCTCTACCCACTAGATGCTAGTAGCACTTTCTCATTTGTGACAACCAAAATGGTTCTAGATAGTGCCAAGTGTCCCCTGTGGGGGTAAAATTGCCCCCAGTAGAGAACCACTGGTTTACAATTATTTGGTGTTTCAGAGGATAAGACCTGCCCTTGAATGTCCTTTAATCTTGAATCTTGTAATTGCCCTCCCCCCCAATAAAAAGAGGCCTGTCGTTCCACAGGATGGACTCTGGAAGGGCTCCTTAGTCAAATAAGTTTGGGAAGTACCGCATGCTGTGGGCTCACATCTTGGAGATTCATGATACACAATAGCATATTAAATAAAGACTTTGGGAAGTCCTACAGTAAAGAAATCTGTTTAGCTTAATGTTTCCCAATGTACTTGACCATGGGACCCTTTTCCTGTAATAACTATTACCCTTGCCTATATAGTACACACTTATGCACATTTACTCTGACCGGGCCCTTTGTCTTGGTTCCTCTCCCCATTTCTGCATGGTGGGCTTTATTTTATTCCGCGTGGCCCAGCTCATTGTCACCCTGCACGAAGCCTTCTTGTTGCCTTCTCCTTTCCTTCCCCATTATGTCTCCACACATTGTCCACCTAAGCACATTCCTGTTTCCACCATTACTCCGATGAAGTTTCTGAGAGCTGGGCTCTGTCTTAGTCCAGTGTCCGTAGAGGATGCTCAGGAAAGGGCTGATGGGAGAATTCCAGGTGATTGGGCCACATTTCTGAGAAGGTGGGTCACTCCTGTCCCCTTGTTTCTCTGCTTGGTGTATAGAGTTCTGCTCTGCTGCGGTGCATCTGAGTCATTGCCCTTCCCCAGCGCGGGACGGGAGGAGTCTGACAGGCATGAGTTGACGTCTCTGCTGCCACGAGCACTGTAAGGGCATGTCATCATGCTGGACACTCAGTGGACGCTATGGAAGGAAGGGAAAGAGGGAGGGTATTAGGACCTTGTGACTCTCTAGGAAAAGGACTAGAGGACAGAGGTTAAGTGCCTTGGTTTCAAGAGGAAAGGCTCCAAGGAGAGTTGACTTTCAAGTCCTCACCTTCTGTATATTCCTCCCCGTACCTCCAGACCTGTGCTGAGGCTAACATTGGAGAAATCACTTACAGCACGTGGCACCGGGCATGACACATACCGAGTGCGCCAGAAAATGGGGGCTCTGACTTTGCCGGCTTCTGTCTCCTAGGGTGTCCTGTGTGGGACTTGGCACAGCTTGTGCTGGGGCAGGGGGCGGTGGCTGAAGTAGGGAAGACTAGCCAGTTGCCCTTCACTGTGTCCCCACAGGAGCTGGAAGATCTGCAAAAGGAGCTTCCCAGGTACCTGCGGAACCTGGTCAGCGATGATGCCAACGTCCTGGTGTGGCACACACTCCTCCTTCCTGTGAGTGGCCCCAGGATCATGGCCGTGGGTCGAGGTGACTGAGGCTAGGGCCTGGGCAGGGAGGGTTAGGATGGGCACAGTTTTCCCTGCCTTAGAGTCCTTCTTTTTACTCCCTCTGTCATTGGCAGAGGGAGTCTCTCTCTGGAGTGATTGCTTCTGAGGCTGAGGCCAACTGATGAAAAACTAAAAGACTTTTGGACTTAGCAGGAGATTCCTTCCTCAAACGGGTAGCTGCCAAACCTACCACAGAAGCTTCAGCAGACAAACAGCATCCAAAAAATAAATAAATAAATAAATAAGATCTTTTGGATCTTTGTGAAGGGAGAAGGATAAACTTCCTTTTTCCCACAGTTGGTAGAGGGTAAAGAGTAGCTTCCCAAATTATGCCAACCTTGAAATGTTATCCAGACATTTGTTATGTCAAGATCATTGTGATGCTGATCTCTTGAACACGAGAGGCATCAGTAAAAGGTTGTCAAAATAATCATGTTTTCAAAAAAAGTTATTTTTCTTAAATATTTAAAACAAAATTTAAAAGGCAAAATATAAATGATAAATAATAAACATCAAATTTTAAGATTAAAATTATTTTACAAGAGCTGAGTTGTCATTTGGTTGACTCTTGTGACATATGTTTATAAAAATTATTTGCAATTTTAGCATTCAGTGTCAATTGGAATTATGCTACCCACATTGCACCTAGACCTACATATTCACAAATTTAAGAGTAATATTGCACAGTGTTCCTCAGCCAAGTACAGTTGTTGTGAGTTCAGTGCTAATCTGAATACCTTCCAGGCCACAAATTGAAAGCAAGAAAATGGACTACTGGGAAACGAAATTTATTATATAAGAATCTATTGCGTTTATGCTATCAGAAAATAAAGATTTGATAAATTAACAAAAAAAGTTTGTTAGAATATAGCATATTTCATCCCATATCCTGAAGGGGTCAGGGATAACGGACACAAAAATGAGTGAACTGAACTGAGAATATTTTTTTCAAGAGGGGATTCTCCAATGATATTAGTGCTTCATTATATTGGAGTAGTGCTGTTCAAATGTCAAAGCTCACAGATAAGATGCAAAAATCTTTTAGCTTTTTCTGAGGCTGCACCCATGGCCTTGTCTCTGCTTCCCAGGTCCCAGCCCCTTCTTGTTATCAGGGACAAGAAGGTGAGATGTTTTCTTTATCTTTGCAGTAGTTGCCCCGTCTCTTATTTCAGACACACCCAAGACCATAATGGTTTCTGTTTTGCCTTCTGCTAAGGAAGAAGCATTCTCTCAAAACCTTGACTCCGTGATTAAATACATGTCATTCTGGCTGTCTTTTTCCTGTCTTCTCAGTAACAAAGGTTCTGAAACCGTCTGGAACTTTACAACCAGCCTGGAGGCCACTGTGCTCTGTTCTGGGTCACACAATTTCTGGGGTTCCTCCCTTCTAGTGTGTAGTGTAGTGTTCATGGGTGGGGACATGAAGTCCACAGCGCTCGGTTCCTATCCCAGCACTGTCACTGTGGCCCTGGGCAAGTCACTTACATACATTGAACTTGAGTTTCTTCATCTGAAAATGGAGATGCTGATAGTTGTGAGTTTTCCTAATACTTGTCGTCATAGGTGACATATATGTAGTGCTTGCCATATGCCAGGCCCTGTTCTAAGCCCTTAGCATAAATTAACTCATTTAATCCACACATAAGCCCCATGAAGAAGTCTGTTATTATTCCCATGCAAGAGTACAGAGAGGTTAGGATACTTGCCTAAGGTCACACAGCTAGTGAATGGCAGGGACAAGATTCACACCCAGATAAGGTGGCTCCAAAGTCCCTATAACCCCTGTAACCACACAGCCTCATGGGCTGTGTGTCATACCCTTAGCACAGAGTAGGTGCTCAAAGTTTGGAGCGTTTCCTGCTGGGTCCTGGCAGCCCCCAACCCTTGGTCACTCCAGCCCCTGAGTGAGTTATTTATTTATATCATGGTAAAATACACAGTATTTACCATTTTAACCATTTTTCAATGTACGGTCCAGTGGCCTCAACACGTCCACATCGTTGTGCGCCCATTACCACCCTCCATCTTCAGAACTTTTTCATCTTCCTGAACTGAAACTGTCCCCATTAAACACTCACTTGCCATTCTTCCTCCCCACCAGCCCCTGGAAACTAATCTTCTATTTTCTGTCTATGAATTTGACTGTTCTAGGTACCTCACATAAGTGGACTCATACAAAATATTTTCTTTTTTGTCTCGCTTATTTCACTTAGGATAATGTCTTCAGAGTTCACCTGTGTTGTGGCATGTATCAGAATTTCCTTCCTTTTTAAAGCTGAGTAATATTCTGTTGTATGTATATGCCGCATTGTGCTTATGCATGCATTCGTCGGGGGGCATTTGGGTTGTTTCACCCTTTTGGCTATTGTGAATAATGCTGCTATGAACATGGGGGTATGACTATCTCCTTGAGACCCTGCTTTCAGTTCTTTTGGGTAGATACCCAGAAGTGGAATTGCTGGGTCATGTGGTCATTCTGTGTTTATTTTTTGAGGAGCCACCATATGGTTTTCCACCGCGGCAGCACCATTTTGCATTCCCAACCCCCTGAGTTCTTACAATTTCCTCATTTTGTCCATTCCTCGCCCCCAATAATTATGTTCTCCTGCAGTTGCTAACAGCTCCCAACAGAGGATATCTGTCCTTCTCCTCTTCCGTAATTCTCAGGAAGACTTTAAAGCTAAGATGACCATTTGTGACAACATGGGTGGACCTTGAAGGCAGACCAAGAAAGGCAAATACTGTATGATCTCACTTACATGTGGAATCTGAAACAAAACAAAAACTCCTAGAAAAAGAGATCTGACTTCTGGTTCCCAGAGGCAGAGGGTTGGGACGGGGGAGAAATGAGGAAGGTGGTCTAAAGATACAAAGTTCCAAACGTCTAACCACTATACTGTACTCTTGAAAACTAATATAAAATAATATTGAATGTCAATTGTAATTGAAAACTTTAAAAAATTAGAAAAAAAGATACAAAGTTCCAGTTATAAGATAATTAAGTACTAGGGAGGCATGATATGTAGCCAAGTTGTTATAAGAGTAAATCCTAAGAGTTCTTATCACAAGGAGGAAATTTACTTTCCTTCTTTCTTTTCTTTTTATTGGGTCTATATGAGGAAATGGGCATTAGCTGGGCCTGTTGTGATCATTTCACAATACATGTAACTGAAACCATCACGCTGTACGCCTTACACTTATACGGTGATATATGTCATTTATTTTTCAACAAAACTGGAAAGAAAGTTAATTGTCAATGTAAAAAAAAAAATAGCTGGGATGGTCCTTATAGCTCACCTAGTCAAACTTTACCCATTTTTCAGATGAAGAAACTGAGGCTGAAAGATGGGAGGTGCTGGCCCATGGTCGCACCGCAAAAGTCCAGATCTGACTTTTGTGACTCCCAGGCCAGTGTTCTTGTGTGATTCCAGTCTTCCACAAGTCCATGGCCCAGTTGCCAAATGAAAGCAGATCCATCTGTCCCTGTTCATGATGCTTGTACAAGTGGAGCAGGGGATGCCTGGAACCTGGGCTGAGGGCAGGGAGGGGGATCGAGAAGGAGAAGCCTCTGTTCAGAGCATCCCTGCCTCGGAACAGAACGGACCCTTCTGTTATACAGGAGGAGACGCCCTACAACCACAGGGCCTTCAACCTGCGCATCAGCTTCCCCAGGGACTACCCGTTAAAGCCCCCCACGGTGACTTTCACAACCAAGATCTACCACCCCAATGTGGACAGCGACGGCCAGGTTTGCCTGCCCATCGCCAGCAAAGAGAACTGGAAGCCTTACACCAAGGCCTACCAAGGTGAGGCTGGGCCTTGCCGAAAGGGAGCAGCTGATGCTGGATGGGGGCTACCGGGCTGATTTTGAGTTAGCAAAGCCCGAAAGAGAGGAGATAAAAATTGTGGGTCTCAGCTGAACCTGTTGTCAGACGGAAGGGATGCCTCCTGAGACCCTGGGCTGGCTGACCTCCTCCTGCCTCTGTTCTTACACCTGGGCAGGTGTGACAGAGCGATGGTACCCAGTTCATGGGAGAGAGAAGCAGCTGCGTTGTAGAGGGAAGGGCTTGGGAGAGGGAGGCCGACTGCTGAATCTGTGGACCCTGCTGAGGGATTGCTCCTTGCCAGGGCTCATTGCTGTAAACAACGGTTAAGGGGCCTGGCCCCCAAATGATAAGACACTCAGTTAAGCACTTTCGGCATTGTGCAAAGAGCTTCACACGCCAACTGCATTTGATCCCCCCCAGCAACCCCATGAAGTAGAGCTCTCATTAGCCCCATTTAATAGATGAGGACACTCGGGCATATGAGGTCATACAGATGGTGTGCGGCACAGCTGAGATGTGAAGCCAGGCTCGTCCAGCAAAACTGTCTGCTGTAATGGGACTGTCCTGTCACTTGCACTGTCCAATTCTGTAGTCACTAACCATGTGTGGCTCTTGCACACTTGAAGTGTGGCTGATGCAACTGAGGAACTGAATTCTTAATTGTAGTTCATTTTAATTGACTTAAATATAGACTCCCACCCGTGGCTGGTGGCTACCATATTGGACAGTGTGGCTCCAGAGCTTTTGAGCATAATCAGTGTGCACTGTCCGTCCTGCCTCTGGACCAGCTCAGGAGTTTTTAATCCGGGAACAAGGATCCTGGGAGAGAGAGGCAGAGGGGTCCTTTGATGAGCATCAGGGGGTCTGTGAAAGCTCTTAACTCAGAACTGCATGTGTGTGTGTGCACGTGCCTGGGGAAGGGGACCACTGCCTTCACAGGTTCCCAAAGGCATCTGTGAAAGATTGAGAGCCACGGGGCAGTCATGGTTTCCAGTTTTTAGCCTCAGAACCCTTTTCCCCAAGTATACGTTTATTTAGAATCCTTATACCAAACAGAGGAGTGGTTGTTGTTAAAAAGGGAGTTGGACTCAGATACTCCACTTATCTCACCGACCCCCATGATGGGAAGCATCTCTGAAGCCATGGAATGTAGTTAGAAAACCACTGATTAAACCAGTCAGGGCTTTGGGCATCATCAGCCAGGAATGTGAGGGGCATTTGTTTTGGTTGTGGAGTCATCCTGAGGAAGCTCCTTGGGAGTTCCCTGCAAGAGTGAGCATGAAGTTTCAGGGGCTTCCGGGAGTGGGTAGCTGTCGCCCCCTTCCCATATTTTTCTGTCCATGCTGATGCCCTGATCTGGCCTCTCCCCAGTCTTGGAGGCCCTCAACATGCTGGTGAATAAACCAGACCTGGACCAGCCCGTGCGTGTGGAGCTTGCGGACCTCCTGATACAGGACCCGTTGCTGTTTCACAAGAATGCGGAAGACTTCACCCTGAAGTTTGGAGAGTCCCGGCCCTCCTAACTCTGCTTCTGCCCCTCCTCACTGGATCCTCTCTGTGTGATGGACAGACAGACCTCATGGACTGGGGAGTAGAGCCCCTTGATGGCCCATTCCCTGCTCATTTTTTCCTTTTTTTTTAAACTTCTTAGGTTGTTTGTTGTTAGTTGTGTACGTGTGTGGTGTGTGAAGACCTAGTCCCAGGTTCACCTGGCCACAGGTGTGCTTTCTCACTCCCTTTCTCTGCCCCAGGCAGGCAGTTTAGGTTTGCAGAGTAACAGGCCAGCTCTCCAGCACCGTCTGACATGGGGATCCTGGTCTCACTAGTTGCTCCATCTTAGAGACCCAGGGCACCTTCCAGGCCAGCTCCCAGAAATGAGGCCAGGAGCCAACCAGAATGCCCCTGGAGCCCAGGCATCCGGGTCAGAGGGGAAGTGGGCGGTAGCGGTGGGAGGCAGGGCATATAGAGGCAGTCATGTTTGGGTGATTGGTTGATCACGTGATTGAAATCAGCCAGACTGCTGATAGATGTGTATAGATTTAGGCACTAAAGCTTTCTTTTCTACTAATGAATCACTAAGTGACGAATCTGATCTCCATTCTGGGAATCTAACTACATATAGTCCCGTTAGGTTGCCCCTTCCTGGGGGCCAGGCTTTAGGCTGGGAGGAGTGACCCCTCAGCTTCTAGTCCACGGGGAGTCATGGAAATCGTGTTTGTCCAGGCATTAAAGTCGCAGATGAATCGTGGAGTCTGGCTCAGTGTTCATTGAGGGGGTAGGGTGGTTTCATCAGAAGAGGAGGCTGGGGATTTCGCTGCCATCTGCTAAAAGGCGTGGTGACCCCGCCTCCCATGCCTCAAGCCTCGTGTGACCCCAAATATTATGGGGCCATCCTGGCCAGAGGGGCTGTCGACACATCCACAGGGGTAATATCCCCATTTTGTGGATGAGGCAAGCGAGGCACAGAGCACTTCAGTGGATGGCCAGGTCCCCTCAGAGTCCACACCTCCTGCCGCATTGCTGTTCTCATCAGCTCACATTCTCCAGACAAGAGTGTTATAACCAGCTCAGTGGTGCATCACTCATGAGCAGTGGAAAAACAAAAACCAGCCCAAACGTCAGCCAGAGTTGGAGGGATTAACTTAACCCAAAGGAAGAACTTTCTGGGTGCAATGGTTCTAAGTTACTGGAAAACCCTCGTTTTTGAGACAGAATGTGGGGTATATTGAGTCAAAGGAATCACCATAGGCCCCACTAGCCTCGTTTGGATGAAATTTCTAGAGAATCTTCTACTCCAGCCCCCCTGGGGTTCACTAATCTGGGAGAAGTGTGGGAAGAGGGAAGAGAATTGAGAGAAGTGTCACCACTGGCTCAAAATGTAAGATTTGTTTTGACTTTTGGCCACTCCTTACCGAACACTAAGTACAGGTACCAGGCAAGACTTTTTGCTTATTTCATTATGTCATTCAACCCTCAAACACCTCCATGAGGTTTGAACTCCTACTCTTCCCATTCAGAGAAGTTAACTCACTGGCCTAAGGTCACACAGCTGGTTAATGCTGGGACCCAGGCCATTGTCCTTTTCCAAATGCCTTATGTGGCTGTTGAAATGATTGTGTCAGGTGAGGAACTGGGTCAGGTGGGAAACCCAGCAGCCAGAGTTTATTATCCCAGAGTGAGAGAGGTTCCTGGGTAGGATAGGGAGGGAACACTGAAGGGCCTCACAGAATTTTACAAAAATACTTTTAATGCAATTAAGACAGGTGCCACCTGCCTTTGCCTGAGGCCCAACTCTCTGGTCTCCATAGAAGTGAGAGCCACGGGGCCATGGCTTGTCAGCTGGGCATCCTGCTCACCTCTGCCCACAGGCTCGGGCAGCTCATTTCTTCTTGGTCTTCACCAGTCCCTTCTGCACGAGGCTGCGATACAGCTCTTGGATGTAGGTGTAGACGCACTTGGAGTCGGGTACTGCGAATCGCACCATGTCATCCACCTCCAGCAGCTGGGCACAGTCGGCCAGTTTCCTGAGAGGCAGGGGTGTGGTGGGGTGAGGAGCAGACAGCCAAAGGTGAAGGACATGGGAGTTAGGGGGCGGGGAGGGGCAGCCCAGCAAGGACGAAGTGTATGTGTTGGAGCTGGGAGGCCATCTAGGCCAACCGTCCCATTGTACAGATAAGATAACTGAGGCCCTGACAGTGAAAACTCACACTCAGTTTGGTCTGTTTCCAAAGCCCACATTTTCATCACACTGTGTCCTCATGTGGGAGCAAGATCCTCTGGTCTCTAGTTCTACATTAACCCACCCCTTCCACCTACTCCTATATTTGTCTTCTGGAAGGCCAGGGTCCCTCAGGAAGAGTTTAAAGGACAGAACCCCAATCCTAGCCAGAGTGTTGGCTTGCAGCTGCCCCATCTCCATCTTCAGTCTCCGTGTATTTACTGAGAGAATTCAGCACTGAACAAAACCAAAACTTCTCCACTGTCATATCACTGATATTCTCATGGTGGAAGGCAGACAGTAATCAAACACATGAAATAGATGGTACATCAGATGGTGAGAGGTGCTCTGGAGAGAGAGAAGGCAGAATAGGGAGGCAGGCAGAGTACATTCCTGTGTCGGGGGTATTTTTAACAGGGTGCTCAGGGAAGGTCAAAGCGAGTCAATCATATACATATCTGGGGGAAGGACTCCACGCAGTGGAAATAGCATGTGCAAAGGCCCTGAGGGAGGCGTGCTAGATGTATTTGAAGAACTGCACGGAGGTTAGCAGCAAGTCCTCTTTTTCTAACTTCCCAGCTGCTCTTTGGGGCAACGTGCCACTTCTGGCTTTGCTAAGGCTGATAATCTGAGCTAACCACTGTTGGGGCCTCCTACTACTTACTGTGTGCCAGGTGCTTTAGCAAGTGCTGCCCTTTGAATGGTCTCATTTACGCCTCCCCTCGGCAGAAGAGGAACTGGAGACTCAGAATGGTTTGGTGATCTGCCCAAGGTCAAAGTGAGTGACAAAGCTGGGACTCAACCCAGGCAGGCCTGACACCTCTGGCATCCTTGCCCTGAAGCCAGGTCTTAGCAGCCTCAGCCTGCCAAACCGCCATGGGTGCTGGCAGTAGGAGAAACCAGGGTCCCAGTGGACATTCTCTCTTGGGGCTGAGACAGCTGGGCCGAAACCTAAGCTGGACTGTCCTGTGCTCTGGGGGAGGAGCACCAACTAGAGGATTTCGAAGAATGGGACAAGCTCCCTGCAGCCAATGCAGTGGAGAGGCAAGAGCTTCATTCCCATTGGGCCTGGGGAGCCGGATCAGGCTCCTGCAGCAGCACAGCTGATCACGTCCACAGGGGCTTCAGCACTGGCCGCTCCCCCGTCTCATCCCAGGACTCCGCAGGAATCAGAGGGAAGTTCTAAAGCGGGGGCAGTGGGGTGTGATGGCCAAGGCAGGGGCCCCGTTACTTTGTACACTTAATCTTCACACCAACCCACAAGAGAGGGTAAGTCAATTGTGAGGGTCACGGAGCTGAGGAGGAGGCGGCAGGATTCAAACTCAGCACCTCAACTTGTATCCTCCACCCTCCATCCCCACGGTCCCAGCACATCCTCCCCTGTTCGTTGATGCCTGATGCCTCCTGTCAGCCCGGCGTCATCACTTCCGCCTTCCTGTGGCTCTGTCTGGCTTGGAACCAAGGCAAGGCTGCTGCAGGAGGACAATGACCTGCGTCCCACAGGCCAGGGACATCTAGCCACGGCAGAGCTGAACGCCCGTCTGATGTTCACTTGGAGCTCTCAGTCCCGACTACTTTACTTTTCAAATCCTGGTTCTGCCCCAAACTCCTGTGTGAGCCTAGTGTGTCACGCAGCCTCTGTACTTGTATCCACACTCAGGGGTTACTGCGGGGACCGGCTGGGCCATCCAAGGACAGCACTTAGCAGAACGCCTGGCAGCTAATCCCTCTCTATTCGTGTGGCTTGTCATCATCATTAAAGGTGTTTCTCAGTCCGGGACATGGTGTTCCTGACCCCCACAGCCCCCATCCCAGGGCACTCACCCCTTCCCTTGGCAGCATAATGTGAATCTTCTGGAACATCAAGTCTGGTGGTTACTAAATGTCACCCCTTTTCCCCTGGGGCCCTTTAGACATGTGTCAGGGACCATCTTGGGAAGGGAGGTTGGGCTCTGAGCTCCAGGAACCCCTCCCAACCTAAAAAGTTCCCTCCTTAATCTGTTTTATATGTTGGGCATTCACTTACTATTTCGTTTGAGGAATCTGCTAAATAAAAACAAAACCGTCCCATTTTGCCAGTGGGGACACACAGGCCACAGAGGGGAAGGTTGCTGCCCCAGGCCTCACTACAGGTTGGTGGCCAGGGCAGGACAGGGCCGGAGGGCTCAGCCTCCTGGACCAAGGTGCTGCTGACATCCCCAGTGACTTCTTCCCTGTCCCGGGGCTTTAGAAATGCCCCCCGAGTTGTCCTCAAATGGCCACACCCTCTGTGTAGTCCTATCTTTACCAAGCAGTTCAGAAGCTTCTCTCTGGGGCCAGAACGGGTGCTCCTGGCACAAGCTATGGAGGCCTAAAGCCATCACAGGACATTCAGGCCTTGCCAGTTTTGGTGTTTCGTGGTGGGAGCGCCTTCTCCGCCCTCACCACCCGGAAGTCATGTCTGCCTCTCAGCTTCTTCCTTGGGCCATATTGTTCCTCACACTCTTTTCTAGTATCACCCCTTTCTCCATGCTGCCACCACCCCTGACACCCAGCTATGTGAGTCTCGGCAACAAAACCTCCCCCAGGTTCCAGAGTGAATAATAGCGATCCTAACAGCTGAGATGTCATTCATTATAAAACAGGAACAGCAGCTAAGAGTTTTTTTTGAAGCGTTTGCTTTTTGTTAGGCACTGTTATAGGGACCTTACTTAGTTATTTACTTACTTCTCACACTAGCCCTGCAGAAGAGGAAACCTCATGCCCATTTGAAAGACCAGAATATGGAGGCTTAGACAGGTAAAGGAGCCTGTCCTGAGAGTGGTGCCAGGCCAGGAGAAGAAACTAGGAGGTGGGCATGGGACAGGGATCCTTCCCCTCACACAGTCGACAAATGGCCGGGTCTGAATCTGACCCCAATCTCTGACAGCAGACCTGCCCCACCTCTCCTGTGTCCCTCACCCTGCCAGCATTGTCTTCATGGCACCTGTCCCCTGGTACTATATTCATATGTGTGTGTGTTTATGATCTGTGTCGCCCTTTGGACTATAAGCATGGGGTGGAAGCAGGTTATTTTGCCGGTTTCAGCCACTGCTTTGTTCTGAAACAGTTCCTGGAGCTCAAACACTGCTGATCAAACACAAACGTGCAGCCACCGCGCTTCCCATCCCCTGTGAGTACAGCACTGGCCTCACGCGCCCTGAGACGCCCCCCCGCTCTGCGTAGGTGGCTGTGGCTTACTCTGCTGTGGAGAAGGCCAGGGTGAAGTTATGCCGGCGTTTTGTGGGGTCCAGCGCAGCGTAGTCAAAGGCATCGGGGAAGAACTTGTGGATGAGGGCGCAGAAGGCCATGCCGCTGCTCCAGCTTGAGGAGAAGTTCTGGATGTCCACATGCTGTGGGCGAGCAGGCCGGAGCCACAGTGAGCCTCAGGCCACAGGGCCTGGATGGCCCCCTCTGAGCCTCCCACCCTCTCAGAGCCTTGGCAGTACTGCCGCCTGGAGAAGGGTCCCTGTCCCGTGCCCACCTCGTAGTTTCTTGTCATGGCTCGGCACCACTCTAAGAGCATGTTCTTGACACCGCCGATGGCTGCCCCCGCGGCCTTCGTGTTCCGGAACAGGGCCGTGGGGCCCGAGGCTGCCCTGTGAGGAAGGGATGGAGGAGGCCAGGCCAGAGATGGAGGGAGACCACCGAGGGCCCCATCAGGGAGGAGCCCCAGACCCAGTGTCAGCCCTCCCACCGTGGCCTGGGCTGTTACCACCGGCCATCAGGCCTCCCCCAGACCAACCACGGTTCCTGGGGAAACCCCAGCCCAGCCACCTCCTCGCCTGCCTCCTACCCGCCAAACTTGTCCACGATGGCTTTGCGGTTCTGTGCACGGGCCCCCCCGGGGCCGGGCAGGGGCTGACACCCTGCGTTCCGGGGCCTTCTCCTTCTTCTCCTGTGGGGGAGGGGGCTCCGTAGGACTCTGGGGCACCTCGCTGGGTGAAGACTCACTACATGGAAAGGTTCAGAGACGTGTGAGAGGGGCTGGACCAGCCAGTACAGGGTACAGGGAGGGGAAGGGGGCTGGTTGGGGTAGGGGGAGTCCCTCCAGTCTGGAGGGACATGCACAGTTGTGGCACCCACTCTTGCACACATTTCCTCTGTGTCCGGCACTAGGAGGGGGCTGAGAAGGAATAATGAGGCTCAATCTAACTTAGGAAGCTCATGGTCTGGTGGGATGTGTGGGCAGAACTAGGACAAGTCTGAGGTCTGACCTGAGTTGGAATCCTGGCTTTGCCTCTTATTTGCTGTGTGATCTTTGGACTGTCATGTCACTTCTCTGAGCCTCAGCTTCCTCATCTGTAAAATGGGGACAATACCTACCTGACAAGATGGTTCTAAGGCTTGAATAAGAAGGGGAATGTAGAGCCCCCAGCTGTGCCTGCCCCATAACTGCCTGAGTGCTCAGTTAATATTCACCAGTTATCTTTCCCCAAGAAAGGGACACAGAGGTGGATTATAGGTCAAAATAAAGAAAGATTCTTCTAATGACTAAAGTTGGGCAATGGCAAGAATAAATCTCTCGTTTTACCCAGCACCCACCAGGCACCAGGCACTGTGCTGTGCTTTGCACACATTATGTCGTTTAAGCCTCACAATAATCCTATGAGGGAGGTAAGATTACTGCACCCACTTCACAGATAAGGAGAGGACAGTGACATGGCTAAGGTCACACAACTGGTAAGTGGCAGAGTCATCGTCCAAACTCAGGCTTCCTGCTCATGCTCTACGGATGGTGCTGACACCATGGAAACACGCTGAGGGCAAGATGAGGGCCCCATAAGACACCTCAGCAATGAGTGGGAGGTGAACCAGGTGTGCTCACATTCCCTTGGCTCCACGCTCTGGCTCCTTTGATTTCTTGAACTCTGCCCTGGGAAAGGGGCTAAATGCCAGGAATTCTGGAATGTCTAGAGATCAGGAGCTGGGGAGGCCCAGGCCCAGGTGAGGGTAGATTTTAAAAGGAGCATGTGGTAGGGGGAGCTGGAGCCAGTGCCCTGGGGTTGGATATTAATTACCTGGCTGAAGGACCGGTCTCTGTGGAAGCTTCGTTGTCTGGGCCCAACCCATCTGAAGGAAAGAAGCAGGAGGTAGAGAAGGGGGGCTACCCGTGATGCTCTCCGTGCACACCCCCTGCAGCAGCCTGTGGGCTCCTGGGCTCTCACTCACCTGGGCTGAGGCCCTGGCTCTCCTCCGTGGGACTCTCAGGCCACTCCTTGGGGGAGCTGGGCATTACCCCAGCCCCTCCCTCCGACTCTCTCTCCACACCCTGGTCCTGCTCTTCACTGGGACTGTCTGGCTCCTGGAACCAACACGATCTGTGTGAGCTCACAGTCACACAAGTACCTGAGCAAGGCTTCAGGAGGACTTCAGAAAGATCTGGAAGGCAGCCTGGGACCACAGTGCTGCACCCCCTACTCCAGGCTCTTGATATAAGTGGGAGGAAGACTGGACGTTCCAAGGGAATAAAGTGGGAGGGGAGGGCTGCTTCCCCAGGGGGCAGGGGACTCCAGAAAGGTGTGGGGCCTCCTCTCCCCTCTGCTCTGCCTCACTCACCACCTGCTCCTGCAGGTCACCCTCCTGCGGTTTGGCCTTGGCCTTATCTTCTGGAGCAGGCTTCTCAGAGTCCGACTTGACCTCGGGGGCAGCAGCTTTCTCCTGGGCTTCAGCCGTGGGCTCATCTGTTTTGCTGCTCTCCTCCTGAGAGGCTGTGGGGGCCCCCTGCTCCCCAGCCGCCTGCTTTGGCTCAGCCTTGGTCTCGTCATCAACTCCAGCTTTCTCCCGGGACTCGGGTTTGGCTGCTTTCTCGTCAGCTTTCTGCTTCTCAGAGGCCAGCGCCGTCTCCTCTTTTCCCTCAGCCTCCTTGGACTCAGATTTAGTCTCTGCTTTCCCATCAGTCAGCTCCTGAGCAGCGGCTGTAGTTTCCTCCTTCCCACCATCCTCCTCTGGAAGTTCAGACTCTACTGTGGCCTCCACCTTGCCCTCATCCAGCCCGTTAGCTTCCCCCTGGAACTCAGCTGAAACCTTGTCCATGGCTGAAGCTCTTTCCTGCTTTCCTGCCCCATGGGGAGGCCCCTCTGTATCAGTGCTCCCCGCTGTGCCTTTGGCCTTCTCCTCTGCAGAGGCTCCACCTCCCAGCGTTCCCGGGGCCTCTGCAGTTGGGGAGACAGTGGTCCCATCCTCAGAGGACTTTTCTATCCTTCTGCTCCATCTCTGGGAAGAGAAGACAAACAGACCTGCTTATGTCCCATCTCTGCCTGAGGTGAAGGCCTGCCCTCAGACTGCACTGGCCTAGAGTCTGGAGGCCCGCGCCTCATCCTGGGGGCCCCCTCCTTGGACTATGACCCGAGCATCCACTTTCCTGGGGTGAAATGAAGGGGCAGAGCACTGTTTCCCCAGAGGTGGAGTGGGTGGGGGCCATGCTGACTTGATGTTGGGTGCTGTTCACCTGCCAGCCCTCTGCTGGTTGTAGCTGGGCTTTAAGAACGTTAGGTTCACATAATGCCCTTTCAGTGATTTTGCCTCTTTTGATTAAGCCAATGAGGCAGCTACACTTCGATATTAGCATCCAGGAACACCTGTGGAGGCAGGTGCTACTCGCCCTTTTATTGGAGGTAGCTAGCCTCAGGCTCAGAGCCCAAAGCATGCAGAGCCTTCTAGACAGAACTTAATAATACTGTTTTGTCTCCATTGTATTTATTTTTATTCTTACTTTCTATTTTGGGCCAAGGCTAATTGAGTTCCCATTTCCAAAGTGATATAAAGTTTCTTTAAAAATACATGTATTGAATTTAAAAAATAAGTTAATTCAGAGAGAAGACATTCCGGAAAGCAACTATACAGGTGGTACAGATTGTAGCTAAATCACGGAGATGGTGTAAAAATGCCTGAAATTTAGGAAACCCTGGCCAGCTGGTCTTTGGGTCTCTGCCAGCTGTGCCAGCCTCTGGTTCTTGTGAGAAGGTAGGCCCTGGGCATGGAGAATTTCCTTTGGTGAAGAATAGAAATGTACTCTCCCTACCTTTGCAGAGAAACCTGACCCTCCAACTGCTTGAGGTGGCGGGGTGGGGCCAAGATTATGACACTTTAACTTGGGTTTCCTATTCAAGTACGTATTATATACTATAGGTTCTCCGAAACAGGTGGGTGGGGGGACAGGGCCAGCTCTTTATCCCCTTGCCCTTCTTGGGGTCTGTTTACAAAGAAAACAATCCCCAAATAGTTTTCAGGGCATGACTCAGGCAGAAGAAGAAAAGTAGACACTCCTGTCTCTGGCTAAAAATACCTCCTGCCCTCTGCAGTGCTATCCTTCTAGGTGATAGTAATCCCGGGCACCTGGGTAATTGGGACAGAGGCAGGAGGATAGGCAGAAGAGGGCCGGGCTCTGTTCTTGCCACCTGCTTGGATCCTACTGCCCCCAGACCAGAGTCCTGGGGTCCCTGGATTTGGTGCCCCCACCAGTTCCTAGGAAGCAGGCTGGGATTTGCAAGATGCTTGCACTGTACTCCAGTCCCACCCTCCTGCCAGAGCTCTTCATGGTTCAGCAGCTCCCACATGTACTAGAGTTCGGGAGGGGGGGGAACAAAGGAGCCGGGACATGGAATCACATCAGCAGGGAGCCAGGAGACCATGGAGCTGCCTTGACCCCCACCTCCCAGTCGCGCACTCTGAGACCTGAGCAAGTCCGCTCTCTGGGCCTCAGTTTTCCACTGACAATGACAGGATTGGTCTAGATCAGGTTTTCCAACTGTAGACAACCAGGGTCTCCTACGACATTAATAGAGGCTGGGGGGTGTGGGTGGGATTTATTTTCTGGCTATGTTGTTCCAGAAAGACCTACTCTTTACCCTTTTAGAATATTCTTCATTAGCCCTTAAATACCGTATTTCCCTGAAAATAAGACCAGGTCTTATATTAATTTTTTCTGCAAAAGACGCATTAGGGCTTGTGTTCAGGGGATGTCATCCTGAAAAATCATGCTAGGGCTTATTTTCCCAGTTAGGTCTTATTTTCAGGGAAACATTATAGACACCCCATAGTAAGAAAACATTAACTTTGCTTAGCCTTATTTAACTCACTTTTCCCAAACCTATTGACCATGGATTTTTTTTTCTTGCTCTTTTTTTCTTATTTATTGTTTTTCCTGAGAAGCCCCTCTCTCTTCTATCCCCCACCCCCCCCACACACCTTGAGTTGTGCTGTGTTTACCAGAAGAAAGCATGGCAAATGCTGGTCTGAAGGAGCCACCCAACCTCTTCCTGCCCTGTGCTCTTGTTTGAAGGTGGTATAGGGGCAGCGGGAAAAATCATTCCTTCGGACGTCTTCCTACAAGGGATTCCCAGCTCCCACTGTTGATTAATTGTGTGACCTTGAGCAAGCTACTTGGCCCTCCCGGTGTTTTTGATTTCTGGAGGTAAAAATAGGTCTCGCTGCACAGGGATGGTGGCAGGTTAAGGGAGCCAAACGCATAGGAAGTGCTTTGAGGCGTGCCTGGCGTGCAGGGGGTGCACTCAGCACACCTCGGCTCTTACGGTGTAGTTTGGCCTCTGCCCAGCGCTGTGCCAGACTAAGGCCCTGACCCCAGCCAGGAGGGCGTCAGTTGGTAAGACAAGGCAAAGAGAACTGAACACCAGCAAGTTGATAAGCCTTTTTATACCTCAAGTGTGGTAGTCATCGGTTAAGACACAGCGGAGTACGGCAACCATCTTTTCCTTCGTCTATGCCACACACTCAGGGTGATGGAGGGGAAGGGCAGGTGTGTACACACACACACACACACACGCACGAGCGCACACACACACACCTCAGCCATCCTGTGTGTTCATCACCTCAGCTTTCTGCCATCCAGACTTGGCATAAATAGACAAGGAGTGAAGACACAAAGCTCAGGACCCAGGATAACACCCTCCCACCCCCAGAATTAACAACTCTAGAGCAGTTTACAAGCTCACACCCCGTGCCCTACTTTTCCTGCTCGTTCCCCACTCACTAACCCTTGGGAATAGGTGTGAATGGCCCCAATCTTACAGATTAAGAATTTGAAGCTGGGGTAGTTGAAGTCTCTGACCAAAGTCATAAGACGATTAAATGGTCAAACCGTACCTAGAACCCAGGTCTCCTGACAACCAGTCTGGAGCCTGTGCCAAAGATGCTGCTCCCACCAGGTTCTCAGCCAGTGTCCCTTCAAAGGCACCAGCCCAGAGTGAGGGGCCCCCTACTGGTGGGGGAGAACAGTCCGATATGGCTGAGGAGTTCAGCTTTCTATTTTCTAAGGGCACAGTAGATCCTCACTTTCCTTCCTCTCCACTTTCCTTCTCCTTCCTTCCCCAGGAAGCCTTCACACCATCCCTGTTTTGTGTCCAAAGCAGCACTGCAGATGGCTACCCTCTCCCTCTTCCTGGGGCTCTTGGCGGAACCAAAGGAAAAGAACCAGGAGCCTGAGCCCCAAATAGTATAGATGGTGTTTGGTGGTTCTGTTGATACCCCCAGACCCACTGTCACTCCATCTGTCTTCAGGTGGTCCTGGGGCTTTACCCTCCTGCACCCCAGCCAGGGACCCTCTCTTGGAGAGGCCACTCTTAACTGCTTCAAGAGTCTGCCTTGCTGAACTGGTAAGACTGAACTGGTGACACACTTTACTCGTCAGGGTCCTCTGCAAGAATGGCCACCTGCAGCCTGCTCTGTAGGTGGTCTCAGGTTGCCCAGCACCCCGGGGTGAGTCCCTGAGCTCGGGCATCTAAGAGAGTTGGCACAATGGTGGAGAGAGTTAGAAAAAAGCCTGGATTTCTCCAACTGTGGGGGCCCTGCTTGGAGGCTCCCACCCCTGGAACGTGGGAGAGGGGTTAGCACATGGGGGGCCTTCGAAAGGGTCCCAGAGCTTCTCCTACCTGTGGAGCCTGTGCACGGGACTTGGGAGCTGTCTCCTTCTTCGAGCTGAGTGGCCTCACTCCTGCGCTGCCTTCAAGCCCCAGAGGCCTCTAGCCCCCAGCTCTTCTGTCCCTGTCCCCCTCCAACTTCCTCCCTCCTTCCACCCGCCCCACCCCCACTTCAAGAGCCTTGGGCCTCTGAAGAGTGTTGTTTACTGCGCTGTTGGTACAACACTTTCCCCTGGCCTGGAAGGCTCAGATTTCCCATGAAGATCTGACAGGTGGCACCTTTCAATCACAGTGTCTTCCTCCCGCCTTGACCCCAGCAGCACGCACCCTGTGGTCATCTTTCTTCCCAATGTACTTGCCTGGCCCTGGTGACCTGAAAAACCATTTGCAGACCCATTTGGACGGGTATCAGCCCTCTGGCCTCCACTGTTCATCCAGAGCCCAGGCTAAGCCTCTTTTGCTTCCCCCCCACAGCCACCTTGTTTCTTAAATAATTCCTTTTACTCTTCTTCAGACAAAGCAGCTGCTGAAGGGTGGGTTAAGGAGGGAGTGAATGGGACAGCTGCTGAAGGGGGACGCAGGAGGATGTGTCTCTGGGCTCCTATTGGACAGAGATTTGGAGGGGGAGGGGCAACGGGGAGAAATGGAGAGGCCAAGCCGATGCTGAGCCATTGGGTTTAGAGACTAGCAAATACAAAGCGGAGTTTTATTTGACGGAAGTGACTAGTACACAGTAGGTTCTGTACAGATTTTGTACTGAATTGAGATTTCACTCAGAAAAACCAAACACATCTTTACCTTCTCTATGTGTCCTGTGATCTAAGAAAGGCACTACTTTTGGAGAATGTGTACAGGCAACACCCCATTAGGAAGGAAGCCTGTGACTCTTCCAGCCCCTCCTCCAGTCCCTACAACTTCAGCCACACTGTCCTCCTTCCGGTTCCTAATAAATCGATTCCTTTCCACACTCAGGACTGTAACCTTTTGTATTCTGCTCTTTGCAAGACTGGCTCCTCCTCATTCTTCTCAGCTCAAATTTCATTTCCTCAGAGAGGGTTCTATGACCTTCAGTTCCTCTCCATCACTTCTGCCTGTTTTATTTTCTTCATAATATTTACCTGAATCAAAAATAACCTTCTTCATTTCCTTATGATCTGACTCTCTCAATAGATCTAAGCTCCACGAGGCAGGGACTTTATCTACTCTACTCATGGCTATATGACCAGGAACTAGCAAATTGCCTGGTTCATATGAGGTGCTCAATAAATTTATATGGGGTAAATGAATTAGTTGATAGAAATGTGGAATTGGAACATGGGGGCCCATGCTTGGGATGATCTGAAAGCAAGGTTTGGTTACCAATGGTGGAACAGTCCAATATTGATGAGTATTAATACCTCCAGTATTAAAATATCTCCTTCATCTGTCTAGAATTTATCTGCCCAAGATTGGTGAGCTTTTCTTTATATCTCTCTGACCTGCTGTCCTTTTTTAAAATTAAAACTCACTTCTCTTCTTTCCCTACCATTAGGTATTGCAAACAGCAAAATATAAGATCATTGTATCACTCATTAAAACTTCCTTAGACAATTAATGTATTCATTAATCAAATGTTTTTTGAACACCTGGCATGTGCTGGGAATACAGCAGTGAACACAACAAAAAAATAGGCAAAATCAGAGCATTACAGTTACATTTTAGTGTGGGGAGATAGACAGCAAGCAAATCAATAAGGAGAATATGTTATATTAGATAATGATAGGTTCTAGAAAGCAGAAAATTAAGCAGAGAAGAGGAAGTGGTTTATTTGGTGTGTGTGTGTGTGTGTGTGTGTGTGTGTGTGTGTGTGTGTGTGTGTGTGATATACTTAGAGCTGTCAAGGAAGGCATCACTGAAAAGGTGACATTGGAGCAAAGTTCTGAAGGAAGTGAGTGAGGCATGCAGCAATCTGGGGAGGAAGCATTCCAGGCAGAGGGGACAGCAAGTGGAAAGATAGGAGTGCGCTTGGTGTGTTTGATTAATAGAAAGGAGGCCAGCATGGCTGGGGCAGAGTGATGGACCTGAGAATAGTAGGAGATAAAAGGCAGTGGGGGGCCCAATCATGCGGGGCCTTATAGTGCATTGTAAGGACTTTGACTTTTGCTCTGTAATTGGAAGACCGTGGAGCATTTTGGGCTGTGAAGTGACTTGATTTAACTTCTTAGTTTTTTGTAAGATCACTCTGACTGCTGTTCTGAGAATGGCCTGAAGGGGGAACATGGCACGAAGTGGGCGAACCAGTCAGGACAGTACTACAGTAACTCAAGTGCAAGATGGTGATGGCTTGGACCAGATTGTCAGCAGTGGAGGTGAGAAGTGGTGAGGATGGTGCCAGTGGATAACAGCGATTAAGACTGTGCTGGCTTTCTCTTCAAGGTCATAGAACTACCATTCCGTTCAAGCCCTTGACGTTCTTATTCTCTCACCTTCTGCTCATCTGGAGAGGTGGGGAGTCCAACTAGGCTGCCTTTGTACTCTCCACACCACTCATGAGTGGTCAGGGTCCACTTGGGGAGATCTTGGGTGACAACCCTGCATCCCTTCCTCGAGGTTGAGGTCCCATCCAAGAAGACTGACCATGGTGAGTAGCATATGTACAGCTCCCCTTTGGGTGGCTGGGAAGCTGGGACGCTGACTGTTGGATAAAGTGAGGGGCCAGAGTTTCAGCATGCTGTTGACAGAGGTCAGCAGTTTTGGAAGACATATCCGGATTCCAGAAAACTTGGAAGACTGGAGCTATATAAACTGCCTTTTACAAAAAGAAACTTGACAGAGACAATTGGAAATTCCTTCTCATAGGTCCTGAATTCCCAACTGTATAAATATAGGAAAGAAGAGACACAGTCTCATAGAAGATAATAACGTCACCATCAATAAGAACAATAATCTGCCAGGTTTTGGGAGGAGGGGAAAATGTGGAGTTGCTCTTCAATGGGTATAGTTTCAGTTATTCAAGATGAATAAGTTCTAGAGAGCTGCTGTACGATATTGAATCTATAGCTACCAATACTGTATGATGCACTTACAAATGTTAAGAGGGTAGATCTCATGTCGTGTTTTTGCCATAATTTAAAAAAAGACGCATTTTAAAAAAGAAATTGGGGAAATTTGAATATGTGCATTAGATGACATTAAGAACTTAATATAATTTTGACAGTATGAAAATAGCATTGTGGAAAAAAGACTTTATCTGTTAGAGATAAAAACAGATGCAGAAAACATGGTTAAATGTTGACAATTGTTAAATGCTGGTCATGGGAATACAGTAGTTCAATATACTGTGCTCCCCACTTTTCTGTACATTTTAAATTTGGCCTAAAAAAAGTCTAAAAACTGAAAAAATAAGAACAATGATTTCTTACTTATTGAGAACCCGCCATGGACTGAGGACTTTAATTACATTGTCTTTTTTGTTTGTTTCTTTTTGTAATCATTTTGAAAAAACTTTTTATTTTGAAATAATTATAGATTTATGGGAAGTTGCATAAATAGTACAGAGAGGTCCTTGGGTACCCTTCGTCTAGCTTCCACTAAAGGTTAAATCTTAATAACTATATGCAATATCAAAGCCAGGAAATTGACACTGACACAATGCTGTGTATAGTTCTATGATCTCTCATCACATGTGTAGATTCGTGTAGCCTCCCTCACAATCAGGATAGAGAACCATTCTATCACTAAGATCACAAAGATCTCTGTCGTGCTACGCCTTTATAGGTGCTCCTCTCCCCCTGCCCAACTCTATCTCCAGGCAACCATTACTCTCTTCTCCATCTCTACAATTTTTCATTTTGAGAATGTTATTGAAATGAGATTATATAATATTTAACTTTTCATTATACCTGATAAAAACCTTATCTAGAAACAGATTCCTTTTGTAAGAACCCATCTCCTTTTTCCATATAATTTCTTAATATGCCATAACATATCGACTATATTTTCAAAAGCAAAACCAGGGCAACATCTGCCCACTAAAACATATAGACAATAATATTCACAACAGTATTATTCATAATAGCCCCACACTGGACACAATTCCAAAGTCCATCAACAGGAGAATGAATAAATGAATTGTGGCTTGTTCATACAATCGAATGCTAGACAGCAATAAAAAAAAATGAATAACAGATAAAACAATATGGATGAAATCTTACAGACACTACACTGAGCTAAAGAAGCCAGGCACAAAACAAAATAATGTATAATTACACTTACATGAAGTTCAAGAATACGCAGAACTGATGGTGACAGAAATCAGAATAGTGGTCAATTGCAGGAGAGGGAGGTATTAATTGGAAGGGACATGAAATAACTTTTTAGGATTCTGGAAAATATTTTGTATCTTGATCAGAATGGTGGTTATAAGAATGAATACATTATTTTAAAATTAAGCTTAAGATTTGTGTGTTTTACACACTTTACTGTATGAATGTAATACCACAAATTTAAAATATCAGAGCACAGGGTTTGACAAAGATGAATCCTTAGGGCAGTAATGAGGCCCAGTGTTGAAAACCCAGACTTTCTTGGACAATTAGGGAAGCATATGGTTCCCTATTAAGAACCCAATTAGGAAACCGTATAAAGTGATCAGCCCACCTTCTCCAATGGGCAGCGTACCCTAACATCATTAATTTGCATCTTCTAAATTTCATTTACTGGAAAATCTGTTGAAAAATCAAGGGATTGAGATGGGGCTTTTTCGTTGTTGTTGTGGGTGGTGATACAGATGGAGGAAAAACATTAAGTCTTGAAAGATAAAGAGTTCACAAGTACCTTTTCCTATGACTGAACACACTAGGTTAGCTTTAGTGACAGTCAAAATTACTCTTATTCTTCTCTTTATTGTGCACCTAACAGAAGTTGAATAAAACGTAAGTATACACGTCTGCGAGCAGGAACAGTGCCTTGCTTATCTTTGCAACCCCAGAGAAAGTGTAGTGACCTGTACACATGCATCTGTATTTACACACAAAGTTTCTTGGAGCACTGGTTCCCAAACTTGGTTGCACAAAGAAAATTATGTACTACTTATGCAACTTTCTATACACCTACAATTATTTCAAAATGAAAAGTTTTAAAAGTCATTACAAAAAACAAAAAAGACAATGTAATTAAAGCCCCTAGTTCATGGCAGATGCTCAATAAAAAGGAAGCATTGTTCTTATGGTTTTTTATTAAAGTTTATTGGGGTGACAATTGTTAGTAATACTTTTTTAATTTTTAGACTTCTATTAGGCCAAATTTAAAATGTACAGAAAACTGGAGAGCACAATATACTGAACTTCCATATACCCATGACTAGGATTTAACAATTGCTAACATTTAGCTGTATTTTACTCATCTGTTTTTTAATCTCTAACAGTCTTTTTTCCACAGTGCAATTTTCACAGCCTCAAAATTATAGTAATTTCTTAATGTCATCTAATGCACATTAATGCACATCTAATTCACCTGGGAATTTAAAAAATTACTGATGCCTGGGTCCCACTCCCAGAGATGCTGATATAATTGGTATTTGGTGAAGCCTGGGCATCGGGATTTTTTAAAGCGTCGCAGGGGTGACCTTAATGTGAAGCACAAACAGAACTGTTGTTTGGGGGCGTTCTTCCTCCTCCACGCCTTATTTGTGCTCAGGCGTCTACTCTCAGGGGCGGGGGAGAGGTTCACTGAGCTCTGACCAATACACTCAAACCTCTCGGTGACAATCCCAGGGACTTGACAACCAGGCTGCGGGCGCTCTGCACCGCGCCCAAGCCTCTATGGTATGTGGGCGTCCTCTCTAGCATTTGCAAGTCTCTTTCGCCTTCAGCCAGAGCTGGCAGCTCTCTCTCTATGGTAGCGGATTTCCCCGCGCCGCCTCATTGGTACCTCATTCCGGAAGCGAGTCCGGCTCAAAGAGGCGGGACTTCCCTCCCGGAAGTGACCCACGTGTTTCCGTCTTGCCTACTTGGGCACTGGGTGAGTTTCTACCGTTTGCCCGAAGTTGGGGACACCGGGGGCATTGTGAGTGGTTCCAGGCCGAGATGAGTGATCTCTGACCTTAGGGTGACCCTTATGATGGCGCCGCCATTTCAGAGTTTCAGCCCCTGGGCCGGGGCCCAGGCGCGTTATTTCTGCGTATGATCGAATTCGCAGGGCTCGGGCGGTTCAGGCCCGCGGTTTAGAGTGTTTTGTTCCGGTCTCTCGATCTTGTTCTTACGGTGACCTAGAGGCAATGGACCTCAGGGTCCTTGGGCTCGATTTGCAGCCCCGCTCTTGACGTGCTGTGTGACCTTGGGCTAAGCAGTGTTCCCTTTCGAGGCCTCAATTCCCACATCTGTGAAACGGGGTGGTTGAACTCAGTGAAGTCAGTGGCTTCTGTCAGTCTGATGTTCTCTTATGTCTCCGTATCCTCTAGTCCCTGTGAGGGGAAAGTGAGTGGGAGGGGTGGGTGCTGACGGTGACGTCTGCTCCTAGGACTAGGAGGCCAGAAGGAAATCTCCACGGTGCAAGGCTGAGATGGATCCGCTCAGGGCCCAGCAGCTGGCTGCAGAGCTGGAGGTAGAGATGATGGCTGACATGTACAACAGGTAAGGGCCTACTCTGCACCACTTCTTTGTCCTAGAGAACGACGGTAGGTCACCCTTTTCAAGGGTAGAGGTGGATGACTTTTGAAAAATGCTTTCCTCAATCTAGAGGAGTCAGAGGCCTGTACTTACCCTCCTGTACCCACACCCACTGACCCTCCTCATCCCCATGGTTGAAGGCTAATGCAGACACAGTATGGGCTCCCTAGAACGAGCTGGACATTTAGATTGGGATGGAATTGATGAAGGAGCCAAGTAGGAAACTCCAGTTCAGGGTATAGTTAGGTTCCAAGAACAGGTGAACATTTGCCTTTGACAAATAGCCCCCGTAATTAACATTTCTTAAACTCTTACTCCACCTCAGGCACTTAGCATTTTACACGCATTATCTTTTTTAATCTTCAAAATAGTCTATCGGATTAATTTTATGATGAAGACATCGAGGCTTCTGGAGGTAAATAACTTTCTCAGGGTCCACAGGTGGTCAGTAGCAATGTCAGGTACTAGTACCTCAGTCTGACTCCAAACTAGTGCCCATTACCACCTGGTAAATTTGGGAACAATTCACAGCTCCGCCAATCACTACTGGTATGGCTTTGGGCAAGTTACTTGAACTATTTGACCGGTAGTTGCCCCATCTATCAAATGGAGGTAATATCAGTACCTACCTCATAGAGACATTATAAATACTAAATGTAAAAATGTATGACAGGGTCTTTGCATCCAGCCCAACACGTAGTAAGCAGTCAATAAATGTATGCTATTTTTATTGGCTTAAGCTCTCTGGTATCCTTTCTTGATTAGTTGGTTTATCTTGGAGGCTATATGAATAATTTTTAAATGTAGGCTGTGAAGTCAGACCACCTGTGTGGTCCTGAGGCTCTCTGTGCCTTAATTTCCTTATCTGTAAAATGGGAATAATGATTGTGCCAACCTCATCGAATTGCATAACAGAATCAAGCACTTAGCATGATGCCTGGAACATAGCCAGTACTCAATTGATGGTTCCTCTTTAATTAGTTGTAAACATGGGCACAGGCAAGGTTCCTGCTCTCAAGGACCTTCCAAGATGGTTGAGGTGCAAAGTGAGGATTTACACTGCCTTCCTGGGAGGTGAAATCAGTAGAGCAGGGCGGGGATGGTTGAGAGTTCCTGGTATGCCACAGGACTGCTCACCTAACTTTGCTCTTCCTTTCCCCCAGAATGACCAGTGCCTGCCACCGGAAGTGTGTGCCTCCCCACTACAAGGAAGCAGAACTGTCCAAGGGTGAATCTGTGTGCCTGGACCGGTGTGTCTCCAAGTACCTGGACATCCATGAGCGGATGGGCAAAAAGTTGACAGAGTTGTCTATGCAGGATGAAGAGCTGATGAAGAGGGTGCAGCAGAGTTCTGGGCCTGTGTGAGGCCCCAGACAGGATACACCCTGAGGTGCACCCTGCCCCTTCCCACTTGTCTAATTAAAGTGCCCCCATTGGGTGTCATCTGTGAAGACTGCCAGGCCTAGGCTGTCTCTGGAGCGTCTCTGGGAGCCAGGAGTTTGGTAGAGCTCTCCCCTGGTCCAAGTATGGGTATCTGTCACACGGAAGTGTGACGGTGTATGTGTGTTTGTGTATATATATATATGTATTAAAACAAGTTTGTTGACACCTACTATGTGCGAAGCAGTGTGCCTGGCACTTCGGAGGAAAGGCAACAGGGAATCTAATGCAGTATTTAAAAGTATAGACTGGTACAGTGATCTGGGTTTGCACTCCTGGCCAGTCACTAGATGCATGACCCTGAATGTGTCGTTTCACTGTGCTTTAGTTTCCTCATTGAAAAATGGGGTTAGCCCTATAAAGATAGGGCTATTGTGAAGATTAAATGAGTTAATACGTGTAAAGTATTTAAAAGAATGACTGGGGCATAGGAAGTATTCTAAGTATTAGCCATATGTATAGCCATATGTGTTATATATTTAAATATACATATTTTAATATATATTATGTTACCTATTATATATTTGTTTATATTATATAATTTATAAAATACCTATTTATCTTTATATTAAATTTATATAATTATAAATTAATGAGTAATAAAAATTAATTATAAAATCATTAACAAAATAAGTAATTAATGATACATGTAGATAAATATTTAAATAACAAAATTAAGTGAAGGCAGGCATTTTCACAAATGCTATGAAGTAATATTGAGAGGAGCGAGTGAATAGTTGATGGGATTTGAGAAGGAAGTGGCCAACCTGGTTCTAAACGGCAATATCGAACACATGAAGGGACCCAACCTCGTGTGTGATGTGAGCCATCCAGGGAGGGGACTGATGTGATCACGACCATTCGGCGTTCAGCGGAATCAGGGACTGGACACCTCATTCTTCCCACACTCTGCAGCCAGTCTGACCCACCCTTCTGGGCTGAGGGTCCTCTTAGGAGCTGGAGCCTCAGAGGATAGGTTGCTTGCTGGAGGTCACACAGGTAGAACAGGAACAGGGAGTCCCGGGCTGACTGTTGCATTTGCATCTCACTGAGGAGAGGCTGCCGCATCTAATTCCTGTCCTGAGGAGTGCCCTTGGAGAGTTGTGCAGCTTTCAGAATGTGTGGGTCACTCACTCCACGTGGGATTTTGGTTGACAGCAATGCCGCTGTGGTAGCAGTACCTTTGCAGTGGGCCTTCACGACAGAGGGTGGTGTCTGGGATGTAACCTCGCCTGGTCACGGGCATGGAGTAAAGGAAACAGAATAGAGGCAGTGACTTTCAGGCTTAAAGGGGCAGATTCAAGCCAGTTTTAAAGAGGTGAAGTTTTCTACCGTGTGATGTTGGATCAGGCATTTAACAGCCTGTGCCTCAGTTACCCCATCAACAAAATGGCAATAAAGGTACCGACCTCTGAGTGGTTGTGAAAATTAAATGTGCTAATAACTAAAGCATTTAGGAGAGTGCCTAGCTCTCACATTAAGTACTCAATAATGTTAGCTCTGTATTTTTTGTTTATTTTAATTGCTAAGTTTGGTGTGAGGAGACAGCAAAACCATTGTCCATCTGTCTACCTTAGCAGTGGGCGGAGAGCTAAGGCTCCTTTCTAGGTACTGAAGTGCAAGTTTGGGTCAACAGGTGGCGCTGTCTGCCCACAGGATCAGAACAGCTGTGAATAAGTCTGTAACTGTGTGTTTGCTTATTCTGTGCCGGCTAGGAAGAGGGGAGTGGTGAGGAAAATTGATGTACCTGCCCTCAGATTTAGCAAGGAACATCAAAAATTCTCTGAGCCCATAGCTGGAATATCCAGAAGGGAAGGTAGGAGTGGAAGAAGAGGTTCCAGCTGGAGAGAATAACACTTGCTTTGAAGTGGCAGAAAGTGTGGAGCATTCAGGAAACAAAGCTTGGGTGTGCCTGGAGTGCTGAGTGTGATGGGAGGCAGTGGTGAGAGATGCGACGAGGGCTGAGCAGGCACAGCTCCAAAGGAGCCTGTGAGCTGTTAAAGAGTTCGGATTTTCTCCGACTAAGGGGATCAGCAAACTGTTGAAGGATGTAAACTCTGGCAGTGAAAATGACAGATCTATCATTTTAGAGGCTCCCTCTAGCCGCCAGCCATGTGGATTGTGGTAGACGATGGTTTAATGGATTAAGAGGAGCCATGCCAGGGAGCCGGGGAGGAAAGAAGGAAGGATGAGAGTAAGAACAGCTATTGAGTTGCTACAGTGTGCTAACAAGTGTATTTCAGTTAATCCCTCATAACAACTGAGGCAGATATGATTATTCTCATTTTATAGATGAAGAAGCTGAAGCTCTGAAACGTTAGTAACTTGCTGAAGGTCACACATCTGGCAAGTGGCAGAGCCAGGATTCCAACGTATTTAGACACTAGCACCAGCTTTTAACCAGTCCTCTAGGATGGAGAGGGGATGCTCCCTAATGAGACATATGTCAGCAATGTCATAGTTCATTCAACAATATTTGTCGTTGGCCTGTTACATGCAAAGAGCTATAAAACCTGTCCAAAGTGAATTAGCTAGGTCCCTGCCCTCCGTGAATTAAGTGCAAAGGATGGGAAGATGAGTACAGGAGAGATGGAACAAACATACACGGGGTATCACAATGGCTTAGGCCCTTTGTGCCATGGAGAAGAGTCAAAAACTAATTCTCAGTTGTGTTTTTGCTAGATTATCACGATTTTAAAAACCAGGAACTGTCTCATAAAAATCTGGACTTTAGCTTCTTTTCCAAATTTAGATCTGACGAGTCAGCCTGCATTCCTGCTTGGTGGCAGTCTGCTAGAGGATGGGCAGAGCCTCGGCTGGCCACCAAACCTCCCACCACTCATTTCTACCCTCCTCACCGTCTGCTTGACCTGTCGGCATTTGGTCTGTGCCTTCCGCTCTGGGTGTTCAGACGAGGTGGACACTGTATGAGAAACCACGGTAAATGTCCTGGTGTAGGCAGCTTCTAAGGTGACCCCCAATATCTCGTCTGCTGCTTGTCATCCGCCACATACTCCCCTTCCCTTAAATGTGTACAAGACCTAGAGACTTGCTTCTAACAGAACAGGGAAGGTGATGGGATGACGCTTTCATGGTTAAGGTACAAAAGATTGTAATGGCCGTCTTATTCTCTCTCTCTCCCTCTCCTCTTGCTCACTGTGATGAAGCAAGCTTCCCCCTGGCGAGCTGCCCTATGAGGAGGCCCATGTGGTCAGGAACTGAGGGCAGCCTCCAGCCAACAGCCAGTGAGGAGCCAAATCCTGCCAACAACCACATGAAGGAGTGAGCTCGGAAGCAGATCCTTCTCCAGTCAAGCTTTCAGGTGACCACAGGCCTGAATGCCTTGTGAGAGACCCTGAGATAAAGGACCCATTGATGATGCACCCTGACTCCTGACCTAGAGAAATAATTGTTTTAAGCTATTACATTTGGGGGTAATTTGGGATGTAGCAATAAGGAACAAATACACATACAATTCTCAGAGCTGTTACAGTTGTCTGAGACCATGGTCCTTCTACAGCTACATTGAGGACGAGCCAGGCACCATTCTGCACATTTGCAATACATCAATGAACAAAATGGATAAAGACCCTTGCCCTCTTGGAACTCATATTCTGGTGAGGATGGTGTCACATAGTGGCCATCTGGGGTGGCAGTATTATTCTGAACACAAGACAGCTCCTTCAACTCCTTGGGAGAGCTTAACCTCTTTGAGGTTTTAAACCCCTTTGAAACTCCAACGAAAACTACGGACAGTTTTTTGGGGTTTATTGTTGTTGTTGTTTTAGAAAAATGTGTGGGCACATAGAACTTTGCATACGATTTTAGGTATTTTCATAAGAATTCTTGTGGTCTGACCTGAGAGCAGTCTTGCAAAGAGCATAGCTTTAGGCACTGGGGCAAAGAGAAACAAGATAGAAGGTCTAATGGGGGAAGACGTTAAAATCAGTGTCTTTTACAGTTGTACTAAGTGCTACAAGGGATATTCAGGGAGCTGTGGGGCTATATAAAAGAATATGAGCTATTGTAAGAAATATATATTTGGTCATTCAGATGACCAAATATGTATTTCTCATATACGAGTATATTGGGTCTTAATCCACAGTTCCTGTCTTACAGCTCCCTAAACGCTTGTAATTTCCTAAGTATTGAAAGTGATAAAGGTGTCTCCGGTTACGTAAATGAGGTGATTTTCAGAAGCACCAAAGGATGGGCGCTGGTTGCCAGGAGAACCAACCAATGAGAGGGTTGGAATTTTCAGCCCTACCCTGCCTCTGCCTCTGCCTTCTGACCCCCAGGGAAGGGAGAGGGGCTGGAGGTCGAATCAGTTGCCAAAGCCCTATGATTTAGTCAATCATTTCTGTGTAGTGAGGCCTCCTTAAAAAACCCAAGAGGATGGACGAGGTTTGGGGAGCTTCTGGTTGGTGAACATGCGGAGATGCAGGGAGAGTGGGTGCCTGGAGGGCACGGAGGCTCCGCTCTTCCCACACACTTTACCCTGTGCATCTCTTCCATCTGGCTGTTCCTGAGTTATATTCTTTTTACAGTAAAGTAGTGATCTAGTAAGTAATATGTTTCTCTGAGTTCTGTGAGCCACTCTAGCAAATTAATCGAACCCAAGGAGGGGAATGTGGGACCCTCTGATGTTATAGCCAGTTGGTCAGAAGTGCTGGTGACAAGTTGGACTTGCAGTTGGCATTCTGAGTTGGAGGGGGTTATTGGAGCCAGTTGGTCAGAAGGCCAGAGAGCCTGGGCTTGTGGCTGTTGGGAGGAGTGGGGCAGTCGTGTCGGACTGAACCCTTAACTTGTGGAATCTTGTGTTATCTCTGGGTAGATAGTGTCAGAATTGAGTTGAATTCTCCGAAACCCTGCTGGTGTCCTGAGAATTGTTACTCAGTATTGGGGAAACCTCGCCCCCTCAACATTGGAATTGGGTCCAAGAACCCAATTTACTTTTATTTCTGGCACTTACCAGACTAGAGGAGTGAGGCTCAGGAAGCGAAAGTGACTTGGGCAAAACTGCGTGACTAATCAGCTGCAGAGCCAGGATCAGGCCCAAGCCTGTGTCACTCCTGAGCCAGCGCTCCTGTCCACTCAGCTGTGAAGCAGCTTCCAGCCAGGAGCCCGCAGGAGAGCCAAGGCGATAACACTGTTCTACTCAAGCTGTGGGTAGTCTCAGGGGATCAGAGTCTCTCTCCTTTCCCATGTATCCTCCATTCGTTAAACGCACACACCGGACCATATCTGTCCCTTTTCTTCAAAACAAACAAAGCCAAAAGAAAACAAGAAAACAAAATCTCAGAGTTTCCAGTCGCCTGTCTCACAACATTGGGAGTCCGTGGCCTCGCAGAGGTCATTCCAAACTGACCCCAGCCTGCCTTTTCAGCTCCATTTCCCACCAGTCGTTTTATTTATTCAACAAATGTTTACCATGGGCTTGTTACGTGCCAGGCCCCGTGATAGATAGCAGGTGTACAAACCACCTCCAATGTGGTTCCTGCCCCCAAGAGAGTTATATATATCATGAGGAGGGAAGCAGGCAAATACACTGATGATTCTAGATCCGTGTGACGACTTCAATAGAGATTACTGTTTTGGGGGAGTAGGTGGACAGGGCCCCTACGCCAGCCTAGATCAGACAGCTTCCAGAAAGAGGTGCAACTTGAGGTGAATTATGAAGGATGAGTACCTTAGAAATGAAGAAGGGACTCTGTCACCCCATAAGAAGGAAGAGGTGCAAAAGCAGCTGGCTCCACACTTCCTTCCACAGGTGATTCCTGAATACCTCTTCGGTACCAAGGGCTGTTCTAGGTGCTGGAGATACAGCAGTGAACACAATAGACCAGGCCCTTGCCCTCAGGGAGCTGATAGTTCAGGAAGGGAAAACATGGAAATAAGGGTTGGGGATGAGGAAGGCCAAGCATTACAGCCGTGGAGGTCCCTGGACCCCTGGCGCCTGTGGAGGGTGTCCACACTAACTCTGAAATTTCAATGTGTGTGTGTGTGTGTGTGAGTGTTCACACATGCGTTTTCACAGGGAGTGGAAGCATAGCACTTTATTATATTTTCAAAGGGATCCGTGACCATCTTGGGTTAGATCCCTTACTCTAGGACCCCTTGTGCTAAGCTAAGGATTTTGACCTTGATCTGGAAATTCTGGGAGATAGTGTGAAATTTAAGAAGTGAAACCATCACAGCCTGACACTGTGCTCTTGTCAGAGAGAACTCCTTGTGCCTTTTCCACTGCTATACCTTCACTCTGGACCTGGAAGAATGGAAAGGGCCACACGTAAACGGCAGGCAGATCTGAGTTTGCATCCTGCCTCCACCCACCGTGTTCCAGCTGCTAGCTGCCTGTCTTTTCCCTCTGAAAAGTTGTGAGGTTTAAATGAGACCATGATGTTTTGAGGATTTAATGATAATTTTTGTTTGGAAAGTGCCCAGCATATAGTAGCCACTCAGCAAATTTCAGTTCTTCTCTTGGCTTGGTGGCTCACCTGTTCATAGATGCCCTCTTGTTTGATGTCCTCTTGGAACTTCCCGGGCAGTTGCTCACACGCCCAGAGCACTGTGGCTACCGTATCACTAACATTGCTTTCCACACGCTCTTTTAAACTCACCTCTCTATCGATTTGCCTTTGTCATCTTATTAATCCACACCCCAGTCCACGTAATGACACCTCCCCTCTTTCACAGATGAGGAAACAGCCCCCAGGAAGTGGAGAAATGTACCAGTAATCAATCAGTTAATAAGTGTCTAGAAGCTCCCCACCACCAGGTCTTCTGAAAAAATTATAATGACAGCTGCAACGATAATGAACATTTACTAAGCTTACTAGGTACCAGGTGCCATGCAGAGCATTTTACCAGTAGCGTAACACCCAATTCCACCCCACATCCCCACAGGTAGGCAGGTACTACTATATTGTTATTCGAGTTTACAGAGGAGAAACCCGAGGCCCAAAGAAGTAAAGCAAGTTGCCCGAGGTAACCCGGGCCAGTCAATTTGAAAAGCAAGACTCAGACCCCTATTTGACAAACTCCTAAGAAACCTGTGTCCTTCTGCCTCTTAAAAAACATTGCTCCCAACTGGACAGTTTAAAACCCCACCCAAGCTTGCCTTTTGTCGCGATCTGTCTGCTGCAGCCCAATCTGGTTGTTTTCATCAAGGATACAGAGGGTGCTGCCTGATTTGTCTGGGTGCCGAGGGAGAGAGAAGGAGGTAAGGGTGGAAATTTTAGGTGCTGGGTCGTGTGCCGGGGACCAGAGGGCGAGTCACGTGCGTGTGAAACTCGATCTAGGAGGAGAGGAAGGGAGCCCCCGCCCCTACCTCGGGGTGCAGCTCCGGACGGGTATAAATACAACTATCAACGCCGTAGGTCCACTTCGTGCCTGTCTTGCTTCGGGGACTGGTGTCGCCCGGAGGGTCCCCAGCTCCCGGACGTGTTCCGAAGGGGTGACAGTGGACGAGAATATCACCAAGCTGTCGGGCTGAACCTCCAAGGCTGCCGGGATCCGGCGCGCAGCAAAGTGCTGAGCGCGGGTGCTGGTTAAGGCTGGGCCCGCCCGACAGGGGACACAGAGAGTGTGGACGCGCCGCCCAGGCGCTGCGCTCCCAGAGGCGTCCGCGGCTGCAGGAGGGGCGTCTGCCCCCCACCCAAGGTGAGCAGAGGGTGGGGGTCGGGGTCCCGGGCTGCACATGCGCCGGGAGCCACCTGGGTCCGCTGCCACCGACACTCCTAGGCTCTACAAAAAAAACCCGTTACCTGAGCCCTTGGGTCCCGCAGCGCCTTGTCCAGTCTCCACGCGCGTCCTTCCTCCCCTTTACACTGCTCTGCTCCCTCCGACTCCCCTCTTCCTCTCGGCCCCCTCTGGCCGCACTTCTCTGTTCAGAACGACGCTCTTGGGGGTGTCCAACCGACCTGAGGGAGTGTCTGAATCCAAAGCCCCATTTCACAGACGAGGGCACTGAGGGCCCCCCTCCTCGCCTTCCCCGGAGAACGGATTCATGCTTTCCTCCCTCTTGCCCTTCCTTGACCCGCTCCTCTCTGTTTTGCTCGGTCTCACCCTTCTGGCCGCTCCACACACCCGCGCCGCGGCGGCAGCGGGGGGAGCTCGGGCTCTTTCCCTTCTGGTAAACACACCCGCCAGCCGGTCCGCTGCCACTGCCCTTATAAAGTCAGCGGCCGCCGGACTTCCTGCCGGAGCGGGAGCCCCCTCCCCTGGCTGAAGCCGGCGGGAGGGCTCCGAGGCTCGCAGCGTGTTGCTCTGCGCCCTACGGAGTGAGTGAGGGGCGCCCCGGGGCACCGGGGGAGCAGGAGGGCTGGGTCTAGGTCTCAATCCACGTGGCAGCTGTTGGCTTGCATCGAGAGACTGTAGGGACCCTGGTCGCCTGGCGCGGAAAGGGGGAGGGCTTGCTGTCGCGCAGTCCCAGAGGAGAGGAGTGGTCTTAAAGGGCCACAGGAAGGGGGTGGGGTGGGGGCAGCGGTGACTTAGGCCAGCCTCAGACTTCCCTTTCCTCCTCCCGCTGGCTTCTGGGGGTCCTTTCTGGCGCGGGAGGCCAGATACTGGCCAGCGGTGGCTTCAGAGTGCCCTCTGACCCTTGCTGACCTCTGGGGACTTGAGAAAGTGCGGGTTTGGCCCCCGGGAGCGGGGCTCTGCCGGTCCTGTCCTGGGTGGAAGAGCCCGGCAGCGCGCCAGCAAGCTGTTGAGCTAAGACAGGACCTTCGTTGTCTTGATAGTGGCCCGGCGGGAACTCAATGCCACGTGCGCCCCTGGCACTGCCAGTATTCTCTGAGCCAGCTCGGCGGCACCCGCTGGGAAGCCCAGGGCTGTATGGGGTCTCCATGAATGCCCCCTCGTGGGCTGGCTCAGCAGCCACCATGATGCAGGACCCTTGCCAGGGGCCGCTGGGGAGCCCTTCGCTCAGTGCTCTGTTCCTATGCAGGCTCGTGGCCAGCATGGCCCCCACGCTGCAGCAGGCATACCGGCGGCGCTGGTGGATGGCCTGCACAGCCGTGCTGGAGAACCTCTTCTTCTCTGCCGTGCTCCTGGGCTGGGCCTCCCTGCTGATCATGCTCAAGAGCGAGGGCTTCTATTCCAGCATGTGCCCAGGTACGCCCGAGAAGGGGCCAGCCAGGCTGGAGGAGGGGAAGTAGAAGGGGAAGGTGGGCACCAGAGAAGGACAGGTGGCCGAGTGGACAGGAAGCAGGGCTGCTTAAACCCGGGCATTGGGCAGGGAGTTGGAGAGGCCACTTCTTGACCTCTTCAAACTTCATCTAGAGAATGGGCGGCACTCTGCCCACTTTGCCTCCTTTATCTCATCCAGTCTTCACTGAATGCCAGGTATCCTGCTGGGTATCCAGATGCTGGATGGACCAGCAGAGTCCTAAGCCCTTGGCAACCTCAGGTCTAGAGCAAAATGAAGACTTCTAGAAGGGAAGTGCTGCCGGTACACCTAGCTGGTGAAGGATTTCTGGAAGGATAAGTAAGGTGCAGGAGAACCTACAGAGTGGATTGCATGTAAAGGGCCTGCACGCCTTTTTCAGGACCTTGAACCCCCAAATCTTCAAATCACCCATTTGTACAAAGTTGATGGTCTCATTTCATTAGACTATTGATGAAATGAGACTATTAACTTTTAATCTCAGCTATCCAGGAGTATTCCCATTTTCTATTTCAATAACCTGACTGTGTGTGACCCCCCAGTGAGTATGTGGAAATTCTAATATTCCATATGTAAGATAATCTAACCATCTCTGACCAATAACTGCCCTGGGCTGTCTGCTGGAAGAGTTATCTTCCTTTTCTGGGAAGGAGAGCTGTGCTGGCAAGCTCAGCCTAAAGAACTGGATGGATGTGGATTTTGGCCCTCCCCCTGCTTATTCTCTTCCTCCAGCTTCCATATTGTGGAACAGGGTCTTGGAGGAAGGCCAGCTTGGGTTCCAGTCCCAGCTTCCACGAGTTTTACCAGCTGGGTGATATCAGCGAGTTCCTTAAAACATTGAGCCTCATTTGCCTGGTCTGCAAAATGGGAATAATATTATAATAATACTGGGGGTACCAAAAAAAGGTATACAAATGGACACTTTGGTCAATGCTGCTCAAGCAGTAGTTCGCTGTAATCACAAGTGTCTGGACACTAATGGTAACCACTTTGAGCACCTCTTGTAATTGCAGAAATCAAATGTGACTTGTATTCATCTTTTGTTATCAGTATATATTGAGTATTACAATTTTAATAGTTATTTCCTTTCTTAAAATGTGTAGACATTAGTTTGGCACCCTCTGTATTTATCCCACAGGGGTACTGTGAGAGTCCATGGTGGTTGATAAACATTAGTATCATTCAGTTCCTGGCTTTGGGGGGGGGGGGGCGGTTCCTCAACTCAATTCCCTGCAGGCACCTGCCTTGGTTGTGGGAAAAAAGCTGAGGCCTTGGAGGCTGCTCCGCCCATGCCAAGGTTATCTGTAAGGAAACAGCTGGTTTCATGGAGGAATGGCCCAATTACAGGGTGATGGGGGCCCCAGAAGGTGGAGATTAGGGTTGGTAGCTGGCCTGGGGAGGCAGGTTGGGTCAGGAAGATTAGGTTTGGGATGAAATGATAGGTGTTTCAGGGTGACTAAGAGAACAAGGCAGAGAGGTAGGAGGGCTTTGGGGAGCCCCATTTGCAAATGGAGGTGGGGAGTTCAGGTCCCATCTGAGTTGTTTACCCTCAAGACTAGAGAGGACTTGTCCTAGTGGCTTTGATGTCAACCCCTGCCAATCCAATAGCTTCTTCCTGCCTTCTCCACATGTTTTTTTTTTTTAATCAACTTTATTGAAAGCTACTTTACATCACACATTTTGAGGAGGTTTGACAAATTTATACACCTCAGGAACCGTCACCATAGTCAGTATTGAGAATATTTCCATCACCCCCCTAAACTACTGCTTCCCTTTTACTGCCCATCCCTCCACATGTGCTTTTTAAAAATATGGACAAGAGCTTTATTAAGATATAAGTCACATATCTTACAATTCACCCATTTAAAGTATACAACTTAATAATAGTTATGGGAATGTAAAGTACAGAACAGGGAATATAGTCAATAATACTGTAATAACTATATAGGCTGTTACAAGGATACTGGACTTTTCAGGGTGATCACTTTGAAAGTTATATAAATGTCTAATCACTAAGTTTACACCTGCAACTAGTATAATATGGTATGTTAACTGTAATTGAAAAATTCAAAACTAAAATTAAAAAACTATTAAAATTAAAAATAAATAAATAAATGGTCTTTGAAGAAATAGTTGCAGTTGCCTGAAACTAAAAAAAAAAAAAAAAAGTAGTTGCAGTTGAATAAATGTACTTAATGCGTGAAAAGAAAAACAAAACAGAACAAAAAATAAAGTACACAATTTAATGGTTTTTAGCATATTCAGAGTTGTGCAACCATCACCACAATCAATTCTGGAACATTTGCTTGATCCCAAAAAGTAACCCTGTACCCATTATCAATACCTACTCTCCCCACTCCTCCCTCCACCCCCAAGAACTAGGAAACCACCCATCTACTTTCTGTCATAGTTCTGCCTATGACAAAAATAGATTTCTGAACATTTCACCTAAATGGCATCTTATAATATGTGGTCTTTAGTGACAGGCTTCTCTCACTTAGCATGGTGTTTTCAAGGTTCCTCCAGGTTGTAGCACGTGTTAGGCCTTACTTAGTTTCTAATATTCCATTGAATGGATCTACCACATTTTATTTATCCATTCATCAGTGATGGCCATGTGGGTTGTTTCCACTTTTTGGCTCTTATGAAAAAGGCTCCTATTGACGTACAAGTTTTTCTTTGGACACATGCTTTCCTTCCGCTTAGTTATATGTCTAGGAATGGAAGTGCTGGACCATTAGGGTAACTCTATGTTTCACATTTTGAGGAATGGCTAGGCTGTTTTCCAAAGTGGCTGCACTATTTTGCATTCCCACTAGCGGTGTATTGAGGGTTCCAGTTTCTCCATATCCTAGACAACACTTGTCATTGCTCATGTTTTTTTTTATAGCCATCTAGTGGACATAAAGTATTATCTTTTTGTGGTTTTTGATTCGCATTTCCTTAATGGCTAATGATGTTGGAAATCTTTTGTGTTCTTCTCGGCCTTTGGTATATCTTCTTTGTAGAAATGTCTGTTCAGAGCCTTTGCCAATTTTAAAATTGGGTTGTTTGCCTTTTTATTTTTGAGCTGTAAGAGTACTTTATATTCTAGATACAAGTCCCTTATCAGATACTGATTTGCAAAATTTTTCTCCCACTGTGGGTTGTCTTTTCACATTCTTCACTTGGAAAGCACAAAACTTTAGGGGCACAAAAGTTTTCAATATTGATGAAGCCTAATCTATGTGTTTTTTCTTTTACCATTTGTGTTTTGGTGTCATGTTTAAGAAACCATTGCCTAATCGAAGGTTGCAAAGATTTATGCTTATGTTTTCTCCTAAGAGTTTTCTATTTTAGCTCTTACATTTAGATCTTCGGTCCATGGGGAGTTAAGTTTTGTCTGTGGTGTGTGATATTCACCTGGTTGGGGTTTTGAGTTGCCCAGAAGTAAGTGTGTGTCTGAGTCTGATTGTTTGGAGTCTCTAGAGGTGACCAACGTGAACCTTCCTCCTATTCTCAGAACTTATTTGCCTGTTTTTGGAAAGCAGGGCACCATATGTCTCTCTTCCCCCACCACTCTTTCATTCAAGGGACTCCAGCCTCAGTCCTTGAGACATCAGGCTGATTGGGGGTGCTATACCCCATTCTATCTCAGTCATGCTGCCCTATCAAAAGTGCCTATTTTCTGCTTCTTGAAGCCTCATTCACTGTGGTCTTGGCCTCCCTCTATATGGTCCCAAGAACACAAAATCAGTCCAGGAAGCTGTGTCCCCATAATGTATGAAGCAGACAGCATGACTTCCAACTCTCCTATGTGACGGTTGGCTGATGTGAGCCAGTTACTTAACTTTCTTAATGTCTCAGTTACCCCATATGCAAAAAGGAACCAATAACCCCTACTGCAGGGCTGTTATGAAAATGAAATGAGAGCAAGATTGCAAAGTTCAGACAGCTGGTGGCTCTGGATCCCTCCTTTGCCAGCCTTTGCTGTGTGACCTTAGGCAAGTCACCTATTTTCTCTGGATCTCCACTTCTAAGTCTGTACAGTGGAGTGGAAAACCCTCATCCTTCTTGCCGCAGAGCAGTGATGTGAGGAACAAATGATGTTATTTAACAAATGTGGAGTTCATTAGTGTCAGCTTTGGGGTTTCCCCTGGCTTCTAAGCTTAACTCTGTCACTAACTTACCAAGTATGCTTTCTCTGTCCCACCCCATGCCTCACTTAACTTGTCTTTGGGGCCATGCCTTCTGTCTTCTAAGTGCTTTCTGCTGTCCCTCTGTTGAGGTACACCCTGGGGTGGGTGGTAACCCACCTGTAGGGGCATCACATAGAAAGAAGGCTATGTGACTCAGAATTTAGGCAGGAGCAGTTCAGTTTATCACACACTACTGTATATCCCACATAAGTGCCAAAATAAGAAAACAGTGGCTGAAGTTCATTGAGCATTTTCTATTTGCTAATTAGATTTTTAGTCCTCACAACAAATCTGTGATGTAGGTATTATTATTGACCCTATTTATAGAAGAGAAAGCTGAAGCTCAGAGATGCTAAGTAACTTGCCTGAGGTCACACAGCTAATAAACAGGTTGCAGAGCAAGCATTCAACCCCAAGTCTGACTTTGGAACCTTTCTTCTTGGTCTCGTGGGACTAGTGTAGACGTCTTTCTCTGAACTCCTTCAGCTTGGGGGAGTCCAGACATAGACAAGACTACTAGCTAGAGCCCAATCTTTTGGGAGTTTTGGTGAATGTGACTGTGTCACTTGCAGAAAAGCAAAGAAACAGGGGATGAGGAAGGGCTCACTGACCGGGGAGACCAAGAAAATAGGATCGTTTTGTGAGTGTTTATGCAGCAACCCTCAGAGCCAGCCTCTCAAGTGGCTGCCACCACTCCGCCCATTTCACAGATGGGATACCAGAGTCTCAGTTTCAGCAGCACAGCTAATGGAGCCAGCGTTTAGCCATGCTCTGGACTCCACAGGCAGATGGATGAACGATGATCCTGTTTTCCATTGTTTCCCAGACCTGGTCATTCATAGTTCACCTTCATGACCTAACTATTTCTGTGTGCTATAGGTGCTATTATTTACTTAGTACTTCCTTTTAAATCAACCCACTTAAAAAAAATAAACCTCATTTTAAAGTGTAATATTCTTGGAATCTTGGGTTTGACGTTACTTACAAACACATACACATCATACACATTTGTACACATATGTTTCTAACATACATACATATATATCCCTAACAACACATACTTGTATATGTGTATGTATGTATGTGTGTGTGTGTTTTGATACTGATTCAAATAGCTAATAGCTATGAAACACCAAAAACCATTCCATGTGCCTCCTAAACCCATCCTGAGCACCCACCCCATCTGTTGTGTATACCACACTCGGGGAAACACCATTTTCCCTGGCTTCTAAGCTTAACTCTGTCACTTACCAAGTATGTTTTCTCTGTCGCACCCTACGCCTCACTTGACTTGTCTGTCAAAGTGAGACAGTTGGGCTGGATTTCAAAGACCTCTTCTATTGTCTTGACACAGCTAGAGGTCTAAGAGGTCTTTGCTTCTTGGCCTGAATCCCTCTTGCTTCTGAAGTCTGCCTTTATTCAAGCATGCAGAGTGATCAGGTCTCAGGAACTAGCTCGTATTAGTCAAACTCACAAGAGACTGATCGATAAACCAGAGAAACGGATGTGTTAATTGACCTGGAGCTATTAGCAACCCCGGGGGCTGGAATTCTGCACTGGTGGAAGAATGGATTTCTTTGCCTGCTCTCACATCTGCTTGGAAACTTGCTAAGCTGCCCTGTCCAGGACAGAGAGGTTCTGCGATACAATGGAAAAGCATTGGTGCTGGAAATTGCCTTGAGTTTGAATCTGAGACTGCCTGTAAGGGGCTGTGTGGCTGTGAGCTGCTTTGCTTCTTGGAGTCTCATCATCTATAAAATGGGGATCATATACTCGCTTTTTATGGTTGTGAGGATTCAATGAGATGCTACACAAAAAAAGCCTGGCACAAAGTAGGTGTTAATTGAGAGGTAGTAGGACTGTTCGTGAGAGACAAGTGTCATTTGATGGTCAGGGACTTCGAAGCAGGGACAGTGTCTAATTCAGGGGCTGTAAACTAAAAGGCCAACAGAGGCCAGGCAGTTAATAATTGGCAAATCGGGACAGATGTAAGATGCCTAATGTCTGAGAGTTAAAAGTGAGGTGAAGACGTGGGTGACCTAGAGAAGGCAAGCCCTGGCGAAAAGGGGTGCCCTCTACTCCGCTTCAGCAATGGCCAGATCTTCAGACTTCTTAAAGAGAAGCCAGGCTTCTGGATTTTTTATGTGATAACCTGGCACTCAATTAAAATTTCCAAGCCAAGCAAAACTTGTGTGTGGGCCATTGCTGGTCCGCCGTGTGCAGCCTCTGGCCTAAATGATCTTTGTGTTTCTTCCTGCATTACTCACTGTCCCAACACAGTGCCTGTCACACAGCAGATGTCCAATTAGTGTGAGTAGATGGAATAATAAGTGGGTGCAGACAAACCTGGTGGAGAAATGAACAGTGATCATAAAATCACTAAATTGTGGGGCTAGCCTGAACGCCAAAGCTGTGTGGTCTCAACTGCTAATCACTTTTCCCAGGTGCCTGAGCACTTGGCAGCTGGTACCTATGGATGGAAACTCCCCATGACCCAATGCAGCTTTTCACCTGGTCGGCCAGCACTTATGATCTGAAAGTCTTCTTTGTTAGATCACTTCACCCTTCTGCCACATGCATGCCCTTCAGATATCTGAAGTCAGGGGTCATTGTCACCATTGAGGGCAGATACCATCCCCCTCCCAGAAATCAGGCACTATTACATCTTCCTGTCACAGCACCTGTAATTCTTTAAATCAGCATCTGCTCTTTTCCTTGTGTACTATCTAACATAAGCCTCACAAGAGCTGAGATCTTCCTGTCTTATTCACTGTAGGATCCTCAGCACCTAGAGAAGAGGCTGATCACATTGTGACCCTCCAGGGGGGGCCATCATCTCCCCTTCATCAGCCATTTCAGGAGCTCCTTCTCTGGGCCAGGCCCTGTACAAAGGTCTCTGTTCACCTTCTCCAACTGGATCTCCTAAAGAGCCTGAGGGTTAGGCATTCCCTGCTCCCTTTTACAGGCAAGGGGCCTGAGGATCAAAGAGGATGTTACATGTTCGAGGTTGCACAGCTAGTAAGGATGGTGGTGGGAATTCAGACCCTGACCGCTCTGCCTTCCAGGTGCACCCTGAGTCTGCCCTTGGCAATGATGCCTAAGTAACAAATAGGAGGCAGGGTGCAGCTACCTCATGGCTCACTGAGCACTGAGTGAAGTGAAATCACCCTCCTTTCCCCACTAGCCTTTTTCATTAACTTGTCTCAACTCCAAGTTGGCAGTTTACCTGGAGGACACGTCCTCCAAGTGAACTTCTAAGGGGTAGTGGAGGGCAGGGCCACGGTCCTAATTCTGCACCTCAGTTTCATCATCTGGAGACTGGAGATACTTTATTAGCTGACTCCTGGGGCTGCTGTGGGCTAATACGGTGATTGTTGAAAACAGTGCCTAGTACATAGTTGAGTGCTCAATAAATATTAGCTATTATTTTATCAGAATGTCATTTATGGGGCGAGCTTCCTGTAAGTTTTAAGTGGATCTTGTTACATCAACTGAGCATCACTCACTGACTTTGCCCCTAGATTCGAGGGTGCTTCCTGTTGGGGGTCTATGACCCGCTAAGCTTGGCCACTGAGTGAATGTTACAACTTGGTAAATACTGTGGTGTCCGTGAGCTCATTTGAGCTGGCTGAGGCCTCTGACTGGGTGTCTGGCAGCCCCGGGGTCACATACTGGTCACTGCCATCTCTGGAGCCCCGTCGCCACCTGGCTGGCAGTAAATCAGAGGCATGGGATGTGAGTGCAGGACCCCTGATGCCAGGCCACTCTCTCCTGTGCCCAGCTGCTCCTGCTGTCATGTGCTGAGCCCTTCCTTCCCCCTCCTCAGCTGAGAACACCACCAACGCTACCCAGGATGCACAGCTCCGCTGGCCCAGCTGTGACTCGCAGGAAGAGATGCTCAACCTGGGCTTCACCATCGGCTCCTTTGTGCTCAGCGCCACCACTCTGCCACTGGGGATCCTCATGGACCGTTTTGGCCCCCGGCCCACACGGCTGGTTGGCAGGTGAGGGGGCAGGGCCAGGCCTTGGGGAGCTGGAGGGCAGGGACCGGTGCTGCAGGGGGAGGGGAGGCTCCGTGTGTTAACAGTCAACTCCTTCCCCTCCCGCCACATCTCCACAGTGCCACCTTCGCGGCATCCTGCACCCTCATGGCCCTGGCCTCTTGGGACACCAAAGGTGAGAGGTCTGGCCTCTCGTACCCCCACGAGAAAAGAATGAGTGGGATAAAGGTGGATGTTTGCCCCAGCTCCTGCCCTTGGCCTCCCACAGCTCCCAAATGCCCTCATTCACCCCTCTCCCATTCCCAGTTCTCTCTCCGTTGATATTCCTGGCACTGTCCCTGAATGGCTTTGGTGGCATCTGCCTAACGTTCTCTTCACTCACGGTGAGTATGACAGGCTCCGGCTTGGCAGCAGGGCACCAGGAGTGGGGTGGGGGTAGGAGTGAGTGAAGGTGAGAGTGGAGAAGGGCCAGTGGACACAGATCAAATGTGTGTGTGTGTGTGTGTGTGTGTGAGTGTGTGTGTGAGTGTGTGTGTGTCGAGCCCGTACTGTCTGTTGAGCTCTGTTCTAGACACTGGGGCTATAGCACAAACAGAACTGAACTCCTGCACCTGCTGGAGCTTGCATTCAGGGTTTGGGGGAACAGGCAATCCCCCAAATAAGTAAACTAATCAATTTTGTCCGTAGTCGTTAAGTGCTGGAAAGAAAAGAAAACTGGGTAACGCGATAGTGACAGGAAGGGAGCAGCTTGGGACAATGTGTGTGTTTGCCTAGTGTAGGTGCGGTGATGTCCACCAGAGAGGGCGTGAGAAGGCAAATGTATTTGTGAGTGTATTCCACCAAACCATATAAAATTGCTGATGTTGACCTTACTTGACCTATAAAAACGGCTTTTTTCACATGTCTCACCCTCTTATGCATATGTGTCCGTTTTTTTGTGTGTGTCACTCTAAGTGTGTATGTTTATGTAAGTGGGTGAGTGAGTATAAGGGTTCAAAGCTTATGAGTGTGTGATGGGGGAAGCGGTTTCTGAGTGGACCAGCCTCTGGAACTGGCTGTTTATCTCTGGCTGGGCTGTTTGTCTCTGATGAGGGCCGCCTGACCACCAAACTGGGTGTTTTTTGGCTGAATTTCACCTCAGCCCTTCATTCCAGCCCAGGACATTTCACAACTCTCTTAAGGAAGCAGATCCCTTCCTCTCCGCCCCCTTCCGCAGCGTCTTCTCCACGCTGTGCAACTTGGCTCGGGGCCCTAAATCCCTTTTCCTTTGCTCTGCCCTGCGCGGCGTGGCGGGAAGCCTAACCTTGGACCCTGTCCGGGCAGGCCTAGAGGGCAGGCTCAGGGGGCTCGGCCTGCAGACCGGCCGCCTCTCCTCCCCCTGCCCCGCCGCCTGTAATCTCCAACCAATGGCAGGGCCCGGCGCCAGCCCCGGCCCCGCCCCGCGGGCCTCTGTGGTAGCTCGGATCCGAACCGGGACGTCCAGTGCTGCCCGGCCCGTCAGCCCAGGGTTAGCCAGGCTGGCCCTGCGCCGTTCTGGGTGGAGACAGCGCTCTGGGACCCATGGGTTACGGGGCGGGGCGGCGGGGCGGCACAAGGGCCTGGACGCTCTCAGCGCTGGCACTTTCCCTGGTGGCCTTGGCAGCGTGCCTTGGAGATACAGGGTTCCAGGGAAACCTCTGCCAGAGTAGGGGGTCAGCCTGGCCCCACACCGTTTTCATGGCTACTGGGAGGTTGGTGGGGGACTCAGTTCTCTGTTTATCCATCTTCCTTTTCAGAGTTATTTGAGGTTCCCTTCTGGGCTTGGGTTTTCCCTTTTGTGGAGAGGGTTTAAGCCTCTAAGGCCCTTCCCAGCTATGGGATCTGATGAAGGGGTCAGAGAGGGCGGCGTGACTTTGCTTTCCCCTCCCCTGAGGGTTTGGCTCAGGCCAGTGAGCAGAACATAAGACCAATTAATTCTCTACTGGTGGGAGTTTTGTGCACGTCAGAGCCACCACCTCTCCTGGAAACCTGGCTTCCCTTCATCCCACCCTCACCTCCCTAGTCTGTCCCATGACTTGTCCTGGCTCAGCAGAAATTGTGAACTGGGTCCTTTGGGGCCACTGGGAAGGTTAAGGGGCACCATCCTGTTACAGAGTCAGCCATGGTCACAGCCTTGAGTCTCAGATAGGACTAGAATGGCCAGACAGGGGAGAAAGTCATTAACGTGCTCTGCGAACTTGAATACATTTCTTTCTGTCTCTGGGCCTCAATTTTCTTATCTGTCAAATAAGTTGCACTATGTCAGTGTTTTTTTTTTAATTAATATATTTTTCGATGACAGTTCACATACAATATCATATTAGTTTCAGGTGTACAACATAGTGATTAGACATTTCTATACCACACAAAGTAGATCAGTGTTTCTTAAACACCCATTCCGTGGGTTATAAAAAGGTATCACACAATAAAGAGGCTCCATATGCAACTAACTTAGGAAACCCTAGGGTTAAACAAAATTGACAAAATTTCTCTTTGAGGGCGCTTCTGGGAGCCTTTTAGATGCTAAAGTGCCTTGGGAGTCTATAGGAGGGTGGTTGGAGCAGTTTCTGACATTGATTTGCCTTACAACTTTTCTGTGGTGTCTCAGGGGGCTACTGCTCCTGGAGCTCACTGAGTGGACAGCTGGGCTGGATGCTTCCAAGTTTTTCAGGTGGGGCTGGGAAGGGGGAGCCCTGGGCTGATGTTGGGGTCTCCCCTGCTCACTGGCGCTGTCTTCTTCCCTCAGTTACCCAACATGTTTGGGAACCTGCGCTCCACTATCATGGCCCTCTTGATCGGCTCCTATGCCTCTTCTGCCATCACGTTCCCAGGAATCAAGGTATGGAGCTGCCTGGGGGTACAGTGAGGTCACTGGGTTTTCTTGTTGTTTTTCTTTTTTAATTTTTATTGGGGAATATTGGGGAACAGTGTGTTTCTCCAGGGCCCATCAGCTCCAAGTCGTTGTCCCTCAATCTAGCTGTGGAGGGCGCAGCTCAGCTCCAAACCACCATTCCCCTGTTCCCCCCTCCCCAGACTCAGTGGCAGCTCCTTGTCTTCAATCTAGTTGTGGAGGGCACAGCTCACTGGCCCATGTGGGAATAGAACTGGCAACTCTGTTGTTCAGAGCTTGCACTCTAACCAACTGAGCTATCTGGCTGCCCCTCCCTGGGTTTTCTTTTGCCTTTACGCAAGGACTGGGTGGGGCTGGGTACATAGTGGCTAGTGTCTGGTGACTCAGTTCCAGCCACTCAGAGGTCACTTCCCACCACCTCTGGGGGGAAAAGCACTGAGGCATCATGGGAAGAGACTACACCCTGCTGCCGACCAGTGGGCCTGACTTTTCTTCTCTCCTCCTTTCCTTTGCCGTTGTCCCAGTCCCTCTTCTGGGCCGTGCAGGCTTTCTCAGCTGGTCTCCTTGCCTCTGATCTTTCACTTCTCCCATCTGTCATTCATATGACTTCCAGAATGATCTTAAATGGAGGACTTGCTCACACACCCGCTTTGCCTGCAGAATCAAGTTCATCCTCTTCTCATGCATTCAAGGCCTTTGGTTCTCTGACCTGACACAAACTTTCCAGCCACATCTCCTTCCCTGGGCCTAGAGAGGCTGGGTAACTTGGCTCCAAGGTCACAAAGCTAGTCCATGCCAGGCCAGATCCTAGAGAGGTCAGTGTGGTGGACCTAGAGCCCAAAGGCCTGAGTTTTGGTTCTGGGCAAGCCTGGGGCCTCATTTCTGCCTTTGATATCAAATGGTAACAAAGTGCTTTTTCAGCTGGCCACAGTATGCCCCTCACATTCCGCCTTGGGCAGTTAATTTGTTAGTTTAGAAGGCACTTGCTCAGTGTGTACAAATGAGTTTGAGAGTGTGTATTGGCGGGGTGGCCATCAATTAGTCAGGTAGCAGCAGGCGTGGAAGGTGGCAGTTCTCCCTTCTCTTCAACTAAGGCAACTAAGTTGGATTTGAGGAGCCAGATCTTACACCACTCATTAGGGGGTATGGTCCTCTGAAGCTCTGTCCTGCCCACAGGGAAGAAAGAGCCCCAAGGCCCAAGGAGCCCCCAGGAGGAGCAGTTTTCCTGGGCAGCACTGGAGCTCTGAGCAGTAGTTTGAGGGGGAGGATAGACGTCAGTCATTCTAGGCAGAGGATGGCAGAAAGGACAAAAGGAGTGACACCATCTCACATACCTGCTTCCCCAGTAGAGGGGCTGACACATTGGCACAGAATCCCAATCAATTCAGAACCTACTAGTAGTCCTGGGTTAGGAGACCTTGAGCTGAGCATTGCACACCTCCCCTACCCTCTCAGTGTCGCATCTGGGAGCACCTGTGAAAAGTGCAATAAGGCTTAGTCCGCTTTGGTTTGTCTTTCCCCGAGGGAACAGGCCAGGAACGGGCAGGATAAACAGTGTTTTGCCTGGTAAACTTAGAGCCTTAATTCTCCTCTTTTAAGCATAAAATGAAACGATATTTTTGTGTAAAAACAAACATGTATGTAGTCATAGGCAAAGTTTGTGTGTCGTTTTAAGATAATTAAAATTTCAAAGACATTTTGAGCTTGTGGCCAGCAACGTCAGCACCTTATGGGAACTACTTCACCCAACTTTAGGGCGACTGCAGTGAAAAAGGAAGAGGATAGTGGGGCTTCTAGGTCTGACTCTTCTGGTCTTGGTTTCCTCATCTGCATTGGACACAAGGAATGAGGTAGAAGAGACTTTCTCCAAGGCCTCTGAGGCCTGGGTTCTACCTCTGGCTGGAAGAGGTGGGTGTGGGGCCAGGTGGCCTCCCTCATGGACCCGCCCTGTCTTCCCACAGCTGATCTACGATGCCGGCGTGTCCTTCATGGTCATCATGTTCACCTGGTCGGGCCTGGCCTGCCTCATCTTTCTTAATTGTGCCCTCAACTGGCCCAGTGAAGCCTTTCCTGCTCCTGAGGAAAGCAGCTACACGTGAGTGGCTCGATGAGGGTGCTGGGGTGGGAGGGGGGGAACCCCCTGTTGCAGAGGGGGAGGCCAGAGGTATGATGATGTGATGGACAGAAACAGCTTTAGAGTCAGAGAGACCTAGATTGGCAAATCACCTGAGCTCTCTGAGCTCTGTTTTTTCATCCTTACCCACCCATGGGTGTTTGGAATAGACCTGGCACATTACAGGTCAAAATGTGGTGACTGTTATCATTATTATCCTTTCTGGGTTTCAAGGATGGAATTCAGAGTAGAAGGGACCCCAGCAATAGTGCCACGTGCTATGTGGACCCAGAGGGGAGATACTAAGGAATCAAATACCCCACACTTTGTGGGGCAGCCTGCATGCCAACTTTTTCCAACCCCCTATCAGTTTACCAGGGGATTGTGTGTGTGTGTGTGTGTGTGTGTGTGTGTGTGTGTGTGTGTGTGTTGCTCCACTACAAAGCACACAGGGTTCCTGTCAAACAGCTGGTATTTATCAAGTGTCTCCTGTATGCCAGGCACTGCTTAGCCCTCAGATACTTCTCAAACAGCCCTATGACGTGGATTCTGTTAACTCCCTTAATAATACAGGTGCAGGGAACAAAGTGACTTTCCGAAGGTCATACCATTGAAGAAGGGTGAATCTGAGATTGGAACCAGGCTCTCTGACTCCAATCAGAGTTCTCAATGCTGCCTCTATGGCAACAACCCCAGTGGAAAATGATTCATCCACTCTTTACTTCCTGGGCACTAAGCTGGTCCCTGGGCCGGGCTCTGAGGCACCCAGACATGAGCCCTGCACTACGGAGCTTATCAATAGACATGTCAGATCTGGGTAAAGGGGTGCTCGGTACCCCTGGGATGACCGGGACAGATCCCTGGAGGCAGGCTGTTGAGGGTGGGCTCTGTGGGGCTGGTTCCCACTTATTCCCACCTGGCTGCTGGCAGGAAAACGATCAAGATCACTGGGCTGGCCCTGGATCACAAGATAACAGGTGACCGCTTCTACACACATGTGACCAACGTGGGCCAGAGGCTGAACCAGAAGGCCCCCAGCATGGAGGAGAATGACCTCTATATTTCCTCGCAGGACGTTCGTGGTACCTCAGAAAACCCTCGTGAGAGTGAGTGTCTGGTCAAGGTGCCAGTCTTGGGGGACGGGGAAGGTGGGTCCTCACGTCTGGTGAGCACGCATGCCCAAGGGCTCACCTCTCCCCTCTTCAGTTCTCATAACACCCATGATGTAGGTGGGTAATCCCCATCCATTTACAGAATTGGGGAACGGGAGGGGAGGGGGAAGTCAGAGCTCATAGAACTCTGGGAAGTTCAGATTCAGGAGTACTCTGCTGGATTCCTGGGGTGATGGAGAGAGGAGCTTCCAGAATGGGGCAGGGTCTCCAGGCCTGTGGAGAAGCTGGTTTCATCAGGACTCCCTGCAACCTCTGAGCCTCTTGCATCAGGTGCATAGCGCCAGGTGAGCCAGCCTCCGGGCTAAGGCCCGCCAATGCCTGGCTGGCTGGCGTCCCCTGCTGGTCGCAGGAAGAGCTGCAACCCGCCTCCTGCCGGGGTCACTTCCCAAAGTGTCAACTTTGAGATTAGTGAAGGAGCACTGGTCTTGGAGTCAGGACATGGGGGTTTGAGTCCCGCTCCTCAGTTACAGGTGAGGTGACTTGGGTAGATCACTTAACCCTGCTCTCGCTTTCCTCATTTCTTAAATGAGCACTAATAACACCCACCTCACAGGGAAGTTGGTTGTGAGGATTGAATGAAGTCATGAAAGCGGAAGCTCTTGGTAAACTGCAGAACGCTGTGCAGTTATGAAGGTGTTATCCCCGCTGCTGGTCCTCCCGTGGCCGACTTATGGGGGTGAGCTGAGTCAGGCTGACCTACAGCTTCCAGCCCCATGAGCTTGGGCAAGTCATTGAACTGCCTGAGCCACAGTATCCCCATCTGTAAAATGTGGTAAAGACAGGTGGATTAAATGGGATAATATGGGATAATATGTGTCAAGAATGCTGCACATAGTAAGTGCTTAATAAATAGTAGCTGGAGTTATTGTCACCACACCAAACATAGGGTTTATAGAGGTCGCCTGAAAATATTCTGTTGAGATAGTTACAGACCTGGGCAAGAACTTGGAGTCTAGTAAGTCCAAACCCTTGTTTTTGAAGAAACCAGTCTGTCCAAAGTCACACAGAACTGCAACAGCTAGGACATTCAGAGGGAAATGGAAGATCTGGGGCTCAGAGGTGCCTCCTGCTGTCTCCCCAGAGTCTGTCCCCTTACGCAAGAGCCTCTGCTCCCCTGTTTTCCTGTGGAGCCTCCTCACCATGGGCATAACCCAGCTGCGGGTCATCTTCTACATGGCCGCCATGAACAAGATGCTGGAGTACCTCGTGACTGGTGGCCCGGAACATGGTGAGGTGCTGCTGAGCCCACTGGGGACCCAGGACGGTCACTCTGGCTGAGCTCCTCTCACCCTGACTTCTCCCCCTGCCACTCCCAACAGAGACAGTTGTCCTGAAACAAAAGGCAGCAGAGACAGGTAAGGGAATGAAACTTGGGGCCCTGGCCCGCACCCACCTTGCCACTGCTTGCTTTGAAGGAAGCCTGGACCCACCTTATCACCCTGGGCATTTGGGGGAATCTAAGAATCTGGGGTCAGAGGAAGGCTATTTTGGCACTCCCTCTTCTCCGCTGGAAGTGGGTGGTGATGCCAGCTCCTGACCCCACTTCCCTTCCCACCCTGCCCAGTTGGGTTCTACACCTCCATCTTTGGGGGCCTGCAGCTGCTGTGCCTTCTCACCTGCCCTCTCATCGGCTATATCATGGACTGGCGGATCAAGGACTGCGTGGATCAAGGACTCAGTGGTGGCACTGAGGGCATTGCCCTTGGAGATGCCAGGTGACCCACACGGGGATGGTGACAGCAAGTAGTCAGATGGTGCTTTTCGTTTTCTATGTGCTTTCACATCTAGCATCTTAATTCATTCTCCTAAGAGCCCTGGGAGAACAGAGGTACCTCCCCATTTTACAGATGAGGAAACTGAGGCTAAGAAGGAACATGGCTTGCTTGATAGTAAGTATAGTGGACATCAAGTGCTGACTGTGCGCTAGGCAACTTGCATTGTCTTATTTAGTCCTGCAACAGCTCTCTGAAGTAGGTACATTATCCTCATTTCACAGATGAAGAAGCTGAGACACAGAAAGGTTAAGTAACTTACCCAAGGTCACACAGCTTTTAGCAGCAGGCTCTAGAACCCATGTTATAAAGGGTATACTCTAAAGCCTCCTTAAGGCTAGGAAGAGATAGAGTTGGTGTATTGGATATCTATTGCTGTATAATAAATTACCCCCAAACTTGGCATCTTTAAACAACAAACATTTATCGTCCCGTATAATTTCTGAGAGTCAGGAATCTGGGACTGACTTAGCTGGGAGGTTCTGTCAGAGTCTATGTCTGTTCGGGCTGCTCTAACCAAACTGAAGGTCATAAACTGAAACCAAAGGCTGGTGGCTTCTCAACAAAAGTAATTTATTTCTCACAGTTCTGGAGCTGGCAGTCTGAGATCAGGGTGCTTGAGAGAGGCCCTTCTGGGTTGTAGGCTCCTCGCTGTGTCCTCCTGTGACAGAAGGAACTAGGGAGCTCCATGGGGCCTTTTTTCTAAGGGCACTAAGCCCATGAGGGTCTGCCCTCATGATCTAATCACCTCCCAAAGGCCCCACCTCCTCATACCACCCCCTTGGGCATTAGCATTTCAACAGATGAATTTGGAGTAGGAGGTGGATACAAACATTCAGACCATAGCAGGGTCTCTCTCGTAGGGCTGCAGTCATCTGAAGTGTTGACTGGGGTTGAAGAATCTGCTCCTAAGCTCACTCATGTGGCTGTTGGCAGGAGGTTTGGTTCCTCCCCACCTGGGCCTCTCCACAGGGCTGCTCACCACGAGGCGGCTGGCTTCCCCCAGAGCGACATCTAAGGGAGGGGGACCAAGACAGAATCTGCAGTGTCTTTCGTAATGCGATCTCAGAAGTGACACACCATCACTCCTGTTGTGTTCTATTGGTTACTTAGAGTAACTGGTACAGTGTGCAGGGGGACCCACGGGGTACAAACACCAGGAGGCGGGGGTCTTTGGGGCCATCTTGTTGGCTGGAGACCACTGTTGGGTCTTGAACCGAAGTCTTCTGACTACTGTGCTCTTTTCCTGCTAATCCCATAGTCCCTGTTTGTCCTGAGAGACTGGGAGAGGGAGACTAGGAGAGAAGGTGTCTAAGGAACACACAGTGGCTTCCCTCCCCCCTGGCGGTGCCCCTGTCCTGGTACCCAGCTTTCCTCCTCTGCCCTCTGCTCCTGGTGGCCACGTTCCATTAGCAGGGCCCTTCTATCTAGCACTGATGGACAGCCTGCCCTCATCCCAGCCTCCTGACCTCTCCCCTGGGCCAGCCTCAGAGCCCTTGACCTTGCTGCAGAGAGGGGCTTGCTGGGCAGTCACATTTGTCCAGGCTGGTGGGCAGAGACACTTTCCTGGGGCTTCCAGTGAGAAATGGTGTGAGAGCTCCCCATTCTCCACCTTGCTTCCCATCCTTGAGTCTCAGACTTCAGTGTGCATGTGAAATGCTTGGGATCTTTGTCTAAATGCAGATTCCTGGGCCCCACTCTGGAGAGTCTGAGGTTTGTGGTGAGGCCTTGGAATCTGTATTTTTAAGGAAGGCCCCAGGGGATGCTGGTATAGTTGGTGGGGGAGCCATACTTTGAAAAACGGTGTTCTCCCTTTTCTGCTGCCCTGGTAGCAAAGGAACAGCAGGAGGGGGAGAGGCCAAGGCTGAGAACCAGGGAGCTCCCCAGGAGGTAGAGGCAGCAGCGGGTGACACGGTCTGTTCTCCTCAGGGATGGGGTTGCCACCAAATCCGCCCGACCACGCTACCGCAACATCCAGAAGCTCACCAATGCCATCAACGCCTTCACCCTGACCAACTTTCTGCTTGTGGCCTTTGGCATCACCTGCCTCATTAACAACTTACACCTCCAGGTACCCACGTCCTCCCCACTCCCTCTGCCTCCCAGGACTCCGCCAAAGAGATGGAACCTGCCTTCCAGGAAACATGGTTCTTGTCTTCTGGGTTTTCCAGGAAGTGTTTATAGTAAGATGGGTGGTCGAGAAGGTAGGCATGTGTAGAGGGGCCTCTTCGCCTCATCCGTCCTTCATCCTGCTCCCACAGCCGCTCTTAACCTCTTCCCTCTCTCTTTTTGGTTTCAGTTTATGACCTTTGTCCTGCACACGATAGTTCGAGGTTTCTACCACTCGGCCTGTGGAGGCCTGTATGCTGCAGTGTGAGTCAGCCCGGGGTTAACTGCCCTCCTGAGCACCCTCCCCTCCTAACTAGAGGATCCCAGAGCAGTCACAAGGGCCCCAGATACCCCGTAAGGCACCCCTCCCACCGCTGGCAGGCATGCCCTCCCCAGCCTCCCTGGAATGCTGCCGTCTCAGGGGATGGGGGGGGTGGAGAGGATTGGTGGGGATCTGCGGGGCCATCTGGTCCACTGCCCTCTCCAAGTTCCTCATAACGACGGGAAGCTCACTTCCTCAGAGGCAGCCCATTTCACTGCAGGAGAATTCCACTGTCAGAAAGGCTTCCCTTAGAGGAAGCTGAAATACTTGATTTGATGACACTTTGGTCCTATGTTTGCTCTGTGGAATGGCTCCCAAACTGGCCTTTCCATACGTCAGCCCTATAGAAATGTCCAGACAGCGATTTTCCAGCTTCGGGTTGAATGGCTCCCAGTTCCCTTTCTCGTTTCTCTTCCGGTTCCCACTGCCAGGTGCTGCCAAGGGGCTCTCCCTTGTGTCCATGAGGGAGCAATACAGGGTATTCCAATAGTGGTGAAAAATCATGACTGTTACTGAGTACTTATTCCGGGGCAGGCAACGTGAGACACTTGACCAGCACCCCCTTATCTAACCCTCACTACAGCCAGCTCAGTTCTGCTGCCTTCGTTCGCTCAAGCTGAAACGGTGTCGGCTACGCATTCCGCACAGCCCAAATCTAACCCTTCTTATCGTCTCCACCACCTCCGTCCTAGATTGTTGTAGTAGCCTCTGGATGGTCTCCCCTCAGCTGCCCTTGCCTTCCCTTGGGCTATTTTTAACACAGGAGCTAGAGACACCTGTTAGAACATAAGTCTCTTCATGACATTCCATGGCTTCCCGTGTTGTCTCACTCAAAGAAAAAGCCAACGGTTTTATTGTGACTTAAAAGGCCATGGGAGCTCTCTGCCCCCTTCCTTCCTCTCCCCAGCTCACACACTCCCCTCCTCCTATGGCCACCTCAGGGCCTCAGATCCCCCAAGCATGTTCTCTGCTTGGGATCTGTGTCGTTGCTGTTCCCTCTTCCTAGAACGTTCTTCCTCCAGCTATTTGCAAGGCTCGCAGTTGTCTCACCTTCTCCAGGTCTTTACCCAGCTGTCCTCTACTCCGTGAGGCCTCCCCTGGCCATCCTATCTACAGTTGCAACTTTCTTAACACCCTCCCCCCGTTTCTCTACTTAACTTCTCTTCTTAGCACTTATCACCATCGAACACACTGTTTTTATCTTGCTTGTTGGGTGACTACCACCTGCCCCACCAGAATGCCACCTCCATGAGGACAGGAATCTTTGTCTGGTTCATGGCTGAATCTCCCTGCCCCTAGACTGGCACCTGGCACATGGTAGGAGCTCAATAAATATTTGTTAAGAATAAATGAAGAGCCCAGTGAAGTTAGGGCTATCCCTGTTTTCAGTGGAGGAAGTGAGACTCAGAGAGGTTGAGTTACTTGTTATTATCACATAGGTAGGAGGCGTCACAAGCCTCCTTGGTGGCCCTGAAGTCATGGCATATATACCCTCTAGGCCAGGCACCGAAGAGCACATGCGAAGAGCCTGAATTTGTAAGCCCTATGCTGCCTGGCTAACATACTGTGGTGTCCAGGGAGGGGCGCAGGAGCCATGTCAGGCTGGAGGGCCACACGCCCTTCATGCTTGGATCCCCTCTCATCAACAGGTTCCCGTCCAACCACTTTGGGACACTGACAGGCCTGCAGTCCCTCATCAGTGCTGTGTTCGCCCTGCTCCAGCAGCCGCTCTTCAAGGCCGTGGTGGGGCCCTTGAAAGGAAATTCCTTCTGGGTAAGAACTGGTGGTGTCCTGGGGGGGACAGGAGCCCTTTTCCTGGGTGCAGCCCAGGAGCTGGAGGCAGGGGAGCTTGTATGTGCTAGAAGCCCTCGCCCCTCTCTCAGCCAGGACTCTGCCACTTTACAAGGCTGCTTAATATTAAATAAGACACTGTTGGAACAGTGACTGAGGACAATGAGTTCTAGCTACAGTTATTATTCTGGAATAGGACCTGGAGTGAAACGGCTGCCTTCTCCTCTTATTATTCTGGAATAGGACCTGGAGTGAAACGGCTGCCTTCTCCTCCCTGTTGGAGGCCATGGTGGGTCCTCAAGGGAGATGCAGGAGAATAGGAACTGACCTGACTGTCTCTCTCTCTCTCTTTGTTCTAAAGGTGAATCTGGGCCTCCTGCTATTGTCACTGCTGGGATTCCTGCTACCTTCCTACCTCTTCTACTACCGTGCCCGGCTCCAGAGGGAGCACACCTCTGACTGGGAGGGCCCCCTGAAGGCACCTGGCAGCGTAGACCTCTGAGGCTGAGAGGCCTGGATAACAGGCAGTTAAGGCCTGAGCAACCAAAGGGAATGTCTCTTATGGCTTTCCTACCTGTAACACAGGCAGAGCCAGGGGCCGTGGATTTATAAATACCAAGAGAAGTTCTATTTTTGTAGGGACTTGCTAAAAGGCAAAAAATACACCCTAAAAAAAATCCCCTTGACTGGAGACGGCCCCTGACGGCTAGAAAGATGGGGGCTCTTCCTCCTCAGATTGGAGGAGACCAGGGTCCAAGGCTGCCCTTTCTCTGGGCTTTGTCCCAGGGGCCTGCCTCCTGGTGCCTCCTGGGGGCTTATGCGATCAGCAAACGTGCTACCCCTGAGGTCCCTGTGCAATGCCCAGAGTGTGCATACGTGTGTGTGTGTGTGTGAAACAACCTTCCCCTCAGAGGAAAGGGGCCTGAGGTGCTTGCCGTGTCTTGGATGGAGTGTGTGGGGGGTGTAAGCCCCTTCCAGGGGCCGGAGGGCAGGTCCCCTCCCTGGTGCTGCTTCTTGCAGGTCTTAGTGGAAATAAAAAGGGAAGTGAGAGACTGCCTGGTGTTTCTGTGTCTTGAGGGGGTGGGGGTGTCTGCCCACACCCCTACCCCTCTTCTGCACCCAGGCTCAGCTGGGTTTTACGTAGGATGCCGGAAGTGCAAGCCTGTCCACTTCCGGCTGGTTGGCTCACCTCCCTGTTTCAGCTGTGCCCTGCCCTTAATGTCTGCACCCAGATCCTGCCCTCTGTTCCTGCCCCTCATTTCCCAGGGTTTGTGGTATGTCCGGGAAGCTGGCCTTTTTCCATACAGGGGATCAGGCAGAATGCTTTAAAAAGAATGGATGACTCTCAGACTTTCCTACCAAACCATCCCTGGGGGCCTGTGGAAAGTAATTTTTTTATAGTCTCCTCTTTCATCTCAAAATGTCATACAAAACTTGAGCTTCGCTTTATATTATATTTGTATTTACTTTTGACACTAAAATAAGGCTTTAACATTACCTTCATCAAGGTAATTGATGGCACCATCTTTGAGGACAAGGGACGTTCCAGGAAGATATACCTTATTTATCCCACTCTTACACCTGTTTGGGTCCCTAGGACACAAGCCTTAGAGGCTAGCGTAAGTCACAGAATGGAGGGATGGGGTAAGAAGGGCCACTACCATTTGCTGAGGATCTGCCTGTGCTCCACAGTTATCTCATTTCATACTAATTACAGTCCAAGAGGGCCTTAACATCATGCTGAGAGGTTAGGGCACAAGACCAGGGACACGCATCTTGCAGGTGGTGGAGCTGAACTTGGAACTTGGGCCGTCTGACTACTGGGCTCTAACTGCAGGTTTCCCAGGGCAGTCAGGAGCAGAAGGGAGGCCCCAAGTTTCTCAGCCAGCTCTCTGCTGTCCTCTCAGGGATGACAGTGACGTCAAAGGCCTTACCCAACCTCCCCCCCCAAAAACCTTGGAAAACCCCCAAATGTTAGCACTAGAAGACAGCATTACAGAGAAGCCAAGCTATTCCTTTGTTTTAAATTCTCTTTTGAAGTTAATGAAAGAGATTGACCCACCCATTTTACAGATGAAAAAACATGTCCAGAGGGGTCTGGAGACTTGGCAAAGTCATAGCAGATCTGAGGCCCAGTCTCCTGGCTTCCAACACAGTGCCCTTTTTGCAAAATACAAAATCAGAATTGGACAGCACCCACCAACTGTCGGATTGGGTGGTTTCCCAGAGGGCCTGCCCCAGTTTCACTCTGCTCTCTGTCCTGGACCTTGACTTTCCGAAGTCTGGTGGAGGTTCATCCTGACTGATGAATAGCAGAGCGAAGAATGGAATTGCGATTCCAATAGATTCGGGGTAAGTGGCGAGGGGAAGCCAGGCGAGTGCGCCGGAGACGTGGTGTGCCCAGCAGGCGGCGCTGCGTGGTTACGGCTGGAACAGGGTATGGGGGAGGTGAAAGGGGGCTGCGAGCCTGGAACGGAACCCCCACACCCTAGTATATATCCCCTACCCACGAGTCTGCCCCACGCCCTGGTCTCGACTTCCAGCCTCCTACATAGGCTTACTCTGACCTCCTTTGAGATCTCACGCCCTACCCAACCCTTACCCTTTCAAGCGGTACCTCCAGCCCCACCGACCCTTGCGACGCAAGGCGGGGATCTCGGCGCTGGCCCCTGCCCAGCTGGGGCTTGGGACTGGGTGGGCGATGCAGGCAGAAACCTCGGCCTTCCTAGGGGAGGGTGTTGGTGTCTCCTCACTCCCCCACTCGGGGTAGGGAGCTTGGGGAGGGGGCTGGGCAGGGACGGAAGCGAGCTGGAGCCGTGTTTGTCGCGGCGCCGCCGAATGGAACAGATGGCTGGGGAGGGGAGAGGGTACGTGGCGGTAGGAGGAGGGGTGCGGGGGCTGGCGGATGAGGAATCAAGAATTTCGACGGCCCGAATCTCCCAGGAGAAGCCCCCCGCCCCATCTTTTCCCAGAAGGGAGGGGGACAGCGCCAGCCTTTTCCTCGAACTGCCCTGGCCTCTGGCCTACGACAGACACCGCTGCGCAGTCGCCCGCCCTGGGGCGCGCCCCTCACCCTCTAGGATCCCTGGCGCCTCCAGGCCAGCCGGGTCAAGGCCGAAGGGAGCAGCCGGGGTCGCGTGGGTTAATGGGGCCGCACTCTGCGGGGAGAGGGGGCGGCAGGAAGAGGGCTCCCGAGCTTGGAGCGTGTTCAGGGATCGTAAATAGCTGTGGGGAAAACGCGTTAATTGGAACTTTATGCAGATGAGCTGGGACGGTGGTTGGGGGCAGAGGGAGGGAGAAGGTCAGACTGGTGCGGGACCCGAGCCTGTTCCGAGGAGAGGGCTGGAGGGCCCTGGCCAGAGAGGGGCAGGTGTGTATCCATTTATCTGTGCGTTGAACCTCCGGGGAGGGCCGCTGGTCCCTGGGGTTGGGAGGTTTCCTCCCTGACCCTCCTCCCCAGAAACGAGGCGTGGGGCTCCTCCAGGGTCTCCACATGCAGCGATCAGAAGTTCAGGCTCTCACATCGCCACGAGGAGGGGGCTGCACCCTACGAGTGTCTGTTTGCTCTGGGGCTGCTTACCCTGGGTGTCACATTCACTGCCCCTCTGTCTCTTGCATCCTCTATTCCCCATCCCTGGCATCACCCTGTCCACACAGGAGTATTGTCTATAACTTCCATCAAGGGTGAGTTGGGGTGTCTAACTCTTCTCCTTTTGCTTTCTCCTGTGCCACCCTCACCCCCCATGGACAACCGACCTTTGAGATGTTTCTCAGCCTTTAGAGTGCTTTGTAACCCACCCCACTTGTTAAAATGCAGATGCCAGGAGCGCCTTAGAGATCTGATTCAGCAGGTCTGAGGGGCTCAGGGAGCTGCATTTAGCAGCTTCCCACCTAAGTTAGATGTAAAAGGCTCTGGTTTTTAGAAACACCTTGCAGGGAATTAATTGGTGGGCTGGAAAGACTGGGCATGCTTCCTTCAACAGCCCCCACTCCCAACACTTCCTCCCTGCCCCTGAACTCTGCTTTGTGTAGCCATCTCTGCTTCAGCCGTGATAGGACCAGGGGTGGAGGAAGTGCCAGGAAGGAGAGAAGGAAAGGAAGGAGGGAGGAAGGGAGGAGAAAGAGAAAGAAACTGAGTCTGCAGCTAGTTCTCCTCTCTCTGAGCAAGGTCTTGCCCTTCCTCTCTCTGCTGCCTGCATCCCCCCTCTCCCCAGCTGCTCCATCTTCCTTTCTCACTCCACCAGTCTTGCTTCACTTTGTTTCCCTTCCTTATCCTCATTGGAAGTTTCTAGCAGGGCCGAAAAATCTTGGGGTGGGCAGTTTGGATCTTAGCAGGTAATGGCAGAACCAACCCAAGTCCCCACCTCCAAAAGAAAGAGGCAGAGGCACGTCGGGGGTTGGAAGAAAACAGAAGGAGGGAGGCAGGACTTGTGGAAAGATAATAACCGCAATCAGGTAGGTCACCTTTCCATGGGCTATGCACTTACTTTCTACGACAACTCCATTTAGATAGGGTATTGCCCCCAGGTTACAAATGAAAAAAAATAAAAATAAAAGGAAACACAGATGTTCAGAGAGGTTAAGGAGCTTGCTCAATGTCACACAGTAAGTGGGAGAATAACACAGTCATTCATCCTTCTGTTTCCCCACAATCATTTCTCCTGAGGCCGCTAGATAGCTGTCCCAGGCCTGCCCTCCCTGCCTCACTCCCAGGGGCAATGGGAATGGGGAAGAGATGAAAGGAGATGCTCAGGTTTCGGAACATCTGACAGGTCTGGCTGGAATCATTAAAAATTCATGTAGAAACTTGACCCCAACTGGACCTTGGGCCTGCCACCTGGACTGTCCCTGGCCTTGTGGCCTCTCATAGCCTGGTGGGTGAATTTCCTTTTAGCAGTGTCCTGGAAGCCCCAAGTCTTTGTATTTCATAGGCAAGGGGTTCTCTCGTGGATTAGGGAGCTACCCCCACTCCCAGTGTAAGAACCTTGGAGGCTTAAAGGTTTATAATCCGTGTCATGTGGTGTCCTTCTATTCCTGTCCGCATGTAGTGCTCACTCTCAGTTTAGGATAACTGAAGCCTGGCTGTGATTCCCAAGATGGCCAGTGGGGGGCAGCCATCTGCTTGGAGGCAGCCCGTTTGAGCCTCTCCTCGCAGCTTTGACAAACAGTAAAAGAATCCCCCCCGCCAAAAAAAAAAAAAAGAATCCCCATTGATAAGGTCACAGAGATGCAGTTTTGGCCTTGGGAGAGGGCTTTGGAGTCTGTTATCTGAGGAGAGGGGGAGCGGTTCCTAATTTGGGGGCAATTGAGAAACTGTAGGGAGAGTTCCAGGTAAGTTATAGGTTTCAAATGCATAATAATGGATGGCCAGCATAATACTATCATTCTAGGGGGAGTTGAGGTTTGAGATGAGGCCATGAGAGAAAAAGCTAGAAAGGCCATTGGTACCAGACTCTGAAGGATCTTTGATGTTTTGCTTACAGAGGTGTTTTATCTTTAACCTGTAGGCAATAGGGAGCCATGTCGGTTCCTGAGTAACATAATGACATAATGCAAATTTTGGTCAGCCTGAATCTGGCTGTCACGGGCAGGCTGGGTGGGAGGGAGAGAGAGATTAAACGCAGGAAAACGGTTGAGAGAGAGAGGAGGTTATTGCTATTTTCTTCTATGTTCTAGGCATGAGGTAATACGGAGATGGAGCAGGTTAGGTGGCTGGGGGAATGGAAAGGAAGGAATAGATTGGGGCTGGGAGGGGGATAGGGCACGTGAGTAGATATAGGAGATTAGAGAAGGGAGGAGTTAACTACATTTAGGTTGGATGTCAGGGAGACAAGAGAATGCAAAATATGGGTACATCCACAGAATGCAGGAGGAGAATGGGTTTTGTTTTTTTCTGGGATGGGCAGTCTTGGACATGTCCCTTCTCCTCTTTGGGCCTTGGTTTCCCCAGAACATTGGTGGGGGTTGGACTGGATGGCCTTGAAAGCCCCTCTGATTTCAGAGTGTGTGGCTCAAGGTTGTGAATCTGGGTGCTTTCGAGAGGCTGGGGGATCTGTGTGTGAGATGTCTGGGGGTGGTCTCTGTATGGGATCCTGTTTGAGCAGCTGCGTGTGCATGTCAGTATTTGGGGTGCATCTGCCTGTTTGTGGGACCTGTGGGTGTTGGTGTGCCTGCACGTGCTCTGTAGCCCCGCTTTGTGGGAATATGTGTGAGAGAGCGTGCAAGCATGGGTGTGCACGTGATGGGCATCAGTGGGTCTCTCTGGGCTGGTGGGGCTGGGGGGGTGGGAAGCCACATCGCTGTAGCCTTCTTCCTAAGGCTCACACACTCCTCTTGCTTTCACTGTTCTGAAATAGCATCTAGACCGAAGGCCCATGAATATTTCACAACGATAATTCTGTGACCTGGACAGCCTGCTGCTGATTTACCAGCATCCTCCCTCCCCCTGCCCAGGCTGCAGCAGCCCCTCCTCCATCAGAGCTCTTGTCTGGCTGACCCCCTAGTCCCACCCACTAGCCTTCTCAAGGGCAGCCTAACATAGGTCCCTGTGAGACCCCAGCCTCAGAGCTCCCTGGTTCCTGACTAGCTGGCTGCTTTCACGATCCCCTATTCGCCCCATACCTTTATCCAAAGTCCACCTGTCATAGGCCTTAGATGTGGCCGCCTTCCATTTCTGCCTCCTCTTCTCACCATCCTTCTGACTTGCCTGGCCTGAGTCACAGAATCTCAGCATCCCTCCTCCATGAGCCCTGGAATCCATGTCCTCTCTCTTTCCATTCCCATCTCCCAAGTTAGATTCTTAACCCTAAATATAAACCATGAAACTTCTCCCCAGTTGCTTCTGTCTGATGAGACTCACCCCTAACCTCCATCCCAGGTCCTTCTTAGCCCAAGCTCTTCCCTTTCCCCAGCCTCTCCTCCAGACACTGGAAAGATGAAGCTTTTGATCATACCTCAAGCCAGCAAGGCACCCCAACTTGGGATTCTTGTTGCCCTGGAAACCCTCGCTCCTTGGTCTCTCCTCTAACCTTCCTAGAGAACTGCTTCTCTGATCTGGTCCATTCCTGGTGCCTCCTATTTCACAGGAGACAAGGGAAAGAGATCATTTGTCTACAGGGTTGCTATGTACAGCTGTGCAGGCTGTACCCTGCACGAGGGCCCTCAGCAGAGGGGCCCACTGTGAGCTGAAATCCCACCTTAGGTTCTGCTTGTTGAGGTATTTGCTCTGGTGTCAGGCTGATTCCCCTGAGGAAGAGGTGCCTTTATCAGATCTGCCCAAAGCCATGTCTGGACTGACTGTGACCATGGATGGCTATGTGACTCCTCCTTGCAGGAGAACATGGGATCTGCTCTGCTTTCCTGAAGGGTCAGGGCCTGGGAGGAAACCATCAGCCAGACTGGAGACCTTCCCCAGGCTTAGCTCCTCAAACACCAGACAACTCAGGGTTGGCTTCTCCTCCTAGACCCATGAGGAGCTGAGGTGCTGTCAGCACCCATCTTAGCTGTCAGGTTTCACTCTGCCTGCCTGGGACTCCTGGGTCACACCCCTCTTCCCCAGGCTGCAGCGTCTGGTCATGGGGGGAGCAGCAAGAAGTGCTTTGCTGGCAGGGACTGGCCTCCCCTTTTCTCTAACCCTTCTGGCTCTAAAACCCTGATAGTTCTAAGCCCTCCTCCCACTTTTGAGGTCCTGAGCCAACAGTTCTTGCAGAAGAAGTTAAAATAATAGAATTTTTAATAAATTTTTTTCCCAAACAATGTCTGTTGATCTTCACCACACAGGGGCCTCGTGGAGAGAAAAGTTCTCTTCAGGCACCCTAAAAAGTGTCCAGGGTAGACTTAGGAGAAAAGTATTCCTCCAGTGTCGGGAGGTTGAGGGGGGCTAGGAGAAGCAGGGGCCTCGGGTCAGCCTGGCCCGACTGCGGCATCCATCCACAGGGCTCCTGGGTGGGGCTCCCTTCCCGGAGTTTCCGAAGGCTCTGCTGGTGGAAGATGTTTTGCAGACAAGAGCTCCTCTCGAGTCCGTTGTGGGCACTGGGAGAAGGGGGTCAGCAGCTGTCTGGGGTGCCCCACCCCAGCCTTGGGATGGGAACGAATTAATGGCCAGAGTTGGGGAGAATCGGGCTGAGCCACCAGACAAGCCCTCTTGGAGCTGCCTTAAGCCAGCAGCTCAGGTGGCAGGAAGAGGTGGCCTGGTCCCAGGGGAGAGAGGAGTCGGGAGAGGAAAGGAAGGCAGCAAGGCCAGGGGTGGGGATTGGGCCCGGCCGCAGCTGGGGGCTGGGGCTGGGGCGGGAGGCCACCTGGCCTCTGCAGTCTCAGCACCGCAGTCAGAGGTGGTGGGGCGCCAGGAGCAGGAGGCAAAGCAGGGGGGTGGGGAGCCCGGCCGACAGCGCCGGGCCGCGGGAGTCCGGGGGCGCCTGGCAGGCGGCGCCGGGGCACGTCTGCTCCCCTCGCTGGTCCTCGCCCTCGTAGCCCCCCCAGTAGTCGTCCTCAGTGGGCGCGTCCCCGCCCTGGCGCCCCCGCGGGTCTTCGGCGGGCAGGTCTCGGTAGAGGGTGGAGGGGTCGGCGGGGGGTGCCCCGGCCTCGGCCACCCCGTACAGGTGGTTGGAGGAGCTGTTGCCGCGCGCGCGGCTGCCGGGCCGCGTGGGCGCCGCGGGCGGGCAGGTCTGGAAGTCGGCCTCCCGGAGCGCGCGCAGGTCCCGGCCCTGGCGCTCCGGGGGGGTGGCGCAGGTCACGTCGGAGCTGGACACGCGCGCGCGCTGGAACCAGGCCCAGAGCGGCCGTGCGCGGCAGTCGCACGCCCAGGGGTTGGCGTTGAGCCGCAGGAACTCGAGCGCCGGCAGGTCGGCCAGCGCCTCACCAGGCAGCGAGGCCAGGCTGTTGTTGAACAGGTAGAGGATGGTGAGGCGGCTGAGGCCGCGGAAGGCCGCGCGGTGCACGCCCTGCAGCCGGTTGCCATGCAGCAGCAGCCGGTCCAGGCCGCCCAGGCCGCGGAACACGTGCTCCGTCAGCAGCCGCAGGCGGTTCCCGTGCAGGAAGAGGTGGCTCAGGTTGGCCAGGTCCGCGAACAGGTCATCCTGTGGGGGGCGGGGGAGGGGTGTGAAGAAGTATGGGGAGAGAAGAGAGTGGTCGTGAGACAGGTGGGGATTTCTCCCCTAGGGCCTGGAGCTGGCGAAGGAAGCAGAGCACTGAGGGAGAATAGAAAGAATCTGACCTTTCCTTTTCTGAGTCCTGGGTTTGAATCCTGCCTCAAACCTCGTTAGAAGTTAATGTGGGAAAAGCAATATAATCGAAGTCAGTGGTTCTTAAACTAGGGTGCATCAGAATCCCCTGCAGATCCCTGAGTGCTGCCACCAGAGTTTGTGTGCAGCAAGGGAGGCCAGAGCATCTGTCTGTGTTTACAAGATCCCAGGTGAGGCTGACTGCTGTTCAAAGGCCCGCACTTGGAGAAGGAGAAGTTTGGTTAAGCATGCACACTGGGGAGCCTGACTTCCTGATTTCGAATCTGATCTGTCATTAACTGACTGTGCCACCTTGACTATCCTGTGACTCAGTTTGTTCATCTGTAAAATGTGGAGATTCAGTGAAGCACCATGTACTAAGGTGCTTGGAACAGGTTGCCATGGGGGAGGCATTCTACGTGTTGGCCATTCACCTCACTAAGACTTCTGCCTCATCTATAAAATGGGGATGAGCATCCCTCCTCAGGGGTTCGTCCTGAGGATGAAAGAAGATGATCCACATACAGATCAGATGGTGAAGTGTTGGGCACAGTGCCTGGCACACCGGGAGTCGGGCCAGGGATGAAGCCCACAGGCTCAGGGGTCACAGCCCTGGTGCCAGTCCACCTTGCCCTCTTCCCAGTTGTGTCACTTCCGACAAGTCATTGAGCCTCCTAGAGCCTCAGTTTCCTCAGTCTGTGTAACTCAGAGAACCCCCCCCCACCCCCGTCACCTCCCCACAAGCTGAGGGAGGGTTAGGTGAGATCATGCTGTAAGAATACAGTACCTGGTGGGCACATAGATCACCGGCACGAAATGGTGGTGATTATGACAATAGGGACTCAGCTAGATAACTGACATCCCTTTTGTTCTGACAGAGGGACAGAGGAGCTCCCAGAGGTCCAAAAGTTGTGCTCCTAGGCTGGGATATTAAGGGGACCACGTGTCAGCTCCACCACCCCCTCCCCCCAGAAGCAGTTGGGGGTGGGGTGGGGGGAGGGATGGAAGCCTGCTGCCAGGTTTCCTGCATCACTGTCCCCTGTAGAGGGGCTGTCCCACTCGTGTGGGCCTGGGGAGTCCCCAGATCAGGCAGTGTTAATGCTGGAAGGACCCCTGGAGGGGGCAGGGGCAGGACCAGCATTTTCACCAGCTCACCGAAGTATTGGTGTCGATCAGCTAGAGGGGAGTGAGTGCTCTGGGTCCACCAGCCCAGCCCACTTTTCACAGAGGAGTGCACTGAGACCAAGAGAGATGGAGGGCCTGGCAGAGAGGGGACCAGAGCCCCAGGACTGAGGTCCTCACGCAGTGATACAGGGCATCATGGTGGTCAGTAGGCCCAGGAAGTCTGGTTCTCAGGGACGTGAGCATCCTCTATACTCAAGCCCGCTCACCCTGGGGTCCTGTTTCCTGGTTGTGGCTCTCCACCTTTCCCTGTGGGGACATGATCCCCCCAGCCGACCCAGGAGCCTGGTCACAAGCTCTCAGGTGGGGGGAGGGCCTTGACTCCCAGCCTACACCCACAGCCTCCACCTTCCTGTGCTCCTGCGTGTTTTCGCCCCCTCCCATCTGGCTTCCGCCCTCTCCGCTACAGGAACTGAGCCTGCCAAGAACCCATCTCTTGGCCACATTGAGATCCGTCCCCCTCAACCTTCTCGGGCTGCCTCTGACACCAGCATTCTTGGCCCCCTGTGCCACCCCCAACTCATGCCCACCCCCGGTCTCTGCCGGGCTCCCTGCACCTCTGTGGCCTTTGCCTGGCCCAACTTGGCTTGGTGCCCTTGTCCTTCTCTTTCTGGGCCACCCAGGGAGTGGGCTCTGAGTTCCTTCTTAGTTGGGGTTTGTCTTTTTTATGAAGTATCAGTAAGAGTAGGACACACCCAGAGACCCCGTGGTCAGGGGATCAAATGGGAGTGGGTGAGTAGAGGGGAAGCACAGATAATGGCACCTTGGGACTTGGGGAGGTTAGGAAGGGAAGACCAAAGGTGCAGAGCCCCTAGGGAAGTCAGGCTCATTGGCCCACACCCCCAATTTTGGGGCTACAGAATTTCCTGATTCCAAGAACCCATCCAAGAACCTCCCGTCCTTCCCTTTTTTCCCTCTGCAAAAGTCCTGCCCCTTTCCTCTCTGAGCCTCAGCCTCGGTCCGTTCCCCTCCCCGCATCCAAGCTGTTGCCAGATCCTGTTGCCACTTCCTCGGCTGCAGCTCTCTAATCCTCCTTCCTCCTCTCTCCACTGTTAAAACCGTTCTCTGTGCATTAATAAGCCCTTGACTTTCACAGCCCTGGCCCTCCCCCACCACCCTCCCTATCATCCCCTCCCTCTGGGCTGAGAGCGTCTGCTAAAGTCATCTTCTTCCATTTCCAAAACCACATTTCCCTCACCTCCCCCAGCCAGTTCACAGCTCTCTGCATCCATATGGAATCTCAAGGCAGCATCCCTGCCCCCTTTCCCCGGACAGCATCCTGTTCTTCACCTTGCCTCTTTCCAACCTCCCAAGCTCGTTTTTTTTTTTTTTTTGGCACTAGCTGCTGGACTGTGTGACCGTGGGCCGCTCCAGGCACCTCTCTGAGTCTGTTTTTTATCTGTGAAACAAGGGACTTGAGATAGCTCATCATTAAGATCCATCCTCATCTGATATTTATGAGTGAGTGAGTCCTGGAATGTACCTCATTCATTCAACAAAGCTGTATTGAGTGTCTGGGTTGTGCCGGGCATCCCCCACTCACAGAGCTCACCAATCTATGCCGGGGCCATCGTCATGGTTCATGTCAGCACTGGCAAGCAGCTGAATTACTGAGCTTTAACCACAGGCCAAGCTCTGTGCTAACACATGTCCCACGTAGTAACCTGATCGTCACAACCTTATGAAGCAGATAATGTTACCCCCACTATCAGAGATTAGGATTGAGGGGCTCAGAGAAGACAAGCGACTGCCTAGGGTTAAACAGCTAATATGTGGTGGAATGCGGATGTGAACTCTGGAGACGGCGCTCTGAACAGCTGCACTGAAGTCAGACAGACCTGGGCCAATTCTAGGCTGTGCCCCTTACTAGTTGGGTGACCTTAAACTAGTGCCTTAACTTCACTGCGACTCAGTGTCCTCAGCCGTTAAATGGGGAAAATGATGCTTACTCTGAACCAGACATCGTGCGGAGCCCTTTCCATCTCTCTTAATCTTCATAACAAACCCCCAAGATACAGGTCATTTCCCCCATTTTACGGATGGGTCCATTGAGGCTTAAAGTGGTTAAATAACTTGCCCAAAGCCACAGAGCAAATCGGAGGTGGGGCTGGCATTCAAACTCAGATCTGCCTGAGTATAAAGACTGTTCTTATACACCACGCAGGCTGCTGTGATGGTTAAAAGGGAGAACGGGCGACTCTAGGTTCCACTCAAGTAGGAAATTCGCTCCAGGACAGCAGAGACACGGTTTTTGTTCACTCCTGAGTCCCTGGCACCCAGAACACTGCCTGGCATGTAGTAGGTTGTCAACAAATGTCTGCTGATGCAGGAACCCACCTGGCCCAGTGCCTGGCATACAGAAGACAGTCTGTGAGAACCTCCACCCACCCCCCATTTCCATTTCCACCCTCCTAATTCTGCAAAGCTGTGGTCCTCTTGCCTCCTCCGAAGCGCCCCTCTCAGGGCAGGCCCAGTTCTACAGTGGGTCACACCTGCTTCTGTGAATCTCACCCCAGCCCACATGTCTTTTTCACTTGCCTGTGGCATCTCCCAGCCTAGCTCCTCCAGGCAGTTCACAGGCAGAGGCTGTGTCTTTCTTTTCTATGAAGGGCCAGGTGAGAAGATGCTTCCTTCCCATGGTGCCCTGTACCACTCAGGCTAGGGGTGTGCAGAACAAACACTTCCCATTTCAGGAATCCCCAATGTCTACTCGAGGACCCCTTTGCCCAAGACTTTCCTATCCCCAGGCCCTGGCGGAGCTAGGGTCGATGGACAATCAAGTCATAATGACATGACTTATTCTGCACTGCACTATGTGCTTTATATACACAAACTCATTTACTCTTTACTGCCATTCTTTGTGGAGGGTATTTTTACTATTCCCATTTTAAAGAGGAGGAAACTGAGGTTTAGAGAGGAGAGGCAATATGCCTAAAGTTAAATAAGTCAACAAGTAGCAGAGCAGGGCTTCAAGCTCAGGCCCTCTTAGCCCAGATTTCTCATTCTGAACAACTAAGAGTGACAAGGAGGCCAGCGTCTCAGTGGTCGTTCTATCAGTAGTAATAACAGTGACCACAGCGCCCATACAGTGAGGGTGGCCCTGTGCCAAATCTGGATCCTCACAAAATTCTTAGTAAGTATCATTATTAAGTAGTATCAGGATTGCCATTTTATAGATGAGGACATGAAAAAGGTTTGGTAAGTCGTCCAAAGTCATTATAAGAGCCAGGATGTGAACCTTTGTCTGGTAGACTCCACAGCGAGTGCCTTCCAAAATGAGCCCACGCTGCTGTACTTGTGTGGACCAACGCCCTCCACCCAGACAGACTCTAGAGGAGAGTGATGCAAACCGCCTGCAAGGTCCTCAGCCCACGCGGGCTCACTACGCCCAGCTCTTCCTGGTGGTGTGGCCTCAGGCACTTCATTCCGTGTTCCTACTGCCCCTAACTGTCCCTGTTGCCAGGCTGTTGTGAGGTTCAACGTGATGGTGGGAACACGTGAGCCCCAGTTATATGCACAATGGTTTAAGAGACTTCATGTGTAGAGGCCTTGCTTATGTATACAAAGTCTTGGGACCCTTAGCCTCAGCTTCCTCATCTGTGAGGAGGTGCAAATGTCTCCCGACAGGGCTGTAGAAATGAGATGAGGTGACTGAGCATGCTTCTGAAACCATGAGATGCTAGGTAAATTTAGGAAGGAAAGAAAAGGGAGGGAGTGTTCTGGTACCCACCCATAGCCTCACTATCATCCCTGAAGTTGATCCAAATCTCCAGGAGGAGATTCGAGATGGGCCATTTCACTGAGACCATTGTTAAATAAGGCTTGTTTCTCTTTTTAAAATAGTATTTTAACAAGCATTTATATAGTCCTTGTCATATGCCAAACACTATTCTAAGTGCTTTACAAATTATTCATGCACTTACACTTGTGAAATCCCTTGGAGGCAGGTGCTGGTGCTACCCCCATTTTACAGATGGAAAAACTGAGGCTCAGGGGGATCAAAAAATGTCACACATTTGTAAATAGCAGAGTTGATACCTGTAAAGTCCTTAGCACAGCGCCCAACATATAGTGTACCTGCTGAGTGGCTGTGCTATTATTATCATTATTGATGCAATAATAACCACGACGTATTTTTCCAACATACTATGTGCAGTAGCCCTCCCTTATCCACGGTTTTGCTTTCCATGGTTTCAGTTACCCGCGGTTAACCACAGTCTGGAAATGTTAAATGGAAAAATTCCAGAAATAATTCATAAGTTTTAAATTGCATGCTGTTCTGAGTAGCGTGATGAAATCCCGCACCATCCCGCCCAGACAGAGTGTGCAGCGACTCCATGCTTCAACTGTCCGTGCTTCACACTCTCCATGCTGCACAGTCTCCCCTTCCATTAGTCACTTAATAGCCACGTTGGTTATCAGATCAACTGCCATCGTGCTTATGTTCAAATCACCCTCATTTTGCTGGATAATGGCCCCAAAGTCTTCACATCACTTTTATGACAGTATATTGTTATAATTATTCTATTTTATTATTAGTTATTGCTAATCTCTTACTGTGCCTAATTTATGAATTAAACTTTATCATAGGTGTGTATGCAGAGGAAAAACAGTACATACAGGGTTTCGTACTACCTGTGATTTCAGGCAGCCACTGGGGGTCTTGGAATGTACCCCGGTGGATGAGGGGGAACGGCTGTGTTTTACTTCCTGTCTCTCCCATTAGAGTGCTATCTCTGTGAAGGCAGAGAGTTGCCTGTTGTGTTCACTGCTGTATTCTCAGCACCTAGCACATAGTAGGTGCACAACACGTGTTTGTTAAATTATTATTGCTTTTGTTATTATCGTTATCAGCATCGACTCTGACCTGATTTTCAGATCAGCATATTGGTGACCAGCTAGGCACCAACCCGAGTGGGAGGAGGAAGTGCTTTCCAGGTCTCCGTGGGGAGACGGGAGAATTTGGATATCCTTGCCTCCTTCCAGCCAGAGGCTGTGGAGGGAAGGGAGAGTTTTCTCCCAGACTGGTTTGGAGGGTGTGTTATTGCTTCCTGGGGAAACAGAATGGGAGGATTTGACTGTCAAACAGTCAGCTTAACAACAACAATAAACAACATTTAGATCAATAATAATAACAATAAATAACAATTACTGTTATTCCTTCCGTTTTCAGAGCATCCCTCTTCTAGCTATTTAACAGCTGTTTAACCTTTCCCCCACCCCTTCTTCCCTTTCCCTGAGACAACAGGTTTGGGGACTGGAAATCTAGAAAGGGCCGGGTTTCCCCTTGTCCCATTATCCAGTGAGTTGGACAGACTCGGAACTGTCTGTGGGACCCCAGCTGCAGTGGCTCTGCCTTCTTGCCCCACCTTTCCCTGAAGTGGGAGGGCATGGGGGTGGGTGAGAAAAGCCAGGGTGCCAGGGGAAAGGCAGAGCCCCCCTGAAGGCAAACAAGGGGGAAAGGAGAAGATCACAGAAAGAAACACATACATACACCCAGACAGACATGGGGGTGTGCGAGGAGTGGGTGTGTGAAGGGAGACAGACAGAAGAGGCAGAAGACAGATGGGGGAGGCAAGTTAGTGAGAGAGGGACAGACAGACAGGGGCAGGGGGTGGGACATAGGGGTTGGGGAATGAGAGAGAGAGAGAGAGAGAGAGAGAGAGAGAGAGAGAGAGAGAGAGAAGAGAAAGTTTATATATAACTCAGAAGAGACAAAATAAAGAAGAACCCTCGGGAGAAAGTGAGAGGGACACGCCTAGAACAAGGACAGAGAAATGGAGAGAGACGCCGAGATGCTGAGGGAGGAAGGGTGGCCTGGCGGAGAGAAGGGACCCACACAGGGACAGAGGAGCCGACAGGAAAGCCGCAGAGGACCCTGTGTGCGCGCGCGCGCGCCGGGTGGCGGCTCACCTGTAGGTGGAGCAGGCTGTTCTCCTGGAGGTAGAGGTACTGCAGGCTGACCAGGCCGCGGAAGATGTTGCCGGGCAGGCTGCTGAGCTGGCAGCGGTACAGATGCAGCGACTGCAGCCGCTCCAGGCCCTGGAAGGTGTCGGGCTCCAGAGAGCGCAGGTGCCGGTTGTCCCCGAGGTCCAGCTCCTCCAGGGCCTGCAGGTGGCGGAAGGTGCCCGGGTAGATGGTGGAGAGGTTGTTGGAGAAGAGCCACAGGGTGAGCAGGTTGGGCCCGAAGGTGCCCGGCCGCAGCGTGCGGATGAGGTTGTTCTGAAGGAACAGTCGCTGGGTGCTGGGCGGCAGGGACAGCGGCACGGAGGAGAAGTTGTTGGCCTGGCAGCTCACGGTGGGCGGGGACGAGTAGCAGGTACAGAGCATGGGGCAGCTGGGGGCTGCTGGGGGCAGGGCCAGGAGCATCAGCAGGAGGCAGGCGGAGGCGGGACCTGCAGGGAGAGGTGGGGGGGCTTTTCTGGGCGGGCTGCAAGGGCAGGAGTGCCGGCCAGGGGCCTGCCCACCCACCCCTAACGGCCGGGAGCCTGAAGCTCCGAGGTAGCGGGATTCTGGGTGAAGCACCTCAGAGTCGCAAGAGGCCCTGGCCACTTCCACTTTTTGAGGCTCCTGGTAGACTGAAAATAAAGAAATGCCACGAGGACACTGTAGAAAGCACTGTGATATGTTGTAAGTTGTTTCATGAGTGGTCGCCGTTTCATTCCTGTTTTCACTCTGGTAGGTTTGACCATGTTAATTGTCAGGCTTCTCAACCTCGGTATTGAGAGTCGGGCGGGTCCTTCTTTGTTGTGGGGGACAGACCTATATGATGTCCTATTTAGGGTGTTTAGCAGCATCTAGCATCCCACTAGATGCCAGTAACACCTTCCCCCTGGTTATGACAACCAAAATGTCTCCAGACATTGCCAAATGTCCCAGGGGAAAAAAAAAATCGCCCCCATTTAAGAACAGCCAGAACAAAATTGAGACCCTTTGTGAATCCAAGCCCCATGCTGGCCGCCCTGGGGTCCCGCCTTGCTGAGCCTACTGGTGACCACATCCCCCGACCCCCCAAGCCACACACACCTTCCTGCAGCTTTCACCTTCAGAGAACCTGAGTGTCTCTATGCAGGAGGGGCATTAGAGACCAGGGGGCGGTGGGTCTCTACCTGGGGCCACCAGCCACCTGCAACAGAATCAGCTGGGGGTCCCGGAAAGAATGCAGCTTCCTCAGCCCTGCCTGTGCAGAATCAGAATTCCTGGGCAAGAACCAGGGAATCTGCATTCCACTCCCCAGGCTCTTCTCATTCAATGTCACTTAGAAATTCTTTTTTTTTTTCAAGATAACTTTTGAAAGTGGGATGTGGTCCACCCTTCTTATGATGCAGATGGAGGAGCAAGTCCAGGGAGGCCCAAGGGCCAGGGGGCTAAAGAGGTGTGTGTAGGCCCCTCTATTTCTATACTGGCGGTGGGGTGTCATCCATCCCTGCCCCTGGCCTTCTGGCCCTTACTGAGGCTGATAAAGGTCTGGGCCAGAACTAGCTTTGACCTGTACCCTTTATCATGACTTCCAGATGACTCCTGGGAGTTTCTTCTGGCAGGTTTGCCTGGGGAGAAGAGGAGTCTGCACCCCAGAAGCTGAGCAGTCATCCAGTGAGTGCCTTCTGCCCCAAGCAGTGTGCTATGCCTATGAAAGCAGAGGGGAGGGAGACTGGGGCTGTGGACCCAACGACCTCAGCTCTGGGGCTCCCTGGGGTTCAGAGACCTGGGGGAAGACTGAGGGACCCATGACTGTGCATGGTACCCCGTGCCCCATAAGTGTTGAGCGTGAATGCCTGTGTCTGAGCCTGGTGCTCACTACATGAAGAGCTGCTGAGGCCGGGGTGTGCACGTGGCACCCACAGATCCCAAGTGTGACCTAGACATGGGTGCTCTGGTGTGCCTCCTCCTGTGGGGGAACACAAAGGTGAGAGTAGGGGACCCCATACTCCATGTGTGTGGTACGCCCTGCTCCTCGATTTTGGGCCCCACCACGAGCATCACGGGCCTGCACGAGCGTGTGCAGGCTGTCCCCCGCGTGTGTGTGAGTGCCGGCCCCGTGCGTGTGTAGGCTGGGTGTGATGTAATACTCAGTGACACAGCGGCTGCTGTTCCATTCGTTCACACCACCTCCGCGTTTCTCGGCCCTTCTCACCCCTCCCCCGTGCGGCGTTTCACGATTACTTTCTCCTCCTGAGTTTTTCAGAACCACGTGGGGTGGAGGAGCATGTCTCTCACCCCTTATCTGAACCTGGCAGGGGTGGGGTGCTGGAACAGATAGGGAACCCTGGGTGGGTTTCAGCAGGGCTGATGTTTGGGGCTTAGAACAGATTTCAGAGCTGGAAAGGTCCTCCAGGTTCATCTGGTTCAAGCTCTTGTTCTACTGAGGTCACAACTGGGGCTCAGAGAGCGCAAGTGACTTGTCCAAGGTCACACAGCAACGTGGTTAAGAGGGCAAGGAATACAAAGGAGTCTCCTGATGCCCAGCCAGGGCACTTCCCTTTCTGGCAGAGTCACCCTCTGAGCTCACTTCCCCAAGGATTTGGCACCAGAGGGAGCCAAATCCTTCTCTGATCCCTTAATCCCACCCCTTATCCACAAGCTCACAAGAGTGTGAGCGCTGAAGGCTGCCAGCCCTGGGGAAGACTGGAGCTCTTCCCCCAGCCTCTAGGGCTGACTGGTACCCCAGGAGAGACAGAGGGAAGGATGTGCAATCCCCGAGTGCTCCAGAGTTAGGGACCACTCCCCTGGCACCAGTGTCTCTTCTAGCCTGGAGGCTGAGCTTGGCAGGAGCCAGCATCTCTTACCCACAGCTCCCTGGCCCCCTATTTGCCCACATTAGGGGGTCTCCTCTCTTCTTTCCCCACACCCTCTCCTGCTTGTCACCATATCCCCCATCATGGCCCACCTCCTCAAGCCCGAGATGGTGTTCCCTGCAGGCTCTTTGAGGAGGGGCCCCCAAGCACTGGCCCCTCCATGACAGCTGCTGCGTAACAGTGACTTTGTTGCCATTTCTGGCCCTCACTGCCGTTTAAAGCAGCTGTAACCCAAGGAGCCTCATCCATAATTCAGGCTGCGGCTCTCACTAGAGGCAAGGAGGAGGGGAAGGTGGGGGGCTCTGGGTTTCTCTGCCCCCAGGCCTGGATGGAGTGCTCCTGGGCTGAGGCAGGCAGCAGGGGCTGGTGAGCTGTGCCTTTCTCTCCCTCCTCCGCCCTCCTTCCCTGCCCAGTCTGTGCCCTTTTCCTTCTCACCACGGTCCCCTCCCCACCCCCTCCTTTTCAGGGCTCTTCATCATCACTCCTTCCCTTCAGGCCTGTGTCCTCCCTCTCTCTTCAGGACCACGGTTCCACTCCCCCCACCCTTTGTGAATCTGCAGCAGACTGAGGCAAGGTGAACAGGGTATCAGGACTAGAAGAGGGGTACCTCAGTGGCCATCCGAGCAAACGCTTTATTTCCCAGGTAACACCACTGAGGGCTGGAAAGGGGAAAGGTCCGTTTCTGAGTGAGCAGCCCAGGTCTCCTGACACAAATCTGACAGTCTGTCTTCAATACTTTTCTCAAAGCCTTCATGTCATCTCCCCACTCCTATATGGGCCAAGGAAAGCCCTTTCTAACAGCTTCCCCACCTCTCGGCTCACCCCATCCTCTCTCTTTCCTCTTCTCCTTTTTTTTCTAAAGATAGCAGGTAATGGCTAGAGTTGCAGGGGAGAATACAGCAGAGATGGGCAGAAACCATCTGTTATTATGCACCTACTATGTGCCAGGCACTGTATTTGTACATGTCTTTACGGATAGAATACAACATAACAGAAACCCTATAAGATCAATATTATGGCCCCTAGTTTGCAGATAAGGGTTGGGAGGCTCAGAAACAGGAAATGAATTGCCTCAGGTTATGCAGTAGTACAGGTAGAACCCAGAATGGACAAGCGTGTGTCCGAAGGGACTCCCTGGCCTTCTTTGAGAGACCTCGTATCATCCACAGAAACCACCCCTGAGTGCGAGAGACGTTGCCCTCTAGGTAAAGAGGGAAGAGAAATTGTGCCCAAGTATACAGGCTTGGGCTAGCCATGACTCTGGGTCTGTTTGGCTGTTCAGGGTCAAGACAAGTAAGGGATCCAGGCTCTCTGCACTTTCCTCTCCTGGGCCCCAGGTTGGGGCTACTCTTGGTGGGGGTGGGGGCTGTTGGGAGTCAAGGGGAGATGACCAGTGTCCAGAAAATATGGCCAGAACTGAGCAGGGAAGGGAGTGGAGAGAAGCCAGAACATGGTACCCATCCCGGAAGGCTGAGGTACCCAGAGCCAAAAAGTATCTGTTCACTGAGGGACCATTGTCAAGGACGCTGGGCTATCACTCTGGAGTACCAACGCTCAGAAACAAAGTTCTCATCCCTGGAGCCACACTTCGGTTCCGAGGCCCCAGTGAAAGAAGAAACTTGAAGAAGAGGCAGAAGGGCCCAGGGTAGAGGGCAGGAGCCAGGGTGCGAACCCACAGAGCAGAGTGGCTGGTAAGAGTAGCCCCAGGAAAGGGTGCTCCCTGGACAGGGAGTCAAGGCCTCTGGCTTTGAAGGAGGAGCACAGGGTCCCAGATGAGAAGCAACAGCTTCACACCCAAAAGGCTGGGGAAGGTCTGGGGCCTACCGACAGATGCTGAGGGGGCCGGGGCTGAGGGGGTGGGAGCCAGGAGCAGAATGGAGGTGGTGGCGATGCCGGTGACGCAGGGGCCTGGGGAGGCACTGACGGTGACGGAGGTTTAGACTGCTGCAAACAGCTTCTCACTCTGCCAGAATGTAACACCCCAAAATAAGCAGGTAGTGGCAGGATCCGACGTGGGGCCCAAAGATATAAATGGCAGCATGGAGCCAGCCAGGGTGCCCACCCTCAGAGGCTGCCACCCCACTTGCATGTCTTCCCCTCTTCCCCTCACAGCCATCCCACAAGGCCCTGAGCTCTTAAGCCCCAGGTCTGGCCACCGACCACTCCCTGAGAGAAGGGATGTGACAGGCAGGTGCTGTGGGAATGGAGGGCTTCCCACGTGGAAGTGGCTACCAGAAGCCTCTTTGTCTCATCCCCAGGCAGCAAGCGCCCCCCACCAGTTCCTCTCTCCCCTCCCTTTCTCTTTCTCCTCCCCTTTCTATCTTTCCAGCCCCCACCCCCACCCTGATCATTCCCCAGCCCCTCTCCCACCTACGGGTCCGTTCCCAACCCTAGCACTCATCCTGACCCTCTTCCCTTGTTCCTGGCACTCCAGCACTATCCACCATCCCCACCCTCTGGTCTCTGATCTTCTTACTCCCTTTGCCTTCCAGCGTCCTAGCCCTCATGCACTTTCCCATTACCCCTAAGCCCAGATTCTGTGTGCTTGTCCCTAGTCTTCATTCCACTCCTCCACTAATCTGGTCTTCCCTCTCCTGCCGTCTTCCTAGGTCCTCACCTAGGTCCCACTTCTCTCCAGCTTTTCCAGTCGAACCTTTCCTCCTCTTCCTCCTCCCGCTCCCTGTCTGCCCTCCTCCCCTAACCACTTTCTCGGTCTTTGTCTGCCCCCTCCTATCCTCTTCCCTCCCACCCCTTTGGCACCCCACCCCCAGTCTCTGGCCCACACCCTTGGCTGTTACCCAATCTGTGGAACTGTCCCCTTTCCCGTGCCCTCCATCTGTGCAATAGGGGGGTTTGGATTTCCCTCTGCGCCCCCTGCTCTCCCAGACAGCCCCCTACCCACATCCCCTGTCCTCCCAGCTGCCTGGAAAGTGCTGAGGCACGGGGCACGAGGAGTTGCTGAGTCGGCGCTTCCACAGCCGGCCCGAGTCCTCAGCGTCCCCAGGAGCAGGTGGAGCCCGGACAGCGGAACCTGAGCCTCCCTCCCCCCCCCCCATTCCGGGCCCGGTCCGCCTGCCCCCTGAGTCCCCCTCGGTCACGAGTTCCCCGCACATCCCGGCAGGCTCCGAGCGGGGTGCACTCTTGCAGCCTGCAGCCTGGGGGGGGGGGACCGGGGGGGCGGGGCCCCGGAGCTAAGCCTTTCCCCCCTCGCCAGGCTATCCCCACACCCCACAGCTGCCCCACCCTCGCCCTCTGGGGGCCGGGGCTCGCGGCTCTCCTCCCCAGGATGCCCTCAGCCCTTCGGAGGACTGGGTTCCCTACCTTGCAGCAGGCGCCTGAGCCCGGGCAGCATCTTGTCTCGACGCTCGGGGGAGGGGGCCGAGGGGGGTGGGCGCTCCCACTCGCTCCCTGAGCCCGCCAGACAGACGGCAGGGACTCCGCGGGGCTCCGGGAGGGCCCGGGGGTCCCCGGGCTGTGAGGCAGGGCCGCCGCGCTCTACCCTGCGCCCCCCGGGCTGCGGGCCTCGGGAGGAGCCATCGGCCCCGACGGGACAGGGCGGGGCGCAATGGGGCGGGGAGGGCTGGAGCTGGCGGTCGACGCCGAGTGCCGGCGCCCCCAGCAGCTCAGGCGGCGCGAGAGTCAGTCAGTCCGTGGGTCCGTGCGCCCCGGCTGCGCGCCGAGGGAGAGTGGGGACAGCGAGGAAGCCCTTCCCAACCACCCCCACTCCTTCCCGCACTCGCTGGCTCCGCCCTCGCTTCCAAGCTTGCCGACTTAACCCTTTCCCGGCCACCAGGAGGCGGGAGCGGCTCTTTAGCCCCCTCCATTCTGGCCCCCACTCCTCCTTGGGGAACCCCGAGGACTGTGTTCTATCGCCTTCGCGGCGCCACGCTTCTAGAGAAATCCCTTCCAGAGGGGGTGAAGTAGTGTAAAGGAACCCGCAGACGTGTCCAGGTCCCCCCTCCCAACTTTCCCGCAGGAGATGGGCTCTCGGGTCACCTCCCCCTCCTCGCAGTGTCCCGGGCGCCGAAGTCCAGGTCTCCAATATTTCTCTCCCCTGGGAGAACGCCAAGATTCCGCTTTCCTTTCCTTTCCTAGACCCCAAGCCCTGACAGTATGCGACTGTATAAGAATAGTAGTATATGCAAGAGTTTGTGTGTGCAAGATGGAGTGCATAGAAGCGTGCACGCGCGCTCAAGGACGCTTGTGCAGGTGTGACTCTTGACTGTTTGCACGATATCTTTTATACACCCGGGGATGCAGGGAGGAGGGGCACGTGAGTGTGCGAATGGTTGAGGCCGCTGAGTGCCTGCCCGCGTGCGTGTTTGCGCTGGTGGGAAATGTGAGGCTGTGTGAGAGTTTGGTGGAGCCAACCTGGGGATGGGTGGCCAGGGTACTTGTGTCCGGGTACGTGTATGCCCCTTGATTCATTTGCGAGCGGGTGCAAGTTTGGTAGCATGTGAGTGGGCGCGTTTTTATGTGTATGTGTGATGTGTCCTAAAGAGGATGTCTCATCTTCCGCGGGGGGGATAGAAGACTCAAGGATGGGGATGGTAACGATGGCTGCACGTGAGCTGCTTCTATTTCCTTTAAAAAAAAACACACCAAAAAACACAACTTTTATTTATTTAAGTTTTTCCAGGACCCATCTGCTCCAAGTCAAGTAGTTGTTTCAATCTAGTTGTAGAGGGAGAGGGCGCAGCTCACACTGGCCCATGTGGGGATCCACCCGGCAACCTTGTTGTTAAGAGCTCCGCCCTCTAACCAACTGAGCTAACTGGCGGCCCCCTTCTACTTCCTTTTAAAGAGGAGTGCATTCTGGCCTCATCAGGGCCCCTCGCATCCTTCTTAGCGGTCTTGGGGGGTTGGGATACCAGTCGACCTGTGACCTAACCGTCCTCTGATAAAGGTGGCGATGCGGATCACCCTGGACCCAGTCCAGAGCGTCCGGAGGCTGCCCCGGCGCGGCATAGGCGCGGGGCCCTCGGGGGATCTGCTTCGGGGACCTTGGCCCAGAGGCGCTGGCCGAGCTGTGCTGCCGAAACCGTGCGTACAGCTGGTGTGCCGGGACCATCTGCGCGCAGCCCGGCCCCGCCCGCCGAAGCGCGGGAGCCAGGGTGGTGGGTCTTCAAAGCTAAAAAAAGGAACCCCTTGCAGCGCCGCCTTTCTCTGGCTCCTCCTCTCTAGTCTGTGCCCGAGTCCGACGCAGCTCCCGGCATACAGTAGGCGCCGTATAAATGCTGGTGTAATTTTCCCATTCATTCTCTTCTCCATCCATAGTCTCATTCTTCCCTTGTTCTCATTCTATTTCTTCCCCCACTCTTATTCATATTTTATGCTCTCCATCTCTGCTCCCTCCCTTCCTCCTTGTCATTTCCTCCCTTTATGCATCTGTCTCTTTCTGTCACTATCTTCTCTGTCTCTCTCATTGTCTCTCTGTGTCTCTGTCGCTTCCCTTCTGTCCTGTGGCTCCCTGCCTCGCTATCTCTCCATCTGTGTCTCGTGTCTCTCTGCGGTTATCTTCCTTTCTGCGCTATTAGCAGGCTCTTGGCCCGCTTGCACCTTGACGCTCGGGCGCCCCCTGGTGGTGACATCGTCTGCCCTTCCCTGGCTCCCATGCCCTCTCAGCCCCTAAATTTCCTTTCCTGCCCTTGTCGTGATCGGGTGAGGTAGAAGCAGAAAGGGACGTCTCGGGGGCTCCGATTCCCTTCCCATCTCTAGAAGGCAGGAATAGGCCTCTGTGTTTCCGTGGACCCACTCTGCTGAGGGCCCCCGCCTGGAAGGAGGGCCTGGAGGGGGTGGCGGGGAGGGAGTTTTGAGGGTAGCAGGGTGGGATTTGGCGTCCTTCCCCGGAATGAGCCGCGGCACAATCTGTCGCTGGGTTTGTTTGCCGAGCTGCCTCCGGAGCGCAGTGGGGCTGGCTCCCGGGTAGCGAAATATCACAAGATGCGGAGACAGACGCTGAGGGGCGGGTGGGCGGCGGACTGACTCAGGTGTGCTGTCATCAGCTCCCCCGGCCCGCGCTCCTATGAGAGGGGTGGGGGAACCCCGAGCCCCCAATGCAGGCGGGCACCCGAAGCTAGGAGGGGAGCCCCCATCCCGGGGTGAGCTTCAGGGAAGGGGGTGCCTCTGCCAACAATCCTGGGCTTCAAGCCTCTTCTTCAGGCCTGGGAGCCCCAGAGGACTCCCCCAACTTGGGTGTATCCCATACGGTCACGAACCCCTCTACTCCTACCCTATTATACAGGCGTCGTTTTCCTGTAATTACCTGCGGATTCACCACGTTCCCCACACTAGATTGCCAGCTTTTTGAGGACAGGAGACTCCTCTCATCCATCTTTGTGTCTCCAGCAGGTGCTCCATGAACACTCTGGGACGGATGAATGGTGGCTGGGTGGATGGCTGGTCTCAGTTTACAGGAAATACCACAACGCATTTGGTCTTCCCTGTAGATCATTCTGACCCCTTGTTCCTCTCCCTGACCACTTTTGAAGTCCCCCCACTCCCACCCCTACCTCCAGACAGGTGGGGAATTGGAAAGAGCTCTCCCTGGAGTTTGGAACTCAGAGTTCTCTAGGTGACCTTAAGTAAGTTATTTCTCAGTTTCTTCATCTGTACAGTGGGAATATGCCACTCACGCATAAGACTCTGGTAAATCTCCAGCCACTCAAGGTATGAGAAAGGGCTTAGTAAAATGAAGTTCTGACCCGTGTCTGTGGTGGTAGCTGTTGTCATTACTCTTTTGGTGGTAATTCTTAAGATCTTTTATCCCAGTAGAACTAGAGGGCATGTGTGAACACGAGTTGAACTTCTGCAGTTAGACGTTTTGCGATCTGAGGGAGTAAGTTGATGGCCAAGTGTCACCGAGGGCTGTGCGATAGGGCATCTAGGTCCATCTCTGCCTGGACACTTGGTGGGGCTGACCGGGGGGCGGGGAGGGGGCGGGGACCGGGTACTGAGTCCTTAGTATTTGGCCACAGAGCTGGCCCGCCCTCTGGTGGCTATACGTGGATCTGCAGCCCCACGGAAAGCCAAGGATCTCCAGAAATGGGCGGGCGGATGGGATAGATTCCCCCGAGAAGGGGGAGGACCCACTCTGTGAAGAACCATGGGCTTTGGAAAGGAAGTCATGTTGAAGAAGCATGATTTGGCATACAGTGGAGGAGTATCGACTTACTCTATAAGTTCCCACTTCTTAAAGCACCCCTTCTCTCCACGTGACACCCGGAGCTCCTCTTCCTTCTGGGGGACCCCATGTAGTGAGTCCGCAGAACGCCTCTTCTCCCCCTATTTGGCAACCTCATGTATAGGACACCTGGCAGTTCGTGTACCACGTGGGGTTGCTCAATGGTCAAGAGCGCAGGCTTTTCAGGGTCATGGTCCGGCTCTGCTGCTCACTAGCTAGATGACCTTAGTCAAGGTGTTTAACTTTTCTAAGCCCCGGTTTTCTCATCCCAAAAATGGAATGCAGGCAATACTAGTTCCCAGCCCATAGGGTTGTTTGAGGATTAAATGAGGTAAAGCATGAAAGAGTAGCTGACCCTGTGCTCAATAAACACTAATAATGTTACTGATTCCCTCCGTTAGCTTAACAACACCTGCAGAAATAGATGGTGGAGTCCAGGGCCAGAAAGCACACTTATGACCTGAGGTCTCATACGTCGTGAGTGGCAGAGCTGAATCTGGGAGTCAGTTCTTAGTTATAACTTTCTACCCTGCATGTGTCTGACCCCTCTGCTGGCCTCCACGTCTCCACCTTCCCCTGGCACAGACCAGGGCTGCCCAGCGTGATGACAACAATCCCCCACTGAATTAGAAGTCTTGAGTTCTAGCCTGGATGCTGCCTCCGAATGGCTGTGTAACCAGGGATAGACCTCTCTCCTCTCTGGGCTCCGGTTCCCCGTCACTGAAAGGAACACCTTGGATTTGACTCTCTTAAAAGTCTCATAAAGGCATGACTTTGTGCCATCCTTGTTTCTCTGTGGCTCTGGAATTGGAAGCTACCAAAAATGGAGCGTCTCAGCTAGATCCCCTGGTGCCCCCACCTTCGCAACTCTGATGAGGGTGTGATGAGGGTCCCAGGGAAAGATCAGAATTTCTAGGGCTCCCCCAGACCCGACTCTGGGCTCCTCAGCCCTGCCATTGGCCACCAGGCTTGCCCTTGAGCCTGTCAGTGACTGAATACTTGGAGGCAGGGGAAAGAGGCTGGCCCTACACTTGTCACCAGAACCTTTCTCTCAGTGAGCTCCATGTCCTACTTTGCTCGGCTTCATGGGGACATGGCTCCTCTCCAGGTACTTTCTAAAGTAGGGGAGAAAACCCAAACTAGATTAGTTGAAAGAGCAAGGCTGTCAGAAGATGTTTTCTCCTTCCCAGCTTAGTTTGTAGAGTCTCTGTCCATTTAGATTCTTTACAAAAATAACTCGCATTTATTAACCGCTTACCTCATGTTATGAACTTGCTTGTATTGACTCATTTAACATTCAGAGCACCTCTATGGGGGAAGGTCTATTAAAACCCCCTTTTTACGGATGGAGCAATAAACTCAGAGAGGTAATACTGCTCTGAGATCTAGACAAGAAGGATCTTCGCCTGGGTCCCATACTTTAGAGGGTTTTGCTATGAGGGGGTGGTCGTCCTCCAGCCAGGGTCCCTCCATGGGGTGAAAAGTCCCTAAGACCAGGGGATGTGCCCTCTGGGAGCCTGCATTCCCCTTCTAGATGACACTTTGAGAGATCCAGGACACGGAATTCTCTTGCTCAAATAGTCCAAGTCTATTTCCAGGGCCTGTGTGGGCGTCCTCTCCCGTTTACCTTTTGGCCAGTGTGTGCACCTCCTGGCCAAAGGGTGGCTGAGGGGCAGCTGTTTGGAGAGGGTGTGACTGAAGCTTGGACACGTGGGTGGGATATTCCCATTTAGGTACACGAGACCCCTTGCTGTTTGGAATGGAGCCATGTTTGGAAAGAGAAAAGGCGTAGGCTATATTTCTGTATAGAACTCCAAGGAGTCAGACCATTCTAAAACTGAACCTAGCTTTCCAATATCAGGTTCCGTTGAAGAATACAAAAGAGCAATGCTGGTCCTTTGAGCGAAATAGCAAAAGAGCGAAATAGGTCCTTTCTGACCTATCTATAGGGCAGGACGAATGACTAATTGTGGTAGGAGGCAAGAGGTACCTTATGACTGGTAGGTAGAGGAAACACCTCCCAGCCTATGGTTACAGCTCCTTCATTTGTACTCCAGCCCTACAAATGACCTCATCAAAGGTGACGTGGCCAGGGAGCTGTAGAGCCAGGCTCTGAATCCAGAGCCATGTGAATATTTCCTTCTTTTATGAAGCTCCATGACAGTCTTGACCAAAAGTTAGAATGTTGGCTCCCTTGAGGTCTATTAGAAAATTGGGTCACATTGTATCTGCTGGAGTTCCCTTCTCAGTGAAAGAGAGCCTCGTTTCCTCACTGTACTGTAAATTTGCTGAGTGCAGGGTCCATGTTTTCTTTAACTTTGTTTATTTCGTGCAGTTGGCCTAGGCTTGGCCCAGAGTAAGCACTTGGCAAATGTTACTCACCTAGTGGACCCAGGGTCTAGTCAGGAAGGTGCTAATCAAACAAGGTACTGTGGTCACGTTGATGTCCAGTAGATGGGAAAGTCTGGGAGAGAGGGTGGGTGTGGGGAAGTATTGGGAAGCCTGCTTGGGGGTGCCTAGTAAATGGATTGCCTTAGACTCTATTAGTCTGGGGACCATTTTATTGGTTGTAGAGGTTCAGAGCAAGTCACCCCAAGATGTGCCTTTGTGGTATGCAGATGATTGGAGCCAAAAGCAACTGAGAACCTGTGGGCTCAAGAGAAACTTCTGCCCCCATTCCCCTTAACTACCTAGAAGAATTTAAATTGCTCATAATTAGAGATTACTAGAGATAACCTTTCTGACCTATCTATAGGGCAGGACAAATGACTAATTGTTGAATATCTGCTCTTATCCTGCAGTGACCTTCTTCCTGCCCTCCCCTCTGCCCCCCGAAGCCCCAAGGTGCCTTCTCTCATCCTTAGCTCAGAATGCCATAAATACCTCATTTTCCCTTTCTATCTAGGAACCTCTCATGTATGTGGGGTCTCTGACTCTCAAGTATGTGGGTTCTCAAGTATATGTAATTAAATTTCATTGTTTTCTCTTGTTAATCTGTCTCATGTCATGTAATTATTAGACCAGCCGGAAGAAATTTGAAGATTAGAAGAAAGTTTCTTCGTTTCCCACAGGGTGAATGACTCCCCCTTCCCTGTTGCACTAATTCTCCAACCCCTCTCCCACCTCCTTGGAGACACCAGGTGAGGAAGGGGTGGCTAATGGGCAACTCCCTGCTGCTTGACCCTCTATGGGCAGCACTTTTGTCATTTAGATAGTGAATAGACAGGACAGAACAATCCTTTTCCCCTTGGGGTCTATGGGCTGAAGCCACTGAATTTGCAAAGGAGAGTGAGTACATGTGTAAGAGGCTTGGTGGGAGGCCAGGTGGAGGGTCTCACGCTCTCGTTCCGGGGACATGGACCCTCCTGCCCATCCTCATTACCACTGCACAATCACAGTAGCCTACTGACAGATTTCTGTGTCTCTCAGCCCATTTTCCTCAATTAATCTCAAAATTAATCTTCCCAAGGTGTAATTTTGGTCATGCATTCTCATGCTCAGAAGCCTCCAATGGCTAAATCTGGCTGGCCAGTGATTAATATCTGTGACTCTAAAGCACTCACTCAAACTGATAAGAAAAACCTCACGACTTCAACAGATAACCAGGCGAAAGACGTGGATGACTATTTTGCCCAAAGGGATAAGCAGAGAGTCAACAAATATTTAGAAATAGTCCTACCTATTAGAAATGAAAGCAGTATCGAGATAGCATTCCATACTTACTGAATTAGCAGAATTTACAAACACCATCACACAGCTCTGGCAAGGTTGGATGAAGACTGTGCTCCTTACGTGTGTGGAAGCAGTGTGCAAAAACTCTGGAAAACAGTCTAGGAAAGTGTAACAAGAGCTTTGGAAATATTACTTTTTGACCCATTAACCTCATTTCTCAGAATTCATCGTAAGAACATAATTCAAGAGACGAAAAAAGCTCCAGGTGTGCCACTGGCATTATTGTTCTACAGTTCTCCAGGCAATGAGATGGTTAAGAAAACTATGGCTAATCTAGTCAGTGCAATATTGTGCCGCCACAAAAATGAGAATAATGAAGAACATGCAGAGGCAAGTACATAACATCACGTTTGTTGAGAAAAAGCAGAATACGAAATTTGCATGAACACCGTGATTGCCACCACAAAGAGCAAGTATTCATGTTGACAAAGTCTGGAGGAGAATATGCAAAGAGGACAATTGCTTAAAGTTAAGAGAATGATGAGTGTTTTCTTTTTATTTAAGAAGCTTCCTCATTAATGTTGCTACAATCTGATTTCCATGACAGATGAGCTCTATATGTATGTCACTGTCTAAAGTATTTCAGTCATTAATGTATCACCATCATGATTTGGGGGAATAACTGTGGCTTATACATCATGCACTATGATTTACTTAATCTTTACATTTAAATCAACTTATTTTTTGAATATTTGAATGCTTATTCTAGTATTATCCTAAGCAAGAATCTCCCTTGGAATCATCTGTTAAATGTGTTCATTATATTTTTGAAAGTACAATAAAATGAAAAACATCAGTAGTATAAATTAGTCACCTAAGATCATCTTGTACACCCCTTTTTGGGAAAAACGGGACTATCTTCTGTCCTACCCTCCCATTCTGGTCTTACTTCCTTCACACCCCCTGCCGGTTCAGGTACAGCCATTCCTGAGGTCTGAAATGTTCCCAGGCAGATGCCCTCTCTGGATCAAAGCCATTAATGTACAAAGAGGACACTCAGATTCAGAAAGCTGCCCATTACAATAATTAATTTCTATTTATTAACCTCCTGTTGTGTGCCAGGCATTATACTGGAAGCTTTATATATACATTATCTCTATTGGCTTTTCCCCATCTATTGGCACATTTCTGGGCCAAAGTATATACATTAGACATTTTATTTTATTTTATTGTTGTAAGGACACGTAACATGAGATCTACCTTCTAGACAGATTTCTTTTTTTTAAGGAAGAAATTCTTTTTTATTTTTTTAATTTTTTATTGGGGAATATTGGGGAACAGTGTGTTTCTCCAGGGCCCATCGGCTCCAAGTCATTGTCCTTCATTCTAGCTGTAGAGGGCACAGCTTAGCTCCAAGTCCAGTCGCCATTGTCAATCTTTAGTTGCAGGGGGCTCAGCCCACCATCCCATGCATAAATTGAACCTGCAACTTTGTTGTTGAGAGCTCCTGCTCTAACCAATTCAGTCATCTGCCCAACAGATTTTTAAGGGTGCAGTGCAGAATTATTATCTATTGGCACAACAATGTACGGCAGATCTCTAGAATTTACTCATCTTGCATAACTAAAACTTTGATTGATTCCTTATAGTGACCATGTGAAATGGATATGATTTTTTTTAATTAGTTTTTCATGACCTTGACTTTTTTTTTTTAACTTTTATTTATTTTAAGTGTGTTTTTCCAGGACCCATCCGCTCCAAGTCAAGTAGTTGTTTCAATCTAGCTGTGGAGGGTGCAGCTCACAGGGGCCTATGTGAGGATCGAACCAGCAACCTTGTTGTTAAGAGCACCGCGCTCTAATCAACTGAGCTAACCGGCCACTCCATGGATATGATTTTTAATTTCTCCTTTATATGTCAGGAAACTGACGTTTAAATGACAGGGGTTAAGGCATTTACTCAAGTCCTACGGTGAGTAAGTAACAGAGTCCGGATTCAAGTCTCGTCCTGTTTGACCCCAGAGCTCTTCATCCTACTGCTCGGGTCCTTGGCCTTATAAATGATGAGGGATCTATAACAGGCCAATAGCGCCCGACTCCGTGCCCTGCAAAGTGGGCTATGAATTTCTTACCTCTCCAGGGAGTGGGGAAAAGAGGCACTCATTCATTATGGGTGAGGGTCTTAACTGGTACTACCACTTTGAAAGACAATTTGACAACAGCTATTAAATTTAAAATGCACGTGCTCACTGACCCCCAAATTCGCTTTTTTAGGAAATTATTCTGCAGTTGCTCTTGTACAGAAAGACATCTATGGATTTATAGTTGATGCAGCCTTGCTCGTAGCAGCGTATGATATAGTAGACACAACCTAAATATCATCAGTAGGGGATTAGTTATATAAAGTTTAGTACAGCCATAAACAGCCCTTAAAAAGAATGAAGAAGGTCTGTACCTTCTTATGTGGAACAACATCAAAGATACTAAGTTGACAAAGCAAGATGCAGAACAATGTAGTAGTATATTACTATTTGTGTCAAAACCCTGTGGGATGAAATATACACATATACTGATACACGCATAGACTGTTTCTGAAAGGACATAAACAAAACAGGTAACAGTAGCTGCCCAGAATTTTGTATTGGAAGGACTCTGATTGAGATGGCAGTGGGGGGGTGGGGGCTGGTTTTGCTGGAGTGTTTATCCAGCCAGCACACTGTACTGAGGTCTCAGAGTAATTCTAGGGCTTTGGGGATGTGAGTAATACAGCTCTCCCTACTTCCTTGCCCACACAGCCACCCCAGGCTCTGCCCCAGATCAAAGGAGACTTATTTTTTTACTCTGTAACCTTTTGTACTGTTTTTATTTTTTATTTTTTAAAAACACTGTGCATGTATTATCTCTTTAATAATTTAAAATTTAAAATTAAAAAAAGAGAAATGTCCTGCCTCAGGCAAGACCCACCTAAGAAATGGGGACTACCCAGGCTGCTGGTGGATCCAGGTGAGGGGAGTCGAGATGCCAGATTCCACAGCATGTGCAGGACCTGGGGACCCTCTCTCTTGATCTTGTCTTAGTGAAAGATTTTACCCTCTCCCTTCTCCCATCAGCACCTGGTGATGGCTTCCGAGGCAGGTTTATTTCATTAGCTTCGCTGAGCCTGAGTTACGTCACCTCTCTAGGACTTTATTGCCCTGTTTGTAAGATGGGGATAATATATTCCTCACAGGTGGTCTTGAAAGTGAAGAAGCTGGTACTGGATGGTACATAGAGATGGGACAGGACAGTGGGGAGACCCCTCTACGACCCTGGCAAAAAGGGAAAAAAGGTTGACTGTGGGAGATCAAACCTGTGGGAGTAGAAGGAATGCCCTCCTCAGTTACAGTACTTTGGGGTGCAAGTGATAGAACCCCCCACCCACACTGGCTGAAGCATGCCTCCGTGTCCATGTTCAGGAGGAAAAAGCAAGTCTCCCCAGTCATGGGACAAAAGTCTTAGATCAAACCCCACCTGAGACAAATAATCGTCCCCTGGAGGACGATAAACACTGACTGACTTAAGTGGGAGTTCCTGAATCAGAGTCTGGCAAGGAGCAGGATACCTCCATGCTTATCGTGGACTCCTCAGGGCAGCCCTGCAGGTGGGATCACACCCTGAGCCACATTCTGTACTGCTGAACAGTGGGGGGGGAGAACAGATGTGCAGGAAGAGGGGCCAACCACAGCAACCGTCACGGCCCCCTAGGTCCAGGTAACAGTGTCTCAGCTGGATAGTAAACATAGCTACAGGAAGATCATCCATTCATTCATCCAATGAATCAAGAGATTCATTGATCTCTTTACTGATTTAGTAAATGACTACCGGGGCCAAGCATGGGGCCAGGGGCTGAAAGTTTAGCAGTGACTGGCAGCTGTCTGCCCAGTGCTTGCTTCCTTCAAGGTCTTGCTCGTGTCTTCCTTTCCGGCGAGGCCTCTGGCCTCCCTGTTTAACCCTGCACCTTGCGTTTCCACCTACAGTCACGTCTTCCCACACCCCGCTCTGCTGATCTTTTATTCCATAGCACTCATGACCTTCCAACATACTCTGTAAGTTATTTATTGATCAGGTTTATTGGTTATTGTCCGTCCCTTCCTACTAGAATGCAGACTCTATGAGAACAGGGAGTTTTGTCTCTTTTTCAGGGATATATCTGTAGCCCTCAGAGCAGTCCCTGACACCCAGCCGTCACTCAGTAAATGGGGTTGAATAAATCCTGTGCCCACTGTGTGCCTGTGAGTGTTTACATGTGTGTGATAGTGTCGGGGAAAAACTCAGACATCAGGTAATCCCAGACAGAAATATGTAGTTATAAGCAGGGGTGAATCCTATGATGAAAGAGTACGGGCTGCAGTGAGAGAACGTGCACCAGTCCTGGGGATCGGGCACAGCGTCCTTCAAAAAGCGACATTTGAATCAGGCTCTGAAGGGTGAGTAGGAGTTGGCTGGGGGTGCGGCAGTGAGGGACCGAGCAGGGGGCTTCATGCAGGAGGTGGCTGGGCATGGAGCCCGGTGGTCTCTCCTGCAGAGCAGTGAGGAGACGGGGCCCAGCAGCACCGCAGCCGTTCCAAGGGTTCGGATCTCTTTAATAAAGGGAGAATAACAGCTCCTCCTGGGGCCATGGGAGCTCAGCACTGATGCCCAGGGAACCATGAGGTGCTGGGCCCACGCAGCGCATCTCAGTGGTAACAAGTGGCTCTCCCCGCCTCAGCTGCTTCCCGGCCCTCTGTGAGCCCCAGTGTCTCAGACCCAAGCTGCTCCCAGCCAGAGGCCCTCATTCAGTGCCAGTGCTCCTGGGCCTGCCTCCCATGATGATGGTGACGGTGATGATGATGGTGGTGGAGGGTGTGAGGATGGCGCAGGTTCAGAGCGAGGGTTTCCAAATCTCACTCAATGCTCTCAGCCCCTGGAGGGAGCTCAGTGCAATTGCATTCCTCTTTTCCAGCTTAGGAGGAGCTCAGAGGAGGAGGGATGTATTCAAGGACACACAGGGAGAGTGTCTCAGAGCCCAAGGGAGGCTTGTGAGTGAAGGGCGGGCCACCCTGGCCTGGGACAAAGATCATAACGACCTTTGACTCCTAAGCCTCCATTCTGTAGACTTAGTGGGGACTGTGGGGAAAGAAGACATTTTTCTCTACCCTTCTAGGTTCTTCTGGCTGCTCTAATAATTAAGTTAACATGAGACAGACAAACAAGAGAAAATTACCAAATTTAATTACATACATACATATGGGAACCCCACATACATGCGAGGTTCAGAGACAGAAAGTTAAAATGAGGTATTTATGGCATTTTGAGCCAAGGACGAGGTAAAGAACCCAGGGCTTCCGAGGGGAGGAAGGTCCCTGCAGGACGACAAGAAGAGCAGATGTCCAGCAATTAGAAGTGTGCCCTGTCCCACAGGTAGGTCATAAAAAGTTATTTCTGGCGATAACTCTTATTATGGGCAAGGCCTCCCATTTAAAGTCTTTAAGGGAGAGGTGAAAGTTTCTCATGAGCCCACAGGGTCTCCATTGCCTTCAGCTCAGAATAATCCACGTGTCAAAGTGGGCACAACGTGAGGAGGCCTGTTCCGAACCCCTTCAGGGCAAAGCCCTCCCAGATACGCGGGCCAGGGTGTCCTGTGCGTGCGCCTCCTGCTGGTGCTCACTGCCCCTTCCCGCCAGCTGTCTCCTGTCCTGGCTGAGAGGGGAAGGGTTCTGTTCTTACTGTATTGCACTCTTTAGGAAAAGTCCCAAGGCATTTTTGTTCTTGCCATTTCCTTGAAGTTTCCTGTCTTGATGCCTCAGGACAAGTGACTCAGGACTAGGTCAAAAGTAGCCCAGACTTTGCTTCTGTCTCAAAAGTGTTTGTTAAGCCAGTGCTCCCATGAGTGGCCCCAAGCAACGCCAGTCTTGCCTCAGGATTAGTTTCCAGCCTCCCAGGCACTCCCTCCAGGTGGGAGGCAGCCTTAATCCCAACGCCTTGATGATCATTTTCACTCCAGAGTCTTGTAACCTGCCCTAGATCCTTCACAGCTCTGGGCCCTCCCAGTCTCCAATCACAGGGAACCTGGCGACGTCCCAGATCCTGAGTGTTCCCAATCCGTCAGCATGACCAGGTGTCGACCAAGCCCTGCACGGAGCTCAGCGGGGTCAGTTCCCTCCCGTGGCCCTTTCCAGACACCAGCCCTGCTTCTTGGAGCCCCTTTTGTCAGCATTCCTCCAATCCCATCACTTGCTTTGGACCTCTTTGTTTTCAGATTTGTCTCCAGGTCTCTCCTTCGCACCTTAATATGGCTTAAAGGCTGACCCTCTGGGGAAAACTATAATGAGCCCCGACTCTGCAGTGCTCAAGTTGTAGGATGAGGCAGGTCAGTTACAAGTAGCCCCAGCAGCCACAGTGGACGGAGGGCAGCGAGGGCTGGAGAAGACAGGTGAGGGAGGCAAGAGTACAGGCGGCGTCCTTTCCCGCTCAGTGCAGGCCCTGTGGCTGCCCTGGCTGCCTGGCTTGGACAGATGGAAAGGAGGTTCTGTGGCTGACTTGTAAGACTGCACAGAAAGTACACTCAGCCTGGTCTGCTCTTCCAGAAGCCTCAGGCCTCCAATTGCAAAATGGAATCTGGGTGTCACCGCCCCACCCCTGCCTCTCTGCCCTGCTCAGGAGATGGGCCTGAGCCTAGCCACTTAGTCTGAGCCGAGATACCTATCAGGTGTGGGCTGATCAACAGCTGATAGCATCTCTGCAGTTACAAACAGGCAGATATCAGCTTCTTCCTGGAGACTCTGAAACCTAACCGTTCCCCAAGGGCTCTGTCTGTATCCCTCCTGGCTGGTGGGGCAGGTGCTCAGGGAGCGTCTGGGGAAGTGCTGTGTGTGGCAAATTGTAGAGAATAGTGTAAATATGAGTGAGTGTTCTCTCTCTTCCTTTTCCTCCCCCAGGAAGCAGCACCCCACAGCCCCTGTTCAGCTATGAGGGATGGAAACAGGCTGAGAAGGGCTACAGAGCGACAGGAACTTGAGTGCACGTTGGTGCCGTCCTCTCCTCTACAGGTACGTCCGCGTTCTAAATGGGAGAAAGGGAATTATGGTCATTTCAAGCTGTGCAGACACTCAGGCCATTTGTGTCCAGGACTCTTACGATGACCTTCAAGAGCTTTCTTGCAGAGCCTCTAGTGCCTAAAAGACTCAGCCTCTCAAGACAGGGCGGCTGCGCTTGGTCTGTTCACACCAGGAGAGGGCGGCTGAGTGGTGTTTGGGATGTAGGAAAGTATTATGAAAACAGAGCAGTGCCAACTCCTAGCAGTTCCCAAAGGAATGATCCGTGAAAGTGGGAAACCAGTGAGCTCATTGGCATCTAAAAACCTAGAGCGATTCAATTTCAGAGATTGTTAACCTACCTTCTGACACCGTTACTACGATGGAGCTTTGTCTAAATCCCACGTTCAGGGTCACTTTTGGAACAGGCATTGGCTTTTTCAAGTCTCAGAGAAGTAAGATTAAAGTTGGATGTTCTTTCTCCTTGAAAACGTTGCTTTTAGGGTGAATTCAGGAATGACTGACTATGTAGAATGGCGAGCACATTCAAGAAGAAATGGGGCTCAGGCCAGAGTTTTCCCCAGCATGGTTCCTGAACTGTGTCAAAATCATCAGATATGTGTGAGGGTGGAGCCCAGGAACCTGCATTTCATTTTAAATGAAGGTATAACATACATATAGTAAAGGGCACGAACCTTAAGTGTATAGTCCGGTGAATTTTTACATATGAATAAAGCTGTGTAACTACCATCCAGATCAAGTTGTACATACTTCTAAGGCACCCCAAAGGCTCTTCATGCCTGTAGATGTCTTTTGGTGAATAGACACACTCATTTCTCTGGGGAAAATCCCTAGGGTGGAATGGCGTGATCGTAGTGTAGGTGTGGTGGCTTTGTAGGAATGTGCCAGCTTGGCTAGGCTGCATTCCCTTTCTCGAGTGTTTCTGATTAGGGTGGGCCACGTGGGGCTCGAGGGCAGAAGAGAAGCAGCAGCCATTTTTGTGACTCAGATACCTTGTGGCTAATCTGCCTCACGATATTGGCAAGAAGCAGCTGGTTCCTCCTTTGGCTTCTCCTGCCCGCACCCCCTCCCCAGACAAGTGTGTGTTTGTTCAACGCGGTGGTAAAAGATCCTGGCTTCTGCAAAACACTCCCATCGTCAGTGACAGAGGCAAGAAAAACTGACATGTGTTTCAAGGATTCAGTTTATCCTGGTGGGGTTCCAGGGAGGCTTGTGGGGTCCAGCCTGTTCTTTTCCCCCCACCCTTCTTCCGCCTCCCCCTCCCCCACTCTGGTTCAAACCGGCCTATTCTTTTTTATTTATTTATTAGTTTCAGGTGCACAAGACAAAGTAATACTTAGACGTTTATCATTTATATCCCTCACACTGTGGACCCCGCTCCCCCCATCCACTATCTCTCTGACATCGCACCGAGCCATCCCATTTCCACTGTCTCCACTCCCAATGCTGTACTCCGCCTCTTGTAAGTGTATACATACATATATATATATATATATATATATATATATATATATATAATATTATAGTTGGCATATCATTATTGTTCAGCTTCAGCGAACCGGCCTATTCTTGATCTCCGTAAGTTCCATTCACTTTCACTCCTAACTGCCTGAGCTGAGGAAGTTGGGAAGCAAAGACAGCTGCCGCCTTGTGAGACTGTTGAACCAGCTCAGTCCCCTGCCAGATCCATACAAACAGTGGCTCTGCTCCCCTGGTTGAACCTGGTTAGTACTGTAGGTGTTTGTTTAACTGAATTCAAAACTGCCAAACACATTTCCAAAGTGGCTATTCCTACTTACTCCCTCCAGTTGTTCTGCATCCTTAGACCTAGTTATTTCCATCCTTTAAAATTTTACCCACCTGAAACTCATAAATTTTTTTTTTTTTTACCCATCGGGTGGGTGCAGATCTGCATTTTTAAACAAGCTCTCCTCGGGGTTTTTGCGAAGGATAACAGATAAGAAGCTGGTTTGAGGAAAGACCATGGCACTTGAAGGAAGCCAGTTTGATTTGGAATTATATCTTCACCACTTTCTGGCTGTATGATCTTTGTTGACTTTTCATCTCCCTGGGCTTCAGTTTTTTCATCTATAAATGAATTATTAATCATCACTAACAAGTATTGAGAGCTCACCAGATGCCAGACACTGTTCTAAGCACTTTATGCATATTAACTCATTGAATTCTCTTGACAAATGATGAGGTGGGTGCTAGTATTATCTTCAATTTCGAGATCAGGAAACGACCTACTGGGATTCAAACCCAGGCAGTCTGGCTTCCACGTTTTCACCATCTGCCATCCGTCCACCGCAAGTGTGGGGACAGAACCAGGAGTACAGTTTCCAGGCCCTCGGCCTCACGTGGAAAGGTGCTCACTCGGGTAGTAAATGGCCACCAACTGTCATTGGATGGCCATCAGCTGTGGCTAGTTGGCCGTCAGCTGTAACCAGTGAGCCATTGGCCACTAATATAACTGCCGTGGCTACGCTAGCAGAAAAATGGGGGCTAGCAAGAAGATGGTGACTGAGCAAGCAAGCGGCAGAGTGTGGATTGCGGATTGCAGAGAGGCGGATTGCAGCTAGCAAATGGGGAGTCCATCGGTTGGCAGAAAAGCGGACAGCAGGTCGCATGTCGTGTGAATCCAGCCTCCAGTGAGACTATAGTGGTATGACTCCCCTACCTATGGCTCCGTGGGTGTTCCTTTTTGGCGTCACCGTGTCCTGTGTTCTTATGTGGGGAGCAGGACCAGAGACTCCGTATGCCGCCCTGCATGACAAATGGCGCAGCGAGTAGGGTCTCCCGCACGATAGCAAGGCAGTGTGAAGATGAAATGATAAATGGAGGTGAAGGCTCTGCCCAGGGCAGTCCAGCTACTACATACTGATTCTTCTTCAGTGGATCCCAATGGGAAATTGCCTTTCAGGTCTATCAAATATGCAGAAATTAATCTAAACAAACAAGCAAACTAAAAAGCCAGCCACCATCATGATACATGCAGCCAGAAAGGATCTTCATAGGATCCAGAAAAAGCGGGCGTTATCCAGAGAAGAGGACACCCATATGTCTCCCTGCTTTGGCTATTTCGGCCTCTTGGCAGGTAGGAGGCTTCACACAGGAGTGTCAGGATTCACCTAAGTGTCAATCCATCAATTGCCTTGACTCTGACTTTGTACTGAACAAAGAACCTCCTGGTATTGATTTCCTTTCCCCAAAGTCAATCCTTCCTGAAAGAGATTGTGCTGGCCAGTCAACCTCAGGATTCCTGTCTGCTGGGTGGTTTCATTTCTCAGTGTAAATTAAGAAATTGCATTTCAGGTTTATCAATCAGTCTCTTGTGAGTTTGTTTGCTGTAGGTCATTTCCCTAATCACAACAGCTGAGCTCTCACGGGGAAGCTGGGGAGGAAACACCATCATGGTAGTATAAGAGAGATGCCCAACGTATGGTATGGAAAGCTATGCTGTGAGACCAAAGAGGACAGAGAGAGTGATACCATGCTAAGGTCTGGCTGCCTGCTGCTTTAAAAAGTTAGAAATCGAGGGACCAGGTTGGTAGAAAGAAAAGCAGGTTTATTCAGAATGCCAGCACTCTGGGAGGGTGGCGGACTCCTGTCCAAAGGCCATCTCCCCATTCCTAGACCAGTCAGAAGGTTTGTAGGTACACAAGAACAACAAAGGAGAGGGGGAGTCGGTCAGGCAGGTCCCAGGGCTGACATCGCTTCCTAGGGTCTGGTCTGTTTTAAGATAATGTTATCTCCAGACTCTGGACTCTCGGACTCAGCCTAGGGCTTTATGCGTCACCAGTAAAACTGCCAGGGAGTTGCAAATTGGATTCTGGTGTCCGGGTGCCTGAGGATTAAGAAATTGTTCTCTGCAGGTTAGGATTCTGCTAATTAAATGGATTAATGAGCTATGGGTAGCCTTGAGAAAGGGAACAAAACAGAGTTTTTAAGTTAATCAGTGAGGGGAGAAACAGAGAAAACAGCTGAATATTGGGAGATCTAACTAAACTAGCTAGGTGTAGCTACACGTGGCTAGATAGTGAGCTATGAGGTGAATCAAACTGCAAGCTAGGTAAGTCTAACTGTGTTATTGATTCTCCAAATTTCACCTTTACAAGAGGACTTCTGTGTGGGGGTGGGGAGGATCAAAGAAGGCTTCCTGGAGGAGGATGGCATGGGCACAGGAAGAGGGACATACAGCGTGGAAGTGTGGCTAAAACACGGGCTCTGGAGTCTGCCTTCGTTGGCTGGAAGTCTATCTCTTCCCACCTACCAGCTGTGTGACTGGGCCAATTTGCTTTCTCTCTCTCCTTCCTCACCTTTAAAGTGGGTATAATGACAATAGCCACCTTATGGGGTGGCCGTAAAGGTGAAATGATTCTCTATAATATATACAGCTCTTAGCACAATACCTGACCCATGCTACACTCAGTAAGTGGTTGTCATTATTACTGTCATTATGAATACCCCAGATGATGTTTTCATTGAGGAGAATTCTAGAAGGGGACACATGTGAGTCTTGCTGTATCACCAGAAGCAATTTTGTCTCAATGGCAGTGAAAGCTGAGTCTGTGTTTGCTTTAAGGCTCAGAGGGCTGAAAGCTCTTTGCAGACTAGGGCTCTTTTCTTGAGACTGGTCACAGCCCGTCCTGTGGTTTTGCATCCTAGGAGGAGAGCTGCCTGTATAATCTATAAGAACCCATCAGCTTGAGAACTTCCGTGGTTTCTGAGTCTCTGTCAGGCCACTTCAGCTTCTAAGCAGAAACTCCCACAGCGGAATCACCACGGAGGCCTTTTCGTCCTCCCTCTGTGTAGGGTGGGGTAGGGTGCTGCCTCCCACCACAGATCGCTGCTCCTTCATCTCTGCCTGGAGGCCCAGCATCACAGCAAATCCCCAAAGGAAAGATGCTCGGGATTGCCCAGCTAGGTGCTCCAGACCCAGGCCTGCTTCTGGGTCCCGTGTTCTGTCTGCAGATCCTGAGGGGATCTTCTCCAGTTTCACCACACCCTTATTCTGGCGGAGGCAGGGAGGCAGCGTAGAGGAAATGCTGGGTTTTCAGTCATGTGTGTGCTCTCCTGGCAAATGGAGATTCCGCCTTCTCCCCAGTTTCCCCCCTCCTCCCAGTTAATCCCCGACAGTGCCCCCCCCCCACCCGCTTCTGCACCATGGAAGATGTTTCAGTGTTGTCCTGCTTCCCTTTGCCTTTCCTCACAACAAAAGTGGAGCGTTCCACTGGCCCTCGCTATTTCCTTCTTTGTATTTTGGGGTTGCTGGGCATCTAAAATGTCTTGTTTTTTTTCACTCAGGAATCCTGTCTTCTCCTCTTGGACCCATTTCCACTTTTCATGAAAGTGCATGTGGGTAGCTGTGGGTGGTTAGAAGAATAGGGCTGGGAGACACAGACCCGTGGCTGAATGAGAGGCCATGCTCCTCTCTTGTTTTAATCAATGACATCTCTGAAAGGGATACCCACCCCCATTCCTATTGCTAATAATTGCTACCCATACTAACCCAATTCCAGAGCTCAGTGCTCTGTCTGGCGCTTGGGGGGAGGAGCCCTTAGGGAGGCTGGGTCGTGTATTAGTTAAGAACATTCAGGTTTATATCCCAGCCCCGCTACTTACTACCTCTGTGATCTTGGGGGAATTGCTTAATCCCTCTGGGCCTCAGTTGGCCCAGATAACGGATGCTAATAGCAACACCTATCCCCACAGAATTGTCATGAGATTCGGTGAGAGAATCAGCACAAAGCACTCAGAATGGTGCCTGATAGTTGGTCAGCGCTCAATGACTAGTAGGTCCCATTGATAGTTGTTATTATTCCTCTCAGGGGTGGGGTATGCCTTGGTCTTGCCAGCCTTCCTCAGCCTGGTCCTTAGCTTTGGAGATTCAGAAGTTGTCAGTCAATGCACCCAGCACCCTTCCTTCTAGCGAAGTCTATGTAAGAAGTCAAGTTACCAATAACAGTGGCTTGATGAACATGGACTCAGTGCTCAGAGGGCAGTGGACAGCAGGAGGCTCGTATGGCCTGTCATCCCATTTCTGTCACAGGGACTGGCCTGGGAGTGCCCCGTGGCTGGTTTGGAACCCAGCTCTTCCTCATGCAGAAAGGGAGGCTGAGCTGGTTGCAACATCTGCTGACTCTAGCACCCACCAGGGCTGAGCTCGTTGACCTGACTGGCTGGAGCAGCCCCCTCTCCCCAGTACTTTTTGGGAGCCCTTTTGGAATTCACCCTTGGTTAGAGAAAGTTCTTCCCAAAGCAAGGAGGCCTCGTCTTCACTGAGGGCTGTGTAGAGGCTCCCCAGCCTTGTCAGAACCGCTCTGAGCACACCAGGAGCTACCCTGAAGGGCCCAGTGGTCAGATGCTCTCCCCTCCCTGTCTGCCCTCTCTGGTTCACAAATGGCCTCCTTCCCACACGTCACAGTACAGACAAACAGGCCCATTGCTTTGGACAAGCCTAGTCGAGTGGGGAGGTCACCCTGGTGACATTGATGTGCATTTGGGTGCTACCCAGAAATCAGTTCCCTGCAGTGGGACTTCGGATGCAGATGACTGAGCTTATCCAGTACACGGTGATTTTTTTTCCTTCTCATTTATTTCTTTTTTAGGTTAGGAGCACTTTGCAAGCCTCCTCCAATATGACTTCATGATTTCCTTTGTTTTTCAATAATTAAATACTTTTTGTGAACAATAATAACTGCTATTTATTAATTAATATACTAGGGTGGGGTGGGGGTAAGGGGGAAGGTGAGGGGATTAGAAAACAATCAGTAACCACAAGATGGCCACAGGGTTTGAAAATTAATCTGGGGAACGTAATTTAGTGGTTACCAGAGGGTAAGGGGGTTGGGGGGTGGGAGATGAGGGTAAGGGGATCAAATATATGGTGATGGAAGGAGAACTGACTCTGGGTGGTGAACACACAATGTAATTTATAGATCATGTGATACAGAATTGCACACCTGAAATCTATGTAATTTTACTAACAATTGTCACCCCAATAAATTAAAAAAATAAAAAAATAAATAAATAATAAAAAAAAGAAAAATAGAGTAAAAAAAAATTAATATACTAATTGGGTGATTTTCTTATATTATCTTTAATCCATACAACAACATGATTCCAATTTTATAGATGAGGAGACTGAAGCTCAGAAAGCCCTGTAAACTCAGTAATTGGCCCAATACCTGTGCTTTTTTTTTTTTTTGGCATTGCCACAAGATGATTCGTATTTTTCTCCCCAGTTGAAATAAAAGAGAAAATGTTTGCATTTATGTTTCGTCTTCTAAACCAAGCTCTTAAAACCTTATTAAAGAACATAGCTGGAAAAAACAGTCATTTTGATTTGCACGAGCCCAGATTTTGCAAGGACAAAAAGTTAATGTTCTGTTTCATTTGTTTGTTTGCTTGGCATGTCAGAAACCAAAGTCCTTTATCAAAGGAGAATCATGGAAAGCAACTCTTACAGCAGAATGGCGATATCCGGGTGAGAGATGTTGAGTGTCTGAATCGGGTAGTGGCCAAGGATGGGTAGGAGAGATATTAAGGGGTAGAATCAATAGGACGTGATTGACTGATATGGGCTGAAATCCAAACGCCTTCACTTAGGCAGCTACTCCAGCCTCAAGTGTTGCCGTTCCCCGTGCCTCGTCTGCTCCAGCAGGTTCCTGAGTGTTCTTGCCCCCCAGCAGGCTCCATGCCTCTGAATGTGCTGTGCTGGCCCCCGTTCCCTCACTCCAGAAATCTTGGGTTCGTCTGTCTGTCTCCCCAGCTAGACAATGAGCTCCTGGAGGGAAGGTGCTGAATCTCTGCTCTCTGAACCCCAGCCTCTGGCACAAAGCCTCGTGTACCACGAATATTTGTTAAGCGAATCAATAAATTAAAAAAGGATGCAGGATGAAGAGGAGTAACGAGAGAAGGACTGAAGATGCCGGGCAGGCCGTCAGACCTTACGGTACTCACTCCTTTCTCTGGTGTTACACATTTGTCCTCCTCGTCCTCATCAGAGGGAGGCACGAGAGTGACCCGAATAGCATGCGCCTCTGCTCCCTGCTGGAATGCAAACCAAATAAAACGGGAAGGGAACAGTTCAGAGAAAGTTCTAACATCCTGTCCCAACAGTTTCCATCAGACTGGCATTCCTAGAGGCAGTGCCTTCTGTAGTCATGGATGTGGGTATGGGCTGGGGGCCCTGACAGCCCGGAGAGACGTAACAAGCCAAGGGGGACAGAGCCCTGAGACCTGTTCCGAGTCCCGAGCTCCAGTCAGTGCTGGATGCACAGACAGCCCGTGAGCTGCGCCTTTCCAGGCTGCTCCTATAGATTTACATTCTCTCTCTCTCTCTCTCTCTCTCTCTCTCTCTCTCTCTCTCTCTCTCTCTCTTTCTCTCTCTTTCTCTGCTTTGACTTTTTTCTGTTCCTCCTTGTTACTTCCACGCTCACTGATCCCCCAAATGTAAGCCAGAGCAGGAGCTAGAGCTTGAATTAATTTCAGCGTCTTTGCGTCTTGCAGTGAAATAGAAAATCTTGCTTGGGCTGCTGTATTTTCCTAGTTAATTTTAAAAGAAGCTGGTTCATTTTTAAAGAAAAGGCTTATTTTCTCTAACGTCCAAATATACCATGTGACGTCTTGGGAGTGTCAGCGCAGGGCTTTGGGAGTCGGGAAGACATTGTCACTCCATAGAGTGGGCGCGTTTCTTTCAAGTCCCCTCTTAAAGCTGCCTCTCTCTGGCTCTGTCTACATACCTGGAAACTGGAGAACCATCCGCAGTCTGGCTACTGCCTACCACACCTGCGGCGACTTCATAAACCCACCTCATATTTCTTGTGTGAGGATTACTGTCATGAAGGTACTACAGCCCTCATTTCACAAGTGGGGCAGGCAAAGCACCTACTCTGGGCTGTGTACCCAGTAAGCAGCTGGGCATAAGGACCAGAGGTGCCTGCACCCCATGCCGTCAGTGGCTTGGGTAGTGTTGCTTTCTTTATCCTTTGTGTTTTGGTAGAGATCTGAGAAATACTTGCTGGTTCTGGCCTTGTCCTGTCCTAACCTCTTATTTCTTCCTCATTAAAAAGAAGGGTGCGCTTGGAATAGCTTGAGTTCCCAGGGACCCTGGGGGTGGGGGGATCCAGGAGCCTGGTCATGGGAGTCTCCTGACTGCACTGCACATGAAAGAAGCTCTCACCCTAATTCAGTTTGTGAGGAAGAAATGGCCACCCAGGCCCAGGGAACCAGCAGCTCACAAGCTCTGTCTGGGCCAGAATGACAGCAATACAGCTGGTTTGGCTGGCTAGCTCACGCTGGTCACAGACTCCAATGGGCAATTATACATGTCTTTGATTAATAAAATATGGGGCAATGAATGAATACTTAATCAATGCAGTCTGGCGGGGAGGCTCTTTCAGAACCGGGCTGGGGGTGAGGCAGGGAATAATCAAAGGGATCCTAGGAGGTGAAAAGGTGGGGCACCCCTCCAGGGGGTGGTTTTGGAAAGCTGTCCAGTCTGGGTCCTTCTGTCTCTATTCTGTGCTGGGGATTTACTGGCAGCTCTGGGAGCATTGGATCAGGAGAGAAGGTTGAGCTGGTAGACGAATGGGTAAAAATGTGTCCTGTGCTCACCCACGTGTCTGTGTGTCTGTGTGTCTCTGTGTGTATGCCGTGAGTTTGTGATCAGTTGGGTTCTGTGGGGCTGCCTGTTCATGCAATGGTATTGAAATTAACTGGACTGGGGAGAGAGGAGAGGCCAGGGAGCTGGGAAGCTGAAAGAGCATCAAGGCAGAATGAAAAGGCCACTGCTGGGGTGAGAGGGGGAGACAAGAGAGAAGATCCCAGGGCTCCATCAAAAATGGCATGAGAGACTGCGTGCCCAGGAGAAGAAGGAAGTGATGGCGAGTGGGAGGCGTTGGACCTCCCCCAACACTGCCCTGCTTGTCCTGGCCCTTCCAGCTTGGCTCGGGCTAGAGCAGGAGGATGGGGAAGGGCGACCACAGAATGACTCAAATCCGAATTGCGCAAGGCGTGAGGGCCAGCCTGGAGAGCCTGGGAGGAGGCAGCAGTGGGTCGCCAGGGATTGGCTGGCCACAGGCTGTGGGGGCCAGGGGGTCAGGGCCAGGGTGTAGGAGCCATGGACGGTGAGGTCCACTGACCCCTGGTGTGACTATGAGGGAGGGCAGGACCTCATGCTGCAAGGGTGCGGCTTCTGGGAGCTTTTGGGCAGAGAAAGAGGAAAGGCGGTGGTGAGGGGACATGGCGAGTCCTAGCTGAGGGTCGGGGAGGATTCTGTTGGAGTTCAGATATTTTGGGCATTAGACTGGTCCTCATGGTGACTGACTAGCCTCTATGACCTTGGACAAGTTGACAAAACACCCTGGAGCTTTTGCTTCCCTGTCAGCGAAAACAGAAGTTAACAAAACAAGTTTGCCAGATTGTTGTGGAGATTTGTGAGGACATATATAAAGTTCTGTCACTCCCTGTGCCTCCTTCAGATTTGCTGCTGTCATTATTTTCATGGACAGTCTCCAGAATCTGGGCTCAGTTCCTGCTTTGCGACCTACTGCCAGATGTGGTGGGATTGAAAGGCTTTTTGCAACTGTTTCTAACAGCTGGCTTCTCTCTCCAGCCCCCAAAGAACACTTTGTCCACTGGTACCTTTTCCACAACCCCTGTTCCAAGCAGCCTCTGCCATCTTTTACAGGATCCGGAGAATCGCTCACCGATGGCTTTTGCCCAAGCTGGAAACAGCCAGAACTAGAGAGCTACATGAAGGGAAGGGCCTGCCAGGGGAACTTTCCAAGTGCTCCAGTGTCAGAGCTTGCAGCTCCTGTGGCTAGCCATGGATTGAGCCCTGCGCGTGGCCACCCTGCTGACAGGGCTGCTGGAATGCCTTGGCTTTGCCAGAGTCCTTTTTGGCTGGGCGCCCCTGGTGTTTGTCTTCAAATGGAGCATTACTTTGAAGAGCTGGGTGAACCGAATGCTGGGCTGATGGGCAATGGCACAGGGCAGGATGGTAAGGGAGTGATACCTTCTCTAGGAAGTTGAGTTTGGTTCCTGGCTGGTGGGAAGGGGTAGGAAGGACTGCACCCCCAAGCCACCCTGCTAGATGTTCTGTGGTGAAAGGAAGGGACTGTCAGCCTCCCCCGTCTTCCCCTTTCAACCTAAGGGGTACCTGCAGAAGGGGTACCAACTTCTGAGGGATAATTAGGGGCACTCACATTTCAACTCACCTAAGGAAAAACTTTCTACCACGGAAGCTGTCAGAGATGGAAGGGGCTGCTCTAGAGGGGAGCCAGCTTGGGTGCCCACCTGGCAGGAAGGCCAGGATGGACGGGAGGTTGGCCCATCCACCCTGGGCTCCTGATGTCTTGCTTTCTCTCCTCCAGACTGCAAAGCCCAGGGTGAGAGGTTCTCACTCATCTTCACCTTGGCATCTTTCACGGACAACTTCATGACCTTCCCCACCGGCTACATCTTTGGCTGTTTCAAGACTACCGTGGCTTGCCTCATAGCCATGTAAGCCCCAAAGGCCCAGCGTGTGCACAGGTGGGCAGGAGGAATTCTGCTGGCAGGAGCCTCGCTTGAAGGGAGACCCAGGCCAGGCCCTGCCCCAGCAGCTCTGTTAGAAACAGCCCAGGATGTGGACCCACCTGCTTTCCACACCCCTACTACCTTTTCCTCACCTTCCTTTGCTCCACGTAAATATGTGTTCAGTGTGATGCTGAACTGAGCAGGAGGCCAGACCTACTTCCTATGAGGGCTGGTCTGGGGCCACGGCTAACAAATTAGCTGTCCCTAAAATTGTCAGTCTGCCTTCGCCCTGGGGATCCCTGTTTGCATCTCCTACAAGGCCTCACACCCGGGGTTCAGGCTTAATCCTCCTCCTGCTCACCCTCCATCACTCCCCAGAGGCTTAGCTGGTAAGGTCTCCTAGGCATCTCCAGTGGTGAATTTCAGGTCCCTTCTGACTGGAAGGGAGACAGTGGGGGTTTCCCCATGCGGATGAGTTAGGGGGGGTCAGGGACTTGATCTCCAGCACAGAGGCTGCCACTGCAGCTGGCCAAGTGGCCTGCTATTTCCATCCTGCTGGGGGCTGTTAGGACCTGAGGGAAACACCTCTTGGCAGGCACGTGAGGGGTTAGTTGTCAAATAGAGGGACTGGAGGGCCAACTGGGCCAGAAAATAACCGGAGTAAAGCAAGTGCCTTGCTCTTTAAGCATTTGGGTGCATAATGACTTTATCTCAGCCTCAGGGTCTTTGGCTCCCTGTCTCTTCCACTTCCCTCTCCTTGCTTTGCCCCTTCCTCTTCTCCAGCCTTAGCATGTTAAGAAAAACACAGTCTTCCTTCCTGTCTTTCTCCTTCACTTTCACACAGAACATTTCACTTCTGACACTCTGGTCACCCAATATGTGGGATTTCCCCACACCCAGCAATTCTGTGACACCAGCTGGGTGTCCTACAGTTTAACTCAATGTTGACATTCTCTATTTGGAGATAGCATTCGATCTCACAGTGAAAGGCTCAGTCCCATGAGACCGCCCGTTTCAGATATCTCAGGTGGAAGGTCTCCCATGGTGGGGAGGGAAAAATTTCCCTCTTTCCACTCTTAGTTCTTTTGGCTGGTCTAATAGTCAAATTGACATAAAGCTGATTAACTGGCGAAAATAACCAAATTTAATTACATATGTATGTACAGGGGTTCCATAAGAATATGGAGACTGCCAAATTGGGCCCTTGAGACTCATCTGCCATCTTGAGCTAAGGAGAAAGGGGGTGGGAGTAATGGTTTGCGGAAGGCAATTCCCATGGAGGTGGAAAAGCAAATGTTTGGTGCACAAATGTTTGCTGGGCCATCTTTAGCAATGGGACACCGAGAGGACTTTGAACAAACAGCTGTGCTAGGTTCCTCCCTCTCACACACTAGTTCAGACTAAACTATAGTTACCTTTGATGTTTGCTCCCTTCCTGGAGCAGGTGCTCTCAATTTTTTTTAGGCAGTTAGGGCAAAAGTGTCAAAGTTTCTTTCCGAGTCTTTTCTTTCTTAAAAATAACCAGCTTCAAATAATCACTATCCCAAAGAGGGATATTTGGGGTGGCAAACTCTACTCCCCTTCACCAGGTTGCCCACAATTTCTGTCTGAGTTGGCTACAAATCAGAGGATCCCATGCCTTCTTCCCCCTTGGATTTGAATATTTGCTCCAGCAGCTCATAGAACTCAGGGAAACACTCGTATTAGTTTATTAAAGCACATGGGAAAGGGTACAGAGAGACGGCCAGGTGAGGAGGTACATACTGGCCATTCTCATAAAACATCCCAGTAAAGGAAGCACAATTTCTTTACAGAAAGCTGGGAGGGTCCCGAGCACAGGAGCCGCTGTCCCTGTGGAATTGGGCTGTGTCACCCTCCTGCTATGTAGGTGTGTTCAGCCTGGAAGGTCTGAACCCCATATATATTCAGGACTCTGTGGAGGCTTCATCACGTGGGCGTGATCAATTATTAACTCCTTTCCAGCCCCTCTCTCCTCTCCAGACAAGTGTGTGTGGGGACAGGGCTGACAATTCCAAGCTTCGAATCATGGCTTAGTCTTGCTGGTGACCGGCCCCCATTCAGGAGCCCACTCAGGTTGCTTCATCAGAACAAAATATCCTCTAATGCTCTTATCAGTGGGGATTTACAAGGGCTTTAGGAGGCCTGTGTCAGGGGCGGGGGACAAAGATTAAACCATATTTTTTATTATAAAATCATTATATCACAGTCTACCTCCTAGTGTTGGAGCATGGCTCCCTTATAGCAAAGCAATCATAAAGTTCAAAAGATATTTGAATTGCATATTACGGATCCCTTTCAGTCGTTAATAACTATCCAGTGCATCATCATATCATATGAAAATGTATCCCAGGGCCAGTCAGGTTTACAGGCTTCTTTTCCATCTTGTCCAGGTCTGAAAGCAGGAGTGGTGTCAGCAAAATATGGCTTCACCTTGTTAGGTGTCTGGTATAATTGAGCCAAGAGACAATATCGTGTCCTGCTCTGAGCCTCTTTTGAGGTGTTAATGTAATATTGGATTTCCCTCATTACATAACCCATTTATCCATTCCCCTTACCTTCCGTTACCATTTTTCCTCTGTCCATGTGTCCCCAAACAGCTGCACCTGGGGAAGGGACAGTGGGTTCAGTCTGGACCACAGGCAACAGTACCAGTCTAGCCAGCGCCTGGCTCTCAGTCCACTTCTGTCCAGACAGGGTGAGGTTACACGGGGGCAGGAAGAGTGGGCTGTCTAGCACCAGGCAGCCTAGCTGCTTTCACCGTTAGCCCCGATTTTGTCAGATGAGATGAAGGCACATCCTGCCCCATCCGGCCCTTAGGAATTATAACATAAAGGTTACAAACGGTGACAGTTGCTCACTTAGGAATCATCCCTGTTTCCATTCCTTGTAGATACAGCCCTGGTCCTGTGACCACTGTGTGGTGGGGAACAAAAAAAAAAAAGTTGAGGTGCTGTGGGGCAGAAAGAATACCAGCACCTTCCCCACCCGCTCTGCCCCGGAAAAACAGAGACATCTGTCCAGCGGGACACTCCTTTAGGCCCCCTCATGTTGAGTGTGAGCGCGTACTTGTGAAGGCATGTAAGCCAGCCCTTCATGCCCTCATCTCCCTCCGTTTCCCACAACCAGTGTTTCGATTGCTTGATAGAGTTCCCTATTAAACTGGTACCCGAGGAGAATGTCTCTGTCCAGGGTTGGGTAGCATGGGCTCTAAAGGGTGTTCCTTGGTCTGAAGAAACGATGGCCAGCCATCCAAACTGGTGCAGTACGGCTGCTTTTGCAGCACTCGCGCGTGTGCATCTGCACCGGCAGCCACGCCCAGTCCGAGTTCGTGTCTATTCCATTTGTAGCTGCCCAGGGCTTCCAGCATCAGCCTCTCTTGCTGGCTCTGTTCAGGGCCTTCTCCCCAGGGAACCTGCCACATGGCCACCTGCCGGCTCTGTCTCTTTTGCTGACAGGTAGAACAGCTCTTACTGGCCCTTTGTGCCTCAGAGGATGTCGGAGGACTACGTATGGATCCAGCCCATCTCAACACGGCAGCGTCTCCCATCTCCACTCGGTTCATGGACCCAGGGGGCCACCTTAAGCGAGCACATAGAGACGTCTGTTTGTGGACCTCAGTCGTTATCTGAACCTGAGAGGGGTTTTTCTAACAGTCATCGACATGTCCTACTGTAATGCAGCCCTCAGGTGCCATCGTGATTTCCACAGGCTACACTCCCATCCAGGCATCCTTTCACAGACCAGGTGTCCGTTGCCCTCTGCCTGACCATATATGCCAGGTCGTTGGCCACTGCCCAGGAGTGGGCTTTTTCCATTGTTCAGTTCTTCCATCTCTGCTAGGAAACTAGCCCGCAGCTCAGCCCAGCGAGCTGCTCTGTTTTCACCTCCTTTGATCTGAAAGGGAGCCTTCCCGACAGGATACCGTCCATTCAGCATGGAACTGCCGCCCACAGCCAAGCAGCTCTTTGTTGGTCAGTGAAGAGTCCTTTATAGGGCACTGTCCAAGTGACAGGCGAATCTGGCCGCTCCTCACGCCGTCCCACAGTCAGTCCTTGGGGCAAAGAGGCTGCTTTGTCCTCCCCCTCGCATTCCCCAGGCAGCGGGAGCCGGTATCAACCATTTCCGTGTAATTAGGGAACTCTTCTGAGCACGGCGTTAGAGCGTTTCTCCATTATCATCCAAGACATTATGGGCGTTTCACGTCTTAAGATCATTTTATGCCCTTCAGTCATTGGTGAAGCTTCAATTAATATCTGATAACAAGATAATAAATGCCCCTCAGATGGAAATTCTCTGATTCAAAGTCCGGTAGTCATCGTTGAGAGGTGCCCACAGGCTTTTGCCACAGCCCCAGTCTAGGCTGCACGTGGGCTACGGCATAGAATGTGTCCCCACCAGCATTCCAGCATTCCAGTGCATGCTGTGTTCCCATGTAGCATGTCCAGGGACGTGGCTTGAAGAGCAGGCTTACACACCTTCTGTTTTTTAATACTACGTAGGGGAACCATGTCCGTCCCCACAACATAATCAGGTCAAAGAGACACAAGCACTTCCCACAAATGCTGTTCAAACATACCAATTCTCCTACAAACTTATTCCTTCAACCTCAGTTCCTTCCATTCCTAATGGGAGTCTCCATTAGGATTTTATCAACAAGTTTGGGGTTCATAGTACGAGGTAAAAGAAGTGTTCCCCAAGGTGACATATCAGCCATTCTCACAAAACAAGTAAAGGAAACGCAGTTTCTTTACATAAAGCCTGTTTAAACATCCCAACTTTTGCAGTCTTATCAACCCTTACAACTTCAGGTTCTCTCATAAAAACCATAGCCCACCTCAGGGCTTCACCGGTGGGTTCTGGTATCAGAGCACGTGAGGCTCCTATTTCAAGGAATCCTGAAACTTCTCTTTTTCACCCCCTGACCAATATTTACCCACCCTTGTGAAAAAGAGTTTGGGTCCCCAGTGAGGGACCAAGGGACTCTGTCCCTTTTGTCAATCTTTAACTTGATTAATCTGCCACAAGCTATCGCTGGTCCGGTTTCTTCTTGTAAACTCTGTCTCCTGACTTTAATTGTTTTTCTAAACTGGGGTAAATAGACTGGACTTGTTTGGGGACACTTTAAGGCTGGGGGACCAGCAGGGGCTCCCCTTGACCACCCAACCTTTGGCAGTGCTGTTTCAAAACAGTGCGTGGCGCTAGCAGGATGAGCAAGTATCATGGTCTTCATACTGCCAGGAAGTTTCTTAGCTGCTGATGAGATCGGACGTGGCATGACGACCAGTACAGGAAAGCCCATTTGGGCCCAGCCCTGAAGGTCAGCGCTTTGAAGGCACTTCCCAAGCAATGGGGACTGTGCTGGAAGAAGTTGGGGTGGAAGCCAAACAGCCAAATTCTGCTGTCAGGAAGGATGTCAGGGTCTGGCTGATGAAAAATGGCAAACGCATCACAGCCTTTGCACTCAGTGATGGGTGTTTGAATTTCATGGAGGAAAATGATGAAGTTCTGGTTGTTAGATTCCATCGCAAAGGTCGTGCTATTGGTGACATTCCCGGAGTCCACTTTCAAGTTGTCAAAGTCACCAGTGTCTCTCGTTGGCCTTATTCAAAGGCAAGAAGGAAAGGCCACAATCCTAAGTTTTAATGGTGAAAACATGGTACTATTTGCTGTCTTCACCTTATTCCTTAACAACCATTTAAAAATATCTACCCTGCAAAGACTAATCCCTTGTTTCTTTCCATTCTCCTGTTAAGTAACCTAATATGTTTATCAGCATCCGTAAGACTCATGAGGGGAAGCTGAGACAGCAAATTCAGTAAGGCTTTTGACCTGTTTTTTGGTTTTGCAGCAATAAGGTTCTGTGGGGGGCCCACGTGAAAGGGGCCCCCTTAGCCACAGCATTTATTATACCGTGGTCTGGGTAATGGCCATACTCAGCGATGACTTTCCTGGTCGTCAGGAAAGCCAGTTCCACGCGGCTTGCACACAAAGTGTATCAGCTGCTTCGTCTGGGGTGCTCCACTTGCCATTGATAGAGGGACACAGACCCTATACTGGTTTTTATCCAGTCTATCGGGCTGGCCGTTCCCTCAGGAACAGCCTCCTGTGTGTCTGGATCACCTATAGCCATCTATGATTTTTCCATCGTGAGCTGTGGGTCCAAACATGCTCTTCCACTCTGCCACATTCAAAGCCAAAGACACAGCCCCAAGTTAATGACTCATGGTCCATTTCAGGAGAGATTTCTCAGGAAGCTGATAAGGCCAATCCACAAAATGAAACAATTCCTTCACATGATGCCCCCTGGTTTCAATGGTATCTTGGTTTTGCTCTCCTCTCGCACTAACTGCCTTCTTGGGGAGCAGAGGTCATAGAGGTACTTTCTGTTGTCCCTGCATAATTTTTCCCTTGGCACATTGGCTTTGAGGCTGGTGGCTAAAACTCAGACTGACCCAAATCTGAACTTGGTCTAGCATCAAGGTCTGACCCAGCTCTCTCTTTTAATTTCATTTTAGCGATGACAGGTAGCTGTAGCCAAGAGATCGTCTAGTTCACATTTTTCTTGTTAGTTTGCAATTTCTTATGCATCCAGTGAAGCAACTCCCCAAGAGGTAGATCTATCTCTAAATTCTGTTGGTAACTTTTACCTATAGTGACTAACGGAGGCACAGTGGCTGCTCACACCATGATGGACTACATGGCCCCCCAGGAATCTGAGATTCTTTATCCCACACCTTTCCACCCTTTTTCTTCCCAAACCACAGGTTTCCACGAGCCAGGGCCGTTGTAGCAAATCCTACCTCACTGACACCAACTCTGTTGAAAAACCTACACTTCTCCTGCGTCTTTCTCTTTTCCTTTCTCCCATAGAACACTTTATGTCTAACACTGCTGGTCACCAAATGTGTGGGGAGGTTTCCTACACTGTGCAATTTTGTGACACCAGCTAGGTGTCCTACAATTTAGCTCAATTCTGACATTCTCTATCTGAAGAGAGAGTCAGATCTCACAGGAAAGGGCTCAGTCCCACGAGATGCCCCCCCCCCTTTAGATGCCATCCACAAGTGGTAGGTACCCACAAGTTCTGTCTGATTTGGCTACAAATTGGAGGTTTCCGGACCCCCTCCCCCCACACCCATTTGTGATTGATTATTTGCTAGAACAGTTCACAGAACTCAGGGAAGCACTTAGGCTTACTAGTTCTTTAAAGGACATGATGAAGGAGACAGATAGACAGACAGATGAAGAGATGTGTAGGAAAAGGTCTGGCGGGTCCCGAGCACAGGAGCTTCTGTCCCTGTGGAATTGGGCTGCTATGGGGCTGTGTCACCCTCCTGCTATGTAGGTGTATTCAGCCTGGAAGGTCTGAACCCCATATATATTCAGGACTCTGTGGAGGCTTCGTCACGTGGGCGTGATCAATTATTAACTCCTTTCCAGCCCCTCTCTCCTCTCCAGACAAGTGTGTGTGGGGACAGGGCTGCGAATTCCAAGCTTCGAATCATGGCTTAGTCTTGCTGGTGACCGGCCCCCATTCAGGAGCCCACTCAGGTTGCTTCATCAGAACAAAATATCCTCTAATGCTCTTATCAGTGGGGATTTACAAGGGCTTTAGGAGGCCTGTGTCAGGGGCGGGGGACAAAGATTAAACACATATTTGTTATTATAAATCACAATATTACACTAAAGTACTGCTTTTATTACCCCACGCCTTACAAGACTCCCAAATTGCTAAACGGTCTCGATAACCTTGGGGTTGTGGTCCTGAAATTATAGCTCCCTAGAATTTTAAGCTTAAGGTCTATATCAGTCCAATGATTTCCTTCTAGATTCATCCAGAAAAGGTTATTGAGGCCCAGAGAGGTGCAGTGCCTTGCCCAAGGTCACACAGCAAAGAGGATTTAGGATTCAAGGTTTTATATTTTTTTTTTATTTTATTCGGGAAGGGGAACAGGACTTTATTGGGGAAAGTGTGTATTTCCAGGACTTTTTCCAAGTCAAGTTGTTGTCCTTTTCCATCTCAGTTGCAGGGGGCACAGCCCACCATCCCTTGCAGGAGTCAAGGAGTTGAACTGGCAACCTTGTGGTTGAGAGCCCACTGGCCCATGTGGGAATCGAACCAGCAGCCTTCGGAGTTAGGAGCATGGAGCTCCAACTGCCTGAGCCATCGACTCAAGGGTTTGATTCATAGACCAGACCCTAACCCTTTTCTCAAAGGGATTGGCCTATTGGGACTTCAACCACTCTGTCCCTCCAGGTTTCTCTTTTCTTGACAACATTCTCCATCTCCCATTGTGTATTTCAGATTTTTCTACACTAGTGCCATGCTCATCATAACCTCCATCTCTGCAGGTGAGTGCTGTCAGCTGGGTGGGAGGGACACCTAGAGCTCAGGGGCCCTGGTGGGTAGGGCAAGTGCAGAAGGTGATGTCAGGACACACTGACCTCCACAGTTATTTGGAGATCCACAGACCTTGAGCTTGAGGGAATCCTTGAAAGAGTTACTGCGGGTCTGTGAAAACAGTTTAGTCTACTGTGAAATGTGAAAAATAAGGACAATAGAGGGATTGCTTCTGAGAGTAAAATTTATTCAAAAGATCACATCCGGGGGCCAGGCTGGTGGCTCAGGCGGTTAGAGCTCCGTGCTCCTAGCTCCAAAGGCTGCCGGTTCGATTCCCACATGGGCCAGTGGGCTCTCAACCACAAGGTTGCCGGTTCAATTCCTCGAGTCCCGCAAGGGATGGTGGGCTGTGCCCCCTGTAACTAGCAACGGCAACTGGATCTGGAGCTGAACTGCGCCCTCCACAACTAAGACTGAAAGGACAACAACTTGACTTGGGGGGGGAAAAAAGTCCTGGAAGTACACACGGTCCCCCCCCAAAAAAAAGGTCCTGTTCCCGTCCCCCAATAAAAAAATCTTTAAAAAAAATTTTAAAAAAAAGATCACATTCTTCCTCTTCTATTTGTTCAAATGTTCTCTCTTTTAAAAATGAAATGGTAATAGGAATGACAGTGGTTTTTGAAAATATCCTTACTTAGCAGGGCAAAAGTTGACCACCCTACTGTAGTCAAAAGTTTTCTTTTCAAATTTCACTGGTCTATAAACATATAAAATTCCCAAAGTCTGGGGAATTCCAATCCAGGTTATTTCCCCCGTATGTAGAGGAGAAAACTGAGGCTGGAGAGAGACCTCTGGCAAAGACTTGCTCAAGGCCACAGAGCAAGTTAGTAGAAGGTGGGACCCCTGGCTGGTCAAGAGACAGCTTCCCATATTCCTCCCCAGTGTCAGTTCACTTGGCTCAATTTTGGGGTTAGGAAGTAACAGCACATAACTCTTGTGTGTGTGGTACCTGCACTGACGCTGGAGGGCGCCACAGGGTCACCTCCACCTGTGCCCAGTAAACACCACTGAGCGTTTTTTTCCATACAGATCTCATGGCACCTTGAGTCAGTTATTTAAAACCACTCTCCTCATCAAACTTGCTTCATCTTTCCTAAATGCCTGTCACTGATTTTCAAGTGGCTGAACGTGGAGGGTATGTCTGACTCTCGTTTGTGAATCATTTGAGCAACAATTCCCCTTCCTTTTTGTGGTTTGGAAAAAGTGTTGGGACCACACTGTTCCTATTGTGAAAGGAATCTCAAGCAACCTTTAGTGCATTAGGAGAGATGTACCTTTTATAAAGACAGAAATTGAGTGGTAACTAGTGTGAACACGCTACAGTGGGCACTTAACCATGCTTCTCAAGGTGTAGGACAATCGTTAACTCAGAGGACATTAGAAGTACACACATGCTACACACATGGAATCACCCACCTGGTGGAAAAGTTATTCCCTTCTTATTTCCCTTTCAGTGCTCTGATTTCATGAAGGAAGGACTTCATGTGGGGCTGGTATGATTTTAACATTGTGGCAGGAGCAGGTTTCAGGCTTTGAACATTCTGAGGGCAACTGCATCCAGTTACAATTTAATGATATTGTTTTCCTTTCATTGTATTTATTTATTTTTTAAAGTCTGCCCTATTCTTTTTTTTAATTTAAATTTTTTATTGGGGAATATTGGGGAACAGTGCGTTTTTCCAAGGCCCATCAGCTCCAAGTCATTGTCCTTTAATCTAGTTGTGGAGGGCGCAGCTCACTGGCCCATGTGGGAATGGAACCGGCAACCCTGTTGTTCAGAGCTCGGGCTCTAACCAACCCAGCCACCCCACTGCCCCTCACTGCATTTATTTTTACTTTCTATCCATGACAAGCAAGACAAGTTGCTTTTCATTTACAGTAATGATACAAAGTTTCCTTTAAAAATAATAGATTTGTTTTGGATAGGAGTGAGTCAACTTAAAGAAAATGTTTCAGCAAAACAGGCATGGGTTATGGCTCAAATCATAAAGGGGGGCAGAGATCTGTGGTTTGGGAAAGACTAATTTCTTAAGCTTCCCACTCCCACCACCACTGCGCCCCGACATTTTAGTTGTTCTGCTGTTACCCAATACTTTCCAGGCCTATTGTAATGATTTTTAAAATTTTTTTATTTTGCATGTGGGTCTTTTCAAGGGCAAGAAGTGTTCTTTACTCATCTTGCATTTCCAATGTCAAAAGCACAATGCCTGGCATAAAGGAAATGTTCAAAGTTTAATGAACAAAGAAAGGACAATCCATGGCCATTGTCTCAGATCTCACAGCACACCAGGAAGCAGGCAGAGTAGGGACTGTTATTCCCATTTACAGGTGAGGTGACTGAGTCACAGATTCAGAATCTGGCTCACAGTCACGCAGCGAATTAGAGGCGGGGCTTGGGGGCAGAGTCCAGGCTTCTCTGCCCCATAACGTCAAGGGTGAATAGAGGATTGCTTGTGTTTGGTGAAGGAGCGGAGCAGTGGCGTCACTCTGAGTCCCGCCCCTATCTGTGAACATCCAGGCCTGCCACAGACCAAGGGCCATCTTTGCTGGGACCGAGAAGGTGGCTCAGAAACCTCTGCAGGGTCCCACCGTGGGGACATTTGGGGGAGCCCTGAGCAGGACCCTAAGACCCCAACTTCTGGAGGGAGGGCTGGCTAGAATTGGGGCCCTGCCCCAGGGTTGTCAGGGATTTGGAGCAGGCGGAAGCCGCATTGGAGGCTTCCTGTTTCAGTCGCCCTGTAACCTGACCCGCCTCTGCCCTTGATTGGTCCAGACTCAGCGCTGCGGCTCTTCCGGCCCATGCACATGCTCACTCTGTGTGTGTGTGTGGGGGGGGTGTGGGGGGGGTGGGGGCGCCTCCTGTTTCTGATCACCAACCTGCAGGTGAGAGCCTGCCTTCATCCCAGGCACCTGGCAAGAGGCTGGAGAGGGCGGGGGAGGGCCAAGCACTTTTCTGCATGGGCTGCCTCACATGGGGTTGGCCCAAGCCAGGGCGGTAGTTCCTGGCTGGAGGGTGGTCTGGGAATAAGGAGGGCCTGGCACATGCTGGGTGCACAGGAAATATTTATTTCATGAATAAATAAGTGATTCAGGCTGGTCACGTGTTCCCAGATTGGAAACCTGTTTGGCAAACAATGCTCAACCATCATCACCCTCTACAATGGGGCATTTGATTCTTCCTCAGCGGTCTTCCTTATCATTCAGGTAAAAATTAGCAACAGCCAATATTTATTGAACCCTTACATATACCAGACACTTGTTTTGTGAACTTTGCATGATTTCTCTCTACCAACGCTTCTGCGGCTGGTAAATGTGATACTTCGACTGGAACCCTGGCCTGTCTGGTTCTAGAACCCCAGCTTGTGACACGTAAGCCCCATTCTTTACACTTACAAAGGGTTTCGGGCAGAGGCTAAGAGAAGGTGTGGCTATGATATGCTTGGGCCAGTGTTGGGCAGAGGGTGGGAGCCCTTTGGGATGGAGTGTTTGCACCTGTATGCATCTGGTTGGTCACGGAGGAGAGATATAGCTAGTGAGGATTGCAGGGGCAGACACAGAGGCCTCTCCAGCTCTCCGGAGGGCTCACGCTGGGGTTCAGGGGGATGGGTACCAGGCTAGTAATGGTCCACCCAGGCACCATTCTACCTTCTTCATTGCTAACAATTTCATCTGGGCAGTGATGTGCGCAGCCCAAGGGATCAATCTTGATTGATCTAAGCCAATTGGCAATCCCTTTTCCCCTGGTTAGTGATGGGTTGAGGTGGTCATATTTTCCAGTCCTTATTAACGAGATGAAGGTGGTATATACTGGAAGACTTTAAGCGACAGTTTCCTCCCTGATGGAAGGTGAGAGCAGAGCAAAAAGAAAACCTTCCTCCTTGGTCTCCTTCCCACCCTTCCTCTCTGCATGTTGTGGGAGGATGTGATAGCTGGAATTGTGGCTGCCATACCGGAATTACGAAACAACCAGCTGGAGGACAAAAGCTGGCACACGAGGAATGACTGAGTGAAAGCAATGAAACCTGCCCAACCTGGGACTTCCCTTTGGGCTTGTGTTAGGCCAGAGGCAGCTGGCACAACCTGTGGGCCATGGGGGAAGAGAAGAGGATCTCTGGGCCTCACGACCCAGACATGAGACAGCTTCGTCTCCTGAGCAGCTTGGCTTGGAGGGTCACCCAGAGACGGAGCCCCTCAGGTACTTGCTCAAGCCTTCCTACCTCTGGTACAAGATCCACTTTCCAGGTTGTCCCTCTTCCCCCTGGACGGGACTTCCTTTCTCTCTCCCCTTCTTAGCGTGGAAAGGAGAGAGAGTCCCAGAGCAGGAGTGGGAGTCCTTAGTTCCAGCTGACCTTGCTGCTGCTCTTCATCGCGCCTCTCTGGACCTCACTGTCACCGTCTGCAAAACGGGGAGGTTGGGCTAGATCGATGGTCTCCAAACTGGTTGTTGAGGAACACTGAGGGGTCCCCTTCAATGTTATATCAGTCACCAAGGAGGATGAGGTGACGATCACTGGCCACTCCCCGCTGATGTGGTTTGTGAGTTGAACTTTTATGTCAAATTTTGTTTGAACAAAAGAACTTTGCTGCTATTGAAAAACAGAAGGCAGTGGGTTAGGCGATCTCTGAGATGCCACGCTCGGAGGCGCTCTAGGGCTGTGGGATGAAGGCCACGCTGTCTCCCCCGCCGCTGGGTGAGCCCTGGGCTGAGGGAGAGCTGTGTGTGCCAGGCGTCCTCGGTCAGCTTCCAGGGTGGAGGGCAAGAGGACTCGTTCTTGGAAATGGAGTCCCTGCCCCTGCTTCTTACACTGACTTTATTTTTTTTGTGTATGACAAAATAGGGATAATATGAAACGTACCATCTTAACCATTTTTAAGTGTACAATTCAGTGGCATTAAATTCATTCATATTGTTGTGCAACCATCACCGCCATCCATCTCCACAACTCTTTCCAACCTTGTAAAACTGAAACTCTGTACCCCGTAAACAATAACTCCCCATTCCTTCTTCCCCCAGCTCCTGGCAATCACCACTCTATGTCGCGTCCAGCGTCCAGCGCAACACGGGCAGTGAAGGTGCGAGAAGGGGAGGCTTTGGGTTAAGTTTTTAAGAAAGAAAGAAACAGAGACTTAATGCAGTTAAATCTCAGAAGGCCAGGGGTCTCACAGTCATGAAAGACTGGAGCCCCTAATCGGACTGACTGGTGGCTTTTATTGCTACGCATACAAGGGACTAACGTTGTTTTTGACACGGTCTGTGAGACTCATTTATCACGTCATAGAGACAACCCCAACCAGTTATGTTGGTCCCCAAACAGCCGAAGCAGAAAGTCCTATGATGACTGAGGTGAGGTATGCGACTCCCTAAGGGACATATATCACATGTCGAAACTGCTCCATAGAGCTGAGCAGAGAGGGCTTGATCTTTATCGCTCTCTTGATCTCTCTCCCAATTAGGTGAGAGGGAAAACCAGAGTCAGCAGTGGTTTTTCCCAGGCAGGGGGAAGGGGAGGCAAGGCCCCTTCCCAGATCTTTCTAAGGCAGCTCATCGGGGGTCTCCACACGGTTCCTCCTGGCTTGAGTTGTCCCCCTCCCCCCCCCCCCCCCCGTGGGGAATCTTACTCGTCATTGGCTGCAAACCCTCTTTTGGAGACTAGATAGACACATGAGGTGTAAAACATCAAGATAAAACAAAGTCCCAAAAAGGCACAGTCTCACAGACTCTTCTTTCCTTAAGGAAAGACATGGGGGCACAATCGGCTAGGCTGTTGTGTGACAACAATTCTACTTCCTGTTTCCGTGAATTTGGCTACTCCAAGTACCTCTTATAAGTGGGATCACATGACATGTGCCGCTCGCTTACCAAGTGGGTATTTGTCCTTTTGTGACTGGCTTATTTCACTTAGCATCATGTCCTCAAGTTTCATCCATGTTGTAGCACATGTCAGGGTCTCCTTCCTTTTTAAGGCCAAATAACGTCCCACTGTATAGCTAGACCACATTTTGCTTGTCCATTCATCTGTGACAGACACGTGGCTTGCTTCTACCTTTTGGATATTGTGAATTTGCTGCTGTGACCACAGCTGTCACAATGACTTCCCTTCTTTTTCTGCAGTTCCTTTATGAGCAGGGCATCAGCCTCAGGGACCCCATCTTCCTCTCTGTCTGCAGTGCCTGGCCTGTTGGGCGTACCTTCCTCCTGATGCCCCAGGGACACACCTCCTACCCACTGCCCCCCAACTACAGCTACGGGTAAGGATTGTCACCAGAGCCCCTCACCTGACCTGGGGTAGGAAGCAGGGGACATGGTTACAGCAGGGCAGAGGAAACCTGTCACAAGAGAGGACTAGAACAGGGGTCTATCCGTTAGCTATTGCTGCATAACAAGCCACCCCCAAACTCAGTGGCCTAGAATATTATGCATTTATTATTTTTTCACAAACCTGTGGGTAGCTGACTAGTTCCACTGATCAGGGACAGACTTGGATGACAGGCTCACTCATGTCCCGATCATCTGGTGGGCTAGCTGGGGGCCGGCTGGTCTCCGATGGCCTCCCTCACATGGAGTTTGTCTGGCAGTCATTTGGGGTGACAGGGGTATCTGGGTTACCTGGCTCTCATCCTCTAGCAGGCTAGCCTGGGCTTGTTCACAGAGTGGTTTCAGGAGAAAGTGTAGAAGTGCCCAGGTTTTCTTAAAGTTGAGGGTTGGAAATGGCACATCCATGACAACACCAGCCCAGATTCAGGGGGTAGGGAATAGTCAAGGCTGCAGTCCCATTGCAAAGGGTGGGGCACAGAGGAGGTGACGACGTGTGACTGTTTTGCAGTCTATCACCACGAGCAGTAGAGGGAGGGCACACATGACATGTGCCGCTCGCTTACCATGTGCAGACTCCATGTGCTCTCTGGTTTCATCTTGCGAGCATCCTCTCGGATACATTCCCTCATCTCCATTTTCCCAGTATGAAAATTGTGGCTCAGAAAGGGGAGGGTTGAGCCATGTGGCCAGCTGGGAAGAGGCCGAGCTGGGATTTGAACCCAGGCCTGTCCTACTCTTCCTACATTTCCAGTGATTTCCAAACTTCACTGCCTATTAGAATCACTTGGATCACATGGAGATCAAAAACTATGGAAGCCTGGCTCTCACACCCCAGCATTCTGATTTCACTGGTCTGGGCTGTGACCTGCACACTGCGGTTGTTAAAAGGTGATTTCAATGTGCAGTGACATTTGGTGCTGACTGCACTCTTACCGCCAGCCTGAGTCTCATGCTCAGTCTGCAGTCCCTGACCTGGCCTGGGCTGGGCTGGTGGGGCTTCGGTTTCCACAGCCTGTGCTCTGGGAATGGCACCAGAGACGAGAAGAAGGAAAAAACTGAGCCTGAAAAGCTACATCCACAGTCAAAGGAATTCCTGTCACCAAAGGAAGGGGAGCCCTGCTGGGAAGCCCTTTTGCCTTCAGAGCCTGGCCTTTCCCTCCCTCCAGAGCTTCCCAGGAACTCAGACTCAGGAAAGTTCAAGTGGAGAAAGGACCTGGAGGATCTCTTCAGCCCCTCATTTCATAGGAGGTTCAGAGAGGCGCAAGGCTTACATCCCCTCTCTGTTCTCTGTCCCTCTTTCCTTTCTTTCTCATCTATCACACCGCCTGGCCCTGCATTCAGTCTTCCATCATTGCCTTCCCTTCGCTGTACTCCTCAATGCTAGTCTGGCTTATTTGTCCCTATTGCTTCAGGTCCCCTGGGTCTGCCTTCTCTCACTGTCCCATGTCCATTGCCGCCTCTTTTCCCTCCTCTATCTGTCTGGAGTCTTTGGTATAAACATCACAAACCACTGTTGGCTAAGGTAGAAACAACAGGATTCTGGAAAGCTCCCCAAATCAAGGGGGAAATGAACTTGCCGGGCTCCAGGGAGAGAAGAACCACGATACCTCTGGGATCTCAGTCTAAAGCTGCGGCCAGTGTGCCCCTCAAGGGAGAATGATCAAATCGGTCCACGGTGGGTGAGGAACAGAAAGAACACTTAACTCACAGTCCCATTGGGACCATGAAGAATAGGGCAGGGGAGATTTCCAGCAGAAACCAGGATCCTGGGACCAAAAGAAGGGGTTGGGTGTGGAGCTATCTGCCACGACCCCTCATGTCATCTCCTCTCCCCTTCCTTCCCTTTCCCTCCTCATTTTCTTTTCACCATCCTGGCTGAGGAAGATCAGGAAAATGTTAGTGTAAGAAGTGGCGTTGAATCCAAGCTGTGAAAGAGATCGGTTTTCAGCAGACAGAGCAGACCCCAGGGAGGGAGCGTCATGCAAGGGGGCAGGGCCAGGAAGACCAAGGTGTGGAGGTGGGGTGTACGAGTTGCAGCAGCTAGGAGAGCACGTGGATGAGATCTAGGAGGTGCGAATGGAAGGTGAGCTCTGACCTCAGGCTCTCACCCAGCCCAGCCCTCTCCTTGCCTTGTAATTCATACACAGACCCTCCTTTCCCCAACAGAGATCCCAGGACCAGGGAAGCGCCCGGAACCCCGCTCTTTCTGGAGCCATGTTCTCTCTCAGCGCTTCGCCGGGCACCCGGTATGGCTGTCTGTGGTACAGCTATGGCCTACCTCTTCATTGGCACCCTCAACTCTCTGCTGACCAACCTGGCCATTGGGGACAGGGTGCTAGGTATGTGACAGGGCGGGGAGGCAGCCCATCTGCACATCCCAGCTGAGGACTTGGAACTTCGAGGGTGCAGGGTGCTAAGCTCAGCAGGGCGATGTGCAGCAGGGCCAGGGGTATGGAGAGGAGGGTCAGACAGTCATGGGCAGGTGGGAGAATCCTGTGCTGTAAGGCAATCCTGGAAATGTCTTACTCCCCATCCCACCCCTCTCTGTCCTCTGCAGTCAGCAGCTACACAAACGCCGTTGCCATTACTCAGTTTTTTGGAGTGCTGTGTGCCCCCTGGAATGGTCTGCTCATGCACTGTCTTAAACAGAAGTACCAGAAGGAAGCACGAAATATGGGTGAGACCAAGGCATCAGAGGATCAGGGAACCAGGATGGGAGAGATCTTCATTTACCTCCATGCCCACCTTCTCGTTTGTTCTTAATCCTTTTCTACTTGTATCCATCCATCCATCCATCCATCCATCCATCCATCCATCCAACCATCCACTAGTCACTGAGTGCCAATTATGTGCCGGCCATAGTTCCAGATTCAACAATGGGCAAGGCAGTTATATCCTTGCTCTCAAGCTTTTCTCAGACTAGAGAGTGGAGAAAGGCACTACAATCTGTGAAGTAAACCCAGAGGGGCTATGGGGACACGAAGAAGAAGAGCAGATAACCTGTTCCGAAAGAGGATGGGATTGGTGTCCAGGAAGGCTTCCTGGAGGAAGTGACATCTAACCTGAACCCTAAAGAGTGAGTAAGAAGTGAGGAGATGAAGAGGAGGGCCTAGGAGAGTGGCCCAGGAATACAATGGGGTCAAGCCAGTGAAGGAGAGAGCGAAACATTGAGGAATCTGGGGCCAGGGCACAGAGCCCTGGGGGCGTGGTGGGGGGGTGGAGGTTTGGAGAGAGAGAAGTACCATGTTTCCCAGAAAATGAGACCTAGCCGGATAATCAGCTATAATGCGTCTTTTGGAGCAAAAATTAACGTAAGACCCAGTCTTATTTTACTATAATACAAGACCGGGTCTTAATATAATTAATATAATATAATATAATATAATATAATATAATATAATATAATATATAATACTGAGTCTTATATTAATTTTTGCTCCAAAAGACGCATTAGAGCTGATTGTTTGGTAGGTCTTATTTTCGGGGACGCAGGCAGCGTGCCATGCTGAGGAGCTTGCTCATACGTGACCCTTGAAAGTGTGGAGGAATGGAGGGGCGCGGAGGTATTTTAAGCTGAGGGTGTCTGGGTCAGTAGGGACAAAAGCAGAGAGTAACATTTCTCCTACAGTTTCATCCATACCTCACCCACTCCCCGGCACTGCAGTCTCTTACCCAGGCTGGAGTGTTTTAAAGCAAATCTCTGACATCAAGTCATTTCATCTGTAAATACTTCAGTTAGTATCTCTAACAAATAAGGCCTTTTTTATGTACACCTCACTATAATATCATTATCACACCTGAAACAATCCCAATAGTTTCTTGATACTATCTAATATGCGGTTCTGTTCAAATTTCCCTAGTTGTCTCAAGTACGTCTTTTTACAATTGGTTTGTTCAAATTAGGGTCTACACGATGTATTTGGTTGATGTGCCTTTTATATCTTTTGAAATGTGTGTCCCCATCTCAATTTTTTTCTGTTTTTCTGGTCGTTTATTTGTTGAAGATCCTGGGTCATTTGGCCCGTCAAACTTCCCACATTTTGGATTTGGCATCCCTTTCATGGCATTTAAAAATGTCTTTTTGACTAGGTATTTTCTGTGAACGGGCAAGTTGGAAGCCTAGGAGACTCAGTTTAATATTTTTTGGCAAGAATGAGTCACATGCAGAGCCGTGGGCTTCCAACGGGCTCCCATCAGCAGGCCCCGGTCCCGGCTGTTCCTGTTTTATGATGTTAAGATTGATCAACGGTTCCGACATCGGCAGTCTGATCGGCTCGTGTATAAGGTTTCCCATCAGCTGCCTGCCTGATGATGTTAGCAGTCAGTGATGATCAATGCCCACACCCGTAATTCTATTAGGGCTGCAAAATGGTGATTTTCTATTTCTATCTTCCCTTCTGCTTCTAGAATTCCTCTAGAAAGAAAAACTTTCCCTCATTATCTATTTTGTTACCCAGAAATAAATGCTTGGTTTTTCCTCTATTTCCATGTCATAAAAATGAAGTTGCCTTAGCAACCTCTAGGGGTGACTGCTCGTTGTTCCTCTTTGAAAGTCTCGTTTTAAATATCTTTGAATGTGTTTCAGTCCATTTCTATCACAATTCTTCTTGATGTTCAAATTGTCCCATCTTTGGCCACTGGGAACCTTATCAATCTAGTATCTGTGTCTCTTAGACGTAATCCTATCAGTTTTAGAGAGTGTCTTTACTTTCTAGCACAATGAGACGTGTAGGTCCATTTCATCGCGTATATTCCAGACTTGAAACCAGCCATTTCTCCAAGTAGCCCTGGGTCCCTGTAACGGGAAATGGTACTCAGAGGCTGCGGTCTGGATGCTAATGCTTCTAGTTCTCCTGGGTTGTCACTGCTTTTAGGCCTTGGATAGAGGTAAGATATACATACATTTTTCAGGTGAAAAAGAACATCGTGAATACCTAATACTGATATTTTAACTCAAATTTTACTTCCTTGTTTCTACGTTTGTATATATTTTTCTCCCTCTGAAAATCATGGTTCCTAGCAATACTCCTGATTTCTAACTATACATACTGATACACTATATACTATATACTCGTACATACACAATATACTATATACATATCCACATATATATCATATTTTAAAAACATATTTCATACATAAGTGCTGGTTTAGCAATGTCAATACTATTAATAATACAATTGCTACGTGCTGTTGGCCCTTCCTTCCTGCCTGCCTTCCCTCCCTCTCTCCTTTCCTTTTCTCCTCCTCCTCCTTCTTCTTTCCTCTTTCCCTCCCTCCTTTCCATTTTCATCCTTAGATTATCTCCCACAAGAGATGTAGTCAATTACTGTTTGTTATAAGTCATCAACTTGATATAAAGTTATGTTCATTGGTTTCATTTTGTTTCTAATTCTGGGGCATTGCTTTTCTTCTTTTCTTCCTATTATTTTTAAAACATTTACATATCAAACATTTACATTTTTCCAAAGCCAAAACTGTGAAACAAGATGTATTCAAAGAAATTTAGTTTCCCTCACTATTTCCTGTACTCCATTCCTTTACTCTCTCCTTGGTAATTATTTTCACTGTTTTTTTTTACTTAAAGAAAGACCATATATAAATATACTTTCTCCCTTTCTTAGATCAATGGCAGTGTATTGCACACCCTGTTCTGTAGTTTTCTTTCTGGGTAACTGTCGACCAAGCTTGAATGAATCAGGAGACTTCACTAAAATTAAGTGACAAAGTTTTATTCAAGGGTCTTAAGTGAGCAAATTACAATTCTGGAAGCACTACCAGGCAATACCCAGGGTGTTCCAAAGAAAAAGAAAAGGTGGATAGTTTTTATGGTAAAAAGCACATCCTTGAGAAAAATCAGTCCTGTCTGCTTAGCTTGGTCTGAGCTAGTGATCCTCCAGATGTCTGGTGGTCTGGACACGTGACCATTCTTTCTCCTAAGTCCTTCAGAGGGTCACCTACATACCTCCAGCCATTGATGCACAACTGAAACGTTCTAAAGCACATTCCCAGGCTTCAGAAAAATAAAATCGTTTCTCTCATGTTTCAGCCCCCTTGACTTTCGTCAGCTTGGCTATCGTGACTCCAATTTGTTTCTTCACTTCTTCCTCATCCCCGTCCTGCTCCACAGCGGGGCCCTGCCCTCACTCCTTTAGCCGCTGCCTAGTTCTCTATTATGTGGCTGCAACATGGTTCATGCAGCATTCCCCTCTTGAGGGCTATTTGGAAGGTTTCCAGTCTTTTGCTATGACCAGTAATGCTACTTGGACTATCTGGCTCTGGGTTGTCAGGGGGCAGAGCAGATGTGGAGCCTGTTAGGAGGCCATTGTAATAATGTATGAGCGAGTTGCTGGCGGCCTACAAGATGAGTCAGTGGGGATGGAGAGGAGTGATATTTAGGAGGTAATTATCAGCAGTTATTGATGGATGGGAGATGGGGCATGTGGGAGAGGATGAATCAAGAATGACCCCAGGTTGCTGCCTGGATGGTTGGGTGGGTGGTGGCTCCTCCCTTTCTCCCCATCTTCTTGCCCCCTCCCTGCCCTCCATGGTGCCCCGCCAACCCAGTCCCTCCTCTTCTCCCTTGGACCAGGTTTCTCGGCCTCTGCGGCGGCCCTTTTATCAGTGGTGCTTTCGCTGGTGCCCTCTGTGCCTTGGTCCACGTCGTCCCGTCCAGTATGTCACTTTCATCCTGCAAGTGATCAGCCGCTCCTTCCTCTACAGGGGCAGTGCTGTCTTTCTTACCCTCGCATAAGTGGGCTTGGGGTGTGTTACCTAATGGGGGACACACTGGGGCAAAAAGAAGTGTGCTGGAGGTAAGGAACTGGGAGGGGAGGATAGACCTGGAGGTGGTCAGGTGGGGGAGACAGGGTCTGGGAGCAGGTGTGGGGGCGATGCCTGGAGGGGGGCTGGGGGGAGGGATAGAGCATTCATGTCGGCTCTCCCCTCTGCCTCTGTTGTCTATCTGTGAACTCCTATTCACCCTCCAGGGCCCATTTCTGTTCCAACTCTCCCAGGAATGAGTTGGAGAGAAACTGTGTTCCTTTCTTTGTGCTCTTGGCACGCACTCTAGCCTTGCTTCTTTTGATAGGGTACATGTCACCTGGCATACAATGATCTGGGTATGTGTTCTGTCTTTTCCTTGAGACCTCCCTGGGGCACAGCCCATGTCTGGGTCCCTGCTGTTTTCCCAGGGCCCAGTGCAATGCCCTCTCTGTGTTCTGTGGTTTAAAAACCTGAGCCAAGGCAAAGGGGGTGGGTAGGTGGGTGAAGGCAGGCCTAGGACAGAGGAGTCAGAAGCAAGTGGCTGACAAAGGCCCACGAGGAAGGGCAAGTTCCTACTCTATAGGTGCTGGCCCTGAAGCTCACTGCAAGCCCCTTGTCTCTCCCCAGTTTCCCTTCGGAGCACTTTGGGAAGCTCTTTGGGCTACTGATGGCCCTGTCAGCCATCGTGTCTCTGCTCCAGTTCCCCATCTTCACCCTCATCAAAAGCCCCCTCCACGATGACGGTTCTACATGAGTACTGTGAAGAGGGGCGGGGTGGTGGCCTTAGACGACCAAGGACGGCCAGACTGGGGCAACTCTGTGGGCCCCCAGCAGGGGGCACCACCACACGTGGCAGTGTCCTGACCATGGCACAGCTCTGTTGCCCTCATTTCAAACAGCTCAGCAAAGTGTAGAACAGAAGTTAAATCCGTCAGGAGAGAAAGAAAGAAAAAAGGACTGAACTTAACACACTGAGGAAAATTCCCTGATTGTGACACGGGACGACCCTCAGTTAATATTCAGGAGACGTGTGTTCTAGCCTGTGCCGCCACCAACTTCCCGTGTGATCTTGTGCAAATCGTTAAATGCTCTCGAGGCCTCTGTTTCTTCACCTGTGAAATGGACATGATATTCTTCCCCCACCCTACTTCACAGGGCAGAATGAACACTAACCTCTGCTCCTTCCTCTGGGGCGCTGTAGTGTCTGAGTAGAAAACAACGAACCGGACAGAATTCTGGTCCCTTCGCTGGTGCTGCTCTGGGTCCCCGGACTTCTCCTCATGCCTCCTCTCCTCCTCCAGGTGAATGTGATGTTGGTGCTTTTCACTCTTCGGACATTCGCCCACCCCTTCCTGGTGTACCATGAGTGCCGGCGGAAAGAAACCCTCCTGCAACAGCCTAGCTCAGAAGCCCTTGATTTTCAGCCCTGCAGATGCTTTTGCTCACCTGTGCTCACCTTAGAGGACCCTGTGTCCAGAAAGACTTTGCCCACCCAAGCTATTTGTATTAAGTACCCATTATTTTTCCTTAAAAGAAAAAACAAGCTGTATTTAACTACCAGCCAAGAGTTTTGATCAGTAAGAAAAGAATCTCAGTTGCCAAGCTGATTGACCTCGTACAGACTGAAAGCAAAGGCACGTGGAAGTTCTCCTTAGTTCCACAGCAGGAAGGAAGCATATGGCTGTGGCAGACGTGGCCTGAAGGGAGGTGATGTGATGGGAGAGAAGGTGTGTCACCTACTTCTCTAGGCCTGTTTGGCCCTGAAGCCCTCGTGTGCCTGGGCTCCGAGCTGCTGGGTGATTTTCTGGGCCTCAGCTATGCCACCTGGTGTCTAGAGATGGCACCCAGTTCGCCCTCAAAGGCACAGCCTTGGTGAGAGAATGGTGGCAAGCCTGGGGAGGTAGAGGAGCAGACGGGGTGGATGGGGGCCCCTGGGCCTGAATCCCAGGTCTGCCACTGATGCTGCTTGACCTTTGGCCGACCTTTCTCTGGCCTGAGCATCAGTTTTCCCATCTGTGAAATGAGACGGTTCTGGAGCTGGAGGTTCTTTCTGGAGCTAATGTTCCTGAAGGTTTTAAGAACAGAGAGTCAGGCCACCCACAGGGCCTTGGGAACCAGGTGGCCTGCTTGACTGCAGGATTTCTGGCAAAGCCTTTTGGGCATGTTTTCGTCTTCAAGAAGGGGGATGATTATTTACTTTGGCCATCATATAAAATTTTTCTCTGGGGGATAATTTTGCAGATAAATAAAGCATCTCTGCCTAAGGCAACTACTGCTCCTCCTCTCCAGCCTTTGGGGCTGTTTTGTGTGTGTGTGTGTGTGTGTGTGTGTGTGCACGTGTGTGCCTGCCTCATGCACCAGCCTGGGACAGTGAATGCTGGAGTGGAGATGGAAGAATCTGGATGCAGTGTCCTGGTGGGGCCGCTGGACCCCGAGGGGGGTAGGAGCCCCGAGACTAGGATCTGACCACCTGGTCGGGCTTTGGACCATCCCCCACCCCCAGGAATCTCTTCCTTTGCCTCCTCTTCCTCCCTACCCGCCTCCACCTGGACAGTCCACAACCCCAGCTGGAAGCACTAGGTGGAGTCAGGAGGTCCAGGTGTGAGTCTCACTTCTGCCACTCAGCATCTGGGCACGTGCCTTCACGTCTCTGGATCACAGTTTCCTCACCTGCAAAATGCAGTTAATCATTTCTACCCCGAGGGTGTTTGCGAGAATTTAAAGTAATTGCTACCGCCTGGCACGTGGCTGGAGCACATGAGCATTTGTTCCTTTATTTACTCATGACCAGAGAGAAATGGGCAGCAAGGAGGGAGAAGGCCAGGGACCCAGAGGGAGAGAGATGGCAGGTGGGCGAGATGGGAGAACACAGGACACGTTGTGTGTTCCATTCCACGTAGGCCTGAGAAGGACTGGGAGAGGATGGTCAGGGGAAGGGGGCTGGCAGGCAGATTCATTCATTTATTGTCATTGTCAATGAATGTCTATCGAGCCCTTACAACAGGTCAGGTAAGTTTCAGGTGCTGAGGATACGGACATGCACAGGGTCTGAAGCCAGCTCTTCTCTGAACTCCTGAAGGGTAATTTCCAGGGGCCTAGGAACCTGGGTGTGGGGCCAGAGTCCCAGAGAGCAGTTTTCAGGCTCTCAGCCTCATGTGGAAAGGTGTTGACTAGGGTAGTAGATGGCTGTCAGCTGTGACTAGTTGGCCATCAGCTGTAACCAGTTATCCATTAGCCACTAATATAACTGCCGTGGCTACGCTAGCAGGTGTGGATTGCAGCTAGCAAGTGGGGTTGGTTGGTTGGCAGAGAAGGGGATGGCGGATGCAGATCACGCATCATGTGGAGCCTGCTTCCTGTATCTCCAACCCAGTCTCCAGAGAGACTATAGTGGTATGAATCCTCCATCCATGGCTCTGTTGGTGTTCCTTTTGGGCCTCGCCATATTGTGTGTCTGAGAGCGGGACCAGAGACCCTGCATGACACTGGGTCTGAAGACTGACACCAGAGTGCTAATGGATGTCTGTGATCTTATCTTTCTCAAAAACTTTCGATGGCTCCCTGATGTCCAGGGGGAAAGCCTAGTTTCCAGCCTGGCATTCAAGGCTCTCAGCAGTGTGATTCCAACCTGTCCCCTGACCTCTTCACCTCCCACCTCCAGGGAAACAGCTCATCCCGGTAGCCCCAGGTCCCTGGTCTCTGGGTCTGGAAACACACCAGTTTCCTTTGCATTGGGAGCTCACCCCATCTCTGCAGGAAACCTGCCTAGTCTGCTGGGGTCCTGCTCAAAATGCTTTCTCCTCCAAAAATCTTTCTTTGGGCTCTCCAGCAGCTCTGAGTTCCTGGCATTTGATCACACCCTTTCTGGAAACTGCTTCCTCGCATGACAACCTCTCCTAACCTGGACAGCAAGCTCCAGGAGGTGGCACCTGGGTCTCACTGGCTCAGTGACCATTGTGTGCTCCGTGACATGACGCCAGTTAGGGCTTGTTGAACAGCAATCGAGAAGTGAGTGGGTTCTTTCTTCTTCTGGCCTCAGAGCCCACCGGGAGGAGAGAGCAGAGCATATGGGTGGTGGGGCAGCCTGGTGCCGTGGGAATAACATGAATTGGGGGGCCAGCCCAGCCCTGTTTTCATCCCCGCTCCGTGTGACTGAGTGATGGGCCACTTCACCTGTACGTCTGTTTATCAGTATGATGGAAGAAATAGAGCTTCCTCCCTGAACTGTGGTAAGGATGAGAAATTAGGTCAAGTGCCTACACATGGTAGGTACTCAGCAGCTCACAGCCATCATTACAGTGAATATGTTAAATTCAAAACAGATGCTGAATGTCTACCAGCTGGTGAATGGATAAGTAAAATGCAACTCCATACAATGGAATATTATTCAGCAATACAAAGGCATAGGGTGCCGATACAAGCCGTGACAGGGGTCAACCTGGAAAACTTGATGCTAAGTGAAAGAAGCCAGTCGTAAGAGAACACCCGCAGTATGACTGCATTCAGGCGTGAAGTGTCCAGAAAAGGCCCATCTCCAGAGGCAGAAAGTAGATTAGGGGTCGCCTGGGGTCGAGGGGAGGAGGTAAAGACTGCTACTGTGGCAGGCATTTCTTTTTAAAATGTTCTAAAACTGACAGTGGTCGTACAACTCTGAAATACATTGAATTAAACACTTTCAATGGGTGAATTTTATGGTATGTGACTTACATCTCAATAAAGATGTTATTTATATAAAAAGAGATGCCTGGATTCCTCGGAAGTGCAGAGAACACTTACATCCAGACAGAGTCAGAAATGAGGAAGCAAGGGAAGCGGCCACACGCATGTGCAGCTTCTTACTTCTGTCCCGAAAGCCTCCCTCCTATAACCTCTTCCTCAAATGGGGCCAACCGTTCTTTCAAACGCAGAAGGAAGCAACCCAGGGGTTTCACAAGTTTTGATTTCACTCAGCAACGGGCTCCCAGTGGAACCTTTCTCTCCCCTGCCAGCCTCAGCAGAGAGGGACTGGAGGCAAATGGGTCCTCTCGACGGGTGACAGGTGTTGGGTTAGGCGGGACCTTCCTGGGACAAAGGACATGATGAGGAAGAGAGCGTCGGCCATTTAAGAATAACTGGCAGCACTGAGTGAGGCACTTTGTGTGATGGTCTCCTTCAGCCCCATTTTTCAGATGAGGAACGTCAGGCTCCAAGGGACACCATGACGTCCAAGATCATCCAAGTAGCGGGTTGGGGAGCCCCTATGTACACTCAGGTTTGTTTGACTCCCAAGGTCACATTCATTGTAGCCGTTACCTTTTTTTCTTTTACATTCATTCTTATGTAAGAAACATACGGGGGTTGTAACAGACCAGAAACTGAAGAATGACACGAAAAAGAAGTCTCACTAAATCGCACCACTCAGAAATAACGGGTCGGCATGTTGGCGTGTTCCCTCTGAGTCACGGGACAGGGTGCGTATGACAATGGAAATGACCTTACAAGCTTTTCTTTATGTCATGAAATAGTCATCAGAAAGGTGATGTACTACCCCATCTCAAGGCCATGTCACACCTCATTTATGCCTCCCACCCGTCCTGGGGTCCCCCTTCCACACCTTGGAACCCCGTACCTCCCTGCCATGCTGTTCCTCGTGTCCTGCCTGAGCAGAGGGTCCCAGATGACAGCCATGGGAGCGGCCGAGGTCAGCAGACTGGGCAGGGCCCAGAGGGGCCCAATGTTGCCAATAAGCCATCTTAGAAGCTGCCAGGGAAGGATGACACATCCACTGATCAGATGTTAATCTGTTCTTCAGCCAAAGGTGCTGGCTGCTGGCTTCCCAGGGGCCATAGGCCCTAGCCCCCAAATTTGAAGCTTAGGGCGAGGACTCCAGGGGTTATTCCTGGCGCTCCTTTTCCTGCCAACCCCTCAGGGGATAAATTCTAAAGTGCTGGGTGTGACTCAGGCACAGCAGTGAGTGAGTGCTCTAACATTCTTTGGGAATGACACTTCCACCTGGGCTTCCAGGCACAGGCTCCAGTCCTTTGTTCCATCTTAAGGAGTCCCCAGGTGGGCCATGTCTGGCGGCTCCTGGGCACATCACAGCTTGCTGCCCAGAGCGGGGCTAACTCACCGACAAGCAGGCAGGGTAATTAAACCCAGGGCCGTGGCTTGTGGTGGCACCAGCCCAATACCCTGATGCTAGGGGTTTGGATTATTTATTTCCTAACTGCAAACGTCTGCTCCTAGGCCTCTCAGCAGTCCGTTTCCTGGGTCCAGTGTTACCCCCCAGGCCTGAGGGTGGACTCGAGTAGTCGGTGCCTGGGAAAGGCTCTGGGCTTCGCAGGCACCAACCAGCTGTGTGACCTTGAAGAAACCCTTAATCCTGCACAGCCTCAGTTTCCTTACCGTGATGGAGACAGTAAGTACCACGGGGGCTCCTGGGAGGATGTGGGGACAGAGCCAGGAGTGCAGTTTCCAGGTTCTCGCCCTCACGTGGAAATGTGCTGGCTCGGGTAGTAAATGGCCATCAACTGTGATCGGATGGCCATCAGCTGTGGCTAGTTGGCTGTCAGCTGTAACCAGTGAGCCATTGGCCACTAATATAACTGCCATGGCTACTCTAGCAGAACATGGAGGCTAGCAAGAAGATGGTGGCTGAGCTAGCAAGAACGAATTGAAGTTAGCAAGTGGGGTCGGTTGGCAGAGAAGTGGACGGCAGGTTGCGGATCGTGTGGCTCCTGCTTCCTGTGTCTCCATCCCAGCCGCCAGCAAGAATATAGTGGTGTGACTCCCCTATCTATGACTCCGTGGTGTTCCTTTTTGGCCTCACCATATCCTTCGTTCTTATGCGGGGAGCGGGAGCTGAGACCCTGCATGACACCCTGCATGACAGAGGACGACAGAGAACCTTTGGGAATAAAAGGTAGAGGCCGCTTGGGCTCTGCATTGGACTATCCAAGACCACCTCCCAGCTCTTCCCCACGCAGGCTCTGGGATAACAACAGGACTGCATCCTGCAGCTGTAAGGATTCAGGGAATTAATGAATGTAAAGCACTCCAGACACGACATGTGGCCCACCTGGCAGGCAGCCGGCTGTTGTGTGTGCACGTGCACGTGGCTACAGATGGTATCAGTGACAGCTGCAACTGCCGGGGGCAGAGCACACTGAGGTGCACCCACATTTCACTGCCGGGGGGGCAGGGGGGTCTGGAATGTCACTGTCTTGGTTCAGAATGGAAACCATCCTGCAACAACTTGCCCAAGCTTGTTTCTGCCTAACAACGCAACACAGATTCTCTTGTATTGTTTAGAATGGGAAAATTTCAAGGGAAAATTACCCCAAATCTTAAGCCGAAGTCAATGAAAAACAGCAGTCTTCACATTCAATTTTTGTACCACTCTGTTTTTCAGCAGTCAACGCAGACAATCCCTGAGCGCAGACATGTCAATCACCAGGTCTGGGCGGGGCTGTGTGTTCCGTCCTGAGCAGGGCTCTGAGCCAGAGAGGGCCGGGCCACCTCTGTTCTCACCTGCTCAGGCTGCAGGCCCTTGAATGAGTCTAGCCTCTGAGTGCCTTTTTCCCTCACCTGGAAAGGGTTAGAGTGCCTCCCTCCAAGAGTGGTGAGGATAAATGAGTCTCCACATGAAAAGTGCTTGGTCCCAGCACACAGTAGGTCCTTAATTAATGGAAGCAATTAATGTTTATCATAAACACAAAATCACATTAAATGTCCAGTGCACTATTTACAAGCGAACCTGTTTTATTTTCCTTGCTTGGAATGCGTCCCACCCAACCCCTAGTTAATTCCTACAGTTCCTTCTGCTCCCAGCTCAGACCTCTCTTCCTTCCTTTCTGGCCTGTTACCTGGTGCAGGTTTTCATAGTACCAGGGATCTCTTGGCATAGCGCTTGTCACCATGGCAGTTTAGCACACGATTAAATAAATTAATGTGTGTCTTCCATTAGGCTTGGAACTTCACGTGGGCAGTAACTGTATCTTCTATTATCCATTGTATCCCGGGGCTTTTCACTCTCTCTGGCACAGAATTGGAGGTTCAGGAAATACTGGATACATTAGTGGAAGGGGAAGAAGGGTAGGGGGAGGGGGGGGAGAGAGAGAGGAAAAGGAGAAGAAGAAGGAGGAGGAGAAGAAGAAGAGGAAGAAAAGACAGAAAGACAGAAAAAAAGGAGGGAAGGAGGGAAAGAAGGAGGGAGGAAGGAAGGAAGGAAAGAAGGAGTCTGACTCCCCACCACTCTGAGATTTCTGGTCCCCCACTCACAGGAACTTTCTCGCAGAAACTTCAGGGTGACTTGGGCCAGGAGGTCTTGGAGAAGGTTGGGGTATTGCTGGGGGTATCGTGCGGGGAAGGGATGGAAGGATGGATGGTTTGAGTCCGAATGCTGTCCTGTTGCAGCTGGCCAAGAGAGGGTGGCCTATCTAGGAGGAAGACCCTGAGCTACCCAGCCCCTCTCACTGTGGGTCTCCTCCAGGAGTCTTCCTGGGGCAGGGCAGAAACTGCTAGAGGGATGGTGTGTGTGGCCAGCCTGGTGCTGAGACCAGTAAGCCTGAAAGCCCATTGCACCAATAACCATGGCCAGTCTGCCTTTCCCGCTCATTTCCACCTGCCTCCGCCAAATGGGTAAGTCGGCTGAAAACCATAGGTCCTCACAGCAGGGATACGAACCTTTCCTGCTGTGTGTGTGAGGGCCTGGGCTCTTCCCACCACCAACTGAACCTCCCATCACGGCTCTGAGCTTCCAGCGGGGGGAGCAGAATTCTAATTGCAGGTGCTCCTGACTGGGGTCCTCGTGGGGGGGTCTGTGACTTGTCCCACACAGTGACAAGCTTATAGAAGATGCCCAGAAAATCTCTCCTCCTGGATGACAGATGAGTTAGAGTTCTTTTTCCGGTTCCACCATTTGCTAGTATGTGAAATTTGGACCATCACTTAACCTTTCTGAGCCTTGCTGTCTGTAATCCTAAAATGGGGATAATATTCAGGATTGTTTGTTGAGGACCTACTGTGTGTCAGACACTTAGGTTATTGCACAACCAGCTTCTCCGTTCATTCTCCCCAAACTCTGTGAGATTGTCATCCTTAGGTTAACTCCGAGACGGGCAAACCGAGACGGGTGATGCGGGGCCTGCCCAGGTGTGCCAGCTCACAAGTGACAGGGCCCGACATGGAGCCAGGATCCGTTTAATTCCAAGGAGCATGTCCTTCGTGCTTCCCATGTCATCACCTGTCTCACTGACTTCCAAGGTCACGGTGAGTGCCGCTCATGTTAGAGAATGAACTCGACTGCTCTGTGCCACTTACTGCCGCAGGGGAGCGAGGTGTGGAGGGAGGGTAAGAATGCAGGCTCTGGACTCAGGTCCTGGCCTTGACGTTGACCTGCCAAGTAACTTAACCATTCGGAGCCTCAGTCTTTTTGTCTGTCATTCATGGATGACAATGGTACTTGCCGCCGAAAGTTGTTTAGAAGGTTAAATGATGTGGAGCACTGAAAACATTAGCACATAGAAAGTACTTTCTAAATATTAGCCACTGCTGCTGTTACTGCTACTAAATTTCTGCCTAAGATCTTGTTTCCGGATGAATCTGCCCAGCTCTGTCTTAAACAAGAATTGCTTTGCACCTGTCGTTCATTCACTTACTCGGCAAACATAAATTGAGCCCCTAGCGTGTTTCCAGAGCACTGTGCTTTTAACCATCACGATTCCACGGCTGGAAGCATTGGCAGCTTCCAGGGCACGATCCCCTGGGCGTGGAGCACCGTGGGGAGGCAGGACAAAGTCCCTTAGCCTTGGGTTCACCTTGAGACGTAGGACTCCACCCCAGCTGGAGGCAAGGGAGTCCCCATCAGACATGAGGAAGGAAGGCGTTCTGAACCTCTCTCCAATAGAGAGGTGAGCAGAAAGTAAGGGCTCGGTACTCGAAGCCCTTTGCCTCTGGGACTCCTTAAATTCAGACAATAACGGACGGGACCAGCGTCTGAGAGAAAAGCAAATAAAAAAGTTTAGTTTTTCGAGTGTGGCCCAGATAGGAGAAGCCACTTGCTCAAGGTTGTACAGTCAGTTGAGAAAGAGATAGAAATCAAACTGAGGCCCGGTGGAAACCTCTGCTCCAGGCTGTCAGAGGTGGTGGAATTCTGAAACGCTGTTACAGCTCAGCCCAGGGCTGGGGTTGTGGAGGATGCAGCTGAAGTGGAGCTTTCACTCCTTGCTCTTTATGGACTTTGAATCCTGGGATGGGAAGTAATTGCTTCCCTTTACTCAAATATCCATAAGAAAGAGGAAGACTATTTCCCATTTATTAAGCATTTATCAGGTGCCAGGTTCTGTGCTACGTGGTGGCTGGCGGGTTTTGTCTTTTCCCTCATAAATCTTCTGTTGGGGGTGTGTGTTGTGACAGAAGTGTGACTTCCAGTCCATAGAGACACTCTTTGGGGCATTAATATCAAGAAGGGGGAAAGAAGGAGGCGTCTGGGCTCCAGGTGACGTTCTGCATCTTGACTTTGGCACAGCCACGTGGGGGGCATTCACTCTGTAAAAATACGCTGAGCAGCCCTCCCTACTTTACAGGATGCGTGTTATACACCCACAAGAAAAGTTAAAAAGATCAGATTAACGAAATAGGAGGACTGGCCTTCCGTCCCAAAATAGGGGCTTGTGTGGCATTTTCCCTCTCCAGCAAGAGGCTGAGCTCCGTGAAGCTAAGGGGGTGTCTTCACAACAGATCCCCTGAGTTCCTCACAGAGCGGGAATGCAATGACACTCAGTGCTTGTGTGTGGCTAAGGGTCACAGTCCCAGTCCTGGTTTCCTGACAAGGCCACCCCCAACCCCACGTGCCGCGCACTGTTCTGAGAGCATTGCTGGAGCTGATCTCATCTGAGGTAGGTCCTGCTATTAGCCTTCGTTTACAGATGAGACAGCGGAGGCACGGAGGGGCTGACTCTGGGACTTGTCGTTTCCTGAGGCCTCATACTTCCCTGCCTCCCAAGGCAGCGGCGAGACCCACACTCATCATGATGTGGGGCTGGCCTGAATCTTGGGACGAGAGGCAGAGTATGAAACCCCTGTGAACATACCAGAGACGTGGCGTGTCATGGATGCTGAAAACATTGGCACCACTGGCTAGACTATCTGGGGGTAACGCATTTGGGCACATCAAAGAAGCAAGGATATGGGAGTCTGGCTGGGGTCAGACGAGCCGTTCCTTACTGTGTGCATGAACTTGGTCAAGCCATTTAATCTCGCTGAGCTTCTGTAATAGATACATAGACTAGAGATGGCAATACCTAATCTGCAGGATGATTGTAAAGATTAAGTGGGATGATGGAGGTAAAAGCCTTAATGAAGCATAGTGTTTTGTCTGTGTTGGACCTTCAAAAATGTTATTTCCAGTTTTAAATCAGGCATCACTGTGGTCATTGAAGCCATTGGAATATCTTTGCCTGGCGTTTGTGTGCAAAGAAGACAAAGTCAGTGTGCGGAAGGGATGGGCTGCAGAGAAGGGAGGTCGGTGACAGGGGGCAGAGGGAAGGCAGGTGTCGGGTGGGCAAGGAGCTGGAAGACCTGGGTTTAGGCCTGTCCCTGACTTGCTGTGTGATCTTGGGCAACTTGCTTAAGCTCCCTGAGATGCCATTTCCTCAGCTGTGAAACAGGGCTGTTCAAATGAAATAGTGTGTGTAAAGCTTATCAAATGGTGCTGGCTCCTGAGAGCAGCTGACCTGATCGGTCATCCCAACCCCTGAGTGGTATGATGCCCCTGGTCTGGGCCCCAGGATGGAGGATGGGGAAGGGGGCTAACCGTCCACCCTTACCCCACTAGAGAGGTCCTCAAGCTTGAAACCCGGGACCAGGCTTTTGGGCCCCAGAATTGGTCAATCCCTCCCAGCCCAAGTCAGGTAGATAAGCCGAGGGTCTTGTCCGTTGGGCTGGGGAGATAACAGCGAAGACTGTTACTCTGCAATCAGGCCCAGAAGTAACGTCTCAGATACTTCTCTATTTGTGGGTCCCCTGGGAGAGCAGAGGGAGGAGAGGAATCTAAGCCTTTTCACTCTCTGGGCTACCTGTCCCTGGTGTCCTGAGCACTGGAGGGCTGGCCCGGAGTGCAAGGAACAGACATGCACTGCCCAGGGGGGATGTCACAGAGTTGAGTCACCCATCCTGACAAGGCTGCTGTCTTTTGGCAGTGATATCCAGCAAAGTCTTACATTTTGCACCTGATGTGAATGCCTCATTCACTGCCCGCTGGTCCTGACCCTCATGGTAACCGCAGGCTGGTGGGAGCTGGGGAATGGGGGCTGTGGCCCACAGAGTGTCTGAGTGATTCTGCACAAAGCTTTCCCTTCCAGCTGTTACCTCCTTGCCAGAAGATGTGCCTTGAGGTTGGACAAAATGGCATGTTCTCAGTAACTGGTGCACCTGTGCTCCCCAGAGGACATTTGGAAACATGTGGAGACATTTTTGATTGTTTCTGGGGAACAACCAGATCGACAGCTGGTGGGTAGGGGCCAGGGATGCTCCTAAACTTTCTGCAATGCACAGGACAGCCTCACAAGGAGGAATTATTTGATTCCAAATAGTAACAGTAAAAAGGCTGAGAGCCTTGATCTAGACCCATAGCACAGGAGAAAGATCATACGTTTTTCACACGTTAAAGATGAGAAAAAGGGGAAGAGGAGGAAGAAATGTGAGAGAGAGAGGAAGAAAGGGAAGGAGGGAGAAAAGGAGGGGTAAAGGGAGAGGGAAAGGTAGAGGGAGAGAGAGAGAGAGAGAGAGAGAGAGAGAGAGAGAGAGAGAGAGAGAGAGAGAGGGAGAGAGAAGGCTTGGGAGCCAAAAAGACTTAGAAATCCCAGTCCCCCCCCCAATTCTTGTGCAACTTTGGCAGCGACTTTCATTCTCTGAGCGTCATTTTTCACACCTGTGAAGTAAGGATAATCACATTCTCGTGGGAATGAGGTGAAGGTAAGGATTCAGGGATGGGATGCATGTAAAGTACCTGATCTAGACAAGGGCTCAGGAGAAGCTGAGGCTCCCCTCGCCTCCTCCTTCCTCCCCTCACAGTCTCCCAGCAACCTGGGCTCCTGCACTTCATTTGCTGGGATACTGACCAGCAAATGGAGGGGTACTGTTAAGGGGTACTATTCAGACTGGGGCACTTTAGGGGCTAATAATAAGTATGTCCGGACAGTGGACCTCGGGGGTCTTCCCCAGTACACCAGGGTGTTTGGGCACCCATATGTGGCAGGAGGCTCCAGGAGGCAGGCCCATGCCATCCTAGCAGAGAGCAGGGCCCAGGAAGGACAGGACTGAGCAAACATCTTGTTATCAGCTTAACTGCTGGCCCCCCAGCCTGGAGCAATCACTCTGGCCTCTTCCCACTTCCCCAAAAATCCCAGTATAAGAGCTGCCTCCGGGGCCCAGCAGCCAGAGACACGGAGAGCGGAGGCCTCGGACTCTCAGGAGGTGAGTGCTCCCCCAGCTGCCAGGGAGGAGGGGTCCAGGCCTGCGAGGAAGCAGGATTCTCTGTGGCAAATACCTCGAAACCTGTCCTTAGGACCCCAATGGCCACTGTCCTTTTCCCTCCTTCCCCAGTGGGAGTGAAATCGGCTCTGACCCTGAGCAGACATGTCCCTGCAGGGAGAAGGGTCTGGGCTAAGTGCTGTCCCAGGGAGCAGTGATGGTGCCTTCAGGAAAAAGGGACTTTTGTACTTGAGCAGACACCCCCATGTCCTTTCCCTAATTTTTCAGCTCAAGGTCTGTTCATTGGGTAAGAAGGAAGCGCTCTAGTTTGCCCTTTAATCAACTAGTTAAACAAGCAGTCCATCTCTGTCGTATGACAGGAGCCGTGCAGACACTCAGGACACTTCCAAGGAGGGAAAGTGAAGCAGTATCTCTGTCACAAGACTTAACGGATATGAAACACCTCCTGCTCCTACCCCTTCTCCTGTTGGGAACAGTTTCTGCTCTTCGTCTGGGTAAATCTTCCCCTCCCCTTCTCGTCCAGCTTGATCTCGCCTCCTCTTTCCTGCATCCCTGTGGCTCTCATGGGGCCAGGCTCACAGCCCCCCTTCTTCAGTTGACCCAGCTCATCTCTGATACGATTTCTCCTGGACCTTGACATTCTGTCAGGACTTCTTCACAAGGAAAAACCACCCATTTGTGAAGATGAAAAGCTTGTTAAAGGTGTTTCTTCCCACTCCCAAAATACATACATGTGGTTCTCATCCATTTGTGTGAGTTTTCACCTCACCCAACACCTAGGAGATCCTTTAGTCCTGGCTCTGGACGGCGGACAGCTACACTAGGAAGGCTGGAGTGGGGCTTTCAGAGCTGTCCGTGGTCCTGGAAGGAGGGAGAACCCGACCTGATGGCAGGTTACCTCTTCTTTCCAGAGAACGATGCCCTCTCTCTGGACAGTGGAGAGACACAGGCAGACCTGAGTCAGGACCTGGAAGGTTCAGGGGAGCAGGAGGGAGAGTTGGCCCTGACTAAGGAGGTGATCCAGTCAGAGGGAGAGGAGGTCGAGCCTTGCAAGTATCCAGATGCCTTTGAGGATGAGGAGGCCATGGAATCAGACCCAAGTGCCCTCGACAAGGATTTTCAGTGCCCCAGGGAAGAGGACACCGTTCAAACGCTGGGCAGTCCTGAGTGCAAGACCTGCCACTATGTGTTGGTGCGGACCCCTAGGACGTTTAGAAAAGCTCAGGTAAGTGGTCGGGTGGCGACTGTGGATGGAAGACCAGGGGGAGAAGAGCGTGGATTCAATCTGCTGTGCCCTATTTATTTAGACGAATGTTTCTCAACCTAGTGTACATCAGAATCTTCCTGAAGTTTTGCTAAAACTTGGATTTCTGGCTTAGTAAGTCTGGGGTGGGGCCGGAGAGTTCACATTTGTAACAAATTGCCAGGTGATGATGACATTTTTGATCTAGAGACAGCACTTTGAGAATCACTGATTTGGACAAAAGGCTTTGGTATTAGCTATACCGGTGTTAAACCCTGGTTTCACCTGTGATTGGCTGTGTTACCTGGGCAAGTCACTTCACCATTCAGAACTTCAGTATCTTCCTTTGTGAAATGGAGATATATAATAGCAGCCTCTTAGGGTTGTGGTGAGGATTAAATGTGATAATATACAGAAAGTCTTTGGAATAGTTCCTGGGTCATTGTAAACTCTCAATAAATGGTGGTTATGATTATTCTGAGTATCATTGATATTTCCTGCAAGAAGTTCCTGATGACAGGTAAAGGAACAAGAGATGGGATTGCGAGGGCCAAGTAGATCCCTGACTTCTGACTTGACAAGTGATGGGGAAGGGAGCTCTCTCCTGGAGACTTAGGGACTTTAGAAAACACAGAGTGAATTCTCTACCCTACCTCTTCTCTCCACAGAATGTCTGCAGGAGGTGCTACCGAGGCAACCTTGTATCCATCCACAGCCTCATCCTCATCAATCGTATCCGGTGCTTGACAAGTAGCCTCAACCAACTCCGGGTCTGGATTGGAGGCACCTACAGCCGGGTAGGTGAAGGGCCCACTCCCAGGTGCAGGAAGAGCTACCTGATTGCCTCAAGGGGCACCTCCTGGCGTTAAGCCTCATTCCAGCAGCTGAGGTGACCTAGTGTGGGAGGCAGTGATGGAGCTGAGCTGGTCTGTCCTGGCTCAGGAGAACCAGTGATTGTGTGCCTCTCTTCCCAACTCCGTGTCCAGTCACTTCACGCTTGTGGTCTGAAATCTGCCATGGCAGACGTATTTACACCAAGGAAATAGGCAGTTGTTACAAATGAGGGGTCCTCCCACCCTCTGCCTTCTCACTGCCCCACAGATCTGGTTGTTAAACATTTACCAGCATACCACTGGAGTCAGGAGATGGGTTCCGTGCCCAGCTTTGTCACGTACGAGCTGAATGGCTTCCTCGGAGCTTCAGTTTCCTCATGTCTAAAATGGGGCACGTCTTCTCTCAGAGTGGCTCTGGGATTATGGGGGATTATGCGCCATTATATTTGCTACTCAAGTGTGATCCACGGACCGAGCAGTATTTGCATTTTCTGGTAGTTTGTTCAGAAATGCCCAATCTTAGGCCCCACCTGACACCCTCGAATCAGAATCTGTATGTTAACAAGACCCCCAGATTTGCATGCACAGGAAAGTCTGAGAAGCCTGCTCTGTGTGACGGCTGGGAGTGATGGATGCTCTTCCACCGTCATTCCCTGCAAACCCTCAGGGATGGGTCGCAAGGGCATCTGGCACCTAGCTGGGTGGGCAGGCTCCAGAAAGGGATACTTGGTGGTTATTCTCTGGAGCCCCTGAATCTGTCTGTCTTCCTGGACCTCTGCCCTCTGACCCACCCTATGACTTCTCCAGTGCAGTCACAGGTTACACTGGATTGATGGGAGCTGCTGGAATTTTGGATACTGGGCCTCCGGGCAGCCTCGGCGTGGAAGAGGCCACTGCGTGACCCTAGGCACCAGAGGTGAGGGGGACTGCACACCAGGGGAAGGGGAAGGGGTGGCAAAGTGGACCCTTACATACTGTCTCTTTGAGCCGCCTGCCCCTCAAACTGGAGATTCAACGTCCTGTCTGTGAGGAGGGTTGAGATGTAGGGTGTGGGGGTGCCCTGTGTGGGAGCCTGATGGGAGCTCTCGATCCTCACAGACAAAGCTAGGTTTGGGGGCTGGGGGCTCCTTTCCTTCCCCTGCTATGAGGAAGTGACTGATGTGACAGGTGCGAGTAGCAGATGTGAAGGTAAGGTGTGGATGAGGGATGAGGGAGAGATGTGAGAACTAGGAATGGCTGACAGGAAACTCGCCAGCTGCGAACAGCCCGGATGCCAGATGTGAGGGAGCTTAGCGCAGTGGCTAGGACCATATGTACTTTGGTAAGACTGCCATGATTCACACCCCAGCTCTGCCACTTGCCAGCTGAGACACAGGAAGTGATTACCCTGCTAAGCCTCAGGTGGCTCATCTGTGAAATGGGGATGATGAGAGAATCTACCTCTTGGAGTCAGTGTGAGGATTAAGCCCTAGTCCATAGGCACTTAGCACAAGGCACTTAGCACACTGTGTTCCTGGGGCGAAAGCTCAATGCACGTGAGCATATGGATGACAGATTGTGACAACTGGTGACAGGCAAAGAAGACATGTGAGGTGCCTGAGGAGGGAAAGAGGGGGACACAGGCCACACTCAGACAGGCAGCTGACATCACTCTGCTCTCTACTGCTAGGGGGTCACTGGCGACGAGCTTGTTGCAGACAGCGTCTACCCTTCATCTGCTCCTACTAAGCCAGTGGCACGGAGAACCTGCTTTGTTGCCTCCTGCATTCACCACCTCCTGGCTGCCTCTGACCCAGCCTCGGCACTGGGCTCCTCTCCCAACCTCTCCTGGTCATAAAGTTAGATTTCCCACTGCATTTCTTGACTCCTGTGTCTTCATTGCTCACTTTGGAGAACTCATCTGGGTTGGAAAATCCTCCAAGTGCTCACTCCTGCAGGCTGGGGCTTTGAGGAAAGTAAAAGATGATAAAGTCGCCCTACGGTGCTTGGGGGTTGGGGAGGTAGGGGTGTTGAGGTGTTTGGCTGCAGCTCCACCTAAAGGTGGAGCACGGACTAGGTGGCTCTCCCAAGTCACTTCTCAGCCCAGGCTGGGGGGTTCCGCCCCTCCCCCCAAGCTCTGGGGGCAGGGAGTTCTCATTTGCTGGGGGTGTAGGGAACTGGCCCTCCACTTTGTGTGGGGTGTGGGGTAGGCTGGCCATAGGGTAGCTTTCCAAAATGAAGGCAAAGTCACCGATTGAAGAATTGGAGTGGAGGGATGTTAAAGACAAAATTCAACTGAGTAAATTTAAAGACCTAATTGGCTTTTTATTCAATGATTCATGAATCAGACAGCATGCGATCCAACAGATGCAAAGGAGCTCCAAAGAGCTGTACAAAGTGGAAGGCTTTTCTAGGCAGGAGAGGGCAGGAAAAGGAAGTTTCTAGCAAAGGATGGATTGTTTCAGGGGAGGCCACCTTCCTCTGGGGATGGAAGGTCTATCAAGAGGGTGACCTCCCCAGTGCTGAGCAGGGAATTCCAGATTGACCCGTTAAAGGTGACATTCCTGGGAGAGGCTGAAACTGCAGTTAGATTAGGTATCAAGTCTTGGTTTGGGTGGGCTTAGCTGACTCTGCTTGGGGCCTGTCGTTTCCTTTTTTTGAAAATAGTAGTGAGCTCCCACTTGGGGTAACTGCATGGGAAGGAGGAGAAAGCAGTCTTATCTAGTTATCTAATCAGTCTGCTGCTCTAGCCCTGTGTCCTTTTGGCCTCTGACACTGGCCTTTATTTTCTGTTCTCCCAGCCACCTGTGGGTGAGTTCAAAGGCCCCACCTTCTTCTGAGCTGTTTTCCCCACTCCATTCCCAGGAGGTGGCTGTCGCTTCCCAATCCTCCCTCTCCCCAGTTCCCAAGTTGTCTCCCTGGAGGGGCTACATTCTCAGGAGGGAGCTACCGCCCACCAGGGTGGCCTTGGGGCCAAAGTCAGAGCATCTGGTAGCAGTATAGCTCCCATCCCAGTTCTACAGACGCAGGACTCCATTTCTGTCCTTCACCCCATTTTCTCAGACGCTGGGGACATTGAAAGAGAATACTGTTGCTGCTCTTTGTTCCAGGCAGGATGCTGGGTCCAGGAAGGATCTGGAGTTGGTGAAGCAGGAAGCTCAACCTGAGCCTGGGTATTCAGAGGGCAGAGAGCCCTGGGTTGTGGGAGAGAGAGAGGTAGATATACATACTTCCTGGGGGTGTAGTTCTACATGGGGTACAGGGAGAATATACAAGTATTTCTGTGGGTGCACATGTACATGTATCTTGATGTGCGTATGAGTCAATCTTTGCTTAGCACAGATATACACAGTGTATATCTGTGTGTATGTGAATCTGTATATGTCAACGTGCACAAATCTGTGTGTCAGCGTGTAGGTATGTGTGGGTTGTTTGAGTGTGTGTACATTTTATACATCTCTGGGCTTTTCTGGACAGGCCTGTATGTCTGTATACATCTGTGACTGTGTATGTTTGTGTAGCTTTGCACACTTATACACCTGAATATTCGTGTTCATGCATATTTACGTACCTGCGTGTCTTTGGCCAGTGTTTGGGAGTGTGTACATGTGCCAGTGTGTGTCTGAGCATACGTGTGTACAGGTCTACGTCTGTGTGTGTGTCTGTACAGGCATCTGACAGGACATGGAGTTTCAGGAACGAAAAGAACAAAAGGGAACAAAGAAGCAGGTGCGCTTTGTTTCTAAAGGCGCTGGAGTTGATGGCAGACGATAGGACTGGAGCATCCCAGGGGGAGGAAGCAGCGGGAGAGTCCCGTGAAGAGGAGCAGGCCTCTGAGCATCTGCCTTGGATGGAGATGGGGTCAGGAGGTTCCTAATCACAGCGCCGCAGTCTCTCCAAGGGCATCGAAGGGGAGCGGCCAGGGGCTCAGGCCCCCACCCAGGTCCCTGTGTTGTTGTATACGGCCACAGGCTAATTCTTGATGCTCTCCTTCTAAAAGAACAGTGGAACCTGGTGGTACAGGGTGAGTGGGAAGGATACGCAGTGAGGGAACCTCCGCGTAGGTAGCTCTGGGACTGGTATTTTGGCAATCCCCCCTTTATCAGCCTCCACTTATCTCCTTGATGGGAAATGGGCTCTCGCCAATCCCAGTAGCCCAATATCCTGCCAGGAAAGATGAGAGGTAGAGGGAGGGAGGGGAAAGGAGGAAGGCTCAGACCCCTTCAGTCTGAAGCTTGTCCGAGGCAGGCCAGGGTAGGTAAGACGGCCCTCAAATATCCAGTGTTGTCTGTTATTGGGCTTCAATGTCCACAGTTATATATATATTCATTCCTTTGGCTGTTTAACGCCTTTCACTCTTGAATAGTCCTTGATTTAAAAAGCAAATAATCTTAGGAGGAGAAATCCCTGAGTGTGTTATCTATTAATGCCTCTGGGACATGGACTGGCAACTCAACGAGAAAAGGTTTTGAGAGAAGGAACACAGAAGGGAAGGATGTGTGGAACCGTCAGTGGGCGTGAGCGGGGGTGCTATAGAGAAGAAACACCATTAAGAAGGGGGCCGTGAAGCAGAGAGCACTGTGTGCACCATTTTCTCTTCCTGGGGACCTAGGAAGACTACATTTCCTGGTATTCTGCGTAGTAAACTTGGGCTCTGCAGCATGCTACTGAGTGTGGCCAATGCCATGAGGTTGGAAACGGTGTAAACCACGTCCAGGCCTGGCCGTTCAATGATCCCCCGTGATCCTACCATTCTCACTTTCCTTGCCACAGTGATCTGGGCATTCATGTGCCTCCGATGACAGAGCTACCAGATGGAGGGGGCTGTCGGATCTACTTTGTCATATTAAACCTTGAGATTTTGCAGTTTACTTGTTACTGCCGCAAAACCTGCTTTAGCCTAACTGACCCGTAGAGAAAAGAAGGTGCCAACAAATTTCCCAGTTTTTCCCAGACAAAGATAGCACAGTCAAGGTTCCAGACTCCAGAGTCACACAGCTCTAGGTTCAAGTCCCAGCGCTACCGTTTCAGTTTCTTAACCTTGCTAAGCCTCAGTTTCTTCTGTGAAATGAGGGTTGAGTCAGACGACGCCTACAATGCGTTCAGCCCATCGGTTGGCCATGGTGAGTTATCCCTAAATGTTAGCTTTCATGCTGAGCAAAGAAGCGACACAGTATTAACAACGAGCGTGGGTTCCAGTTTCAACTTCCAGGTATTGTTTCTTTTTCTCTCAAATAGGATTATGAACAGACCACAGCAACGTCCCCAGGGTGTGTGTGTGATTATGTTGGTGATTGCACTGAGTACTCTACGAGGCAGCAGAGACCAGTTAGCTACTGCTTTTGCTGACAACGTGACCCCAAGTCCAGCACCCAAAGCCGTAACCGCGTTCCGCTCTGGGAAGGACCACGTCAGGCTCACACTCAGGAGATCACACACTTGCTGAAAGGCTCAGGAGCTGCTGGTGCACCTCCAGGAGGAAAGGGAGGGGTTGGGGGAGAGGGTGTGTCCAGGGCAGCTGCCTGGACCTCCTCCTCAGAGAACATCCCTGTGGTCCTACGCCCTTGAAGGCTGAATTCACCAGGATGCCTGCGGGTCTCCCGGGGGGAGACCGTGGTGCTGCCCTCATTGATGTCCCTGCTGCTCAGGTCTCCAGACATCACCTGATTTCCGGGGTCACCCCTGAGAAGGGGCTGCGGGTGAGGCAAAGTGGGGGAGCGGGGACGGGCCTCGTGTGGGAGAATCTTATCCCTTCTCCCCCTGAAGTGTGGGGGAGGGTCACTGGAGTGGGGTCTTTTCAAGTACCCACTGCTTGATCCTCCCAAACCACCCCCAAAGCTGCCCCCACCCCATTTCTCTGCACCTCCTGTAGAGGGGCCAGCCCTCCACTGACAGTTAAGCTCGTTTCTGCTAAGACCTCATGGCGATGCCCGTGCTCCAGCTTTGCCAGGGGCGGATTTACCATGGAGCTAATGAAACACACTTCAGGACTGTTCGCTTGCACAAGCCCCTGCTAATACCGAATGTTGTATTCTTTTTAAAAAGATGCTCCAAGTTGTATGTGCTTCTGGCTTTGTAAAACCTAGATCTGCTCTCGAACTCTGCCTTGGTGAGATTTCTGAGCCCCTGACGAGAGGAGAGCCAGAAAGGGGGAGGGGAAAGTAGAGGCAGGGGTGGGCCTGACACCCTCTCAACAGCCCTTCCAGCTTCCTTCCTTGGGCGCCAGGACGCCTGCGCTCTGTTTTGGCCTCTAACTGTGTGACACAAGTCATTTTCCTTCTCTGGCCTCAGTTTGCTCATCTATAAGTAGGAGAGTCAGACAAGATGGTGTCTAAGACCCTTTAGTTTCTTACATTGGAAGACCGACCACCTTGTTAGGACCCTGGGGATAGGCCTGGTTGACCAGGGTCTCACGGAACCTTCTCACCAGGGTTTTAAAGGAGGACCGGTGGCTTCTCAGAGCAGAGCCCCAGGTCCGGGAACCACATCCCCCCCGGGCCAAATCTGGCTCCTGAGGTGAGGGGGCCCAGATGTGTGTGGGTGTGTACGAGAAAACGAGGATGGCTTAGGGGACAGAGCTGTGGCGTGAGGTAAGGAAAATTCACTGACAGTCATGCTTGCTGGGTCCTTATGATTTGGAGACCTGAGCCAGAGAAAGAGACCTCACACCACTTCTCACTGGTCTCTCCTAAAATGGGGCCTGAGTTCCTGGGGACAGCGTGGGATTTATAGTTATGGAGCTGAATCCAAGCATGGTCAGGGTGGAGGAGGCTGAAGCAAGCAGGGCCACAGGCCCCTGGGAGTCCATTCGTCTCTTGTGGGGTGTGGGCGATGGAGTTAAGCAGACCTGGGCTCAAATCCCAGCTCCCCCACTTACCCAGCTATGTGGCCTTGGGCAAACAACATTCTCTGAGCTTCAGTTTATCTTCCAAACAGGGAATCTAATATCTACCTCATGGGATTATTCCAAGGTTAAATGAGTTAATATATGCGAAGTGCCTGGCACTGAGGAGGCCGTATGGCCACTTACCACTATTATCGTCTCTACTCTTTGGAAGGGAGACCCTGGGGGTCCTGGGAAGCAGACAGGGCAAGGTAAGGTTGGTGATGGTAAGACTGCAGCAGGGGTCTGGGGGCCCAGACCTCCCACCCAGCTGTGGCCTCAGGGTGATCAGCAGAAATGAGAGCCCCTCCCCACCCCCACCCCCGTAGCCCAGGGAGGGTCCCCTGTTGGGAGGCCTGGAGTCCAAGGCTAAAGCCCTAGTGGCTGATGGAGTAAGCCCCTGAGTCTGTGGACTGCTTCTCCTCTGTGGTCTGGTCACTGGGGAACACCGGGGTGTCCGAGGCAGTGGCCTTCAGCGTCGTCTCGTTCACCTGCAGGTAGAAGGCGGGCATCATCACGCTCTGACTACAGGCAAGGACCCGGCTGGACAGACTCAGCAGTCGGGGCTCATGGCCCCGTCATTAGGGGAGTTACAGCAAGTCTGTGTGGTCCCAAGAGCCCGTCCAATGCACCGCCGGGGCACCAGGAACGTGAGCCAGCCATAGCAGGATTTGTCCCGCCCCAGGAATGGCGACGATGGGGAAGTGGACAGCCACACCCCACAGAGCCCCCACGGTCTTCACAGAGCCCACTCTTGGCCAAACCCCCTCTTGTCTGGTCCCCTAGTTTGCACTGAGGCCCAGTGAATTTCCCTTCAGAAGCCCCCATGAAGCGAGCCACTGACAGTCCCCAGGGTCCAGGGCCCTTTCTGCCCTGTCCCCCGACCTCTCGTGGGCCCCTGCTCACCTCCTCAAACTTCTTGGCTTTGTACTGGTCGGCCCCCTTGAGAAAGTTGAGCAGGATGATGTCGCATAGGACAGTCCCCTGGAGAGGAGAGGCAGGTGGCCCTGAGCTGCCTGAGCAGTGGGCAGGGCGGCCCTGGGGCAGACGGCAGGCCAGGGGTCTGGGCGAGTCCTCTAGAGACACCTGATGTTTCCTCTTAGAAAATGTCCAGGGGCTTTGAGGAATGTCTTTATGACCCACCTCCTCAGCTCCTGGGGTGACCCCAGAGCAAAATGCAGGGAGAGGACTTGGTGGGAGAAGCAGAGGGACTCAGGGGTAGAGGTCCCTGGGAGCGGGGTTCCGTCCTGATCGAGGGCCCTCGGGTCTGTGGAAGCCGGAGTCTCCTCCCCCACTTTCATGGTGAGGAACAGGAACTCTGTACCAGGTAGAGCCCCTGCAGATGGGGCACTGAGCTCTCCATGCCTGGAGATGTTCAAGTGAGGGCTGACCCAGCAGGGAGGGGAGGGGTGGAGGAGACTGAAGCACCTGCCAAGAAGTTGGACTTTTCATTCTAGGCAGAAGCAGGGTCACCTGGGTCTCTCCCCGGCCAGTGCCAGCCGGGGCCCTGCCCGGACTGGCCTCCTGTCAGGGCCTGGAGGGGCTGAACTCACCACTCCCACGGAAGTGAAGGCTGCCACAGAGCTGATGATGGTGGGGATGATGTTGAATTTGCCAGCCTATATGCACAAAGACCAGAGTAAGTGGGTAGAGGGTCCAGCAGAGCGGGAGTGAGGCTTGAGGCTCAACTTGGACTCCCAGCCGGAGAGACCATGGAGCTGGGAGGGTTCTTGGTGGAGCAGCAGGCCTCACCCCTTCACGCCCAGGTGAGGAGCCAGGGGGCGTGGCCAGCCGAGGATCTCAGCTGGTCAAGGTAGGACCCTGCCCTCGGAGGAGCCTCTTCAGCACCTGGGATTGGTCGGGTGTCCTCCCCTGTCCACCCACCTGCCTGCCCAAGGACTCACATTCCCGTACACCAACACGTCGAAGCGGATGCCAAAAGCCTTGAGGAGCGTGCGGTACTCGCTGCCATTCTCCATCTTGTAGTACTTGGCAAACCTGGAGGCCAGATGTGAAGGTGGGTCCCACTGTGGGCTCCTGGCTGAACATGCAGGGTCCTCTGGAGCCTACGACAGTCACTCATGGAGCGACCTTACTGGTGGTTTGGTGGAGCACCTGTCACAGACCAGCCTGGGTGGTTACCTGACCCCCTGCACAGGCAGCATCTTGCAGGCTTGTTAAAAGGCCCCAGGTCCCATCCTGAACCCGTGGAATCAGCATCCCCATTGGCAGGGCCAGGATGTGTATGAAAGCTCGAGCCAGGCCGGATGCCATGCTTCTTCAGTTCTGTTTGGGCCCAGGGCCCGCTCATTGCAGGTGCTCCCCTCTCCACAGGCTTCTCAGCCTGCATGGATTCAAAGCCTAGCTCTGCCACTTACCAGCTGTGCAACCTTGGCCAGTCACTTAACCTCTCTGAAACTCAATTGCCTCTTTTGTGAGCAGGAATAATACAAAAGCCCTATGTCGTAATACTCATAGGATTGCCGTGAGAACTGAATGAAACCACCCGTGACAGGCTTAGGAACATAGTAAGCACCTGGGAAGAGTTCGCTGATGTTGGCTGTTAATATTGCTGAAGAAACCATTTATTTCTAGAGCGGTTTAAAGAGTGCTTTCAGACACCTCAACTTATATCACCTTCCAGACAAACCTGTGGGACAGGGATGTCACTGCTCTATTTTTCAAACGAGGCTCCAGGGGGTTAAGTGACTTGTCCAGGGTTACCCAGCGGACTGAGTCTCATCTCTGCCTGGGCTGCTGGGGGCCCGGGGCTGTGCTGGGGGCTGATAAGAATGATCCCTTTTAATCCTCACAGAACCCAGTGAGGTGGGTGTTCAGACCCCCATTTTGAAGATGGCTGTGGTGGCGAGAGGGCTATGGTTTTACAGTTAGCAAGGATTCGCATGGCATTGGCTTTTGGCTTCTAAAGCCACTGCATTCCCTCCGCGTGGCTCTGACCATCCGTAGCCAGAACTTGAACATTTGCAGAGTGGGACCTCCTTGGGCTACTGCCCCATGGCTGTGGAATGGGCCCCTGATGCCAGGATCCCTGAGAAACGGGGAGGAGGTGGTGATGGGCGTGAGAGGACTCAGAACGCCCCATGACTGTGTGGGGTCAACAGTGGGGCCAGTTGTCCCCTTTTCAGTGTTTCCAGTCCCCACAGATTTCCAAGGCCTGGCCCAGGCCTCGGCCAGCAGAAAGAGGGGTCTGGGAAGCTCCCTGCTTGACAGTGTTCCATGATTGATGTGATGACCCTCCTGGGGTGTTGCATTTGAAATTACACAGCAGGGAGGAGGGAAAGCTCAGCCACAGTGAATACATCACGGCGGGATTACGGGCCTGGCAGGAAGATCGCGCGTGGGGAAGAGTCCCTGTCCATCACAGAATGTCAGCACCGCTTGCTGTGGCTGTGGGGGCTTTGGGTCAGGCAGAAACTAGTCTAAATCCTCTCTCCCACTTGCTAGCAGTGTGGCCTTTTATGCACTCAGGGCTCAGGTCTTCACTTCCCGTGTGGTAACATGGGGGTGCTCGTGCGCCCCCTGCAGGTCTGTTAGTGAGGGGGGTGAACAGTGACACCCACCCTTAAGGCAGGCACTGTCTCTCGCTGTGCTGGGTGCTCTGTCTGCCCCTCCACACCCTCTCTCTACCCTTCTCTGCAGGACCTGGTCTGCAGACAGCGCCCACCCAGCTCCCTGCCATCTGGTTCCAGCTGGGGCACCCACAGGTGATCAGAGGGCGGGGGTGGGGTGGGGGGAGGAGAGTCAGGGTGATTAGTCTCCCAGCTCCTCCCTGCTGGGCCTCCAACAGTGCTGAATTCCCACCCAGAGCCTGGAGGGCAGCCTGTCCCACAGCCACACCTCTCAGGTTCGGTGACTGCTCCCAGCAGGCAGCCGAGGTGGGAGCAGGGTTCCCCTGTGGCCAGCCCTGGGGTTTTCCAGCCTCCTGGATTCCCTCTACCCGGCATGCACCTTTGTTAATAATCCCTTCCGTCAGACACACACCCCTTTTGAGACCGCCCGCTGTTTCCTCCCAGGACACCATCCCCATTTTACAGAGCAGGAGGCTCAGGCCTGGAGAGGTTTATGAGGGTCAGGAAGGAATATAAGTATACAGGCCGCACATTTTCCATCTCTGCCTGTGCCTGGGCACGGCTGCTTGGGTGCCTGCACGATGCGCCTGTTACCTGAGTGAGGATAAAACTATTCAGTGAGAAAAGGGTGCCCTGGGGAGCCAGATCTGGGAAGGTGTTTCCTGTGGGCTTTGCAGCTGGAGGGGGAGGCAGGACGATTTTCTCTAAAGAGACCCAGAGTGGAAATGAGAGCAGCCCCAGGAAAAAGGCTGAAAGAAGCACAACCACCGTGTATCCCCAAAAATACCACCTCGCCGGACAATCAGCGCTAACGCGTCTTTTGGAGCAAAAATTAATATAAGACCTGGTCTTATAGTAAAGACTGGTCTTATTTTCTGGGAAACATGGCGTCTAACCCTAAGAAGCAAAAGCTTGGAGGAGAGACATAGAACCGTCTTTATAAATATAGTCAGTTACGTATGGGGGGCTGGGGGGGTGGGGGGGGGCAGACAGCTTCACAGACCAGGGCAAAATGGAATGAATGCGAGTTGCATCAGCAGACGAGGATGGACTCCAGAAAGGAAGTGATTTCTAGAAAGATTAGGAGGTCCACGAACATGATTCTCCAAGGAGGCTTCTTGGGAGATTTTAAAGAACTGTACAAAAGAAGCATCTGGAACAGGCAGAAGGCTCCAGGAAGTCCTCACTATGGCTTCCAGGTTGGCCTGAGGCTAAGTATGGACCATCACCATCTCCACACCCACCATGCACAGAGCACCAAAAAAATATGCAAATCTCTTAATGTAAGTATCTTAGTTAATCTCAGGAAGAAGGCACCAGTGATCCATTGTATAGAAGAGGAGACAGATGAGAGGAAATTGGCCTGAGCGGGGATTCTGACCCACACCAGCAGCTCCAAAGTCCTGCTCTTAACCCTGAACCGTCCTGCCTCTGAGCTCTCAGTGGCCGCTAAGGACACAGACAATCGTGGTGCCAGATCTCAAAGGCCTTCCATGTTTTGTGCCCTGTCTCCCATCACTGGAGGATTCAGGGACCTTGTCTGAGATCTGAGATGTGGCAACCAATGCCAGGGGGCTGGGCAGGTGGCGGAGGGCGGGTCACGGATGGTTGGGGCCACGCTCTGGGAGGTCTACTTTCTTGGCGCTGGGCTGCAGCCATGAAAAATGCTCTGACATCGACTCGGAGAACAAACAGTCAGCATCCGGGGACTGCTGTTCAAAGCGAAGGCTGGCTAAATTTATCTTGAGAAGGAATGTGAAGGGAACAGGGAGAAAAACCAAAGCGGACTTGGTTTTTCTCCAGCACCTGCCTTCCAAGAGGCAATAAGCATGATAAGATCATTATCTCACCCACCACCCACCCTCGGAAGAGGCTTGGCAGGGCTTGGCTCTCTTCCTGGGTGGGAGGGAGGAAGCACAGCGCTCAGGGAGGAGGGGCCCAGGCTGCACACGGAGCATCCAGGAGTCCTGACCTCTGCACTCCAGTGTGGCCGAGAGGATGACAGAATGTGCCCCAACCCTGTGGCAGAGATGGGCTGGGTGATCCCTGGGGTCGGGGTATCCTCCCTCTTGGCACACGTCTGGGCCATGTTTCCAGCCCCCTTGCATCTACCCTGTTTCCCCAAAAATAAGTCCTAGCAGGACCATCAGCTCTAATGCGTCTTTTGGAGTAAAAATTAATATAAGACCTGGTATAAGAGCTGATGTTCCAGCTAGGACTTATTTTTGGGGAAAAATGGTGTGTAGCTGGGGACTCCTGACTCCTCGCTGGTGAGGTGTGTTACGTCTGGGCTGAGGTGTGTCAGAGCAGTGAACTTTCTTCATCTTTCCTTTCCTCATGGCCAGTTGCTCAAGAGCCAGGGGACAACTCAGGCCCTAGGGGAGACTGAGTGGCTGGAGACCAGCTCCCTGAAGACTGAGTGCGGCACCCCCACTCCCGCAGTGACCCACAGTGCTCTGCTCCAGGAGCAAGAAACAAACCTTTGTGTGAAGCCACTGAGATGAGGGGGTTGCTTGTTATAGCCCTTAGCAATGTTTACCATTTACAAACTCTGCGGGGAAGCCTGAGGCTCAGGGAGGAGAAGGACAAAGAATGGGTTAAAATTAGCGACTTCTTCCAGATAAGAGCGTGGGGGAGGGCAAATTCCAACAACCTACATTGCTTGGACTAAATCCACCTAGAAAGGCAGAGACCTGGGTGTGGCCTTCTGACCCCAGGCAAGAGACTCAACCTCTCTGAGCTTTTTGTCCCAACTGAGCAGTGAGGACTAGATGAGATAGTGCCAGAGGCCCCTCCCTTTTCTTTCTCCTCCTAAGATCAAGATAAAGTGAAATAATAATATCTCCATTTTCCTTAACCATTACATCTCCTGCCTCCTGGAGATAATATGGACAATAAATAACAGACAACTCAGATGGAGCCCTTACTGTGTGCAGGCAGCGGGCTAAGTGCTGTACCCTATTAGCTCATTTAGCACGCAGGGCAACCCCACCGAGCTCAGTATCACTGCGATTCCGGTTTTCAGGCGAGGAACCAGGATCAGGGAGGTTAAGGAACTTGCCTAAGGTCACAAAACCAACAGTCAAGTGAGGGAAGCTGGGATTCAAACTCAGGTGGTCCAGTTCCAGAGCCCACACTCTTAGCCAGCATTCTAGGCTGTTCTTTTTGTTGCCAGATTCCTGTTCGGTCCTGGCTAATTTCTTTTAGCTCTCCAGCTTGGGTGGGTGGGTGGGTGGTCTTTTGCATTTGTTTGCAAGGTGGGTACCCCCACCCAGAGTCACTGGCTGGTAGAACAGGAAATGTAGGAGAGTCATGAAGTGTCACAGAAGGGCCCCCAGAGTCCTCATCTGAAAAGGGGAAGGGCTGAGCTACACCACACCTGGCCCTGATTTCTCCCAAATCCTCCGATTCCTAGCTCTCCAGCTTTGGTCTGGCTGGGCAGTGGGCTTGGTGAGAATGCCACCACCACTTCCACACAGTGACCTGGAGTACAAGGCCCCTCCCACCCTCGTCTGGTCCACACCCCTAGCCTCATCAGCAGAACCTCTCACTGCCATGCACCTCAAGTGCCAGCCACATCACCTGCCTTCTGTGTCTCCTGCACACACTTCCTAGACATAGACTCCTGGGCCTTTGCACCTGCTATTGCTCTCAGCCCCTCTTCCACCTTGCAAACTACTATTCATCCATTAGGGCCCGGCTCAGTGGCCTCTCATTTTTTCAACATTCAACAGATAAATAGAGCACACCTGCTCTATGCCAGGCACCTCTGATACACCGGCAAACTCTGCTTTCTCAAGAGGGCGGGAAGTAGTAATCACACAGTCCCATAAACAGCTAAAATCGGACTGGAGGGCTGGGAAGGAGAAGAAAGTTATAAGTCAGAAAGCCAGGGGTGGGGGCAGCTTTCCTGGCTGAGGGACCCACAAGCCCTCTCGCAGGAAAGGGTACCATGTTTCTGAGGAAGCTGAAAGCACTGATGGGCTGGAGGACCAAGATGCGTGGAAGTGGTATTGTCTCGTCCACCTTGCCCCAGCTGGCAGAGCCCCACGTGGCTAGTGGGTATCTCTTCCCCATCCCACGTGTGGCGATTTCACACTCGCATCGTGAAATTGTGCACGGTGGAGTATTTACACCACAGAAATCGGCAAACACTGAATCAGGATGCTGGGTTTTTTTTTCCCCCTTCGGAGAGCCTGTTCCCCAGGGCAGAGCTGGGGCTGTGGAAACCCCTGGGCTACCTGTCCTGTCTCTGCTAGGATCCAGGCCTTTGCTACAGTACCTGCCACACCAGACTGCGGTTGATAATTTGGACTTCTGACTATGAGCCAGCTCTCACTGTCTCTCTCTGCCCAAGGGCCCCAGGGCAGCAAATGTTTGCTGGAGGAATAAGTGAGTGTTCAGGGATTCCTGATGTCTCACAGATTGCCTGGAGTAATATTGGCCTCCAGGTTTCCTCCTACTGACTCTGTCTTTTCCGAATTTTCCCAGTTCTTCAGGTGGAGTTAGTATACAGTGTTAACAACAGGCTGCTTCTCTCCCAAACAACACATCCTGCTTGCAGCAGGCTGGGTGGAAACGTAGGCGCTACAGGTGGGATCCGCCCCTGTGGAGGGAAACAGCGATAGAGCTGGGACACTTACTCCTGCCATGATTTCATTTAGGCTCCACAACAACTAAGTGGGCTAGTTGGTGACTTAGGGGCTTTGAAATGAGACAGTCCTGGGTTCGAATCCTGCCGTTGCCACTTGAATTAGTGTGGGGACAGAGCCAGGAGTGCAGTTTCCAGGCTCTCCGCCTCACATGGAAAGGTGCTGGCTCAGGTAGTAAATGGCCATCAACTGTGATCGGATGGCCATCAGCTGTGGCTAGTTGGCCGTCAGCTGTAACCAGTGAGCCATTGGCCACTAATATAACTGCTGTGGCTACGGTAGCAGAAAATGGGGGGCTGGTTAGAAGATGGTGGCTGAGCCTACAAGCGGAGGGTTGCAGATCGTGTGGCTCCTGCTTCCTGTGTCTCCAACCCAACCGCCAGCGAGACTATAGTGAGTATATGACTCCCCTATATCTGTGGCTCCGTGGGTGTTCCTTTTTGGCCTCACCATGTCCTGCGTTCTTATGTGGGGAGCGGGAGCTGAGACCCCGCATGGCACCCTGCAGGACAATTAGTTTACATAACCTGAGGTAAATTACTTCGCCTCTCTCTCTGAATCTCAGTTTTCCCAAATGTGCTTGGGAGATAACGGCATTCACCATAGGGTTGTGGAGTGGATTCGGTTTGTGGCTGGAGGTGAGGGCCGGGCACAGATGCTTCAATGGATATTAACTACTAGTATCACCAGGTGTCAGACTTTACAGGCTGCTGTGCCCGCAGCTGGAATCGGCACGGGGTGGGGGGGCATGGGACCCAAAACCCCTGCCCAGCCCCCGCTGTCCCTCTGCGAAGGAGCCAAAAGGGAGAGCTCCTTGCGTGCTCAGCAGGCTGGGAGCTTGTTAGGCTGGTGGCTGTGGAAACACCTCAGCAGCTGAGGAAAATCCTCATGACTGTGCCTGCGATGGAGCCAGAACTATCAGCAGACAACACAGCCTCAGAGGTGAGAACAGAGCGCCTGCACCGAGTGGAGCAGGAAGGGAAGGAAGCCTGGCGGTGGGGGTGAGGGTGAGGGGCACAGGCAGGGCTGGAGCTGCGGGGGTTGGGACGGCCACCTGAGCCCAGACCTTTGAAGGAGGGGATGCTGACTGGTGTGCTGACGACCCCCAACTGCCCCTGCCTGGCTCTGGCCCTGGGAGCCCAGCAGGCCCACCTCTGCTGGCAGCATTCCTGCCCCCCTTCCCCTCTGGTTTCTGGGGGGCTCGGTCAATGGCAGGAGCTGGCTGGGGAGCAGCGGGTGGGAAGGAGAGGTGGGGTAATTATTCTGCCCGCTGCATCACTGCTTCCCGGCAGTTGTGCCTGTGGCTCTGGGGCTCTGTGACTGTTGCTTCTGTCGGGGAGCCAGGCTCCCGTTCCCCATGCTGGATACCACGGGGGTGAGGGGTGGTGAGAGTGTCCTACTTTGTTAGGCCCCGCGTGTCTCAGCTCCCCTGTTGTGTGGAGTTCAACACAAACTCCAGCTGAGGGCGCTTTCCAAGTAGGACCCTCAGAGACACCTGTGGGGTGATCAGCAGGGACACACCCAACACAGGACCAAATCAATTCTAAGGCCTGACCGTGACAGGAGACTTTCGAGTGTGGGGGAGTGTGTGTGTGTGTGTGTATGTGTGTATGTGTGTGCACCTGTTCCCTCATGTCACAAGCAGCAATAGATATAGAGTAAGTACAAACATCAATTAGCATAATAAATCACTTGTCACGTGTGCCTCTGCAGGGCAGTGTGGGAGCCACACTCCAGTGTGAAAGGTCTATAAATAATAGTGCTGCCTCAGCAGCTCGCCTTTCCAAAGCCCTTCCCCACACATCCACTTTTAGATTGCTCAGACTTTTAGAGCCTGAAGGGGACTTAGAGGTTGTTACCCTTAACCAGCCCATTTTACAGAGGGGGACTGAGGTCCACAGAGGGGGTGAGACTTGCTGAAAACAGCACTGCGCATTTGTGTCAAGTCCTGACCCACGGCCTGGCCCCTCTCTGCTTCACCTCTGCTTCGTCTTAATTATTCTTGGCGTGCCCCAGCACTACAACTGTCTCTCTCTCTCTCTCTCTCTCTCTCTCTATATATATATATATATATATATATATATATATATATATATATATATAGATAAACATTTTTTGTTCTTTGGGTTCAGGTTTATCTCTTCCACTAGATTAAAAATTCCCTGATCATAGGGATTGGAACTGGTCTCCTTCATCTGTGTGTCAGCCACAAAGCCTGCACATGATTCATCTGGATGTTGGAAGAGGTCTACAAAGCCCTCCCCACACTGGCCACAAGAGGTTTCCCACCACTGCCTGATTACCTCCAGGGAGAGGGAACTCACTACCTGTAGGTAGGAGTGGCCCAGTTTCAGCTTTGGGCAGCTCCAACCGTTAGAAGCGCTTCTCCACGCTGAGCTGACATTTGCAGCAGGTGGCACTCATCGATGGTTGCTGAATGGAGAAGTGTTTTTTATCACGATGTACAAATCCCTTAGAAGCGCTCAGACATCTGTTTAGAAATGATCCCATAGAGTGGCGGAAATTCCTTCCTAAAGCGGAGACCCGTAACTGTTACAGCAGCAGGAAAAACAGCAACACACTTTTGGGATCCGGATTGGACTTGCGAGGGAAAACTTGGGTTTCTAAGTGAAGGAGGTGGTGTTCTCAGCAAAGCTGTTGCCTGCTGGGGAGTCATTTTGCCAGCCGAGATACACGTTTGCAGTTGCATTTATACTGATAGGGAAATACCTCCTGGCAGAGTCACTGCATGGGGTGGGGCTCCTCCCAGTCAAGAAGGGCCCCGAGCGAGATTTATTTACTCACATCCTAGGAGCCTAATCAACCTCAAAGGCAGACATTTAAAAAATGGTTTGTTGTTATTTTTTTAAAACATATTACTATTAATTTATCTTTAATGAAGCAGGGAAAGACCCATGGACGCAGAGCTAGAAGATGTACCTGATAGCCAGGTTACTTTCTGTCAACTCCAGAAAGTAATTTTTTTTGGCCTCAAGTTCCTTGTGTGTAAAATGGGGGGGAGGGTGTCCATACCGTAGATCCTGCCAGCCTACCTGTGGTTGTGAGCACAGGCTCTGGACCAGGCCGCCAGGGTTTGGATTCTAGCTCCAGCATTATTTGCTGTGTGGCCTTGGGCACATAAATGAAGTCTCTGAGCCTCAGCTTTTCAGCTATAAAATTCTCCCTCTTCAGAGTCCATGAGATAATCCATAAAGAGCGGTTGGTAAGTTGCTGGCTCCCTGGTAAGCACTCAATGAGTATTACCCGGTATTTTCTACCAGTGGCATGGGTTATTGTGAGGGTGCGTTAGACATGAACATTATAAGGGACTGTATAAATTCAGTCCCTAATTGCCTCACCTCCCATTGTAATCCTAAAGGAAGTGAAGAGGAAAACAGATCAGGGAGAATTCAAGCAAGTACGCCCCATCGAAGAGGGCCTTTGAGTGTTTCTGTGGAAATGATGGAAATGGTTGCTTTTAAGGCGTTAATTCTATGGCTTTTGGAAGGAGAGAAACCCAGATTGCGGAAGGAACGATCAAAGCCAAGGGCACACTTCGATTCCGGCTTTGTCAGTTGGCCTAAGATCTCGCTGATCTGCACGTTTCTGCACGGAAACAGAGCAGGTGCCAAATTTCAGAGCTTCACGAAAGCTACTGTGGGTACGCTTCCAACACAAAAACGATCACCAGAAACACCTCCAGCACCAGGAACATCTAGCAGCTGAACAAGTGTTTTCCATCCCAGACACCAAGACAGGAAATCCTAAATCGCGTTGCCTTTTAGTAGCAAAGCTGTCTTAGAAACAAGAACCAGACACTGCTAAGTGCACCATTTTACTTCTCTCCCACCATTCCAGCAATGACTGGGTTTATCTCTTAGAGCTGAACTGCCTTTTATTTTTTTTTCTGAAAGTAATGTGATGGTGGAAGGTTTGCTAGAGGCAATGGCTATCGATCAGGTCCCTGGGTTTGAGTCCTGATGTACGTCTTAATTAGGGGCTGTCTAATCTTGGGCAAGTCTCCAAATCTTTCTCAGCCTCCTGGGAGGTGGGGGTGGGTGGGCAGTGAGATGTGAATCCTGTGAAAAATAGGTGTGAAAGGTCTCTGCGTACTCAACTCTGGGGGCTCTTAATCTGAGGTCCAGGAATAGACTTTCAAAGCTCTTGGAAGTCCCAGAATTTTATGCCACATAAATGTAAATGCAGAGGAAAAGGACTGGAAGGAAACGGACCAAACTGTCGGGATACTAACTTCCTGCAGGGGAGCAGGACGGAAGGAGTGAAGGGTGCTTCCACGTCATTACTCTGTATCTATCCGTTTTGCTTGGAGTTGTTACTCTGATGATTATATCTTATTTGTAGAAATAAAGTATCCTTTAGGAAAAGAAATTGTCTGCAACATTGTTCCTGTTTATGAATCTTTTTCTCGGGACAATCAGTGGTCTCTGTTTTCATCAGGGGCATAACAGGTTAGAGACCTGTTGGGAAGGGCTGGGATTTTGCCAGTGAACGTTGTTAGGGATTGTACTGGACATCATCGCTCCTCCCTTCCTGACCCTGCCCTGGGCTGCCTCAGCCCTCTGCCTGGCTTCTGGCTTCTGATGGGGCTCAGCTGGGTCACAGCTCCTGTCAGGCGGCCCTTTCCTCTCTGTCTCCGGGTTCCAGTGACTGCTTCCTGCCCTCGCCCCTTTAGACCTGGGCCATCACCAGAGTCCTCTTACTGGCCCCAGGCACTGTGCAATCCTTTACGGTTTCTCTGTACCCTGCCTACACTTCAGAAACAGTCCCTTTATTAAACTCTCCTCAAAGTACCCAATTTGCATGTGCCATCTGTTTCCTGCTGGGACCCTGATTGATACAGTATTTTTAATTTGTCTTTGTACCATCTCTGCCTCACACACGCACACACACGCACTCTCGTGCTGACAAACTGACGTACACATTCACTCGCAGACACTCACCCGCACTTACACACTCGCTCACAAACACACTGCCAGCACTGCTCCCAGCACTCTGAGCAACGCAGAGCCTCTGCTGAAAACCCTGCTCTGGTGAATGGACGGTCCACCTGTGATGTGGCAGCCCCGCCGCTGGGGTGCCTGTCACTTGCACGCCACTGAACTGGCAACTCTCTCTGGTTCGTATTTTTAGAAATGCTACATTTTGTCCACTGCTAATGCAGACAAACGCATGAACTGCGCACTCTCAAGGTACTTGGAAAGATGCTTCACAAAAACACCAAGTTAAAAACAAGTTAAAACCGTGCTGGAGTCTAGCCACGCAGAATAGACTTAGAAATCAAATAAAATCTTTCCACCATCCACATTCTTATCTGTAGAATGACCACCTCAAGTCTAGGAGTCTCCAATGGGTCCTCAACAGCTGTAGATTCTCTAAATCTCTGGTTCTGAAGGCAAAGAGCCTCAAAAAGTGTGTGTGTGTGTGCGCGCTGGAGGGACTTTTGGAAAGGAGCTGCAGAGGCAATCAGTGATGGAGATGAGAGTCTCTAGCTACCTCTGGAGGTCTGAGTTTGCATATGAAAACAAGGCTGAATCTTGGCTGAAGGATCCCATTCCTCCAGAGCAAAAGGCTATGGTAGCACGTTGAACAAAACCCGGCCTATGTTGGAGAGGGAGAGGTAAATGAATTTGGGAGACAAAAGGCCAGGCAGCTGCTAGTCTTTTAGCCACCCTGGACCTCAGATTATCTGTTTTTAAGCACGGACGAAAGTATAAACCACATAACCATGTTTTTTCCTGAGTATTAATAAGTGCCAATGTCCCTAACCTTCCTGGTTGAGGTGGAGATCATCCAAGAAAATATGTTGACATCCAGGTTCCCACCCTTATTGGCTCTGTGACCTTGGGCCAGTTATTTAGGTGTGCAAGCCTCGGCTTTCTCATCTGCGAAGCAGGGGGACTGTAGTACCTCCCTCACTCTTGGCTTAGCCCTGGGTGTCCTTGTGGTACCAGTAACATGAAGGCAACATAAGGATGGGGGTGGGGAATGGGCCCCAAGGGAGGGATTTCAGGGAGCTTGGCTCTCTGCTTGCCAAGGTGGTCACATAGTCCCCCATACAAGTGTGATTCCTCTGGAATCTCTTAAACCCAAGGATCACATTGAGCAGCTTTGTCTTCTCATACTCTGGCCTGGAGGTCTTTGGTGAGGGGTCAGCTATCTGGGGCCTACACCTCTCAGATGGTTCCCCCTTCCCCCCAACCCCGGGAATCATGCTTGCAGATCCTTAGGGATCTTCTTTTCTGTCTCCCTAAATATGAGCTTACTTAGGACCAGGTCTATCTCATGTACTGCTGTGCCTAGGAGAAGTGTGTGTGCGCGCCATAGCACAATAAACGGGAGATAAGGAACCCCAGACCAGTTCTTTAAATGAAAGTTGCTGTCCCCAAACTGTATGACACCACTAGTCAGGGTCTTCCTAATAGTTCTATTCTTCCTAAGCTTCCTTGCCAAGTAAGTTATTTGGAAGAGTCAAGAATTCCCAGTGGCCAGAGGGAAGTTCTGAAGATGAAAACTTGCATTTTAGATCATGAGAATTTTATTAATATGTTACTATTTTAAGCCACCATACAAAATCCTTTGTATTGATTTCAGTGTGATGTACCCGACTGAATAAATATGCCAATTTCTGCCAGGGAGCCAAACAGTATTTTTAACCTACTTTAAAATATGTGTTGTTTCCTATGATTTTTAAAAATTTGGAGTTGATTATGAAAGCACTTTCAATTTGAAAAAAAAAATTCTTCTTTCCAGAGAATATACATGTACGTTTTATACTATTAAATCTAAAGCTTAATGAGGATGATTACCTTTGAAAACTACAAAGAAAGGTAAAAAAAGGTGAAATAGTTTTGTTTTGCTTATGTATGTCATTATGTTGGAAAATAGCTCTACAACAAAGGAAATCTGAGTAACAATTCTTTGAACATATAACTGAAATATATTCTTATACATATTTTTTCCCCTTGATCACTGCCTATTTAGCCAATTTAGCTTGTTTAGCCTATAACACTGTGTTGTTAGGGCTCTGCCAAAACATCAGTGTCTTCAAAAATTAAGGGGAAAACAGAACAGAGAGCTCAAACTTTTCAGACATTGGCTGAAAGGATCCTCAAGATAATAAGGATACTTTTGCCATTTTATGGATGGGGTAATTAGGAGGGGAGAAGGTCAAGGGCTTGTTTCAAGGGCTTTCAGCTGGTTCCAAATTGCTCATCCCAGGTTCCTCTCTTTCCCTTTCTTCAAAGTGGAGGTGGGGGGATGGGGTGTGGGGGGGAAATCTCTTGTATCTCAAGGCCATTGGGAATATCAACTAGGTGACGGTAAAGACTGCTTTGCCTTCTTGTTTGGAAAGAACTAACGACTATTGTAAATGTTATTTTGACCCAGATGAAATTTCCTGGTTGTGGACAGAAATACAAAATTTCCATCTTGTTAAGTGATACCAGCTATTGCCCTTGCTTTGCAGAGCGAGAAACTTTAGAAAATTCCGGCACAGGAGAAGGAATGGGGCTGCCGGTTGTGACCTAGGTATGTTACAGACCCAGAGCCTGAGCCAAGAACCTGACTAGAATTACAGAACCCAACCTGTCAGGAGACCTTGGCCATCAGCCTAACTGCCGACCGACCTGGAGCGTGAATCCTTGCTGTGCCCCGTTCCAGGGATGGAGGCCATGATCTCACAGGCTGGCCTGTCGTCCCCGGGGCAGGGGGTGGGGGGGATGGCGGATGTTGGGAAGTCCTTCCTAATTTTGAGCAGAAACCTGATGAGGGGACGTGGGACCTTTTCTTCCCATACGCGTTGTTGCTTGGGGTGTAGTTCTTTAGAACAGCCCTTGCCGCCTTCCCGCCGTCCCACGAGACTAGGGGATTACCTGAAGTTGTAGCCTGGGGAGACGCTGCTCTTCTCAGAAACACTGTCGAGTCTGGTGAAGGAATATTTGGGGATGCACTGGTCCCAGGGCTTGTCCAAGTCGCACACCCAGCCGATCTTAATGCCCAGAACCCCGCCCTGGAGAAAGGGGGGCAGGTGTGAGCTCCCCCACAGAGCTCCCGGTCCCTGAACTTGGCCAGGGTGGGGGCGGGGCGTGACAAATAGACAACTGATTTTTTTGCATTCTCTCGGTGGAGGACGAAGACAGGGAGAAAAAAAGTGATTTGTGGTCGCATGATGCTTAGTAAAGAAGTCCAGTGGCTCAGGGTGCGAGCCCTAGAACCTCTAAATCCCGCCTTGGGTACCTTCAGCCCCTTACCTACAACACGGGAGAGAGGAAGTGGCCACAGATCCACTTTCCCCTTGTGTGGGCCTTTGCAGAGCTCTAAGGGCTCTGTACCTGTAGGTGGAGCGTGAAGACGGGAATGGGAAACTGGGCTTGGGGGGAAGGGTGAGGGAGGCAAGACCACTCAGGACCGCTAGGTAGAAAGGGTTCAGGCACAAAGGCCGTGGCAGGCCTCGGATGCTCCCACCAGGTGGCGCTGCCTCACCGCCGCGCCTCTATCCAGGCATCCCCACCGGCAGCCAAAGCGCCCCACGTCTGGGGAAGGGCTGAGTTCCCCGGTTCGCTCGGGTCGTGGAAAAGTGACTGGGTCCTCACCGTGCTGGCCAGCTTGGCAAAATCCTGCCCCGCAAACTTGACCACGTCCCCCACCCGCAAGATGGGGCAGAAAGGGGCCTTGTCAGGGTGGAAGCGGCAGGTCTTCAGGTCTGCAGGGGTCAGATTGGGAAGGAGGTTTCCCCTGCGGAGGAGGAAAGGAGAGAGGAGAGGCCCAGGGTTAACATGAAGATCGTCATGCACCAATTTTTCTCTAGCTTTCCGGAGCCTCAGGGACTCTCCACTGCCACGCAGGGGGATCCCACACTTGATCTTTTGGACACCTGCCATCTCCTTCACCTCTGTCCCTGCATCTTTCTTGTATCTCCTGTCACCTTCTCTCCTGTCTGAGTCATGAGTGTTCCTGTTTAATATCCCCCAGGCTGCAGCCTGGGGCTTCTGAGAGTCCCAGGAGTCCTCCTAATACTCAGTGGTCAGGGCTGGCTGGGACATTGGGAACAGGAGCCCCAGGGAGATGGGGAGAGAGTGAGGGGAGGGGACAGGGGGTGACCGGGCATCTCCACTCTGAAACCCAGGTGGCTGGGTGGGGTGGGTGCACTGCCTCTTGACCTCAGGGAAGGAGCTAGGACTCACTTCTCAAAGTTGAAGAGGGGGAACCGGATGCTGTTCTTGATGAAAATAGTGAAGTTCTCAGCCTCCGTCATGACAGGCCTGTGGGCGAGAACAGCAGGAGGAAGAAGGGGAAACAAGGTGCTTCTACCGCAGGGACGACCTTTCCTGGTGGGCATCTCCCAATGGACATGTGCTCGTGGCCTCTGACCCTGGGTCTGAGGGTCAGAGGGAGAGGAAGGTGGCAGGTGACATGAGCTGGGGAAGATGCTTTCCTGAGGCACTTTCCCACCCCAGGTGGACACTTCAAGAGCCCCTGCAAGCTCAGGGGTGCAGAGCTCCCCACAGTGGCAAAGGACAAGTGGGTGGGGTCTCTCTCCTCCCATCTGGCTCCCGTCCTCACATTTCCACTGTGTCCACCTCGGTGGGACACCAGCCCTGGATCTCACAGGTCCGGAGCACAGAGCTGTAATTCACACAGCGGCCAGTGAGGAGCCCTGTGAGGGTGAGGACACAAGTGCTAGGTGCTCGGCTGGCCCTTTGCCATTGTCTTCCCCACCCCATCCCTACTCATCAGAGACCTGTCCCCATCAGCTCCACGGACCCAGCAAGTGGAGGGAAAGGACAGGCAGGGCAAGCGGGGACCCCTGTTCTTCCCTCCTCTCCTCCCAGCTCTAGGTCAAGCCAAGCAAGGTGACAGCCCTCCCCTCACGTGGTCCAAACCCCAGCCACCTGACGACACCTGTTGTTGTCCCCCAGTCACAGCATGTTCTTCCTTACCTCTCAGCCTGTGCTGCTGCTATTCCTTCTGCCTAGAATGCCCTTTTCAAAGCCCCTCTACCCTGCCAATTCCTACCCATCCTTCAGGCCCATCTCAAATGTCACCAGAACTAGGAAGCCATTTGGGACCAATCTCTCTCCATCCCCTGGCTCCCACAGCACCTCCTTGTAAGCACTTGCCACCTCATGCATGCCTGTTTGTCACCCGCATCCTTGGCCTGGGAACTCCTCTGGGGGCAGCCCCCCTGGGTCTGGCACACAGTAGGCATTTATAAATGCCAGCAGAATTACATGGAATTCTGTAATTCTCTCTGCCATGGGGGATGTGTTGCCCTCCAGGGTCCCACTACTACCTTGGAGTTGTGAAGGGGTGGGGAAGGGGCTGCACTCACCCCCGCCTGGAAAGCGCTCAGGTCCGCATTGTCTGTCTGACACACAGCGGTACTTCTCCTCACTCTGGGGAGACAGGTGCACAGGTGGTGAAGGATCCTATGCCGGCCCTGGGTGAGCCCCTTGGCTCCCACTGCCTCCCACAGCCCATGGCCTCTGGAGGATGGAGGTCCGGGACCCAGCTCCAAGGCTGGACCTTGGAGCTCTGCTTACACCCACGCCCCTCCCTGTCACCGCTCCTCTCCACCTCCAGTGGTTTCTTCCTTGATCTGCTTCATTCAATCCCCCTCCCTTCCCTCACCTCTGGGCAGAATCCTTGCATCTGGTTTTCAGTAACAATCATCTTGGTGATGATAACAAAGACAGAGGTGCCCTTGGGAGAAGAATGGAGAGAGAAATATGCAAAGTACCCGTCCAGGCAGGACTCTTGTTATCCCCACTCTACAAAGAGGCAACTTGGGTTCAGGTTAAGAGATTTGGCCAAGGTCACATGGCTAATAGAGGGCAGAGGTGGGGTCCAAAGCAGGCTCTTCCAACCACCCGCTGAGCCCCTCCTGCCACCTCTGTGGGTCATCCCTGATTACAGGACAAGCTGTAGCAGAGCAGAGAGAAAGACTAATGCTGCACTCAGCAGGGCAGGCCCAAGCCACCCCACGCCTTCCAGCTGCTGAGGGGAAGGGGTGCTCTGGATCACTGATGCCACGGATTCTGCTTTGGGAATACCAGCGGCACTCTCCTTGCCTTGTCCCCTCCCCTCCAACCTACCCAGTGTCTGGCTATCTACATAGCCAGGTGGGGTCGGGGGACCATACCTGGGGTGGGGTCACATAATCAGATACGTCCATGACTCTGTTGGCATAGCGTCCAAAGCCCTTCACCTTGGTCACCACGGAGGACTCAATGGCTGTGTCCCGTACCTGGTATGCCTTCTCGTGCAAGAAAACCCACCTGGGCAGGAGAGCAGGGATGCAGAGCAAGAGAGAAGGATGGAGTCCCTCAGGGGGCTTGGAGGGAGCTCCTTCCCGCCAACATTGGACAATGGGGGGACCTGGCAGGGGGAGGCCTGTGCTGGAGGTGTGTGTCGTGAGAGTGAGCAGGCTTGTCTTGGAGTAGTGTCCCTCCATCTTCCCCCCCATTTCCTGCTTCAGAAGCATTTTTAGGTTTCTTTTCCCCCTAACTGTGCCCCCCTCCATGAAATTCTAATGCAATAGATACCAGTTTATGCACTGTCTGTATATTTGTACTTTACACATGAAAAGAGTGAGATTTTTTTTATTCTTCAGAAACCAATATTCACCCCCTCGAGGACGACATCACCCCCCTGCGAACCCACCATCACGCCTGCAGATGCTGGAGGTCCCCTCTCTGGCACGGGAGAGAGATGGAGCAGAGGATCCTAGGCCTCTGGCCCTGGGCATCCCAGACTTTGTTTATCCTGAGTGCCAGCACATAGGAGGTGTTCAATAAACAAGTCGATGAAGGCACCAGGATAGAGGAGGAAGGGAGGGGCAGCGGCTGAGCCTTTACCTGGCAGGAACTAGGTGGAGTTGGGTTGGAAGGCCAGGAGGGGGCCTCTACTCTTATTCCTTGTGTTGTGCTGCCACCTAGTGGACATTTACCTGTGCTGGCCTCTTCCTGCTTCTAGCCATTCACGGACCACGAGGATCAGGGAGCGACCCTTCCCTTCTTCCATCCCCACCTCTCTTCCCAGACTCTTGCCGCCCTCCCCAGCAGCAGGAAGGGCCTGCAGACAACGCTCCCACTGCATTTCTGTGAGGTGCCTGCCTTTCCATTTGAAATCACCCATCACAGCCCTCAAGGCTCAAACCCCTCTACAGGCCTCAATACCATGTTTCCAGTCAGAGGCGCAGTCCCATTCGTCCCTGACAGCACACGGGGAGGCGGATGCTGCTACTGTCCCCCATTGTACAGATGCGAAAGCCTCACCAAATATGATTGGAAAGTGCTGCGCATTCAGTTTCGGAGAAAAACTGGTGACATCTTATGGAATCTAGGAGCAGTCCTTTGCAAATGTGGGGTTAGGGTCATTTTCTGCATTTTCTGGGTGGTACAAGGTTGGAGAATGGCATCAGGTAAAGATTAGTGGAAAGAGCTGGAGACGGTGTAGTGCAAAGAAGATAAAGCTGGTGGGGGGGGGGGAAGCTCCTGAGTGCATCACGTGGGCTGACCTGGGGGCTCTGTGAGGAGGGTGGGAGCCCAGGAGCTTTCTGACCCTGGAGGGTGGTCCATCAGTGGGCTGCTGTGGCAGGTGGTGAGCACCACAGGCTGGGACGTCTCAAGGAGAGGCCTGATGCCCACCTTCCTTCCAGCTGGGAAGGAGCCTCCTTCCTGGGGTGGGGGAAGGGGGGCGGTTGGACTGGATGACCTCTGGGGTCCCCCAATGTTGGAAAATGCAGAAGGGATCAGCTCCTGAGTCATTCTGGGGTCACAGTCACTTGTGGGATGGATACCTGCCCGTCATATTTATGTGGACACAGGCCGACATTTGCAAGCGGCTACTTGTTCAGTTTTCAGTGAGAGGGTTCCGCGTTATCCCCGTAACTGGGGCCTCCCTCACGTGCTTGAATTCTGCATGCTGTCTTGAGTCGGGGGGGAAAGGGTGGCGTCACAGCCAGTCTGACAGATGGCTACTAACCTGCCACCTGTTTTATTGCTGCTGCCTTACAGCAGGCCACATCCTGAGTAATGCCCCATTAAGAGCTATTTGAGTGCGTGTAAAATGCTCTTACAAACACCACACACCACGCCTCTGTGGAAGTCCAAGGAGCCCGTGCCTCACTTCCTCAGCACTTTTCTCAAAGGGGAGGGATTTCACCAAGTTCTCACATGGACGTGTGGCCCACACAGAAATCCCATCTGCCATCTTTTGTGCTAGCAACAGAGAAGGGAGCATCCCTGTTAGAGCAACTGTACAAGTGAGCGTTAAGAGCTCATGGCCTGGGGCCCTGCAGCGTGAAGGCAGGGAGGTGGAGGCCCAGGCTCTTTGCTCCTAGCTGAGAGTCCTGCGGTCACCGCTGCCGTCCACGCACCCGGGTGGAAGGCACGGCCACACACGCCCTCTGGAACCTCAGTGTGCTGGCCACAGAATGGACACCTCTCTGAGTGCTGCTCTAATGAAACGCTTTCCTGAGGACCCTTCCCCAGTTTTTAAAGTCCGGGAACATTTGCAGATAAGAAGCGGAGTTCAGGTTATTATCATATAATCAACACAGCATGCCCAGTGCTGTACGTGTTAAGGATTCATCGAATCCTTACCACAAGCCACTGACACAGCTTTGTTATTATCATTATGTTACAAATAAGGAAACTGAGGCATAGCGTGGTTGCTGACTTGCCAGGCGGGTATGTGGGTTCCAACCCAGGCCGACTGCTCACAGCTACCTCACTACAGGGTCTTCAGCTGTGTCCCAGCCCAGGCCCAGGCCACAGCGGGCTCCCGGAACTGGATTCTGGATCCTGGGCCTTGTCCTGCTGGCTCCTGCTCATCACCAGGGACAGCGTCTCCTAGCTTAGGAAAATCTCAGGAGGAAGGGCCGAGGGACTGGAGGAACAATTAACCAATCTCTTTCCTCCTCCGCCTTCTTCAAGGTTCCCTCTTGTGCCCAGTGGGAAGGAGAGGACACATCATAATTCTCTCTCTGAGTTAAATAACAAGTGGAAGAAATTCGGTGGCCCCGCGGGGCCCGAGGACGTCATCAGGGCAGCTTGAAATAAGGGGATGCTTCATTTCCAGAACGGAGGGGCCGAGTCTGTCTCCAGAGACCAGGGCTGAGGCGATAGGGCAGAAATGAGCCTTCGATTCTTGGCATTTACTCTGCTGCTCTGACTTATTTTTTCTCATGTTCCTGGTTTATTATTTATAGAGCGGAAAGCGGATGGCAGCTCCTTGGCAGGTGGGATGTGCAGGAAGGAGGCCAGAGCAGCGTCCCAGCACCCTCCTGTCCACCCCCAGGAGTCAGGGAGGAGGCCAGGGAGTGGGTGTGAGGAGTGTGTGTTGTGTGTGCTGGGAGGAGAGGGGTGTCTTAGGGAGCTGTGAGCTGAGCAGAGGGAAAGCGGGAAGAATGCCGGGGAGTCTGAAACAACAATAGTTACCATCTATTACTGAGTCACCCAGCTCAGGAAAGGCACTGACATGTTACCTCCCCTCGCCATACTTCCCTGGGAGGGGCAGTCCTCAACCCATTTTCCAGATACGGTGACTGAGACGTAGAGACGTAAGGTGACCATGTAAGCCCCACTCCTAGTTGGTGTCCGAGCGAGGCTTCTAAGCAGGCGCCTCCCCGTGGTCTTCCCATCATGGGGCTGCGGTGAGCGGAGAGGAGAGGCGAGAATGAGAGCCACTCATCTCTCTAACCTGTAAGTAAGACGGGGTTCCGACAGGTGTCCCCGCCGTATCTGTCACCTAGTGTGCCGAAAAGGTGCCTCAGGGTGCTTGCTGCCTTGGGCTGAGAAGAGGGGGTGGGGGTTCCAGGAAGGGGGGATTCCAGGCCTTTCTCTTTAAGCTAGAGCAGCTCCCCCTTTTAACTGCTTTATGTACTGTGCCTCTGCATAAAATTTGAAGTGAGGCTGACTTTTATGGATCGAAGGGGTTGGCTGTGCAAATGATGAGTCTGTGTGCAGGGTCTTGCAGGGGGTGACACTGGGTGGGGAGGGCAGGGCTGTGATGGGGTCAGATGCTCCATCACCTGCCGCAGGTTCTTCCGATGGATGGAGCATCAAAGGGCCGGGAGTGTCCTCTCTGCTGCTGTGCGGGAAGGCGGCTTCCTCCAGGAAGGCCCTGGAAACCAACCCCGGGCCAAGGCCTGACCAGCAGTCCTGGGGACTCAGGCCCCAGAGACCTCCTCCTCCTTTCTCCTCAGGTCCCCACAAGGTCCAGTAAAGAGACTGGCTCTGAGGAAGTCCCAGCGACAGAAAAGGCTGGATGACCACGTGAGCCTAGGAAAGGCCGTAGGAGAAGCACAAGGGAAGTGCTGGCCTCTCTGGGAACCTGGATGGGTAAAGGTAGGGTTTCTAGGCGGGAATTCCCACCCATTCTCAGGAATATTTTTTGCTTTCCTGTTCCCAAATCCCAAGAAAAGTTGGTCGGGAAATAGGGAAAATCGGCTCCTTGAACCCAGGTGGTTGGTAGTATCGGCCGTCACTTTGTGGAAACAATTCATCGTGGAGAACAGAAAACAGTTTATATCTCGGGATTCGGGAACGGGAAAGAGAAAAAAAAAATTCCTGAGAACGGGCGGGAATTCCCGCCTGGAAACCCTAGGTAAAGGAAACCAGGGATGAAATGGTGTCAAACAGAGACACCTGAGGCTAGAGGCGGTAGTGAGAGCATGTGTGGAGACAATTAGGTGGTGTGTTGCTGTGAGCACACATGTCCTAGGTAAGATTATGCATCTGGTCTACCCGACAGGCACACTATGGAAGAGATTCAAGTATTAGTTAAGCATCAACATCACAGCATTAAAAATCCTTTCACATTCTATTGAGTCCAAGCCACAGTCATCTCTCTCCATCTGATTGCACCACCTTTTAACACATTTTCCTGCCTCCACTCCTACCTATTCCAACCCCTTTGTGTATCAGCCACAGCGATCTTCCCAACTCAGATCTCATCATGTCTGTCTCAATCGATTCTCTCTCTCTCTCTCTCTCTCTTTCTCTCTCTCTCTCTCTCTCTCACACACACACTAAAACCCTTTAGTAGCCTCCCATTCACTCTTCTGTAAAAAAGGAAAGATCTGAGGTGTCTGAGGTCTGACCTTCGTCTGCAATCCTGCCCTCATCTTGCACTACCGTCTCCTTTGCTCTGTCTGCTCCAGCCATAAAGACCTTCTTTTCTTCTCCCCATTAGCCAGGCCCTTTCCCTTTGCAGAGCTGGGTTACTCTGCCTTGAATGCTCTTCCTACCCTTTTTTCACCTGGGTTGCTCCTGCTCGTCCTTCGGATTCTGGCTTGAGTGCCACATCTCCAGAAAACCTTCCCTCGGTTCTCTGATCAGGTCAAACACCTCCATACTAGCAGTCTCTCCTAGCACCCTGAGCCACAGTTGAGATTTTACATTTGTTGGCAGAAATTATTTGATCAATGTCCATCTCTGGCATGATCTGCTCCATGAGGGTGAGGACCCTGTCTGCTTTTGCCCACCGTTCTATCCTCAGTGCACAATATCTGGCATGAAGAGATGCTCAATACATTTCTGCTAAATTAGCGACAATGGATTCCGGAAGTCCTAATGGTGCATGGGCTCACGTGCGTGTGCAGAAATGGGGCTCACACCAGGGGGCTGGGCCGCAGAGGGCGCGATATAACTGGAAGGAGCTGCCCCGTGGGGAGCTGTCAGGCTGGGAGATGGATGGGGATGAATATCAAGATGCCAAAGAGCCTCTCGTGCTTCCTCCAGCAGGCCCGGCTCCAGCACCGAGGATCAGAGCACCAGACTGCATCCTGATGCGGGAGAGACAAGGGCAGTGGGGTGCTGAGGAGGCTGGTCCAGGAGCCCGTGCCTCTACCCACCTCCATCAGTCTCCTGCCTGGACCCAACGAAGTCAGGCCAGGCTGGCAATGTGCTGAGGCAGCATTTGCACTCACCTGGACCAACGCACCATCCTGTGGCTGCATATAAACCATCAGTGCATCACACATGCCCGTGAACGTGGAAGCTTTAAGAACCAACTCTGAGCCAATCTCCGGAGGTGCGGGCAGGAAACGTTTGCAAACATCATATCTCACAAAACCTCAAACTTGGAAGAGAACTTCAAGGCCATTTAACCCTACCCCGAAGCATGAGTCCCTTCTCCAATGTCCCCACGAGGAGTACAGGATGTACAGCTTTGTCTACAATACACGCATAACTGAAGCTTACTGGCTCTCGCTAAGCCCGCGGAGCAAAAATCCCTTAATTCACGTCTAGCCACATTTCCACGCACACCCTCACACACTACTGTGACCTTCAGGCAAGGAGGCCCCCCACACGCAGCTCCCACCCGTACGCACACAGGATATTTCCTTTGGCTTGCTTGAATTAACTCATGACAACCATCAGTGGCTTGCTGTCTCTCTCACACAGACCCATTGTCTCAAGGAACAGCACGAGACTGGAGACCTGTACACCGGGAAAGAAAACCCTTGAGGTTTTGGCCTGTATTTCCTGATGCCCGTGTGTGTGAGGGACCATGAGAAGGACAGAACCTGTGTGTTTTCCCCCACCATTGTGTGTTCCATGGCCCTTTGTGCATGGGTGTGAGTGTGAGTGTGTGTGTGTGGGTGCCTTCAAGAGGTGGGGGCCACAGGGGTGTTCAGACCTTGCTGGCTCTTAGGCACCTCCCAGCTGGGTTATATAGTACAAAGTCAGGTAAAAATAGAGAATTTACGTTTTCTGACAAAGGGGAGTGTTTCTGGCTTCTTGAGGAAGGACGCTACACTATGTTCAGAAAAGCCACTTTTCTCTTCAACAGCTCTCCCCTCGAGTGTTATTGGTGCCCGTGGTTCTCCCTCCCTCCCAAGGGGCAGGTCTTCCCGCTTTGTCCTACCCTCCAAAAGCCCGGCTTCTCCCCTTTTCATGTTCTCTCCCCATCTCTCCATGCCAGGAGGGGACCCTCATTCTAAAGCGGATCCAGTTCTCTCCTTCCCTCCTCCAGCTGGCCCTCCTGACACCCCGCAATCAACCTGTCACTGGCTCCCTTGTTTCAGTGCCTTTCTATCCCCATTCCTGGAATCCCTTGTCTTTTTGAGACCCCAAAGGGTTGACTGAGATGAATGGGAAGATGTGTGTTTGGGGGTCTGTCTGTTCTCTGGTTGGGGGGGAGAGATGAGAAAAGGGAGAGGGGAGACGGTCACCTGGGACCTCTCCTGGTGGAGGGTAGTGCCCTCGCACTGCGTGTCTCGGGAAGCCCCTTCAACTCCGGAGGGTTTACTGTGAAAAAGAACTCATCTCAGGACCAGATCCCCGATGGGGCCACAGAGGCCAGTCCGAAGGACATGGCTCCACAAAAGAGACTTCCCCCAGAGAGAGGAGAAGCTTGGGAATCTGGACAGCCACACTAAGGGGAGAGGGGGCCAGACTCACCCCACAAAGTAGGAGATGATCAGAAGCTGAACTGCTCGGTTGATGATCCCAATGGTCCAGCTCTTCACAACCACCGACTTGGTGGTCTCGTAGGTAAAGAAATCTGACATGCAGTTCATGTTGAAAGAGTGTTCGGGGGCCACTCAGAAGGGACCCAATGGCAGTCTCAGGAGGGAGCAGCCCTCAGACAGGGAGATAGGGATCAACGCCTGGAGGGGCGGCGTAGAGGGGCTTGAGGAATGGGGAGCCTGTTCCTTTAAGTTAGGCAACCCTAGTCCAGTGCCCAGGCTCTCTCTGCTCTTGACACTCTGGGCTGCCAAGAGTCCAAGGCCAGGGCGGTGGGGGGGGACCCCTTTTTGTTCGTCTCCACCCTACTCCCCTGTGATGTCATGGCAGGGGTGGGGTCTCCAATCCCAGGCTCCTGATTGCCTGGGATCCAGCTGGCTAGGGCCCTCTGGGACTCATGTTTTATCTGCACTCTGTCTATCGTTTCTGTTCTGTTCCGTTCTCTTATGCTGCATCTTCATCCCAGCTCACCAGCTGCTTTATGCTCTCCTTAAAGCCCCTTGCAATGCCCCATCCCCCAGCCACCTAATAGCCTGCCTGCTCTGAGTACCCCTTTCATTCCGGTCTTCCTAAAGCCACTCAAGTCTGCAGCCATCCCCTCCCTTCCCAAGTTGCCTCCAACAGCATGGGGCAGGGGGACGTGGTCTTAAATATTTCAGGTGGTCTCTTGGGAGGGGGCGAGGAGCGTCACAGCTCATATTTCTAACTGAAATTGGCAGAGGCTGAAACTCTATCTGTAGTATTATCACATTGGGTTATTTATTTCTTTTTGTTGTGTTTTTGTTTTACTGTCAGCTTACTCATCTGAATCATTTGTTAGATTATATGCTCCTGGAAGGCTGGTGCTGTTTCCATCTTGTTCACTTAAATATCCTTAGATCCTAGAACTCTGTTGGCGCTCAATACATATTTATTGAATCCAGATGAATTTATGTTGCTAGATAGTGGTGCAGTAGCCATTACCCAGAGGTGACAGCCATGAGTTCAGGGAGCAACAGTGCACTCCCGCTGTCTGTTATACCAGGATTCAGTCAGCAAGCTGGTGTAACTGGTTTAAGTCAGATTTTCAGAGAAATCTTGAGTTTAAGTTTTCTGTCCTAATGTTTTCGCACAGGACACATACGCTCAATTGTTCTGAAGGTAGAGTTGCTGTGATTATGACAGAAGAGAACTGGACTGGGGCAAGGACATGTGGGTTCTAATCTCCAGATTTGTTGCCAATTTATGAGACGCTGGTTAACTCCTCTTTGGGCCTCAGTTTTCCCACCTGCAAAAGGAGGTTGGAGTTGGCGAACCCAAACTCGTCTCCTGGGTCTGGCCACCTTTGATTTTGCAAGATGCATCCTAGAACTATGTGAGGAGGGCATTTCTCCCTCCGGCAATCCCAGATTGATGTGGTTTCAGGTCAGCTCTGGCTCTGACACCAGCACTTGAACTTGATACCTCCGTTTACCAGCCTCTTCCAGGCAACCATACATTGCAGTTAGACATGTGACGTTTTTTGGGTGCAGACAGTGAACTCATTTCCAAAAGGATCCAATCTCATGTGACTGACAGGGGAGAGCAGGACAGTCACAATGACACCAACACACGCATTCTCTTCGCAGCCAGTGGGCGGGGTCATTTCTCTCAACTCTTTAAATATGTATTTTTCTTCTTGTCTCACAAATTCCTACTCTACAGAAACCACTATTGGGCAGGAGAGAAGGGCCCACATCCATCCAACACATATACACACACATCTGTGGAAAGTCTGATAAAAGAAAACTACACAATTTCTCTTTAGAACCTAGTCCTTCACTGAAGAAGTGTCTGTAATATTTAAAAAGCCCTACGCGTACCCATTTTCTAGCCAGATTCCACGCGGGTGGGACTTCCTCGCCGCCCTGCCGACCTCAGGTCCTCCAGGGCCGCCGACGCTCTATGTGACCGCCTCGTAGGTGGGCCGAGCTCGCACCTCTCTAGCCATCTCATCCTCTCTATGATCCGAGCACAGCTTCCGGTGGCGGGACTCTGGGGCGCGCACGCGGGAAAAGGTTCCCCAGTGTTCCCCTACCCCCTGTGTCCCTACCCCCCTTCCCCCGCATCCCCTAGCGCGCCCACAGCCCGCACCTGGGCCGTCACGAGGCTACTGCTTTAGAGGTGGGTGGTCACCGTCCCCGGGCCTCTGGAGGGCGCGGGTCCCGCTTCCCCCCGGGACGCTCGAGATGGACCGTTCCGCGTTCGAATCTGCGGGTAGCGGGCGAATCCATTTTAGGGGGAGGGGGAACCGTGGGCCTGGGGCCGCGGCGCGGTGGGAGCTCTGGGAGGGAAACCCTGCACTCTGAGCTGGGTTGGAGCACGGGTGAGGTGCGGACTTCAGGCAGGCCCTGGGATACCGCTGCTCGTTGCCATGGCGCCGGGTGGAGCGTCCAGAGCCCGTGTCTGGTTAGGGTGTAAGCGCTACTCCAGGCCTGGTTCTCTAGCCGGGGCTGGGCCTGGCCCCTCGAGCTCTGCGGAGCCCTCCTGTAGGCTCCTAGGCAGAGGAGATCCTGAGACATCCCAGGCACAGCCACGGTTGCTACCTGGCCCCATCTGGGGGCAGAGTGAAGTGCTGTCTTTCACGCTCGTCTGTTTTCCTCTTGAATTCAGATCCCCAACTTGCTGAGGATCTGCACACCCATCCAGGAGTTGGGGCCCAGCTTTCCCCAAAAGGGAAAGGACAGCATGGCAGAAACACTGGAATTCAATGATATCTATCAGGAGGTGAAAGGCTCCATGGTAAGAAGGGCTTGGGCTTCCACTACAGGTGGAGAAGGGAAGGGAGTGGACTTTTTGTCAGTCAACAAGAGCTACTTTGAAAAAGGAGTCAGTATAATGCGTACCTCGTGTTTCCCTAACAAAAGGCAATAGTGAGAGAGTACAAGAGTTACAGGATCTCAGAGTTGGAAGGGACCGGACCTGCTGCTCCATCCCGCATCCCCAACCTGAGGACCTGCAGGGGTTCTGGATGCCAGAGCCCGGATTAGAATCCAGACTTTCTGGCTACTTGTCCCTTCTTGCTGGCCCTCACCACTTCAGCTGTTGTTCCTGCCAGCCTAGGTGTTGGGTGGGACTGTACCCAGTATGCACTGTGCACCGTCCCCGTGCATTTGGGTCGATTTTTCCAACAGAACGATGGCCGGCTGAGGTTGAGCCGTCAGGGCATCATCTTCAAGAACAGTAAGACGGGCAAAGTGGACAACATCCAGGCGGGGGAGTTGACGGAGGGCATCTGGCGCCGTGTGGCTCTGGGCCATGGACTTAAACTGCTTACAAAGAACGGCCATGTCTACAAGTATGACGGCTTCCGAGAATCGGTGAGGTGCCCTGTTGCCATGAACCCCCCTTTTATGGCGTCGTCTTGTTTAATTTTAATGTAGAGAGAGTTGGGGCTCCTTCCTCTGATAACCATGTATTTGCTAGTTTGGGCTCCACAGAGCAGGGCCATCGAGGTCATTCAGCAGTCCGTGTCCAGTTTTGGGTGCAGAGTCTTGGGGGAGTCTTAGTGTCTTGACTCCAGAAGATTTGCTACCATTTTGATTTTTTTCATGGTTTCTGCTTGTTGCCTTTGTCCAGGTTCAGCGTCTTAGCTTGATGCTTTAGTTTGGGTGTTGTTTTCCCATTTCGAACTGCTTGAGTTAAAGACTACTTCACGTTAATTTCCACTTGCATTAAAGCAACACCTCTATAAAGTCAGATAGCATTGTGAGGAATTGTCAGTTCCGTATTTCATTCTCCCCCCAGCCTGAGAGCCAGTCCCCAGAAACAACCTTTTTCAACATCCTTTTAAACAATTTTATAGCTGAGCTTCTAAGTCAACGTGGATTTCTGATAAAAGGTATATCAGGGCAATTTCTCCGACATAGATGATCCCGAATGTTCAAGTTTGTGTTAAAAGCACTGGGGTTTACTGGGACTACTCTCTCCACTCCACTTGCAGGAGTTTGAGAAACTCTCTGATTTCTTCAAAACTCACTATCGCCTTGAGCTAATGGAAAAGGACCTATGTGTGAAGGGCTGGAACTGGGGAACCGTGAAGTTTGGTGGTGAGTCCTGGGCAAGGATTGAAGTTTGGGGACAAGATAGGATGAAGGGTTTCAGCCTTTAACTTGTTTTGCTCTCTTTCTGTCACTGTCTCTGACTTCCTGTCAGTCTGTAATTCATCATGTATTTATTGAGGACCAACAGTGTTTCAGGCACTGTGCCTGGTCTTGGGGGTACAGTTTGAGCAAAGTAAGCCCAGTGCCCTGCTGGGAATTTGGCTTCTGCAGACTCGAGGGGAGGAGCTGGTGGCTGATAGCCCTTTCCCTACAGGGCAGCTGCTTTCCTTTGACATTGGCGACCAGCCGGTCTTTGAGATACCCCTCAGCAACGTGTCCCAGTGCACCACAGGCAAAAACGAGGTGACATTGGAGTTCCACCAGAATGATGACGCAGAGGTCTCTCTCATGGAGGTGCGCTTCTACGTGCCTCCCACCCAGGAGGATGGCGTGGACCCCGTTGAGGTGAGGTGTCCCCTGGTCACCTTGGGAGCAGATGGTATTGAGCAGGCCTTAGCTGGCCCAGGAGCAGAATCCCTGCTACTGGATGACCAGTATGTGCTTTTGCAGGCCTTTGCGCAGAATGTGTTGTCTAAGGCGGATGTGATCCAGGCCACTGGAGACGCCATCTGTATCTTCCGGGAGCTGCAGTGTTTGACTCCCCGAGGCCGATACGACATTCGAATCTACCCCACCTTTCTGCACCTGCACGGCAAGACCTTCGACTACAAGATACCCTACACCACGGTGCTGCGTCTCTTTTTGCTGCCCCACAAGGACCAGCGCCAGATGTTCTTTGTGGTGAGCAGAGACCACCGGCGGTGGATTGTCCTGGTTTTTGCCCGAGTCTTTAGTAGCTAGATCTCACTGGGGTTCAGTTAATCAGCAAGTTCTGGACCATTGATTGATGTTGAACCTCGTCGGCTCTTCCTTCCAGATCAGCCTGGATCCGCCCATCAAGCAGGGCCAGACCCGTTACCACTTCCTGATCCTACTCTTCTCCAAGGATGAGGACATCTCCTTGACTCTCAACATGAATGAGTGAGTGTCTCTCTGGACTCATCCTGCCATGTCCAGGCAGGAGACAGGCGTGCACTAGCGGGCAGCAGTGCTGGTGACCGGCTGTGTCTTCCTCTGTTTGTAGGGAAGAGGTAGAGAAGCGCTTCGAGGGGCGGCTCACCAAGAACATGTCGGGGTCCCTCTATGAGATGGTCAGCCGTGTCATGAAGGCGCTGGTGAACCGCAAGATCACGGTACCAGGCAACTTCCAAGGGTGAGTGTACAGGCGCGGGGTCCTGACCTGTGGGGGAGGGCTGTGCCAAGACCCCTCGGTAAACCCGTCCTGATGGGAGCACAGCCCCTTAGAGGCCTGGTTGAGTCGTGTCTTGATGGTGTCAGTTGCCTCCTCCAGAGTAGCTTGGTGAGGTCCCCTGACTTGAGGGCCTGAGCACACGGGTGTTGCTCCCAAGAGATGTACCCTTTGGCTCTGTGCCACGTGCTGCTGAGGTAGGCACTGACTGGGCCCCTTGTGCCCTCGACCAGGCACTCCGGGGCCCAGTGCATCACCTGTTCCTACAAGGCGAGCTCCGGACTGCTGTACCCACTGGAGCGGGGCTTCATCTATGTCCACAAGCCACCTGTGCACATCCGCTTCGACGAGATCTCCTTTGTCAACTTTGCCCGTGGCACCACCACCACACGTTCCTTTGACTTTGAAATTGAGACCAAGCAGGGCACTCAGTATACCTTCAGCAGCATTGAGAGGTGAGAGCTGAGAACCTCTGCCGGTCACTTCCTGGGCATCTTGGTTCTGACTGGGAGGCCTGGCCCGGCCTGGGGTCCTCTCCAGGCCTGTGACTCATCTCTGATTTCAAGCCTTTGAGTTTGAGCAGAATTTTTCTTTTGCGTCCCTGGGATTTGGTTGTCCTTGGTGCTCAGCCTTTGGAAGCGTCTCCGTTGCTGTTTTCTGTGCTTAAAATTGTTTTCCATATTACGGAAGCTCTGTGTACAGTGCTAGCCCTTCTCCTCCTCCACTGCCCCCATGATGGAAATGCTATCTGTCTCTCTTCCTGGAATGAGCTTGCTGCCCGGGAACACAGCCGCTAATGTTTATCGAGTGCTCACTGTGGGCTAACGTTTTACAAACATCTTCACGCTTAATCCTCATAACCCTGTGAAGTATGAAATACTAACGAGTAAAAGGATGAAAAGTCCCCTCCCCGGATATCGTCCTCTTGCTTTGTGCATGTGTGATAACCAGGGCACACCCCTCCCCACCTTTTCTTTCCCAGACCTCTTGAGAGCCATGCAGGTCCGTCTTTCAAGAGTAGTGTCTGACTCTTTACTGCTGTTCTCCGAGAGTGTCTTTGAGCTGTTGGGGTGGATAATGTGGTCAAGAGCTCCAGGCCCCACAGTCTGTCCCAGCCCATGGGTGTCAGAACAACGTGTGGTCTGTCCTCCCTTTGGTGGCCCTGCCTGTCTGGTAACACGGTGCGTCTCCCCCCACAGGGAGGAGTATGGGAAGCTGTTTGATTTTGTCAACGCAAAAAAACTCAACATCAAAAACCGGGGATTGAAAGAGGTACCTCTGTGTGTGGAAAGGATGAGCCTCTGCCGGTCCTTCTGTAGTGGGGAAAGGGGCAGGGATTATTTCCAGCTTTTTCATTCTCTCTTCTCTTCTTACCCTTATAGAAAAAAGAGGTGCGTGTGACCTTTACCCCCTCCTGGTACAGGTTTCCTCAGCATGACCTTAGCTCAGTTTCTGCAGTCCCTGAGAAGCCCCCAGTGGGGCTGGGAGAGGGAGGGAGGGGCTTGGACTAACCCAGTTGGCAGGAAGTGGTCGGGCGAAGGCCCTGCACGTTGGCTGTGTGTGGACAATCCAGCCCCAGGTCTTCTGGGAGTTGCTGCTCTGATGTGAACTCACAGGCTTGGGGCAGTGCTCCCGAGCGTGCAGGGAGGGGTACTGGCAGCAGGGCCAGTCGGCCCTCACTGTCCTCTCCCCTGGCGGCCAGGGCATGAACCCAAGCTACGACGAATATGCCGACTCGGATGAAGATCAGCATGATGCCTACTTGGAGCGGATGAAGGAGGAGGGCAAGATCCGGGAAGAGAACGCCAATGACAGCAGCGATGACTCAGGAGAGGAAACCGGTGGGCTCGCCTCGGCCGTGCCCGGGCATGGGGTGGTCAGACGGTCCAGGTCTGGGTATCTGGGTGAGGGGGCAGGGTTTCCATGGCACACAACTGATGCCTTCTGTGTCGTTTTCCAGATGAGTCGTTTAACCCAGGTGAAGAGGAGGAAGACTTGGCAGAGGAGTGAGTTTTGGTTCCACCTTATGGGGGTGACGTGATGGCCTCTGAGCTTAAAGGACCAGAGATTTCTGGACATCTTTTGTGTCCCAGCATTACTACTGACCCAGGGTGGAAAAGTGACCTCCAGTGAGGTGATAGATGGAAATGCTTCAAAAATCAAATCGTCAAGCACTTTGTAAGTGCACGGCATGTTGTGAAGCCAGAGAAGTATAGTGGGGAGAGACTGGGGATGAGAGCCACTGCCCCACTTAACTTGCCGGAGTCCTTGGGTCCATCATTGAATCTCAGCGTTTTCAACTGTAAAACGACAATAGTGCCCCCGTGCTGTGTTGATCAAGACTCTTGATAGCCAGTGTCAGAAATAGGACTTGAACGGACTGTAGCTTAAAAGGGGATTTTGTAGGCTCATGTAACGAGAGTCCAGGGGTGTGACTGGCTTCAGGCACCTGGATCAGGCACTCAGCAGCTGTGGGGAATCTTTCTCTTTCTTCTGATTTCCCTATTTTCTGGTAGGTTTGCCCCATGCAGTGCCAGATGACCCTCAGAAGCTCTGGGCAGGCTTAATCCTACTCGTTTAACACCCAGGAATGCTTCTGCGCTCAGAGCAGCAGTAAGCAGCGTGGTTACGTGGCCCTTCCCAAGTGTGAGTTATGACGATACGCTCTGAGGGGCTAGAACTAGGCCGTGTGCCCACGGCCTGTGGTGGGGTTGGCCCCTTCTGCATGGGGCGTGGTGGTTCCCAACAGAAAGTTGGGACTCTGAATCCAGAAGAACTCAGAATGAATGTTGGGCAGGAAAAAGAAGAAAATCTATAGGAGTCCACTACTTCTGGGCGCCACGTGCTTGTTCATAGTGAGTCTGTGAGTTAAAGGCTTATGAAAGGGAGAACCATTGAGCACCGTGTGGTTTGGGCAGTTCTGTTTTCTGAGGAGTCCTGTGTGTGTCCGGTAGGACTGTGACAACATCAGTGCAGGCTGGGTTGGAGTGGAGTTGGTTTTTTCCCACTTTTTATAGTAACTGTCTCTTGATCAGAGAGACTAAGGGTAGAGTAAGAGGAGTAACCCGGAGTCGTGAGGTGGACTTGGACATGTTGCTGAGACCGTTTCTGTCCCCGTTCCCGGGAGCATGGGGATGGAGGAGGCCTTGGGTTAGGCTGTGACCAAGGGGAGCAGATGAAGTCTGTTTGCTTTTCTTTGACTGATTGACCAAATAACCCATTGCTATAGCTGGGTCTGGAGAGGGCATGGTTGAAGCCACCTCAGCGAAGGGCAGGAAGAGTTGGGGATGCTGGTGGAGGCGGCCCTGTGGTCCTCCCGCCCCCATTTCTGGGTGGGTGTCTTTGGACTCCTTTCCTGCTTTGAGACCATGGGGTGCCATCCTCTGTCCCTGAGTGAGTCTAAGCCCCACTCTCCTTGGCAGGTTTGATAGCAACGCCTCTGCCAGCTCCTCCAGTAATGAGGGTGACAGTGACCGAGATGAGAAGAAACGGAAACAGCTTAAAAAGGCCAAGATAGCCAAGGATCGCAAGAGCCGCAAGAAGCCTGTGGAGGTGCTGCTTCTCCTGAATGGGAGGGTGCTGGGGTGCTGCTCCCTGTTCTCCCGTCCACCACCCTTAGGGCCTGTGGGTTGGGGCTGCTTTTTGTAGCCAGTGATTAGGGCCTTGAGGAGTAGCTTCTTGCAAATATTTCTCTCTAGTCCTTGAGATAATTAGCTTCTGGGAGTTCTGACCTAGGAGACGGGCTTCTTTTGTCCTGGGAGCCCAAAAGAAAGGGGCCCCTAATGAGCTAGGTACTGGCGTGCAGAGGGGAGGAAGACGTGGTCCCTGCCCTTAGGGAGCTCCTAGGCAGCTTGATGCAGTTTAGTCCTTGCTCTGTTTTGTCCCTAGGTAGGGGATCCAAGTAATTTCTTTGGGAGAATGTGAGGGAGAATGTGGGCTATAGTGCTGAAGGCCTTTGGGTTCTTTCTTGTGTAGGTAAAGAAGGGCAAAGACCCCAATGCCCCCAAGAGGCCCATGTCTGCCTACATGCTGTGGCTCAACGCCAGCCGAGAGAAGATCAAGTCAGACCATCCGGGCATCAGCATCACGGATCTTTCCAAGAAAGCAGGCGAGATCTGGAAGGGGATGTCCAAAGAGAAGAAGGAGGTGAGTACCAGCAGAGACGAGGGGTGGTAAATCTTGTAACTGGTAGAGGGGGTGGAGGGCCCTGGTGGAACTTCTGTATAGGTTTTGCCTGTGTCAGGGAACAATCTAATTCTTCTCTTCCCCACCCCCCGACCCCTGTGTGTGTGGGACAGGAGTGGGATCGCAAGGCTGAGGATGCCAGGAGGGAATATGAAAAAGCCATGAAAGAATATGAAGGGGGCCGGGGTGAGTCTTCTAAGAGGTGAGTGTTGGGAACAGAATGTCCCAGTAACTGCTTTTTTGACAGATATTTTTTGCAGGTCCAAGTTGAGAACTGGGAAGTTAAATATAACAGAGATGCTTCTGACTTCAGTAGGACAGTGCTTCTCAAACCTGGGTAGGCAGTTGCCCAGTATGGGTACTGTGCTAGAGAGTTTCTGAAGTCGCTGGATAAATATGGCCCATTTTCCTAGAGGGTCAATTTTATTTGAAGGTACGGGGTAGCTAAAAATATATATGTTACTATGGTGCCTAATTCATACGAATTTTTACGATAAAGCAAGAGATGTCAAGTTAAGTTTTGCATATAACCAGGCTGTGAGGCCTGATTCTTCTTGTTCTTCACTTATGATGCTCTCTCTTGGGGCACTTGGGCTGACATGGCTGGCTGATGACACGAGATGGGCAGTGTGGCTGGGACTGGGAAAGGCCCTGGTAAAGCTGGGGGAGGTTTGACCTTGATGATGGGGAAACCTTTTCCCTCTTGCTAATAATAGGGACAAGTCAAAGAAGAAGAAAAAAGTAAAGGCAAAGATGGAAAAGAAGTCAGTGCCCTCTAGGGGCTCGTCATCCAAGTCGTCGTCAAGGCAGCTGAGTGAGAGTTTCAAGAGCAAAGAGTTTGTGTCCAGTGACGAGAGCTCTTCAGGAGAGAACAAGAGCAAAAAGAAGAGAAGGCAGAGTGAGGTGTGGCAGGAGTTTGGGGGTTGTGGGGCTTGGAAGGGTGAAGGGCATCTGAATTGGTATGGGGGGTGGCAGCAGGTGCTTCTGCACCAGGGATTGTGGTTGGTCCATAGCAGTAATGGGATGGAATGGATAGGTGGAATTCTGGGGTTCTGAAGACTAGTGTTGGACGTTAGGGAACGGTAGGGAATTAGGGGCCCTTCACCACTGACAAGTGGCTGGGAGGGCAGCCGGGACTCTCCACCTTTCCCCTAAAGAGACGTTTCATTTTCAGGACTCTGAAGAAGAGGAATTAGCCAGTACTCCCCCCAGCTCAGAAGACTCGCCGTCAGGATCTGATGAGTAGAGAGGAGGAAAACACTCTCTCCTTGGGCTTGCCCTGTCCCACCCGACTCCCCACTCATGTTTTGGTACCAGTTTCTCATATGAAGTGTAGTCTTTGGATTCTGTGCCATCTGAACAAGCTCTTCTGGTGGTGTGCACTTGGCTGGGACAGCAGGGGAGGCGTCTTCCTGGGTTGCTGCTTCACGAAGATGCCTCTTCATAACTGGGGGAGAGATTGGGTGGGAGGCAGGGCAGTGCAGGTTCCAAATCCTCGCCCTACTTTCCCGACCTTAGGGATATAGCTGCTGCTTGTCCTGTTCAAGTTGCTGCAGCTGGGGTCGTGTGAGGTCAGGCCTGTAGCTCCTAACGGGGGCCAATTTCTACTTTAATTTTGTATTTCTGGTTCTGTGAAAATCATTTAATAAAGGGAACTGACTTTGGAAACCATGTCCTTATGCCTCCTCTCTAGCCCTGTTGTATTGCGCCCACTTTTCTTGGTGGTGTTTACCACACTGCTGTGACTGGGCAGGCCTTGCTGGCCAGCTGGGAAGCAAGTCTCCAGGTACATCCTGTTCTGTTCCCGGCTGGACAAGCATTGGTTTTCACCCTCTTCAGCAGGGATGGGCCACCTGAGAGTCTAGAAATGAGAGCTGATCTGATTAGGAAGTCTCTCTCACAGCTCCACTCCATTAGCCAAGCTAAGGAGAGGCAGCTACTGGCTCCATCCTTAATCACCTATGAGTCAAGGGTCTTCAAGGCTTTAGATAATGGAATCAGGATTGACTGGCCTCTCTGCAACCAAGACACTGGAAACCTGATCCTGGAGAGTTGGGACGATGAGTGGTGTGGGGGTGGAGGTAGCTTTTGTTTTTATATGAAAAAGGGTATATCAAATTTTGAGGTCAGGAAGAATTTATATCTGGGAAGGGAGCATAACGAGATAAATAAGGAGTAGTGAGGGAAATAGAGCTTCCAGTCTTCCTCACTGTGGCTCCAAATCTGAATTTACACACGTGGGGTGGCCACGTTGGGTAGGCTCTAAGGTGCTTGCCACAGAAAGCCTCCGCAGTCGGCCAAGGGTTACCTTCTTTCTCGCCGCGACTCTATGGTACTGCGATCAGTTCAGGCCGTTGGGCCTGAGAATCGGGCCGTCAGCTTAAGTCTCCTCTCTAGGCAGTCGTCTCGGTGGCCATTTTGCCCCAGCGTTTTTAGCGGCTGAATTGCGTCAGTTTTACCCGGGTCTGAGGCTGGGGCGGGCCCCTCATTTGCAAGATTCATGAATAATTGAGTACCTGGGCTGCTGCTATTTGCATACGGTCAGGCGAGTTCTGCACGGGCTTCCCACTCCGGGTTTTCACTGTCTCATGGATATTCATGAAGCGCCCTAGGGGTGTGGGCCTGGGCGGAGCTGGGGCGGAGCTGAGGGCGGGGCCCCGCCGGGGCCCGCTCTGGCTTGGTCCCCGGTGACGGCGGCAGCAGCGGCGGCGGTGGCGGAGACTGGCGTCGGGGTGCCGAGCCCGAGCCGAGCGGAGCCGGATCCCGGGGGAGCGCGTGAGTGCGCGGGGGCGGGCAGGAGGGCGAAGGAGGGGGCGGGGTCCGGGATTGGGGCGGGGGAGAAGCATGGAGGGAGTGGGTGCTTTTCAGCCGGGACCTCGGGTTAAGGTGGAAGGGGGGTGAACGGGAAAGTTTGCAGGGGCCGGGGGCGCGGGGGAAACCGGGGACACGCGGGAGCTGGCGCATGTGCGCGAGGCCGGAAGGTGCACGGTCTGGAGCTCGTGCTGGCCGATCCAGAAGAAAGGGGGGAGGGGGCGAGGGCTTGAGGCGGGGCCGGGGGCGGGCGGAACTGCTGGAGGGACCCCTGCCTCCCCCTTCCCCAGGGCCCGCGCTAGCCCCCTCCCTCGGCTCCCTCGGCACGCCCCCAGCCACCCCAGTCCGCCCCCACTCGGTCTGCGTCCTCAGTCCCCCGTCTGTTCGCCGGCTGCTTCACATTCTGCGTACAGGTCCTCCCGTTCTGCCACCCCCTTCTCCTCCTCCACCCTCTCCTCCTCTTCTTCGGCTGCTGCCATCCCCTCTGTGTCCAGAGCTCCCCACTGGGCCTCTCCAGAAGGCCCCTCGCCCCAGGCTGTTCCGTCTTCCCGTTGGCCCTCCCTCTTCCAGCAGTTTACGTGCTGCCCCTGCCTACCTCTCTGGCCCTGGATCCGCTGGAGATCCCAGGGACCGTAGAGGCGACCCCGCCTGCGCGGATGCCTCTCGGGGCCCCTGTCCCGGGCAGGAGCTGCCTGGCCTCTCCGCAGCCCTTGTGGCAGCCTTTGCTCCTGGGGGTCAGATAGGCCCCCCCTGACTCCTGGAGGTTGCAGGGAGTGCTCAGAGCCGCTGTGATTCTGCAGCTTTTGGCAACGGCCTTGATCACCTGCGTTTCCTGGCTGGGGCCTCGGAGCTGCTGTGGCCCCTCCTCAGTTGGGGAAGCTGAGCCCCCACTTCATTGCTGCACCCCCTCATACTGCAGAGGTGCCCATCAGGCTCCCAGGTGAAAGAGTTTTTCAGTTCTGGGCCAGTTTGTCCGCATTTCTAACCACCTACACCATGTCCCTTGTGATAATGTTCAAGGACAAGGAAACAATCTTGTGTTTTAATTTTATTTTTTCTATCATGTGCCCTTCCCCCATGCACTCTTGGGCTGGCTGTGCAGTTAGTTACTTACCCACCCACAGTGAGCAGTCCTCTGTGGAAGGTGGTTGACCAAGGGAATTGATGGTCCTGGGTTTCTCTCTACTTAGCTCTTCATACTCTCTGCCATCTTTGAAGCAACTTGGGGCAGGGTCAGAGGAGAGGGGTGGGCGAGTTTTGCAAATGTTGGGCATCAGAAGGCCTTTCTTAGGAGTTGGTGCTGTTTTCCCAGACCAGCTGCAGTGGGTGACTTTGAGGAAGGCAGTGCCCATTGGGTTGTCCTCAAGGGCTCTGTGCATACCAGGTGATAGGAAATGTCCTTCTTCCTTTGTGACAAGAGGGGCAGTACTTTGTCCCCCAGGCTGCAAAGCCTGGGGTGCGGGTGTTGTGGGTGGGATGGTGCTCCAGCAGCCAGGATGAGAACTAAGGAGGTGGTGGAGTGTCTGAAGGTGACATAACTGGGACCTGTGTGAGTGAGGGAATGGTCTGGGGAGAGGAGGTGGTGGTTACCAAGGATTTTAGCTCATTGGTGACACCGAATGGAATTGTACTAATAATTGCCAATATTTATTGGGCACTTATTATGTGCTGGGCGTTATGCTAAGCAGTTTGCATGCATCAACTGCCATAAACCTCCCAACAGTCTCAGTAACTCCATTTGTCACATAGGGAAACTGAGGCTTGGAGAAGTAAGTGCTGTGCCTAAGGGCACACAGCTAGAAAGTGGTAGACCTACCCAATATTGAATCCTCGCATATCAGAACCTGAAGCTTGTTCCTGGTACTGGCTTATTCGGTTTCTACCATAGGGCTGTGTCACTTGGTTTAAAATTTCTTGTGCTCCCTCAAAACTCCTCAGGCCAACCCTAGGCTGGTGAAGGCTGCCCATAGGCTGTGGCTGTCCCATCCTCACTGTCCTAGAAGGGGGAACCCCGGAGTGTTTTCCCCCAAGCCACCCCACTCCCGGATGTTCTCAAGCCTCAAGCCTTGTCCCATTCTCCCAGCCCAGGCCTGGGCCGGCTCCTCCTTCCTCTTGGCTCCGCTCTGGAAATCCAGTGGGAGGCCATTGCTATGGCAACAGGACTAGGCCCTGGCTTTACCTCATCAAATTCCAAGCTGAAGCCAAAGCGATTGAGAAATTAAAGAAAAAAATGTATTCCAGATGTTTACTTCTTATTCCTTATTTTTCCGTGTTTGGATGAGACAGCTCTGAGGGAAGCGGGAGTTGGGCAGGGATATGGAAGGAGGAGGGGGGAGGGGGGAAGAGGGAAAGAGGGAACCACTCCCAGCTGCAGGAGGGAGGGAGGGAGGGAGGGAAGGAGGGTGAGCGGAAAGGGGGAGGCTGGCAGTGGGGCGGAGCCCCAGGTTGGGGAGGAGCGGGTTTTTCCCGTCTCCCATGAGGTGATTCACTGAAAGACTAAGACTTTGGGGCCCTCTTGCTCTGCCCCTGAGTATATACCTCAGGTGGGGCTGCTGGACCCAAGGGGTACCCTGGGAACGGTAAGTGGGGTATCTTAGCTCACCAGAGGAGGAAAGAATAGGTAGCTACCTGAAACTTCAGGACTTTGGGGTTCGGGGGCCAGAGCTGGAGAGGAATCTGGGAAGAGTTGAGGATATGGCAGCTGGGGACCTCCCTCGACCTCCCTCATCCCCTCTGAAGTTCCCTCTTCCTGTCCCACACTCTGCCTCAGCTAGGAGTAGGAGACTTCCCTCGACCACGCTTACTGCCAGCGCCCAACTCTCTTGCCTTTTCCTCTCTCTCTTCCTGGGCTTAGACCCCAGCTCACACTCCTCTGCTTCTCAATTCTCATGCAGGTTCTGCCACATGTGATGAAAGTGTCTGCTCTCCGGGAAGGCACAGCCATGGCTTCCCCACCACCCCAGGAGATGGAGGAGGAGCTGGTATCTGCTGGCCCTGAGCCAGGTGCCTATGGGTGCAGGGTGGAGCAGGGTGGCTGGGAGGACGGTGGGAGGGGCAGAGGTTGAACCCCCATTCTGTCTTGAAGGGGGTGGGCGAGTGATGACTGTTGAGGTGGGATGGGAGTGAGGGAGGGAAGAGTGTTGAGGACATGCAGGATGAGTTTGAAAGGTTCTCAGTTCCTGGTGAGACTCTTCAGAACTGTTTGAGGTCATAGATCTCTCACAGGTAGGAACAACCTTCCAGATGATGTGGATAAAGGCACCTGTTCTAAGAGGAGGAAATGGGGACCCAGAGGAGATATGCGTGCACGTGGCTGTTTGAACCCAGGCCTCCTGGCTCCTGTCTAGATTCCTTTCTTAGGCTGAGCCAAATGAGTGGGTGATAGAGGATTCTATTAGAAGGGCCGTGGCCATGAGTAATTCCAAGGTCTTTTATTTTGCTTTGGAATGCCTTATATAGAGGTAGGTTTCTGGTCTTGTTTTTTTCCCTGTAGCAGATGTACTTCTGTGTGGATTAGATCAATAGTAAGTTTGCATTCCTGATCACACACCGGATGACAGTGGGAGGTGGCCTGGGTGTGTAGTGGGGGAGGGGCAGCCAGGAGGCACAGTGGGGAGACTCAGCCAGGATAAAAAGCTTACTATGGTGGTAGGATAGTAGAGTGTCATGTAGGAGGACTGGACAGGATTGGGGAGATGGTGGGGTGACTGCTTGATATGGGAAGGTAGGCATTCGTTTATTGGCTCATTTGTCTGTTCATTCATTCGTTTGATAAGAAGTCATGCGAGGTGCAAAGTGGAGTATAAGGAGAAATAAGGTGCCAGCTGGACCCTTAAATAGCTTTAGCTTATAAGGGAGACTGATTAAACATTTTGGGATTGGAGACAGGAGGATGCTTTTGTGATGTGTGTGGAAAATCAAGGAAGACTTCATGGAAGAGGTGACATTTGACTTATGCCTAGAATGAAGTGAACATTTTGAATTTATAGGGGATGGGAGATGAAGTTCTGCTTCCTCATTCTTCTGACAGCCTCCCCTCTCAACCAACCCTTTCCTTTTGGCAGGTGACCCTCGGGCCAAACCCCCTGTCAAGCCCAAACCCCGGGCCCTGCCCACCAAGCCAGCTCTGCCTGCCAAGCCCACCCTGCTGGTGCCTATTGGGCCTCGGCCTCCCCGGGGTCCCTTAGCTGAGCTGCCTTCTGCCCGGAAGATGAACATGCTGGCAGGACCCCAGCCCTATGGTGGCAGCAAGCGTTCCCTACCCTTTGCACCAAGACCGACAGCCGAGGCCTCTACTGGAGAAGAAGCCACCCGAGAGACTGGGAAAGAGGAGGCTGGGAAAGAGGAGATGCCCCCCTTGACACCCCCGGCTCGATGTGCTGTCCCAGGGGGCGTGCGGAAGGCTCCTGCCCCCTTCCGTCCAGCCTCAGAGCGCTTTGCAGCCACCACAGTGGAAGAGATCCTGGCCAAGATGGAGCAGCCGCGGAAGGGGGTCCCTGCCAGTCCTGACCGCCTCTGGGGCTCCCGCCTAACCTTTAACCATGATGGCAGCTCAAAATACGGCCCCAGGACCTATGGCGTGGTTGCAAGTCCTAGGGATGAGGACGGGACCCTCTGCAGGGTATGGTCCCAGGAGGAGCCAGCGAAATCTACAGAGAGTCCGGAAGAGCACAGCCAGCCCCCCAAGGAGAGGTGAGGACGAAGTGGGGGGGCCACATTTGGGACTAGGACCTTCCCTTTTAGGTTAGTTGTGCTGTTAGTGTGGGCAGTCCCTAGTCTAAGTCACAAAGTATCCTGCCAGCAGTGTTAGTGTTACTGTGTTCTCTTTACAATTGTGATTCTGTCTACAGAGTAGATCTGTGTTTATGGTAGAGTTCAAATATGCAGTATGGAAGTTTATTTTTAGTTTTTTATACTGAGAGCTGAACTTTGCCTCATTTAATCCACAGCAAGGCTGTTTAGTGAAGGGAATATTAGACCCATTTTAGAGATTAGGAAACTGAGGCTCAAGTGACTTCCCATGGTTCCTCAGCAAGGAAGAGACAGAACTGGGGTTTGAATTCAGGTCTATTTGATTCCAAAGGGTGTGTTCTTAACTGGTAGCTCCTACTGTGGGTGGAGTAGTGTGCCAGGTGCGGGGGGGTGTGTGTGTGTGTATGAAAAGGGCACAGTCTGCCCGTGAGGTGTCTGATGGGAGCGATAAGACTTGAACACACCTTGATGCCAGGCCAGCTAGTGTCACTGCACAGAGATTGCGGCCAGTTTGGAGACTGTTTATGTAAAACACCTGTCCAGAGTTGGTGCCAGCGTATACGAAGGCTGGCAAGGAGGTGCCCCTTGGGGTGGTGGGCACAGGGCATTGGAGGAAGAGGCTGCATGGAGGCCGTCTTCAGGGCAGAAAGAGCCAGCCTGAGGCACAGTTGGCCTTCTGGGCCCGTGGCGGCTCTGCTGGGTTCAGAGGCTCCCCTCTCCCTCCTGCTGTGAAGGGCAGAGCGGAGCCCAAAGCTGAAGGCCCCTGCCCTACCCTGCCCTCCAGCCCTCCAGCCCTCACCCTTGTCTCACCTGAAGGTGCTTGGAGGGCTGGGCTCCCAATTAACCCTTCCTTGTCCCAGGCCAGGGATCTCAGGCTGGGTTCAGCCCTCTGTCCTCCCCCCTTGCCTGGCTCCCAGCAGAGCTTAGGAGGAACGACTTCAACCTTGGAAAATCACTCCTCCCCCTGTGATCCTTCAAGAAGTATTGGCAGGACAGTCAGACCAGCTGTATCCTCCCTGGCGGGAGGAGAACATTAACCCCTCAGGGGCTCGGGGAAGGAGGGGTTGTCTTTGGGGAACCATGAGGGGTCTGGGCATGCAGGGTGCTTCTCCTAAAGGGGCTGGGGGAGTTTAACCCTTGGTGTACAGGCAAGAATTAGGCACTGTCTCCTGGGGCACTTTCTCTATGAAAACTGCCCGCCTCTCTGTCCTCAGTGGTTCCAGGCAGGGTTCAGTAGAAAATGCCTGGGGTTGGGGGGTAACTGCTGTTAAAATCACTTAGGCAGACTCTTATCAGACAGCTCTGCCCCCTTATTCATCTGTGACAGGCTTCTCCATTCTGTGCCTCCATGTCCTGTCTTTCTCCCTCCCAGGAGCCCCACTTCAGACCGGGCCTTCAACGGGGACCTGGCTCAGCCGGCCAGCTCTGAGCCACCTACCCACGTGAGTTATCCTCTTGTTATGAATCAGAATCATAGTCCTTAGAGCTGGAAGGGTCATCTGAGATTATCTCGTCCACCTGTTTAGTTCAGATGTGGACCCTGAGGTGGTGAAAAGCTGCCTCGCCCAAGGGCTGGCCCCAGGACGCAGATCTCTCAACTCTCAGGGCAGTGCTTTCGATCAAGTGTGGTTTGGGCTGTGAGGCTGCTCGTTATAAACAGTAATTATCCATAACAACTGCCATTGACCCAAGCACCTACTGTGTGCTAGACATGTTCCAGGAACGCGGACTAACTTAATCCATGTGATCACTCTAGCTCGTAGGCCCCGCTCGTCCCACGTGTGCGGTGAGGATGCCTGGGTGAGGTTAAGTGAGCTCCCCAGGGGCTGAGGGCTGAGGCGGGATCTGAGTTGTCTGACTGGTGCTCTCCTGGCGGGGCTGCCTTCTCAGGGTTCAGAGGAAGAGTTCTTTTCCTGGAGATTTCCTGTTCCCTCCTCACCTCTCCCCACAGGGTGCTGGGAGGACGGTCAGCTTGCTCTCCTGAGTAAACGATGTAAAGGATGGCCCTTCTTGCTCATAGAGGCTGCCCCGTCTGTCCACTGATGGAGACCTGACTCTATTGGTCCATCAAACAAATATTTACTGTGTACCTGCTGTGGGAATAGCAGAGAACAAAATACACCGTTTCGGTTTTCTGGGAGCTCACCTTCTGATGCGAGAGGCCAATACAAACACCCCCCCCCCCCCCGCAGATGTGTTGTCAGACAAGTGCTGGGAGGACCCGTGAAGGTGGAGAGCTCTGGGATGAGGGTAGTTGGGGACGGCCTCATGCGAAGAAGGTGAGGGAGTGAGCTGTGGATTTTGGGGAACAGTGTTCTTGGCAGAGGGGACTGCAAGTACAAAGGGCCGCATGACGGAAGGAGTTGGGTGGCAGTGAGGACTCAGGTGGTGATCGATTGCATTGAGCTTCACAGGCCCCTAAAGGACCTTGGCCTGAGTGAGAGGCAGAAGCCATGGAGGGCTTTGGAGGAGAAGAGGGACATGCTCTGGTTTAGTTGTCAAGAGTCACCTTGCCCTCTTGGTGTTTCAGGGAGCTGAGAGCAGCAGCAGGGACCAGCGGGGGGCTGTTGGAATAATCCAGGGGCAAAGTGGGGGCAGCTTGGGCCGTGGAGGTAGCCTGTGATGAGATAGTGATTAGTGGTCTCTCTGGATGGAATTTGAAGGTGAAAAGGACAGGATTTGCAGGTAGATTGACAGAAGACAGAGAGTGCAGGATCAAGGATGATGCCAAGGCTTTTGGCCTGAGCAGCCGGAAGGATGAGGTTACCATTTAGTGAGATGGGGACTTCTCAGGTTGAAGCAGGGTCGGAGGAGATGTCAGGAGTTTGCTTCGGGACTAGTTGAGTTTGAATACCTTTCAGACATTTACGTGGAAATCGGGAGTGGATAGTTGGCTCTTTGCGTCTGGCGTTCCAGGGACGTGTCAGTGTCAGCCACAGATGGTAGTTAAGACTGGCTGAGATCACCAGGGGAGTATGTGAGGAACAGGAGGGAAGAGGATAGAGGTGAGGTGGGTGGAAAACCTGTGGGAGTGGAGTCCTGGAGGCCAAAGGAAGCCAACTTCCAGGACTGGAGGAGGGCGTGCATGCCATCAGCCCGCGGGCTGCTCACTGGTCAAAGCAGGTGAGTAGTGAGAGTGGGATTTAGCTGCAGGGGAACACCGTGACCTTTGGCAGAGCAGTTAGGTGGCAAGGTGAAGGAAGAAGCCTGTTTGGGGTGAGTTCAGGAGAGAGTGGAACAAACTGTAGGATAGATAGTGAATGCAGACAACGTGTTCGAAAATGGTTGGTAGCTAGAGAGAGAGGTGAAGACAAGAGCGATTTTCTTTTTTAAAGACAGAAGAAATGAGAGCAGTTTGTGTGCTGATGGAAATGATCCAGGAGAGGAGGCAAAAAATCAATGATGCAGGAAAGAGAGAGGAAGGTTGGCCGTAGCTCTGAGCAAGGACAGCAGTTCACGATCAGAGCAGGGGAGCAGAGTGCTCGGGCCGACATGCAGATAGCGGGGGTGTGGGCGTTCTGCCATGGCCTCTGTTGTCAGGGAAGGGGGGAAGCAAGGCCAGCGGCTGAGAGAGGATGGGAGGAGGTGTCCGAGGTCTGAGGAGGCAAGATGAGAAAGGGTTGCCTGGGAGCCGAGGTTGGGGAGCTGTATGTAAACAGGCTAAACAGTAGGATGAAGGAGGGAGTTGAGGGTGGTGTAAGAAAATGACTTTAGAGAGAAAAGCAAGGGCAGGAGGGGACGGGGGGACAGTGAGAAGGAAGAAGGGCTAGTGACTGTGCTTCCCAGAGCGGTTGAAGGATTGAGGGAGGTCGGGGGATGGAAAGAGGGACCTGAATGGATAGGAGGTGGGGAAGGGTGAGTGGACACTTGAAGTTGAGTCTGTGGTGGGCTACAGTTATGGATAAGGACAAAGTCCTGGGGGGGGGTCACAAAGTCATCAGGGAAGAGGAGGTCAGGGAGCAGAGCCAGGATGCTGGAAGGGTCGACGGTGGCTCTTGGTATCACTACAAATTACAGCAGTGTTTTTATATATATATATGGGGTTGCAGTGATCCCAGGGCTGTGCTTCTCAGGGAATGGGGTCTGTAGGTACTCTAATGGGAGGGGCCGTGGGTGGTATACTGTGTTTTCCTGAAAATAAGACTTAGCCAGACCATCAGCTCTAATGTGTCTTTTGGAGCAAAAATTAATATAAGACCTGGTATTATATTATATTACACCCGGTATTATATTATACCTGGTATTATATTATATTATATTATTTTATATTACAAGACCCGGTCTTATATTGTATTAAAATAAGACTGGGTCTTATATTAATTTTTGCAGCAAAAGATGCATGAGAGCTGATGGTCCGGCTAGGTCTTATTTTTGGGGAAACACAGTAGTTTAAGGGCGTGCGCTTTAACACTAGAATTTTGTAGAGAGAAGGGGTGGAGGGAATGGAAGGGGCCTTGAGAAGTAAGCAGGACTCTTTCCTCTGCCCAGGCCCAGAAAGTGACAATGTGGGAGAAAGAGTCCTGTTGGAGGGGGCCGCCAAGGGAGGTGTGACCTCTGGTTTGGCGTGACCAAAGGTCAGATAGAGCAATACTCACTTCGTTGTGTGGGACCAGGCCGAGTGGAGTAGTGAAGAAGTGCCAGGTGCTCGGTCCCCTCTGCCCCCCATTGGCCACAGCGGCCATTCCTTATAAGTTCTGTCCTGAGAGGCCACGTGCACAAATCTTACTTACTTGTCACCTAACTTTGTGAGGGGGACGTTGTTCCAGCCCCAGTGGACAGAAGGGGAGGCTGAGGCTCAGACACACCGAGTGCCCACCCTACAGGAGGGCCTACAGCTTACGAGAGGCAGTGCTGGGTGACTCCATGCCAGGAGCTCCCATGTCCCCCCAGTACCTCGAAGCTCTCGGCCTGCGTGCTTCCTTGGGCAGTGCTGGGAACTAGGGCTACACAGAGCAGGGTGGGCAGCCCCACACCCACGCTGAGCTGCTCCTGGGAGCTGGGCTTGGAGGCCCGCTCTGAGGCAGAATGCTCACGTGCCTGGATGGTCAGATTCCCAAATTTCCCTTTATAAAGCCGGTGTCCTTGACCCATGAACCACGGACTCTTAGGACACCCTCCAATGAGTTTTTTTTTTTTTTTTTAAAGATTTTATTGGGGAAGGGGAACAGGACTTTATTGGGGAACAGTGTGTACTTCCAGGCCCATTTTCCAAGTCAAGTTGTTGTCCTTTCAATCTTGTGGAGGGTGCCGTTCAGCTTCAAGTTGTTCTTTCAGTCTTAGTTGTGTTGGGCGCAGCTCAGCTCCAGGTCCAGTTGCCGTTGCTAGTTGCATGGGGCACAGCCCACCATCCCTTGCGGGAGTTGAACTGGTAACCTTGTGGTTGAGAGGATGCACTCCAACTAACTGAGCCATCCGGGAGCTCAGCGGCAGCTCAGCTCAAGGTGCCGTGTTCAATCTTAGTTGCAGGGGACGGAGGGAATCCGCCCACCATCCCCTGAGGGAATCGAACTGGCAACCTTGTGGTTGAGAGCCTACTGGCCCATGTGGGAATCGAACAGGCAGCCTTCGCAGTTAGGAGCATGGAGCTCCAACCGCCTGAGCCACCGGGCTGGCCCTCCAATGAGTTTTGGGGTGGGTGGGAGGGAGGACAGCTTGAACCATGTGAAATGGTGTGGGTGATACTCTGAATAAGGCTCTGTGAGTTTTCTGGGGAGAGGGCCTAAAGGAGGGGTCTGAGAACACTGAGAAGCTTAAGAAGCCCTAACTCATATTCAGGGCCTTTCCCAGCTGTCCTGAGAGGCCCCCCAGTTTCTTCCTCCTGTCTGTGGAATGAGAGAGTGAGGAAGCAGCTGACCTGCTGTCCATATGGGGTTGGCAGGGGCCTCCCCCACCCACCTGAGAGGCGAGTGACGGCTCTTGACCTTTCTCTTGCAGGTTTCCAAGCCTTGGGTCCCTTCAAGTCCAAGCCCCACCTCAGAGAATGGAGGCTCCACCAGCCCAGGCCTCCTTGCTGAAGTCTCAGGCCCAGTCCCTGGGTCTCCCCGATTTCACTCACCCGACAAGAACACTCCTCGCCACTTTCAGCTTCCGGAAGCCCCAGTTCCTGAAGCTTCTGGGCCTTGTCCCTGCCGTCCTGAGACTCCAGCACCCCCAGCTGTGGTCCTGCCTGACGAGGGCTCCTGCCATGCTGCCAGCCCCGTGCTCCCCGATGTGGGAGCCCTAGAGACCCCCAGACCTGGCAGCCCTCCTGTGGAGAAGGTCTCAGGGCGCCACAGCCCACAGCAGCCTCCAGCCACCTCGCCCCTGCCCCTGATGGACAGGGGGGAGTTGCTAGATCTTGAGCGGACGTTTCCATCTGGCACTGAGGTGGCCAAGGGTGACGCAGACCTCCGCCCCATCAGCCTGGCTCAGCGCCGATTTTCGGAAGGTGTGCTCCAGCCGCCCGGCCAAGACCAGGAGAAGTTGGGGGGCTCACTGGCTGACCTGCCCCAAACCCAGGGGAGACAGTCAGCCCTGGATCGTCCCAGTGGGGGTGGGACAGAGTCCAACTGGAGCTTGTCACAGTCCTTTGAATGGACCTTCCCCACTCGAACATCTGGTCTAGGGGTGTGGCGGCTGGACTCCCCGCCCCCCTCCCCTATCACGGAAGCCCCTGAGGCTGCGGAGGCTGAGGCTGCTGCTGCGGAGGCTGGGGCCTGGGCTGCATCCAGCAGGGAGGGGGTGTCCCAGCAGGGGCAAGGGGCCCAGACAGCTCCAGAGGGGCCAGGAAGGCCTGGTTCCTGGGTGGGGGCAGATGATCCGGGGATCTCCCCAGCCCAGCAGGGTGATGGGGAGAGTCAGCCTGCATCCCCAGCTGTTCCCCTTGAGCATCCACCAGCAACAGGGGACCCACCTGAACCGGTCTTGCTGCAGGCAGAGGAGAGGTATGAGGAGCGGGAGCCCCTGGCCGGACAGGAGGCCCCACTCCCTCTGGCCACCAGGGAGGCTGCCCTTCCCATCCTGGAGCCAGTCCTAGGGCAGCAGCAGCCAGCACCCTCTGATCAGCCCTGTGTCCTTTTTGCTGACACCCCTGACCCCGGGCAGGCACTGCCTGCTGAAGAAGAGACCATGACGCTAGCCCGGGCTGAGACCACCCAACCCACGACAGAGGCTCAAGACCCTTGTAGGGTGTCCCCCGAGCCTGTAGGCCCTGAAAGCAGCTCCCGCTGGTTGGATGACCTCCTGGCTTCGCCGCCACCCAGTGCTGGCAGTGCAAGGCGGGGAGCTGGCTCTGAGCTGAAGGATGCACAGGTCCTGAGTGCCTGCTCTGAGGTGAGGACAGCACAGGGCATAGGGCGGGTGGGGGTGTCAGCGGTGGGAGCCATGGCTTCCGTGGGCTCCTTCTTTCAGTGTGGATTTTATGTGTCGAGCTTGGGATACAGCTGTGAGCAAGGCACCTATGGATGTGCCCCTCAGAGCTGTGCGTTCTGGCAAAGCTGACAGAGCAGGGGCTACGGGATGGTGCCTGGGGTCTAGTGTGAGTCCATATCTGACCAGTACCCACTAACTGACTGGTCTTGGGCTCTTTCATAATAACCACATTCGCCTCTTAGGGTTGTACTGCGGGTAAAATGAGTGTGGAACGCACTTAGTGCTTGGCTTATACTGAGTGAGTATTCAGCCCATTAGCAGGGCCAGTGGTGTGAAAGGCAACGCAGCGTAGCCATTTAGAGAGTGGGCTCTGGGCCCGGTCTGCCTGAGTTCAGCTCTTGGTTGTGCTGTTTGCCCAGATGTGACCTTGAACAAGTTACTTTTCTGCTTGTGCCTCAGTTTCTGCATCTGTAAAATGGGGTAGCAACAATGCACTCTACCTGAAAGGGTGATTGGGAAGCCTGACTAAGCTGTAAAGTACTGAGAACAGCGCCTGGTGAATCACGAGGGCTTAGAAAGTGTTGGTTTTCATGAATGTTATTACTGTTGAGCTCAAGACCTGCCTGGTAAACCGGCAGCCAAAGCCCAGACCAGGCAGAGCCTTCTGCAAGGTTACCCAGCAGGTTGGTGACTGCGTGCGAGAGTGTCACTTCCGGGCCCAGTGTCTTTTCCCCCAGGAGGCTGCCTCTGAGTTTAAGGGCTGGGGTCCAAGTGGCTTTTGAAATGTATTTTTCCGGCCCTGCCTAGGCTGTAGAGGCGGGGCTGGACGGAAGGAGGAGCCAGAGGGCCTCAGGGTGGAGGGGAGGAAGAGGAGGAGCAGGAAGGAGTTAAGACCAAGCTGGCTCCTGCAGTAGGTGTGTCTGTCCCGGGTTGTGGGTGACTCAACTGGCTTCTGGGCGGGGCCACCAGAGCTGCAGCTGCTCTGGAGGGAGCGGGCCAGGGTGAGCCCCAGCCCAGTCAGAGCCGTCCGACAGGTCCGGGCCAGGGGAGCAGCCAGCCCTGTCCCGGGGCCCAGCCAAACCCAGCAGCCCGGGGCAGGTGTGGGGGGCAGGGGCCATGGCCCGGCTTGGGGACCGGGAGCCCAGCATGTCTGTCTTGGAGAGGCTGCTGGCCAATGCAGCGCTTCGCGATGAGGCCGGCAGGCTCCATAGCCCTGAGGCCAGGGCTCGGCCGCCCGCAGGAGTGAGTCGGAGTCTGGGTGATGGGGTGTAGGGAGCCCTGGCTGGGTCTTTCGCCTGTGCTGGGCCAGATGGCCTGGGTTCAGCTCCCCCATCCACCTGGGGCCCTGAGGGATGGATGAGCGGTTTTCCTGGGGAGGGCTGGGCAGAGGGTGTTTTCCTTAGGGAGGGAGGGGTTGGGAACTTATGGGGGGCTAGAAGAGCTGTGGTGGTGGAATCTGGCAGTGGAAAGGAGGTTGTGGAAGGGCTTTGAGTCTTGCTCTCTCCTAATTGAAAGTGTACCCCACACCCCAGATAGCCTATCTCCTGGCACATAGCCAAGAGTTGCCCAAGGGCTGTAAACATGACCGTGGGTCATTGATTGAGTGCCCTGTGCTATGCTGAGTACTTGGCTTAAATGATGTTGTTTAATGCCCCCTAACCAGTCATGCTGTAGGAATTATCTGTTCTAGGAGGAGGACCCTGAGGCCCAGAGTGGTTAAGTGATTGATTTACTTGGAGGTCACACAGCTGGGACCCAGACCTAGGCTTGCTGCTGCCGAAGAGGGGCTCTCAGTCACCAGGTTGTGCTGCTCATATTCTGGGTTGACTCCTACCCTGATTGACTCTAAGCAGTGTGTCTTTGTCTTTCTTTTTCTGATTTCCAGGGACTCCTTGGCTGGGCCCAGAAAGATCTGCAGAGTGAATTTGGGATTGCAGCAAACCCACAGCCCAGCAGTTTCAGCCGTTCCAGCTGGTCCCAACACACTTCTCAGGACTATGGCCTGGGGGGTGCGAGCCCTAGAGGGGACCCAGGCCTTGGAGAAAGGGACTGGGCCAGCAAATGTGGGCAAGGAGTGGGGGAAGGGAGCAGCAGGGAGTGGGCCAGCATGTGTGGCATCAGCCAGGAGGAGATGGAGGTTGGCAGCCCAGGTGGGAGTGGAGTGTCCGCCGCAGGGGGGCTTGCAGCCCAGGACCTGCTGACTGGAACGCCAGTCGTGCTTGGCACCCAGAGCCAGGAGGCGGAGGTCCAGGACTGGGAGTTCAGACAGAGGGATTCCCAGGGCACTTACTCCAGCCGGGACGTGGAGCTCCAGGACCAGGAATTCGGGAAGCGAGATTCGTTGGGTCCTTACGGCAGTCGGGACGGGAGCCTTCAGGACTGGGAGTTTGGGAAAAGAGATTCCTTGGGTGCTTACGCCAGCCAGGAGACGGATGAGCAGAGCCAGGAACTGGGGAAGGAGGACCACCTCGGCAGGTACAGCAGCCAGGATGCAGAGGAGCAGGAGTTTGGGAAAAGTGCCTGGATGAGGGACTACAGCAGCAGTGGCAGCTCCACGGCCCTCGGTCCCCAGGACACAGGTTTCGGAACGAGAGCCCTGAGCACCGGGTTCAGCCCTGAGGAAGCCCAACAGCAGGACGAGGAGTTTGAGAAGAAGATTCCGGGTGGCGGAGACAGCCTGGGCAAAGCCAGCGGGGATGCAAGCCGGCCTGAGGAGAGAGAGTCGGGTGGCTTATTCAGCCCCAGCACCCCCCAGCCGCAGGAGGGGGCGCTGGTACAGAGAGACCAGAGCAGCTGGCAGGGCAGCGGTGCCAGCCAGGAGGGTGGAGGGCTTCAGGGGAGACAGGCAGGGGCCCAGAGCCCAGGCGATGCTGACCAGGAAGGCAGGGACATGGGACAGCCAGGCTGGACGGGCGACTTCCGCCTCGGTGTCGTCCCGCAGCCAGAGGCTTCCTTCAACCCAGGGCAGCGAGACTGGAGCAGCGACTTCTGCGTGGAGGCTACCAAGAGGGGCCATCAGTTTGGCATCATTGGTAATGACCGAATGAGCGGTCCCGGCCTGAGCCCTTCTGGCCACTTTGTGTCTCCTGAGAAGACCTCCGCCGGGACTATGGACTGGACTGACCAGCTGGGCCTCAGGAACTTGGAGGTGTCCAGCTCTGTGGCTTCCGGGGGCTTGAGTGAGGCCAGGGAGGATGCCGTGGGGCAGCTGGGCTGGTCCGACAGCCTGGGCTTGGGGCACGTGGACCTGGCCAGTGGTGTGGAGACCGGAGGGGCTGAGGAGCCCAGGGGCCTCGCAGTTGGGGACAAAGACTGGACTCCTGATGTTGGGGTGAGGGCCCGAGTTTTGGCTGGGGTGGGAGAGGCAGGAGGCCACAGCCAGGACAGAGAGAGTGGCGTGGGGCAGACCGACTGGTCAGGTGTGCAGGCCGGAGAATTCCTTAAATCCAGGGAGCATGGAGTGGGACAGGCAGACTGGACACCTGACCTGGGGCTGAGAAACATGGCCCCGGGAGCAGGATGCAGCCCCAGGGAGCTTGGGGTGGGCCAGGTGGACTGGGGCAACAATCTGGGCCTGAAAATTTTGGAGGTGCCATGTGACCGAGAGACTGGAGGTTCTCAGGAGCCGCGGGGATGTGGAGTGGGGCAGATGGACTGGACCCAGGACTTGGGGCTCCGCATCATGGAGCTCTCTGGGGCCCCGAGTGAAGCCAGGGAGCACGGGGTGGGAGAGGTCAGCCAGTGCCCAGAGCTGGGCCGCAGGGACAGCCCTGGCCTGGAGGCCAGAGACCCCGTGGAGACCAGGGAGCTGGGGGTTGGTGAGATAAGTGGACCAGAGACCCAGGGTACAGGTGACTCCTCACCTTCCTTGGAGACCCACCTTGAAGACCCCGGAATGGAGACAGGAGAAGCCCCCAGCTTCGGAGCCAGGTAAGGGAGCATCATCCCGCTGTGGGAGGGGAGGTGTGACAGCTGACCGAAAAATTGCAGCCTTTCTGGGGAAGAAAGAAATAGCTTTCCCCAAGGACTTACAGTGTTTGAAAAACTGAGATGGGTTGGATTATGAATTTTTAGTTTTTTTTTAATTGAATCATGACACGCATATAGGTGAGTTCCTTTTTTGAATGGTGAGTGATGTGTGAGTTGTTACTCTTTCGCAGCCCTTGCTTTTAGGCTTTTGCAGCCCATGATTTTGTATTGTGACCGTGCTGGAGTAAATGGTATATGTCACATCTGTGGATGGTTTCTGGTGGGTTCCACTCTCATGCATAACGGCTGTTCCCCATGCCTCTTGACTCTGAAGCCACGTGGTCCTGGGCCAGGGAGCATGGATGCTTTCATGGGCGTAGAAAGGAGGACTCTGTCTCCTCGGCCCTGGCCACTGCAGGTCCGGAGTGGAGTGGACAGTGGTGCTCATTGTCTCTGGAGAGGTGAGGTTAGGAACAGGGTGCTTCTTGCCTGCCCTGTCTCAAGGCCCAGAAGAAGCAACAGTGTAACAACCGGAAGAACACTGGGACCTGGCCCCATGACCTAGGCCTCCATACACAGAGTTACTGAAAGAGAACTTTGCAGAAGAACACACTGGTAGTTTTACCAGCCAACCACAGTCTGTCTCACAGAGTTTTATGTTCTAAAACCAACTGAGATTTCACACCAGGAAAGGGTGCAGAAAGGCATGCGTCTGTTTCATTAACAGCCATCCACTGAGATTTGGTTTTATTCTCTTGACTGAGTAGAAAGTTTGACCTTTCCCAACCCTGGGGCTTCTCACCGGCCATGGGAAGGAGGAAAGGAAGATGAGGGGTGGGGGCTGTTGTAAGTGTGTGTAGGGGGGCTGATGGCAGTGGGAAGGGGGCAGGAGGGACCAGGAAGTTCTAGAGGGAATGGGGGGGGAGGGGTCAGGAGAGGTTGAGGAGCAGAAGGAGGGGGAGAGGAGAGAGAGGACGCTCAGGGGAGCTGAGGAGGGTGGGGGGAGTGTCCTGGGGCCCCGTGCTGTAGAGGGGGAGACCGCAGGGATGGAGGTGAGTCCAGAGCTCCTGGGATCCTGGAGGTCTCTGAGCCTCACTTTCTAAATGTTAGACTCGGGAAGGTTGACTACCCCTGGTGCTGGGAGGATGGGGGCGCCCTGCTGTTGTCCTTTCCGGGCTTGGAGAACTCTGTCTCCAGTGCTCGCTGCACGTCTGACCTCACTGATTTTCACAGTCCTGTGAAACAGGAAGGGATTAGTATCATCTCGTTTGCAGGAGAGCAGTGGTGTGACCTGCTTAAGGTACAATGTCAGCAGTGCCTCTTTCCTATTTGATCTTAAACGCTGGGTTCAGGACTCAGACTACCAAGCAGTGGGGCCCACAGCCCTCCGTCTTCCCCTCCGGTTGGGGTGGCTCTTAACAAGGGGAACGCCGGAATTCCTTTCCCTTTGTTTAGGATGGAGAGGCTGGCGGTGTGGGGGGATCATGATGGCACTGGCGAGAGGGAGAGGAGTGGTAGAGAAGCAGAGGGTCCCAGCTGTCTGAGCTTTGGTCTCCATCGCAGGTTTTCTGGCAGTGTTACAAGTTTGGAAAACACTGTGTACTCTGGCCATACTGGAAGTGTAGAGTGTGTGTGTATTAGCATATCTGAGCCCGTTAAAGCACAGGAGTAAGGAAACACCTTTTTCTAACACAATGTTTCCCAAACTGACTTGACTGGTATCCAAGGAGCTCGTGTTCTGAGCATCTGACTTAGGGAAATTCTACACTCTGGAAAGTGGTTCTTTGAACGAAATTTTGGAGGTTCCCCTGGGAACGAGAAGTCCTTGATAGTAGCTCGGAGCAGTCTGGCCCCGAGTCTGTCTGCCAGGTTTGGGTCCCGGTTCTGCCACCGCCTCTGCCACCGCCTCTTGACCCTGGGCAAGTCCTTCTCTTCTCAGGACCTCTGATTGCTCGCCTGTAATTGCGAGTAATTTACTCTTAACACTCACAGGGTTGTTGGGGTTAGGAGTCGACACATGTGAAGGGATTGAGATTTATCTGGCACATGGAAATCACTGAAAAAATGCTCACCACTTGTAGTTGTACCTGTTTTGCAGATTTGGATGGATGTGTTCATAAAGTGAGGCCCTTGGGGACATTTTTCTCATTGTTCCTGTGTGGGACAAAAGCTCCTCCTGTGGTGTTCATTGGCTGGAATTCTGTCCAGCACAGCTGTGACAAGACCAGTATGGGGTGGGTGGACGTGGGGAGAATGTGGGGAGAGCTTGGGCCCCCTTTCCTCTGTGTCGAGGGCCACCTTGTCCGGGTGGGAGTGGTGCTCCTGGGGCCCCCAAAAGCTGGTGCATTGCCCTCTCCCCTCTCTGGCTTCCTGGTCGTCTCCTGCCCTTCCCCCTGGGCCTGTAGAAAACTGCAGTCGTTTTGGGCTCTTTATAGAATCTGAGTGGACCCAGAGATCACTGAGGCGAGCCGCTCATTCTGTGGCTAGGTAAACTGAGGCCCAGGGAGGCCGTGTGACTTGCACAAAGACCCTCAGCCGTGGACGGTGGGCTCCTTCATGTTCCCTCGAGCCCCAGTCTTGGGGTCATCTCTCTGGATGCTCTTCCTGTGTCTCTGAGTCTTGGCTAGCTGCTTCCCCTTTAGACACATCATTCTAGCTCTAGCCCTGACCTCCTTTATTTCAGGTCTGAGAGCCTCAAACACTGGGAAGCTGATTCTTTGCATATTTAGTACATACCATTCCTTCAGTTTGCACCTGGAGTGGGGGTGGCGGGTGGGGGTGGATAGAGTCCAGCCCTCAGGAGACTCCAAGTCCAGATCAGGAGAGGGGTGTAGATGGTATGAGACAAGTCCTCAGGCCAAGAAGCTGGGTTAAGGTTGATGGTGATTATCCTACAAATTTATCAAGTGCTGGGCACACATGTCTGCCAACAGACCCAGCAAAGTCTAGGTACTTCTCTTATCCCCATTTTACAGATGAAGAAACCAAGGCTCAGAGTGGATAAATAACTTTGCCAAGGCCATAGGCATAGTAGGGGTGGAGCCCAAATCTGTCCTGGAGTGACAGTTCTCTGCCCAGGTCAGGAACTATTTCCCTGTCAGGGAGGGAGGGGCTCAGGTTATAGGTGTTCTGGGTGCTCAGAGGTCAGCACGCGTCTCCCGAGATGCAGAGACGACGAGTCAGGCCAGCAGGGACGATGCACACAGCACTTCCTCCCTCCCCCGTTAGGGCCTCCTCCAGAGCCCCTCCTCTGCCCTCTGCCCACCTGGCTTGGCCAGGTCTCCCTTTGGCTGTGGATCTTCCATGCACCCACCCACTGTTTCACATCCGCTCAGCTTTGCCTCAGCCTACACTGCCCCATCCCAGGGAGAGGCTCGGGGCAGGGCCTGTGCAGGCTGGGTGGGGTGCTGTTGTCACCCTCCCACCTCGGCCTCCCTGATTTTAAGCGGAAGGGTGAGCTGGCTTTGGACCCCATCCAAGGCTGCTGTACTTCTGCTGCCTCCTCCCCTCCCTCCCTCCCCAGACCGCTTTAATTTCCATCTGTCAGCAGCTTGTGGAAGGACAGACTGACACATGTCCTCTCCCGACCTCCCCCCTTCCACCCTGGTACCCACTCGTCTGCCTCACTCTCCTCCCCCTCCAGTGGGTCGGGACCTCAGGGCATGGCGTCCGGTGCCCAGCCAGCTTTTCCCACGCCTGCCGTGTGCGTGGTGTGAGTGTGCGGTGAGAGTGGGGTGAGTGTGTTGTGTCGGTAGGGAGTGATGGATGAACAGCGCACACCTTCCCGCGTGAGGTGTGCTGTGAGTGTCTGCAGGGTGTGTCTGTGTGTCGGGGGTGGCAGCTAGACATGTCACGAGCCCGTTGTATCGTGTGTGTGTGTGTGTGTGTGTGTGTTTTGAGGGAGCAGCAGGCAGAAGATACATAAGCTGTGATGAGTTGTAACGTGATCCCGCTTCTCATTCACACAGCAGACGTTTGCTTAGCCTGCTCCTGGCCAGGCCCTGGACCAGGCACTGGGGCCACACAGGCAAAAGGGGCCCCATCTTGGCCCTTGAGTTGTCACAGACTGGCAGTGGGCACAAAGGGGCAGGGGCTGGCACAGGTGGACCCCTGGGCTTGCAGGGCTGAGAAGGAGCAGTGACTGGGGGCGGGGCGGGGGGGGAGCAGGCCAGCTTCAGAGGAGGAATTGAACTGTGGGGAGATGGAGTGGAGGGGTGGTGGGGGAGCTTTGCAGACAAGGGAACAGTGTGTCCAGATACATAACAGTCTGCGAGGGCCGGGCGTGTTCTGGGAGGCCCTGGCTGTTCCGTGAGGCTGCGGCACACGGCAGGATGACATGGGGCTCGGGGCTGAAGAGGATGGACAGGCAGATGGGCCAGTGTCCGGCTCGTCCCAAGGCGAGTGACCGCCTGTGCAGGTGCCCCTGGGAGCGACACACAGACAGCATCAACAACTGCGACAGTCCCAGTAACAATAGCTGTTCTTACAGGGTGCACACTGAGTGCCAGACACTGTGTTTTGTGCTTTAGATTCTCATTTCATCCTCCCAATGACTCTAAAATTAGAGGACCCTGAGGCTTTGATAGGTGAAGGGACTCATCCAAAGTCTCAGTAAGTGGTGGACCCAAGATTTGAACCTGCCATGCTGGCCCAGCTTGTCCCCCCTGTGCTGTGTGATATGAGGCCTTGACTGTTCTTTGTGAAGGATTCTGGGAAAAGCATGGAAAGGAGAGGGGAGGTTGGGGGCGGGGGGAGACAGATCCTATGAAGGAGGCTTTTGGGGAAGGCAGATGTGGCCTCATGGTAACCTGGTCGTCTGGTTTGTCTCCTTTGCAGCCCCAGAGGGTGCTCAGCCCGCTTGCCACCCTCTGGCTCCCAGGACCTGCTGGAGGAGGTGCTGGCTGCCAGCAGCTCCAAGGCAGTGGCCCGGAGGGAATCGGCAGCTTCGGGCCTCAGGGACCTGTCAGAAGAGGAAGGAGCCATGGCAGGTGCTGACCGAGGGGAGCCCCTGGAGCTCGGCAGGGACCCTTTGCCCTCGTGGAGGCCCCAGCCTGATGGTGAAGCCAGCCGGACAGAAGAGGTGGATGGCACCTGGGGCCCTGCGGGGACCAGGAGGGGTGAGCAGGGCCCGATGAGGCCCCCTCGACGGCCCTCCCAAGGCCCTCCCTCCAGCTCCCCGAGTCAGGACTTCTCCTTCATCGAGGTCAGTGGTTGGTGAGCCCAGGGCAGTGGGTGGGCTGTTGTCGGGCGGCTGTGGGTGGTGGAGAGCCAGAGCCTGGTCCCTGGGGCTCCCTCAGCTGCATGGAGCCCTGAGCGGTTTCAGTCCAGGAGGCAGAAAACGGGTGGTGGGTGAGTCATACGACCAGGAGGCTTTGGGCTGCAGGGCTGCAGGGGTACAGCTGGCTGCTATACAGGGGCTTGTGTGGGGTGGGACACGGCCACGGGACGGCGATGGCAGCGGTGTTGCTATTGTCCCAAGCAGGACACCGAGGTCCTTGATAGTGCCATGTATCGGAGCCGTGCCAACCTGGGGCGCAAGCGTGGGCACCGCGCCCCGGCCATCCGGCCTGGCGGTACCCTGGGCCTGTCGGAAGCGGCAGACTCGGATGCACGCCTGTTCCAGGACTCTACAGGTGGGGCCGATGCGTTCAGTGTCTGTGTCGTGTCTGGGGGTATGCCGGGTAGGCGTCTGGGATACTGTCTGTGTTGACCTTCTCCCTGCGCCCTTGTAGAGCCACGAGCTTCTCGGGTGCCATCTTCAGACGAGGAGGTGGTGGAGGAGCCTCAGAACCGCCGGACACGGATGTCCCTGGGCACCAAGGGGCTGAAAGTCAACCTGTTTCCGGGCCTGAGCCCATCAGCCCTGAAGGTACCGTCTGATCATTCAGCAAACACATCCAGCTACCTGGCCAGCTGGCCACCTGTGTCCAGCCTTTCTTCTCTCCATCATCTCTTCATTCCCCCACCCCCTTCTTCCAATTCCTCCTCTCATTCTCTCCCGCGAGGGCCCTGCTGTACCCTGTGCTGTGTGCTAAGTGGGGTGGAAGTAGAAACAAGGTGCGTTCCACGTCCCAGACCTCATGGGGCAGTGGGGGACACAAGCCATGTCTGTCCTTAGCTCTGGTGAATGGAGAAGTTTAGGGGCCCTGGGTAGGTGCATACAAGGGCTGGGCCTGTTCAGAGAGAGAGGTTATTTCCTAACTGTGAGGTAGTGTGGCATGGAGGGTAGATGGGGAAGGCCTCAGGTCGCATTTGCCCTTAGCTTTGAGGCGTGCCTAAGAGTTGGCTGTAGAGAGTGGGGCAGTGGGGGCGCCTTCCAAGCAGAGGGAACAGAATGAGCAAAGGCACAGGGGTGGGAAGTCACTACTGGCTTTGTCCAGCCGAAGTAAGTCTGAATTCAGCAGAATCTCTTCGAGGGCCTACTCTGTGTAAGACATGGCTCAGCTCTTGGGGTTAGTTTGTCTTTAAGTGACTTCCCATCCCTCCAGGTGAAAAGACTGAAGAGGGGTCCAAGCCTGATTCTGGGGACTGCATGCTTTTGGCAGAAGGCCTGGCCCTCTGTGAATCCTCTTGCCTGTCCCTCTGACTTGTCTGCACCTGGACTTGTCTCTCAGGCCAAGCTACGTCCCCGGAACCGCTCGGCTGAGGAGGGGGAGCCAGCAGAGAGCAAGTCGAGTCAGAAGGAGTCTGCGGTCCAGCGCTCCAAGTCCTGCAAGGTCCCGGGGCTGGGAAAGCCCCTCGCATTACCTCCTAAGCCAGAGAAATCCTCAGGGTGCGTGACTTAAGCTTGGGACATTGACTGACCCCACCTTGCTTAGAGGAAAACTGAGGCTGGGGGAGGAGGTCAGTGTGCTGCAAATTAACTGTATAGAGTTGGTGACAGAGTTGTGGTCTCTGCAGCCAGGCCCCAGGCTGCCTCTTCTGGTTGGCGGTGGTGTTTGGAGGGTGCGGGAGCTGTCTATTCCTACCACTCCTCATTTTGTTCTGCTTTCCTCAGGTCTGTCTGATGACCTTTGCCCTCTGCCTTTTAGGTCAGAAGGATCGTCACCAAACTGGCTGCAAGCCCTGAAGCTAAAGAAGAAGAAGGTCTGAGAAGTCACTGAGGTGAGGGCAGATCCCTGGGCTTGGGCCTGGCTGGGGTTGGGGAGTGGGGTTCAGGGGTGAGGAGGCACCCTTCGCTCTCCATCCCCTTTTCTCTGCCAGGCTGGAAGCAGGCAGGTGGAGCCAAGCTCCAGAGACTTGGTAGGTCCCTTGGCTTCCCCTCTATTTTGCCCACAGAACAGGGTGTTATCTGGCCCGGGATGGATGAGAAGGAGGGCTTCCATCCCAGCCTGACTCCCTGGGCGCAAGGACAGTCCCTGTGCCCTGTAACTGCCCTGAGTGCGCTCCACCAACCTTCTGGTCTGGGACCTCTGGGGGCACTTACGAGGTCCCCAGCAGGGACAGGCCTCACAACTGGGCTCAGTGGGAGCCAGGGTAGGCTCAGGAGGAAGAAGCTGAAGCATCTCCTGTACCACCCCCCACTTCACGGACTGCTCTCCTGACCTCTTCTCTTCCCTCCTGGTGCAGGTCCTTCCTAGCCGGCAGTCTCAGGCAGTGCCCGTTCCCGTGGGGTCCCTGGCGAGGAGACAGCTGGAGCCTCCCATGCCCCAGGCTGCAGCCTCTGTCCCCCTCCACCTCTGAGGAGTGTCTGGGGAGGCACATTTATGCACTTTGTATCACCTTCCCCACTTCCCCCCACCCACACCTTCCCTCCCAGCCTGAATTCCGTCATTAGTGGTCAGAGGTTCTGGTCCCTCCCTCCTTGGGCTCTCTTCCCGCCTCCCTCTCTGCTTCCTCTTCCAGCCTCCCTTGGGTTTTCTTTTGATACCAATTTATAGCATTTTTTATAAAAGCCTTTGATTTTTGTAATGGGTGGAGCCCAGCCCCACCTCAGGGCTCCCTCCACCCTGCCAGGTGCCCCACAGAGACCAATAACATTTTGCCACTTGAAACAATAAAGTTTTTTGGGAATTGGTGCTGCCCAGGTTGTGGTATATGGTCCTGGTACCCCGTCCCCCTGTATCCCTGTCCAAGGCTGTAGCTGGGAAATGCTGGTTCTAGCCCTGGCCCACCAGGAGCTCATTCTGATATTGAACATATCACTACCCTTGTACTCGTGGTCTCGGTGTCCCTGAGGAGGGCGTATTAGTTATAACAGGCTGATTGCTGATTCAAACAACCCTAAATCTCAGTAGCCTAACACACAGAGGTTTCCTTTCCATCAATAAACTGCCCAGTCCAGGTGGGTTGGTGGTGGGGACGCTCTGCCTCACAGTCATTCGGAGCCCAGGCTCCTTCCCCGTTGTGGCCTGGCCGCCTGCAGGGGCCTTGGAGTCCTCGCAGCATCCAGTGGGGGAGGGAGGATCCCGTGGGAGACGCACATTTCATGGGGCAGCGTTCAGTTCAGGGGAGACTGGGAAATGTAGTTTAGCTGTGTGGCTCCAGAGAGAAAGGACCTGATATTGGTGAAAATTCACCCTTCTCATCATGGAGTTGGTTTCTGTGATCCCTAAAGGGTCCTTCTAGCCTTTCAGGTCATGCATTCTAGGATGTTCCCTGGGCTCTGGCCTTCCCCACCCAAACCCCTGGCCATGGACAGCCTACTGTTCCTCAGCCTAGTTCTCTGTTATCCTGGGTTCCCCAGACTTGTCAGTCCTCAGAGGGGGCTGTCTTTCCTTGGGCTTTGCTAAAGGGAGAGGCTCCTGTGGACTCACCTTGATGGGCCCGAGCAGTCATCGAATTGTAGCAGGTTCCACTACCGCTGAATTTAGAAATCATCCCATTCACCAGAGCTTCTTAGCCTTTTGTTGTTTTAGGGGGTATGGGAGCTATCTACCTAATTTGAGAATTTGAGCAAAGTCGTGGACTCTAGAAATATGCATGTATACGCAGTTACGCGAATCAGCCCCAAATTCCATCACTGACTTCCTAGAGCAGTGGCTGTACCTTCACTGTGCATGACAGTCTCCTGGGCTGCTGATTAACAAGGCACGTTCCTGGGCCCCCTCTGGGATTCCAGTCCAGTAGGTATGTGAGGATTCTGCATTTTGGGAAGGCCCCTACAGCAGAAGGGAAGAAAGGCAGGGTGCATCAGGTGGGTACCTGGCCACCCCTGGGTCAGTTTGTGCCACGCAGCCCCTATGCCAGCCCTCCCAGGGCCCAGCAGAGCAAGCTGGCATGAGCTTTGTTCCATTCTCTCCCATCCCCCTTTCCTTGTAGGGGTAGGACTGGCAGGAGCCCAAGCCAAACACTTAAGACTCATTAGTGGGACAAATGCTGCCTGGGCTGTGCTGGGAGGGAGAGACAGGGCCCTGCTAGGGGAGGCAGAGCCAGTTCTGGTGTCTGGGTGGGGGTGCCCCACACTCCCTCTGTCTACGAGAGGTTCAGCGCCTTTGATGGGAGGCAGGGAGAGGAGGGCAGCACACCTGAGCTTTGACCACAAAGGCAGGTAGGTGTCTAGAAAACAAACACAACTGGGAAAGTTCTGTTATTCTTGTCATGCAGCCATTTCCCAGCCTGTGCCTGGGATTCTTGGGAATGACCTCAGAGGGGCAGGTTTCGGTCTTTTGAACCTGGATTTGGATTTTGGAAACAGTTGAAAGTCACTTTGGTGGTGCCTGGATTGAGGAATACTTCGGGCAATCAAGCAGGCTGGTCAATTTTGGTAAAAGTTTTCTCCAAAAGCAATTTCTGAGGAGTTGAATGAGCTGTGGAAGAGTCACTAGAGTAAGTGTACAGCCTTTCAGGAGACCACTTGGAAGGCAACAACTCAATGTGCACATAAAGGAATCAAACCCTGTCGTATGTGTTAGAAAGCTGAGCGGCCCCCTTCCTGGGGTTTTGTTGCTACTGAGAGAATCTGGTCCCAATCCCATTATAATTAGAAGTGACTGAACACTGTCTCTCTCCTATTCCTTGATACTGAGGCCCTCACCAAGAGCCGTCCATGTATGAATTGGATACCAGACAACGGAAGAAGCCTTGGGAACTGAACGGGCATGGAGCCCAGGGAGCAGTCCCACATTGCCTATGATCCAAAGCCAGAATTGGTGTTTGGGATGTGTTGAGCTCAACAACAAGCTGGCCATTGCCTGTGACCCTTAGGATTTGGGTGGTAGTGGTGGGATGTTGTGGGAAGTCTTTTGAAGGGTTGCTGCCCCCTGTGAGCACGTCCTTCCTCCAGCATCCTGTCTCCCAAATATGGTCCAGCCAGCTGCCAAGGTCACAGCTCGTCCCTGGAAGGGGTAGAGACAGGCAATTCTGGTGTCAGAGTGAGCGGATAGATTTATAATCTGCTGCTGACCCTCAGGGACCCTCTCTGAGCCTTAGCTTTAGTAAAAGAGGTAGGTGTAGTAGTAGAGTGCAATATCCCCCCCCCTTATTCTCAGGGGATACGTTCCAAGTCACCCAGTGGATGCCTGAAACCACGGATAGTACTGAACCCTATATATACTGGTTTTTTCCATACATACATACCTATAAAAAAGTTTATAAATTAGGCATAGCAAGAGATAAGCAACAATAACAAATAATGAAATAGAACAATTATAGTAACACACTGTAATAAAAGTTGTTTACATGTGTTTGATTTCTCTAAAAATACTGTATTGTACTTACTTGTTTACTTAAAGGAAGCAAATTATGGCTTCTCTGTGACGTAATCAGAATTGCCAGCCTCACGACTCTTGCACTTCGGGTCCATTAATAAATAAAATAAGGGCTACCTAAACACAAGCACTGTGATACCATGACAGTCAATCTGATAACCAAGATGGCGACTGTGTGACTAACAGGCGGAGAGCACATAGAGTGTGGAGACGTTGGACAAAGGGATGAGTCACGTCCTGGGTGAGACGGAGCAGGACGGTGGGAAATTTCATCACACTACTCAGAATGGCATACAATTTAAAACTTACGAATTGTTTATGTAACATAAATTATTCCATTTAATCTTTTCAGACCATGGTTCATCACCGTATCTGAAACCATGGAAAGTGAAGTTGAGGATAAGGGGGAACTGCTCTGCTTTACAGAACCGCATGAGGTCTAAATGATGGTGAATGAACGTACCTGGGACAAAGCAAGTAGTCCTGGCTGGTCTGGTCTGGTCTTGTCTTTCTTTCTTTTGTTTGTTTATATGGTGGAAACAAGAGGGCCATTTTTGGTTTTCTTGACTCCTAGGCAGTGACCTAAAGCAGGCTGACACTTGACCTGGGCTGGTGAACAGGATTTTCTTGGAGCTGATTTGCCTCGAGGGCCTTTCTGAGCCAGAAGTGTTGGCTCACCTGGGACAAGCCCTTTGGCCACTGCAGCAGCCGCCCTGGCTCCCACCCCTCCCCTGCCTGCAAGAGCCCAGCACAGACAGGAAAAGGGTTGGCAGGTTTCAGAAGCACGCCACCCTACCCCTGGGAGAGTGCCAGGGCCTAGTGGCTAGAGCCTCCTGAGAGAAGAATGATAAAGTGGGTTTTAATTGCTGCCCAAGGAATGACTCTAATTATACTTTTATTTATATAGCACTCTGTCTCCAAAGGGCTAAACACCCATTCATTCATTTTTTTAAAAAACAAAGTTTATTGAATTTTTTCCTGATGACCAAAGCAGCACATACTCAACGTAGACCACTCAGAAAACACAGAGAAGTAAAATTAGAAAAGAAATTGCCTGTAACTTTACCATCCAGATATACTATAACATTGTTTAAAAATAAAATAATACTTTTTATATTAGAAGAGATTTAGATTTACAGAAAAGTTGCAAAAATAGTACAGAAGGTTCCCTAAACCCACACCCAGTTTCCCTGAATGTTAATATCTTAGTCACAACTAATGAAACAATATCGGTGTGCTATTATTAATTAAAGTCCATACTTTGATCACATTCCTTAGTTTTTACCTACTATCCCTTTTTCTCTTCCAGGATCCCATCCAGGATCCCACATTACATTTAGTTGTCACGTCTCCTTAATCTCCTCTTGACTGTGACAGTTTCTCACATTTTTTTTGTTTTGGGTGACCTTGACAATTTTGAGGAGCACTGGTCTGGTATTTTGTAAAACATCCTTCAATTTGAGTTTCATGTTTTTTTTTTTGTGATTAGACAGGGGTTATAGGTTTTTGGGAGGTGGATGTGCCATTCTCCTTACACGAAATTTACATGCTATCGATATGACTTAACCACTATTCATTTTACCCTTGATCCGCTGACTGAGGGAGTGTTTGTCAGGTTTCTCCTCTGAAGTTACTCTTTCCCCCTTTTCACTACTGTGTTCTTTAGAAGGAAGTCACTAACTCTGGCATTTCCATGTATTTGCTTCCAGTTTTAGCCTTTCCCCCTCACTCCCCAAAGGAAAGCAAAATTCCAAGGTGCACTTGTTAATTCTTGGCACCTATCGGTCTTGCCAGGAACTGGGATCTGGATTCCAGCCCTGACACTTTTTATTGTCTTAATCTCTGGAGATCTTAGCACGTAGGCGCATATCACCGTTTGAAATGGGTCTGTGTTTTGGTCTCAAAACGAAAAGTAACGAGCAGTTGCTATGTGCCAGCGCTGTGCCTTGTTCATTCACATACGACCAAGGATGGAGATGGCTGCTGCTTCTTCATGTTATGGATGAGAAAACTGAGGTTTGTGCAAGTGAAGTAAGTTGCCCAGAGTCACACGGCTTGCAAGTGGCAGAGGTGGAATTCAAATCTTGGTCTGTGATCCCAGAGCTCAGCACTAAACCATGCTTACCTGGACTGGTCAAGAGCAGGATAGAGAAGGGAGGTTCAGCGTGCAGGCTCAAGGGTTGGAATCAGCTCTTCCATTTACGAGCTGTGTGGCCTTGAGTAAGTCACTTTACACCTCTGTGCCTTAGTTTTCTTATCTGTTCAGTGGGGACAATGTTATCTTCCTCACAGGGCAGTTGTGAAGATTAAATTACTTAAAAACAATGCTTGGTTTAGGGTAGGCAGTCAATGGCGGTTGTCATTATTGTTATAATACTATGCTAGCGTTTCATTCATCCATCCATCCATCCAGGAAAAACATTGATTGTCTGCTCTGGGCTTCAGTTTCCCCATCTATAGTGGGTGTTGAACCAGAGTAGGAGTTTTTAACTCTTTTTGTGCCATGGACCCTTTAAGCAGGCGCGTAAAATAAAATACAGAGGATAGATAACAGAGGAAACTACTGAAATACAGTTATCAAAATATTAAAAAACAAATCTGTGATATAGCAATATATGTGCTTATTAATGAATTAAACAAGATCTAGTGGGAGGTCCAATCACTACATCAAATTTTGAGGTAGTCATATTAATAACGTTTTGGGAATTCTGCCATGAGTAATGAGCGATGACAAAACCCATCCTTATTCTTAGTGACAAAATCTTAGGTACTCCTGACTCTACTGTGGTTTGATGCTTGTGTTCATAATAGAAGAAATGCTAAATTCCAGTTACAGGTTAGTAGTGAACACTCTTTCCCTCAAAGTTCTCAGGTGGCTGAATTTTTAACATGGAGCCTAGATTATGAATGGAGTTGGAGGACGCCCTGGTCCCTTCCAGCTCTCACACAGTGACTCAACTCTGATCCCCAGGAGTCCTGGGTGGGGAGAGGGAGCTCTGTGCTCCGAGGATATTGACTGCAGGACAGACATACATAGAGCCTTTCCAGCCTCAGCTTGGGCTTCCCGGGCTGCTCTGTTCTAGAATTTTCAGAGAAACCGTCTGGCAGCTCCCCACAGAGCCTTTGCCCTCACTGATCAATGGCTGCTGCTGCAAATCTATTGATCCAGCCTTTTGTTTTTGAGAAACAACCTGCCCTTCTCTTGTTAACCCCTGCCAGCCTGGCCCCAAACAGGATGGCTTACGTACTCTGGGCTGTGCACCAGGGCTAGACAGACATCAGGAGAAGGGTGGCATTATGGATGAAGGGCACCCACCAAGAGCTATGTGGGACCCTTATGCCTAAATATTTGGCTTATTTAATTGGCTGGTAGCAAAGGAGCTGGACTTCAAACCCCAGGTGTGCTCTCTCTAGGGTACCAGAAGCCTCTCTCTGTGCTTCCCCACACAGGTGAGTGTGGGGGCTTTTCTACCCCCCACATCCATCCCTAAGACACACACACACACACACACACACACACACACACACCAACACACACACATACCTAACACACACATACACACACACACACACACACCACACACACACATATACACATACCTAACACACACCCCAACACACACACATCCACCCCCCAATACACACACTTACTCAGATTCACAGACAGGTCAGACCTGATTTCACCAGCATGAGAAAGAGCCATGATTCAAGCTTTGGGGTGAAAAAGCCTTCCCTCTCCTACGTCTGCAATTTCAGCCCCTGGCAGCCTTACTGTTGTCACTAACCCCTCATATCTTGGGGTTAAGCATTGCCATCCCAGACTTTTGTTTAGAATATGCCGTCTCCAAAGCAGTGCTAATTCTTCTGACCTTAAAGCCTTTCTTAGTGTTTGTGAAGGAGCAGGGCCGAGGCACCAAAGGAGAAGCCAGGGATCTGAGGGCCGGACACCCCGAGGACTATGCTGAGGGCCTCAGCAAACTCCTCGATTCAATTCAATCCAACAGGCATTTTATCAAGCCATCTGTTATTCATGCTGGGGATGTGGAGATGAGTCAGGCGCAGGCCCCGTCTCAGGGTGAAAGTCTGGCAAGGGAGGCAGCTATGGGACATGAATCAAAATATGGTGCCATAGAGATTATAACAGCGACATATGTACAGTGCAGGACTATCAGAGCCATTTGCTGACTCAGGGCCGCTTGGCGGGAAATGTCACTGACCAGTTAGCAAAGCCTGGCACGGGAGCTTGTCAGGGGGTGGGAGGAAGAGGGAAGGAATGGCACCCCTGGCAGGGTGGGGGGTGAGCTTGGGCAAAGGCCAGGTGTGAAAATGTATGAACTGTGATCATGGCAGTTATCTAGTGTTCTCCACGGCTGCCATAACAAAATACCACAGGCTGGGATGCTTAAACAAGAGTTCATTTTCTCACGGCTCTGGAAGCTGGAAGTCTAAGATCAAGGTGTCAGCAGGGTCTGTTTCCTTTGCGGCCTCTCCGTGGCCTGGAGATGGCTGCCTTCTCCCTGTGGCTTCCTGTGGCCTTCCCTCTGCGCCTCTGTGTCCTAATCTCCTCTTTATAAAGCACCAGTCAGATTGGATCAGCGCCCACCCACATACCTCATTTTACCTTAATTACCTCTTTAAAGACCCTGTATCCAAATACAGTCACAATCTGAGGTATTGATGTTAGGACCTTAACACATGAATTTGGGGGTGGGGTACAATTCAGTGCATAACAGGAATTGACTGTGGAAAAGCGGAGAAATGGGCCTGGGTGGGAGGGTGGAGGTGGTGTAGACAAATCAGGAAAGGCCTTGATTGTCAGGCTTGGGATTCACCTTTTAGGGCTTACAGGTGCTGGCACCTGCTCTAGCCTTGGGAGGCTAATTGGAAAGTGAAAGCATCTCTTCTTGTCCCCGGAGCTCTGGAAAGTCTGGGAGTGGTGAGATCTCAGGCGTGCAGCCCTCAGGACTGGTCATCGGGGCCACACCCCAAGGAGGGCCAGCATTGGCTCTCTGCCCTGGCTCTGTGGGAGTCCTGCCCAGCTGGGTGGGGCCCAGAAACTTAACAAGTAGGAAACCTTCCTTCTTTCCAGAGACTCCCATCTGGACGGGCCTGGTTGTACAAAGACCTCACTAAGCAGAGTCTGATGGGCCACGGAGAGCTCAGCCACCCAGAGAGGGAAAGGAGCAGGATGCTGCCTTTAAGGCTTTCATCCACGCTGGGTGTCAGAGGAGCCTGGTCCTCGCCGTGATGCCACCGTCCTGGGCTGCGCGTCCGGAGGTCTGAGGGTCCAGGCGCCTCTCTGGGTGCACGTGGAGGTCCCTCCACCTCTCTGCTTCCTGCTTTCCTCCTCCATAAAACGAGGGGTCAAAATAGAATCAGTAAGGGCCTGGCCCTTCGGGCACTGACTTTAGGATCCTGAAACTGAGAAGGAAGTGGGGGCGGGAGGCCTGATGGGGTGGGTGTGGACCCGTGCCCCCGCCTCACCCACCGGCCAGGATGAGGAGGCCTGGAAATCTGCTTTTCTAGGGCATGGAAAGCTGGCTGAAGCAGGGGTGGGGGTGGGTGCTCCCGGTGGATAATTCTGTTTAAAATCCTTTATTGCCCTAGTATGTCCAGCATGAATTTTCAGTGCAGAGCTTGAGAGAATGCTCGTAAATACATTTGTGTAACCAGCACTGGGATCCAGTTATGGAATGAAGCAGAGTCCAGGAGGCTCCCTTCCTTCTACGTCTCTGCAGCCCACCCCCAGGTGACCAGTGTTCTCACAAGCGATCAGTTATTTTATTTTATTCTATTTTATTGGGGAATATTGGGAAACAGTGTGTTTTTCCAGGGCCCATCAGTTCCAAGTCAAGTCGCTGTCCTTCAGTGTAGTTGTGGGGGGTGCAGCTCAGCTCCAAGTGCAGTCGCCGTTTTCAATCTTAGTTGCAGGGGTCACAGCCCAACATCCCATGAGGGAATCGAACCGGCAACCTTGTTGTTGAGAGCTCGCGCTCCAACCAACTGAGCCATCCGGCCGCCCCCACCGATCAGTTTTGTCTGTCCTTGAATGTCACATAAATGGAATCACACCACTCTTTTTGTGTATGGCTTCTTTCATTTGTTGTCATGCTTGAGAGATTCTCCCACTGGATTCTGCAGAAAACAGGGAAGACCCTGCTCAGATAACCTCTCCCACGTATGCCCCTGAGCTCCCTCCTCCCTGAAGCATTCCTTGACATTCTTTGGGGGGAATTGTGCTGCAGGACTTCCTAGGCTGAGGTGTAAAAGGTGATGCAGGGTCATCCCACCTTATTTGCTGGGACACTGGTGCTTGGAGCACTGGGCTACGGGGTAAGAAGTCTCACTACGCTGAGGCCACCATGCTGTGAAAAAGCCACACCACATGGGGAGGCCACACTGGGTGCTCTGTCGTTTGTCGGTCTTTGAGTCTACCCAGCCCAGGCACACGACGCGTGAGTGGACGGACCCCAGAGGATTCCAGCCCCCAGCTGTCAAGTCATATCCTGCCTTGCAGTCTTCCCAGCTGAGGCCCCAGGCGTCATGGAACAGGAACAAGTCATCCCCTTGGTTGTCCCATTTCCCAGATCTGTGACCCCTGGGATATAGACGCATCATCAATGGCTGTTTTAAGCTGCTACGTTTGGGGATAATTTGTTACCCCAATAATAACTGGAACACAGGTTGAGAAATGGCTGGACTCGGGAAGGCAGAGTTTAGTCTTCTCACTGGGCGGGAAATGGCAGGAAAACCTGCTTTTTTGAGTCCAGCAGCTGCTTTACAAACCTGCCTCGGCCTCATCCTCTGCTCCTGTCTTCAGAGCTTCTCTTACTGGTTTTAGTCCACTTGTCAATTAATTCTCTGCCTTCCCCACCCCCACCCCGAAAGCAAAAGGCATTTCCTGGTAAGTGTGTGATTCCTCTCCTACATCTTTGCCTCCCTATTGGAGACCCCTGAAGGAGGGAGGGAACATGGAGTATTTGGGAAGTATGGTCTCCGGCATGTGCAGGAGATGGCACATAGTGCTCAGGAAATGTGTGTGTCAGAAGCATTGTCGTTTCCTGTCACAGCAGGTGTCATCTTTGTGGCCTCTGGATGGGGACAACACTCAGGGAGCTGGGCTTTGGCACCTTGGCTCTTGCAGCTCCTTTCTGAGGACTCAGTTCTGGGTCAAGCTTTTGATCTTCATTATGAAATGTCATCCTTGCTATATGGATGGAGTATAGTACAGCACTGATAAATTTGGCAGAGTGGCCCAGCCGCTGCCCAGCTGTGTGACAATGGAGAAGTTGTCTGACCTCTCTGAGCCTTGGTCTCCACTTTCATAAAAAGGGCAGGAGAGGAGCTTAGATGATAGGCGTTATGATTGGATTTTTTCACAGGAGAATAAAAAGCCTGAGGTCGTGGTGCTGATAGGCAGAATTTGGGTCTGTCTTTTGCTGAAGCTCATGCTCCTTCCAGTCTGTCGCTTTATCTTTAGAGCAGGTGCCTGTGGGTCTGGAGCTCCTGAATGACCTTGCAGAGCTTCACACCGTGCCCAGGCTCACAGCCACATCCAAGGCTGTGTTACTCTCCGAGGGGCATGGTGGCAGCCCCCTGCAGTGTGTCCTCCAGCCTCCTGAGCCTGGCCACTTGTCAATGAGCTGCTGTAGTCACTGAGGGACCCTTGGGGCCAAGGGGGTTGCCATACAACTGCCCTGCCTTCTAGAAGGCCCTGTTTCTTTTTTTGTTTTTTTTTGTGGTCCCTCTGATTTAGACTGGATGCAGGGGATTAGAAACTGCCCTTGCCTCAAGAAGTTGTCCAAGGAAGAATCTGATTTGTTTTATTTTTCAAAACAGCTTTATTGAGCTATAATTCACATACTATACAAATCACCCATTTAAAGTGTGCGATCCAAGGGCAGTTAGTGACAGTCACAGAGTTGTGCAACTATCAACCACAATAAATTTTAGAACGTTTTCATCACCTTATAAAGACAGCTTTCACCCCTTGGTCATAATCTTCTACGCTTCCCCCACCCCCACCCTCAGACCTAGGCAACCACTGATCTACTTCCTGTCTCTATAGATTTGCCCATTCTGTACATTTCAAATAAACAGAATCACACAACATGCAGTCCTTTGTATTGGTTTCTTTCACTGAGCGTAATGTTTTCAAGGTTCACCCACGTTGCAGCGTGTACCATTTCTTTTACCAAACACTATTCCTTGCATGGCTATACTACATTGTATTTGATACACACTTGGGTTGTTTTCACTTTTTGGTTGTTATGAATAACATTTAGAACATGTGTGTACATGTTTCTGTGGGGACATAGACTTTCATTTCTGTTGGGTACGTACCTAAGAGTGGAATTGCTGGGTCATTTGTTAACTTTATGTTTAACTTTTGGGGGACCTGCCAGGCTGTTTTCCACGCCGTGGCACCATTTTACATTCCCACGAGCAGTGAGTGAAGGTTCTGGTTTCTCCACAACCTCACCAACACCTGGCTTTTTGATTCTAGCCGTTCTGGTGGGTGTGAAATGGTATGTCGTCGTGGTTTTGCTTTGCATTTCCCTGATGGCTAATGAATGATGTTGATCATGTTTTCATTTGGATGTTGGTCTTTTGTGTATCTTCTTTGGAGAAATGTCTATTCTGACCCTTTTCTGATTTGTCTTTTTTTAATTTTAATTTTTATTGGGTAATATTGGGGAACAGTGTGTTTTTCCAGGACCCATCAGCTCCAAGTCAAGTCATTGTTTTTAATCTAGTTGTGGAGGGCACACCTCACTGGCCCATGTGGGAATGGAACCGACCACCTTGGCGTTATGAGCACTGTGCTCTAACCACTGAGCAAACCTGCCACCCTGTCTGATTTGTCTTTTTACTATTGAGTTGTAAGAGGTCTTAATATAGTCTCGATACGAGTTCCTTATCCTGGTTTATTTGTAAGCATCTTTAGGAAAGTCCATTTCATAACTTTCCCGTTCCCTGTGTTTACTGGCTGGAGAATTGCATCAGACACAAAACATGGGCTCATCCATGAGGCGGAACTGATACCCTTTGGAACCAACAGCTCACATGCATTCCTGGGGCCATTGAAATAGACAAGATCCTACCCTTTCCCCTCAGTTTTCCTTTCTTGAGCTTCTCCTTAATCCATGGGTGTCAAGTGGCGTTGAGTGAGGCCACATCAGAGTCACCGTGGGACTCTTGCCTTATCTACCCCAAGAGTCCCATGTGCTTTCCTCTTCCCTCCACCGCCCACTTTCTTTTTGAGCACCGCTGTACTCAGAGGATCACTCTGAGAGTAACCCTGGCATGGCATGAAATGGCCCCTGGGTGGCAGCAAAACAGAGATGAAGGCCCAGGGATCCTCAGACAAAGAAAACAGTATGGAGGTTCCTCAAAAAATTAAAAATAGATCTACCACATGCTCCAGCCTACCCGCTTCGGTATATATCACCAAAGAAATTGAAGTCAGGATCTTGAATAGCTATCTGCACCCCCCTGTTCATTGCAGACTTCTTCGCAATAGCCAAGACACGGAAGCAACTTAAATGTCCATTGATGGACAAGTGGATAAAGAAAATGTGGGCTATACACACAATGGAATATTATTCAGCCTTAAACAAGAAGGAAATCCTGACATTTGCAACAACACGAATGAACCTGGAGGATGTTACGCTAAGTGAAATAAGCCAGACACAGAAGGACAAATACTGAATGATGGAATTTATATGATGAATCTAAAATTCGTAGAAACAGAGTAGGAAGGTGGTTGCCAGGGGCTGTGGGGGCGGGAGAGACGGAGAGGTATTAGTCAAGGAATACCGTTTAGGTTACACAAGATTAACAAGTACTAGAGATCTGGGGATGGCATAGCTCCTATGTTAACAATACTGTACTATCTACTTGAACATTTGTTAAGAGGGTAGATCTCGTGTTAAGTGTTCTAATCACAAAAAAATGATGAGGGCAGGAGGAAACTTTCGGAGGTGATGGATATATTTATGGCATAGCATAGATTATGGTGATGGGTATATACTTATCTCCAAACCCATCAAGTTGTATATATTACATATGTACAGCATTTTGTAAGCCGGTCATACCTCAATAAAGCGGTTTAAAAAGAAAGAAAGAATGTTCCCTTCTTGCAGGCAGCTGCATGGGAAGCTGGGTTAGGGGGTCAGATTGTTCTCTGGCTGAGGCCAGGAGTATAACTTAGTGCGACAGGATCATGCCCTGGGGAGGAAGGAAGGGACAGTGGCATCTTTTGTCTTCAGGAAGGATCTCAGCAGCATCATTGAATGTTTATTAAGCACTACTATTGAGCCAGGCATTGTGCTAAACATTTTCTATTCCGTATCTCGTTAAATCCCCACCATAACCTTGCACATTAGGCACAGTTCATCCTTGTGTTCCAAATGAGGAAAGTGAGACCAGGTGGATTCACTTGCCAACCCTCACCCAGCTAGCAGGTGGCAGAACTGGGATTTAAACCCAGGCTGTATGTCTTTAACACCCACACTTTTAAATTCCTTCTCAATGCCCAGGGCACCCAAGCTCTTGCATCCAAATCCTGTGGATATTCATTTTCTCATCATCAGTTTCCATAGAAATTTGCAAGGGAGGCAGCTGAGCTGTGGAAGAAAGAGCTCTGAGCATGGATGCAGAAAGCTGGCACTGAGATGGACTGTAGCACATGCAGGTTTTGTGTGACTTTGGTCCATTACATCATCTTTCTTTAAATTTCCTTACCATACAATGGAGATAACATACCTACGTCACTGTGTTATTGTTGAAGGTCAAATGAGATTGTGGCCGTGAGAATGATTTGTAAACTCTACGTTTGAAAAGTCAGGGATTGTTATTCTTATTGCATTGTTCCCTTAATTCAGGTCAAATCCTGTAATTAGCAGCCCCAAACCTAGATAACAAGAGTTCCGAGCCTTAGCCAAGAAGTTCAGTGTTGGCTCACTTCTTCTGAGCAATATTCAAGACAATAGACATGGGGCACCACCCTCAGTGCTGGATTTTGGACTTTATGGCACTTGGTTAATCAAGAATCCTAGCCATCCCTCCCCACGTCCCAACCAGCAGCCTGGATCTGGGTCCTTTTGTCTTCGGCCCCTTCCCCCATCTGTACTGGCTGGCTGAGCTGTGTGTGTCTTTACCTTTCGCTACCTCCTCGGCAGGAGTTGTGGGTTCTTTGTGGCAGAGGCAAGCTGTATTCACCAACTGTCCACATACTCATTCGTTGGGTCAATGAAATGTAAGCACAAATGACACGTGTTTCTTGTAGACTGAGGAAGGTAAGAGTCAACTTTCCCTATTCCATGTCTCCTGTCCCCTGTTTGAGGCTACCTATAAGATGGAGGAAGGCCACTTGACACATATCAGTCTGTGACATGAACACGGAAATCAATCTTTGTTGTGAAAAGCCACTGAGATTCGGGGGTTCATTTGTTAAGTCACATAGCCCAGCATCGCCCAGACAAATATATTTCCTGCTATCAACCTACATAGAGGGGAGGAAGAAGGACCTATACTAGGCAGAGCAGCATGAGTAGAGACATGGTATGTCCAAGGGAGAACGAGAAAGGGGTGTGGATGGATCAGAGGCTCCTTGCTCACAGGGCCCTATAAGTGGCGGTGAAGGTCTCCTGCTTTGGTCTTGGCTCTGCCACTGACTGGCTGTGTGCTGTGGACAAATTACTCTCTCTGGCCTTGGTTTCCTTAACTGTGAATTGCAGACAGTAACAGCACCCAGACCTTGGAGTTGTGAAGACCGAGTGATTAGCTCAGTGCCTCAAGTAGGGTAAGTACCTGATAAAAAGTAGCCATGCTAAATGTCAGTCATTGTTATGATAAGGGAGGACTAGGGAACCAATTTCAGGACAGAAAAGTGCCTTCTATTCTTACAGTAATCTGGAGGGTAAGATGGTAAATAGGAGAGGACAAGGAGACAGGGTGTTTTCTGAGGGTATCTAGAGCTAATTCATCCACCGTGCATCCCATCCTTCCTTCCTTCCTTCCTTCCTTCCTTCCTTCCTTCCTTCCTTCCTTCCTTCCTTCCTTCCTTCCTTCCACCTATCCACCCGCCTGTCCATCCATCCATCCAACAAATGAAAACATTAAAAAAATATATCAGAAAAAAAATATCTGCCCCCAGAACCCTGCTCCGTCGGCTTCTCCAGGTGCCCAAGCGATGGGTTGGGCAGCGAGGAGAAATGCAGGGTGTGTTATGGGGTGCACTGTGTCCCCTCACTGCTAAATTCACATGTTGGAGTCCTAATCCTCAGGACCTCAGAATGTGTGGCCTTTGGAGATAGGGTCTTTGAAGAGTAATTAAATTAAAATATGGTCATCAGAGTGGGCCTTAATTCATGTGACTGGTGTCTTAATAAGAAAAGGAAGTTTGAGTACAGACATGTCAGAGGGAAGACCATGTAAAGACACAGGGAGAGGGAGGCCCTCCCCAAGCCAAGGAGAGAGGCCTCAGAAGGAACCAGCCCTATCCACACCTTGATCTTAGACATCCAGCCTCCAGAACTGTTAGAAAATATATTTCTGTTGTTTAAGCCGCCCAGTCTGTGGTATTTGTTATGGTAGCCTGAGCAACTAATACTGATAGTGAGAGGCACAGGAAGTCTCCTAGAGACTTCACTTCCCACCTCCCTCCTGCAGCCCCCTGAAGCTGAGAGAGTAGCCTGCAGTCTCCTTGGACACAGGTGGTAGGAAGGGAGCCTGAGAGAAAAAACCAGAGGTCCTGGGAACAAAGGGGCTTTGTCCCCCTCCTGTGTCTTTCACCTGTACTGGGATGTGGGTGAGTGAGGTGTGAGATGTCTTGAACCAGGCTGGAGTCAGCAGTCCTGGGTTCTCATGTCCTGACTCCACGCTGCCTGGCTGTGTGACTTTGGGAAGGTTACTTACCCTCTCTGTGCTTCACCTTCCTCATAACTAAAACAAGGACAGTAAGTGTATGCACTTTATCGGGCTGTTGTAGAGATTAAATGAGTGTTTAGGACACTCCCTGGCACAGAGTAAATGCTGTGGGAATGCTACTGAGCATGAGGATCACTGCCCGCCTCCTCCCATTAGAACCACGCTCTTCAAATGGGAGGACTGTTCCTGGCCTCACGAGGATGGGCTAAGGCTGAAACAGGGCATTTTATGAAGTTTCAAGACATTGGGTTCAACTTGGTTGAAATCCTGGTCCTGTCACTCATTCCAGAGGTCACAAAACCTCTGGGTCTTGGTTTGTCTTTCTATAAAATGGCTCACCTGACCCTTCCGGTTCCTGCCTGCCTCATAGAGTCATCGTGAAATGCCTACGAGATGGCAATTGTGAAACTCAAGCTTTCTAAAACTCAAGCTTCATATCAGTGTGAATATACACCCCAAAGATGTAGTAAGAACTCATGTCTGAGTGTTTACCATTATTTGGCTTTCTTCTAAGTGTCTTAGGTATATTCCTCACTGAGTCTTTACAGCGACTCTATGATCTGGGCCCTATAATTCCCCATCTTACACGTGAGAAAACTGAGGATAAGTAACTTGCCTGAGATGACCAGTAAACTGGGATTTGCATGCAAGAGTGGAACATGGGTGTAATTAATTACAGGGCAGTGCTGTCCAGTAGGACGTCGTACGAGGATGGGCCGTCTGTCTACCCTGCTCCACACAATAGCCCTACTGAGAGCTTGAAATGTGGCTAGTGTGACGGAGGACCTGACTTTTTAGTGCAATTTAATTTTAATTAATTGAAACTTGAATTTAAATAGCTACATTCGGCTCACCGCTACTCTATCGGACGGCAGGGCACCAGGCTGTACGGCCTGCCCACTTATGTGCTGACGCTACATTTCAGACAGCACCCAGATGAGGAAACGGGGTTCTCCAACCCGCACAGCTTATTCAGCCAGGTTGCTGGGACTCCAACTCACGGCTCCTGGCTTTAGCCCCAGGCTTCAAGCCAGTCCTGGCTCTTCCATGCGGGCACTATGGAGGAAGATCACCCATTCCTGAGAGGTGACAAAGGTCAGGGGATTTTCCCACGGAAGCAACCAGACCTCCCATTTCCTGGTGAGAGCCGGCAGGGGAGGTTGAGCTTCCCTCCTTGGTCCCTCAACCCCAAGTCCTTACAAGCTGCCAGTTCTGAGCTCTGCTTCCCCAGCAAGAGAGAGGAGCTGGCTGGAGGGGAAGCCCAGACGAAGCTCCTGCGCTCTCTCTCTGAGCTGGAAGCGGAGCTGGCCCTCACTCAAGGCTTAATTAGCTGAAATAACTGTGAACAATAATCTTTAAAATGAGTGGGTTTAAGGCTCAGGCCGTGCTGCTTCTGATTATTCATCCGCCTGGCATGAACACGCTGTTGCCAGCTCAGCCGTGCCAAGTCTGCCAGGCTGAGCGAGACCGCTCAGGTGTGCCCCACCGAGCCCTCCCTCCGCCTGCCACTCTCTGCGTGATGGGAGGGGCAAGGCCCAGCGTCCTTGGGAGCCCAGCTCTGCGTCTGTGAGACGGAGACCCGAGCCATCAAACAGGAGGTTATCAGGCGTCAGTGAGAGGCTTAGCAAACCATAAAATACTCCCTAAGAACTACCGTTAGACGGGCCGCCCGGGTGTCACCCAACTCGGCGATACTGGTGATCCCTGCCAAGCGACCTTGGGCATTGCACTTCCTATCTCTAAGCCGGTTTCCTTCTCTGGAAAATGGAGAACACTCACCTTTTAAGGTCTTCCTGTTCGTCCATTACGTGAGAACAGCTATTTTCTCAAACCCAAATCCTTCAGATCTCCAACCTCTGCACCCATCCCCACCCTCTGGGGACGCAGAGTTTCTGTCCTCCTGCCTAAGAATACTCCCTCCACCTCTGCTTTGGATCCCGCCCTCGCTGGACGGTCACTCACCCCTTTGTGTGGTTATCTGTTTTACTCTTTGTTTCAACAGGACCCTTTCTGTTGACTTTTATTTTTAAAATAACAGCTTTATTGAGAGATGATTCACATACTATGCAATTTACCTATTTAAATGTACAACTTAATGGTTCCCAGTATCTTCAGAGTTAGGCCACCATCATTGCAATCAGTTTTAGGACACTTTCACCACCCCGCAAAACCCCCCAAACCCATGAGCAATTTCTCCTCTTCCCACACTCCCTCCCCTTAACCCTAAGCAACCACTAATATACGTTCTGTCTCTATAGATTTGCCTTTTCTGGACATTTTCAGTAAATGAAATCATACAGTGTGTGATTCTTTGATACTGGCTTCTTTCACTGAGCCTAATGCTTTCGAGAATCATCCATGTTTTAAAGGTACTCCATTCTTTTTTATTGCCCACTGATACCGTGTTTCCCCGAAAATAAGACCTAGCCGGACAATCAGCGCTAATGCGTCTTTTGGAGCAAAAATTAATAGAAGACCCGGTCTTATTTTACTATAATAGAAGACCTGGTCTTATGTGATATGTCATATAAGACCGGGTCTTATATTAATTTTGATTGTCCAGCTAGGTCTTATTTTTTGGGAAACACTGTATTCCATTGTATGGGTGTGCCATCTTTTACTTGATGGGCATTTGGGTTGTTTCCATTTTTTTGGCTATTATGAATAATGCGTATATAAACATTTGTGTGCATGTTTTTGTGTGGACATATGTTTTCATTTCTCTTGAGTAGGTACCTAGGAGTGGAATTGCTGGGTCGTATGGCAGTTTTGTTTAACCTTTTGAGGAACTGCCGGATTGTTTTCCTGGCTGCATTATTTTACATTCCCACCAACAGTGTATGAGGGTTCCAATTTCTGCACATTCTTGTCAACACTTGTTATCACTTGTCCTTTTGATTATAGCCCTCCTTGCGGGTGTAAAATGGTATCTCATTGTGGTTTTGCTTTGCATTTCCTTGATGGCTAATGACGTTGACCATCTTTTCATGTGCTTATTGGACATTTGTATATCTTCTTTGGAAAACTGTCCATTAAGATCCTTTGCCAATTTTTAATTGGGTTGTTTATCTTTTTATTACTGAGTTGTTATAGTCCTTTATTTATTCTAGATACAAGTTCTTTATCAGATATATGATTGCAAACATTTTCTTCTGTTCTGTAGATTGTCTTTTCACTTTCTTCATAGTGTTCTCTGCAGCACAGAAGTATTTAATTTTGATGAAGTACAATTTATTCATTTTTTGCTGCTGTAGCTGCTTGTTCTTTTGGTGTCATACTAAGAAACTGTTGCCTCATGCAAGATCATGAAGATTTATGCCTATATTTTCTTTGGACAGTGTTATAGTTTTAGCTTTTACATTTAGATTTTGGTTCATTGTAAGTTTATTTTTCTATATGGAGTGAGATAGGGATTCAACATCATTTTTTTTTTTTTTTTGCATGTAGAATGTGGATATCCAGTTGTCCTAGCACCATTTGTAAAAAAAAGTATTTTTCTTTCCCCATTGAGTTGTCTTGGCATTCTTGCCAAAAGTCAGTTGACCATAAATGTGAAGGTTTAGTTTTGGAGTTTCTATTCTAATTCATTGATATACATGTCACGCCTGTCTATGGATTTCTTCATTTTTTTTTTCTTTTTATTTTTTTCCCTTCTTTTGCCTCTTCCCCTTCCCCCTCTCCTGTTCAAGCCATTGTTTCTCAGTCTAGTTGTGTAGAACACAGCTCCCTGGCCCATGCTGGTATGAACCTTGTACTCCCCCCGGCTGAGGCAGTCGGTTGCCGGTCATCGGTGGGCCGCTCACAGCAGCTCACAGCAGGTCACAGCAGCCCATTCTGGCTGCCGGCCGCTCACGTTGGCCGCTGGCTGCTCATGGTAGCACACGGTAGCCCACGGCAGCACACAGCAGCCTGTGGCAGCTCACACCGACCTCTGGCTGCTTATGGCGGCCGAGCTCCAGGGAGACCCATTGTTCACAATCTTAGCTGTAGAGGGCGCAGCTCACTGGCCCATGTGGGAATCACCCGGTGCTCCAACCACCTTTGCCACTGGGCTGGCCCGAGTTCTCCATTCTTATCAACTGTCTCTCCTCCCAGGCAAAATCTCTGAATCTTTTCTCCAGAGCAGGGAGTGGGGACAGTGGCCCGCTTCTTTCAGAGTGACACTCCTGAATTCTGAGCAGGGCACTGAGTGAAGATGGTAGCCTTCAGTCTTCTCAGCTCGCCTCTCCTGGCATGGAACCTCCATCCTACAACTGAACTGGGGTGAGGACAATCAGCCCCCATATTCTTGGCCAGCTGTGCCTGGGGTTGAGCTTCTGATCTGTGAGGTGGAGGAAATGAGCCCCTAATATTTTGGCCACTTTTGCCAGGAGTCTAGCCTCTGCCATTTGGAGTTTGGGGGAATGAGAAATGCTAGCGAAATACTCTATTCCTTGACTGGGAATTTAGGGGAGAGAGAGGCCCATTTTCCTAACCACAGCTGTTCAGACTGGAGCATCCCTTGTCTTGTTGAGATGTGGAGGGTGGGAGGGAATGGGCCACAGCTCAAGTGTCCCTGACTCTTGCAATTCTTACTGAGATTTAGTTCTCGAATAAATCTTCCTTCATTTGCTGTACTCCATTAAGACAATTTCAAGAGACTTTAAATGGTTGGTTTCAATAATTTTCATCACTTACAGTTGTTTCCTGGGGAGTAGTTCTGTGGAACTCCTCCTGCCATCCCGGAAGTCCTCATTGGCTTATTTATTTATTTATTTTGCCACTCAATATTAATTTATGTTAATTTCAGGTGTATAGCATAGTGGGTAGGCATTTATATAATTTAAGGGGCCACCAGATGGCTCAGTCGAGATAGAGTGCAAGCTGTTAACAGGATTGCTGGTTTGATTCCCTTATGGGCCAGTGAGCTATGTCCTCCACAACTAGATTGAAGACAACAAGCCACTGCTGAGCGGCCGGAGGGGCGGCCGGATGGCTCAGCTGGTTAGAGTGCGAGCTCGCAACAACAAGGTGGCCGGTTCAATTCCCACATGGGATGATGGGCTGTGCCCCGTGCAACTAAGATTGAAAACAGCGACTGGACTTGGAGCTGAGCTGCGCCCTCCACAACTAAATTGAAGGACAATGACTTGGAACTGATGGGCCCTGGTATTCCCCAATAAAAGAAAAAAAAAAAGAAAAGTTGCCTTAAGAGTACCAGTCTTAATAGGTACTTCCTCCCCTCTATTTAAAAAGAAAAAGAAAAAAAGAAGTGGGTACTAGTCTAGTACCCACCTGGCTCTATACATAATTATTACTATATCATTGACTATATTCTCAATGCTTCACTTTACATCCTCATGATTATTTTATAACTACCAATTTGTACTTCTTAATCCCTTCACCTTTTTAACCCTGCTCTCCAAACCCCTCCCATCTATCACCCCAATAAATCTAGTATCCATCTGACACCATGAATAGTTATTACAATATTATTGACTATATTCCTTAGGCTGTACCCTACATCCCCATGACTGCTGTGTAATAACCAATTTGTACTTCTTAATCCCTTTTCCTTTTTCACTCACCCCCAATGCCCCTCCCATCTGGCAACCATCAAAATGTTCTCTGTATCTATGAGTGTTTCTGTTTTGTTTGTTTATTTTGTTCTTTAGATTCCACATATAAGCAAAATCACATTGCTTCTGTCTTTCTTTGTCTGACATACTTTATTCAACACAATACCCTCTAGGTCCATCGATGCCGCTGCAGATGGCAAAAACCTATTCCCTTCCATGGCCGAGCAATATTCCATTGTATATATGTATTACCTCCTCTTTATTCATCCATCGGCAGACACCCAGGCTGCCTCCACATCGTGGCCATTGTAAACAATGCTGCAGTGAACATGTGGATGCACTCCTCCCCTCAAAGTAGTGTTTTGGATTTCCTTGGATAAATACCCAGAAATGGGATTATTGGATCCTTCTTTGTCTCTTGTTATAGGTTTTGTTTTAAAGTCTATTTTGTCTGGTATAAGTATTGCTACCCCACTTTTTTTAAATTTCCATTTTTACGACATATATTTTCCATCCCTTTATTTTCAGCCTATGTGTGCCTTTTGATCTGAAGTGAGTCTCTTGTAGGCAGCATATGTAAAGGTCTTGTTTTCTTATCCATTCAGCCACCCTATCTTTTTTGTTTGTTTGTTTCCTTAAATAAGTTACTATTTATTTTGCTTTGCTCTGCCCACCCCCTTGACTGGAGAAGCTGAATTTTTCTGCATCAGATTATTGCAATGTTTAACTTGAATTTATAAAAGAAATGAGAGCCACCCTATCTTTTTATTGGAGCATTTAATTTATTTACATTTAATTGTTGATAGATATGTAGTTATTGCCATTTTATTCATTTTTTAAAATATTTTTTAAAGATTTTAAAGAAGTCCCTCTAAGATTCCTTGTAATACTGGTTTGGTGATGATGAACTCCTTTAGCTTTTTCTTGTCTGGAAAGTTCTTTATCTGTCCTTTGATTCTAAATCATAGCTTTGCTGGGTAGAGTAACCTTGGTTATAGATTTTCATCACTTTGAATATTTCCTGCCAATCCCTTCTGGCTCGCAAAGTTTCTGTTGAGAAATCAGCTCATAATCTTGTGGGGGTTCCCTTGTAGGTAACTTTTCTCTTGCTTTTCTCTTGCTGTTTGTAAGATTTTCTCTTTGTCTTTAACCTTTGGCATTTTAATTACGATTTGTCTTGGTGTAGGCCTCTTTGGGTTCATCTTGTTTGGGACTCTCTGCGCTTTCAGGGCAGGTTAGGGAAGTTTTTTTTGTCATTATTCCTTCAAATAGGTTTTTAATCCCTTGCTCTCTGTCTTCTCCTTCTGGTACCCCTATGATGTGAATGCTGGTATGCTTGATGTTGTCCCAGGGCCCCTTAAACTAGCCTCATTTTGTAAAAAATTCTTTTTTCTTTTGGCTGTTCTGATTGGGTGTTTTCTGCTACCTTATCTTCTAAATCGCTGATTCGATCTTCAGCTTCATCTAATCTACTGTTGATTCCCTCTAATGTATTCTTTATTTCTGACTGGTTCTTTTTTAAGCTTTCTATCTCCATTTTTATGTTTCCGATCTCTTTGTTGAAGTTCTTCCTGAAATTACTGAGCACCGTTATAACCAGTGTTTGGAATTCTGTGTCTGGTAGATTACTTGTCTCCATTTTGTTTAGTTTTTTTTTTTTTTTTTTAAGCTTTTTCTGTTCTTTCATTTGGGACAGGTTTCTTTGTCTCCCCATTTTGGCTGCCTCCTTGTGTTTGTTTCTATGTATTAGGTAAGGCTGCTATGCCTCCCGGTCCTAGTAGAGTGGCCTTATGCAGTAGGTTTCCCGTGGGGCCCAGTGGTGCAGTCTCCCTGCTCACCAGAGCCGGGTGCTCTAGGTGTGTCCCTTGTGTGGGTTCTGTGTCCCCTCCTGTTGTAGTTGAGCTTTGGTTGTTGTTTGCATGTCAGTGGGAGGGACAGACCCTCTGGCTGATTGGTTGTGAGGACTGGCTGTGACTACAGTTGGAGGAGCTGTTGGGTAGGGGCTGACCCTACAGAGCAGCGTTTGCTTTGGTGGGGCTCTAGAGCCTGTCCAGTCTGACCTTTGGGTGTGTCATCCTTGGAGTGGCCAGGTGATACTCCTGGCTTGGTTTGAAGCTGGCCACCAGGTTTGCCAGCCCTGGGGCCTCCTGAAAGGAGACCCGCTGCAGGCCAAGTTTAGCCACATCCTGTGTCCTGCCCGGGGCTACCTGGTATGAGCCACAAAGCAATCCGTTGATGGCTACCACCTGCACTGGGCTTGAAGGTGCCTTGAAAGGCCAAGGGGCTGGGCTTCGGGCTGCTCAGCCATTGGTACAGGACATACTGAAGCCAGATGCTGCTTATTTGGGTTTTGTGAAGCTTTGAGAGATTTTAGGAAAGTCCGAAGCATGAGCTAAGACAGATTGTATGGAAAAGCCACTGGAAGTGGCTTGGGTGTGCCTGGAAGTTGGGTGGGATGGGGTCTCAGGGAATCACTATGGCAGGGCAAAAGAAAGGTGATGGCCATTTTGATGGAGACTCAGATATGGCAGCTGCCTGCGTCTACACGCAGGGAGGGGTAGGGCTCAACAAAGAAACAATGGCTTCTGCCAGCTCTTTCGTCCAGGAGAAAGCCGTCCCTCCAGCCCTCAGCCTGAAGCTAGATAATTCAGGTCCTCCTCGTGTGTCCCTGGCGCCTTTTGAGCAGCTGCCCCAGTGTTGGAGCTCAGAGCGAGTGAGTTCGTCAATGAGTAAGTCTGTGCGTGGGCCATTTAGGAGGAGCCTCTGGGAGTGCAGCTGCCCTCGTTTCAGCCACAATCTCCCTGCTGGTTTTCACAGACAGAAGTTACGGGGATTTTTCTCCCCAGCACTGGAACACTGGGCTGGGGAGCCTCATGTGGCGTTGGGACTCCTTGCTCCTTTGGAGGCAGGGTCGGGGGAACCTCCTCAGCTGAGATATTTATCTGATTTTTAATGGTTACACGTGAGTGTGGGACCAACCCGTTCTGTGTCTCTGTCACCCAGTCTCAAGATGGCTTCTTCTGTATGTCTAGTTGTAGGGCTTTGTTTCAGCTGGACTTCAAGTGATTCTCAATAATTGTTCTTTAGTTTACTTGTAATTGATCTGGTCCTGATAGGAGGTGAGCACAGTGTTTACCTACTCTGCCATCTTGACTAGAAGTCTCCATCGGCTTTTCAACAAACTCAAGTCTTTGTCACTAAAAAATTTTTAATCCTGCTCTAACTACTGCTCTGTTTCTTTTTGCTGTCACTGTCAAAGTTCTGTACTTCTTCCTTTCCAACTTTCTCCTCAATCACTCTAAACAGATTTTCCAGTTTCGTTGGTTCTGAAAGAAGAGCTTATATCATAAGGTTGCCAGTGACTTCCACATCTCACTTGTCCATCAAGTATTTTTCTCTCATCTTATTTGACCTGTCAGCAGCACCCCAATATTGTTGACTATTCCATCTTTATTGCATTGTCCCCTTCTCCTGGGTCCTGTGACTTGGCACCCATCTGGATTGCCTCCTTTGCCTTTTGGCTGCTTGTTCTTTGCTTCCATTGCAGGCTTGTTCTCCTCTGCCAGCCATTGAAGGGGGACGGGATCCTCAAGGCTCTGGTATGAGCTCTGTTTTAATTATTGATGACAGACAAACAAATTACCCTCAAACTTATTAGCTTTAAAAAACAAGCATATATTATCTCACATTCTCTGGGTCAGGAACCTGGCTGTGGCTTAGCTAGGTGTCTCTGGATTAGAGTTGTATAAGGCTACAGTTAAGATACTGGCTGGGGCTGAATAGTCATTTGAAAGTTCAACCGGGGCTGTAGAATCTGCTTCCAATCTCCCTCAAGTGGTTATTGGCAGGATTCATTCCCTCACAGGATGTTGGACTAAGGGCCTCAGTCTCTCATTGGCTGTTGGCCAGGTGTCTCCTTCAGGTTCTTGTCACATTAGTCTATTCATAGGGCAGCTTACAACATAGCACTTGACTTCCCTGAGAGCAAGTGATTGAGAGAGAGGGCTCCCAAGATGGAAGCCAGTCTTTTTGTAACCTAATCTTGGGAGTGACATCCCATCACTTTACTATATTCTTTTTTTGTTTTTAAGAACTGAGTCACTAGGCCCAGCCCAGTTTCAAGGGGAGTTGCACAAGGGCATAAATACAGGTGGTGGGGATACTGGGGCCATCTGAGAAGATGCCTACTGCAGGCTCCCATCTCTTCTCATTATCTACCCTCTTCCTGGACTACTTCGGACACATTTAGACTTTAAGTAACAGCCACACACGAGAAGGGGATGATTCACAAACTTATATTTTCAGTCCAGACCTCCCCTTTGACTTCCAAGCTCACATCGAACTGATCAATTGCCATTTCACTGGGATTTCTCAAAGGCAGTTAGGGAGTAAACTGTAATGAGGACATTCTAGTCTCTAGTCGTGTAGCTATGTCACCACAGTTAAAATGTGGGGGGTTATGTTACTGCCTAGACTGGGTTCCGCTCAGAGAAAAGTCTGAGGCAGGGGACTTATGTGCTTTTATTTTATTAGAATAAAATCCCAGGGAATAGGAGTAACTGACAAGGGGAATGGTGCAAGAAGGGAGAGAGAACCAGGGGTGCATGCTATGATTTGCCCAATCTGCAGAAAACTACCTCAAGTTGTGTAAATTTCCCCAGAGGAGCAGCCCTCTGGAGGGGAAAGCAGGAAGAAGTTCTCCACTGGCTTCCATCTCCCACTGGTCAAAAGTTTGTCCTGTGGAGTGTTATCTCTTTTGTTTTTCTGCGGTTGCACACAAGGACAGGGGCACCAGTGATATCAACAGGGAAGCCCCAAAGTGGGAGGTGAGTAGGCATGCCCTGGGCCAGAGGTGAGGAGCTGTCAGATTGCGTCTGCTCCAGCTCCATCAGAGCCTTCGCAGAGCTAGAACAAAAGGCAGAGGAGCCGGCAAAGATCTCAAGTGGCCCATCAGAGGACTCTGATGCAGTCACGAAAGGGAGAAGGAGAAAATAGATACCGGGGTTCACTTACCACTTTCTGCCACACCCTGTTCCCATGAATGACACCTCTATTCATTTAGTTCCAGCGAGCGAGAAACCTAAGAGGCACCCTGCCATCTCCTTTTTCCTTGCACCTTTACTCAATCCAAAATATCTCTGAAATCTATTCACTTCTCTTCATTTTGACCACCACACTCTTGATCAAAGCTGCTATCATCTCTCGTGGGGACTAATGTCTCCTAATGGAACCTGTGTCCTCCTTCATATCCATTCTTCATACCCAGCCAGCGTGGCTTTTCTGTAACACCCACTGGATCTTGTCACCATGCCCTGCTAATTAAAACCCTTTGACAACTTTCCATGGCTTGGAAGATAAAGACGAAACTTCTCAAGGTGGCCCACAAAGCTCTGTGTGGCCTGGCCCCGAGTCTGCTCTTGTAACACAGTCCCCATTGTCCTCTGTTCCAGCCTTACTTGGCCTCCTTTCGGCCTTGGCTTTCCTGAGCTCCAGGCTGCCTCAGGATCTTTGCATGTGCTCTGCCCAATGCTTACTGTAATTGGTTGTCGTCCTTTCTCCCTACCTGCCTTCTCACGTAAAGCTTTCAGAGCAATTACCATTTTCTCAGGGAAGTCTTTCTTGATTTTCCTGACTAGCTCATGTATCCCTATTATGTATGTATCCAGTCCTGGATTCTCCAAAAGTATGTATTTTGTATGTCAGGTATTTGTGAAACAAGGTCACCCTAATTTTTCACAATACGCTATTTAATTTTTTTAATATAAAATAATTTCAAAGAAGTCATCATGGGAAAGACAAGACTTTTGGGGGATTTCATGACACTTATCTTTTTATTCTGTTTGTTTTTATTGTAAGTTGATTATGGAGGGAGTCATAATCTTTTCAGTATTTAAAGCCTCTGAAAGTTAGATTCCGAAACTCTGGCTGTGGCTATACCTCTCTATGACAGTTGCAGCTTTACTTTTTATGTCACTAGTTAGTAAATGTCATTAGTATTACTCCCACAAGGCTCTAAGTCTCACAAAGGCAGAGGCCTCGGTAGTGTTTTGACTCACCTTTGAGCTGCCACAGAGGAGAAATGCAATAAACATTCATTAAGTGAGTGAGTCACAGGAGCCTGGAGCTCCAGCCAAGGCTGGGTTACCGATTAGCTCTGTCCTCTGTCCCCATAGCTCTCTGTGCTAAAATTTACGTGTCTTATCAGAGTGGCTGGTGCCTGAGAAATAGAAAAATGTATTTCCTGGGATAAAGAGGAAAAAAGAAAAAGCACGCACACGTGTTAAAAGAAATAATTAGTTAAATCTCTCGTGGCCGTCAGGGTCCCAGGCCTAACATTGAAATAGTTTGGAGGGGTTGTGAATGAAGAATATTTCTATGTACACACTTCTTGCTTGGGCCCACTCAACTGTGTGTCCACTTTTTTCTTCATGATAAACTTAGTGGGTGTAGTGAGAGAGATTTTAGTGCAAAGTTCATCGAGGGAAAAGGTTGAGATAATAATTTGTCAATGAGTCTAAACTGGTAGATGATTTAAATGAGCAGAGGGGAGACTGGGATTGCTGTCATGAGAGCAACCAGAAGGTGGCGCTGTGTGCTCACCAATGAGATTCTTGCCTCCGTGGATTTGACTATCAACTTATTTCTTATTAATTGTCAGTTCATTTAAAAAAGATTCCTTAGTCTCTTTCTAGCCCATAAGTTACTTTAATAAAATAGACTTACATTTTCCCCTTTCTTGTGTATCTTTACAGAGTGACATGTTTGAGGAAGAGACATGAGTAATATTGCGGGCGATTCAATGCCTCTCGTTTTTTTTCTTGCATTACCCAAAGAGAAAGTGATAAGAACATTTCTTTTCCTATATCAGTATTGTAATATGATATTGCGTAATTATAGTGCAATGTAACCACAAAACACTGAGCTGGGGTAGAGGTCTAGTGTTTGATTCTCTAGGAGACTGAGTCCGGTCCTAAAGCCTGCTTAGCCTCAGATTCAGCATCACCTTATTGGACTGTGGGTAAGTCCCCTTTGCTAAGGATTCTTAGCACAGCCCCACAGCTGGAAGATTCTGCGGTGGGCAACCCCAGATGCCGTGCAAGCCTCGAGGACAGAGAGGTTGGGCTTACCTGAGCCCCCTGGAGACTCAGCTTGTCAGTGTGTCTGACTCCAACGCAAGGCCCAGAAGCCCGGGCTGGGAACTGGGCTCAGGGAAAGGTCAAGGGTGAGTTCCAGCTCATCTCCACCAGAGGTCAGCATGGCCCAGGAGTCAGAAGCACAGCTGTCACCAGGGGGAGCCTAGGCTGCTCTGTGTTCCTGTCTGGCAAAGACGCCAATCCAGTGCTTATCTCCATCTCCCCACCACCCCCAGGGCCCTGAGCAGTCTCAGTTACCTGCCCCGTGCCTGTTTAGCAAAGGTAGGTAGACTCCCCTGGCTGTTATCAAAGGTTCGGGCAGGTGGACCTTTTTTGTCCCTCAAGAAACTAAGATAGAAAGTGTCATTAAAAAAAAGAACAAGAAAAAAAAAAAGACAAATTCTTCAAGATCATGAACTGTATACCCCGGTGGTGAAAACTGCAGACTCTGAAACCAGCCCTCCTAGGTTTGAATCCCACTTTCAATACTTAGACATCGAGGGATGTAGACAGATTTGTTAAGGTCTTTTTTTTTTTTTTTTTTTTTAAAGATTTTATTGGGGAAGGGTAACAGGACTTTATATTGGGGAGCAGTGTGTACTTCCAGGCCTTTTTTCCAAGTCAAGTTGTTGTCCTTTCAATCTTAGTTGTGGAGGGTGCCGTTCAGCTTCAAGTTGTTGTCCTTTCAGTCTTAGTTGTGGAGGGCGCGGCTCAGCTCCAGGTCAGGTTGCCGTTGCTAGTTGCAGGGGGCGCAGCCCACCATCCCTTGCAGGAGTCAAACCGGCAACCGAACCGGTAACCTTGTGGTTGAGAGGATGCGCTCCAACCAACTGTGCCATCCGGGAGCTCAGCGGCAGCTCAGCTCAAGGTGCTGTGTGCAATCTTAGTTGTAGGGGGCGCTGCCCACCATCCCTTGCGGAACTCGAGGAATTGAACTAGCAACCTTGTGGTTGAGAGCCCACTGGCCCATGTGGGAATCGAACCGGCAGCCTTCGGAGTTAGGAGCATGGAGCTCTAACCGCCTGAGCCACTGGGCCGGCCCTGTTAAGGTCTTTGTTCTTCAATTTCTGCATCTGTAAACTGAGAATATTATCATTTTCTTTTTTCATACTCGACTCTCCCTAACCTTTAGGGTTATCATGAGGATTAAATGAGGTATATTGTAATAGGCAATGTTTTCTGAGCAATTGCTCTGTGCCAGGCACAGACCTGTCCTTTCATCTAGTACCTCATAATTCTGACAACTGCTGTACATTATTACCCCCACTTTCTAGTTAATGAAACCAAGGCTTAGAGAGAGACAGAAGCAGAGCCCGGATTGGAAACCAGGCGCTTTGCCCTCGGAGTTGACTCTTTTGATTGTCACAAAGCATGATGGTCTTGCAAATTATGCCAGAGTTATTGTAGCCCTGTGAATTCCCGTGAGCCCTGGATGACAACCTGAGGTGAACTGTTCTTCTCTCAACCTCAAGGTGCAGACAGGCTGTTTACAGCTGGGCTGATTCTGTTGTGCAGGAAAGCAGGCTCCACGTGGGAGATTCCTTTGACGTCCTGTTCTGTGAAGCACTAGTTGGTCCTACTTGGGTGCAGAAGCAGGGACTTGCATTGGAAGAGGATATCCCGGCTCTCAGTTTTCTGGAATCCAAGTCAAGGGTTCAAATCCTCTCTCTGGTACTTGTAAGTCACGTGCTCCTGAGCCCAGTGATGTAACTCTCTGAACCGTGATTTATTAATCTTTAAGTTGGGAACCATAACGTAAATTAGCTTATGAAATTTTTATGAAACATTTTTTATTTTTATGAAAATTACATTGGGGAAAGCATTTAAATGTGCATATGCAGTGCCTGATAAACTTCACCTATCAGGGGTGATAAGATTTACCCATGGGCAGCCAGTTATCTCAGTTGGTTAGAGCGCGGTGCTCTTAACAACAGGGTTGCCGGTTTGATCCCCACATGGGCCACTGTGAGCTGCGCCCTCCACAACTAGATTGAGACAACTACTTGACTTGGAGCTGATGGGTCCTGGAAAAACACATTTAAAATAAATAAAAGTTAAAAAAAAAAAAAGATTTACCCATTACTAGGACTTTGTGTGGGGCTGTAGCTCAGGGAGAAGAAAAATCACATCCTTCCTGGATTCTACCTTGTGACAAAAGAAATCTGAGTCCTCCCCTGAGTGCAGGTCCGGACAACTGCGTCTATTTCCTAGTGAGCCTCCCATTTCTGCCCACCCTCAACGAGGCCTCCAGGATGAATGTCTTAAAGCTTAGATCTGATCCTTTAGCTCAGCGCTGTCCAATAGGAATAGAGTGGGAACTATATATGTAATTAAAATTTTCCTACTATCCACACTGAAAACAGTAAAAGAAACCGTTAAAATTAATTTTTATAATATAATTTGTTTATCCCAACATATCCGAAATATATTTTGACCTGCAATCAATAAAAATATAATCAATATATCCAAATGAATAAACATAAATATAAATAATCAATATCCAAAATACATTTGGACATGCGATCAGTACGAAAAATGACAAATGAAATGTCTTACATCCTTTTCCTCAAACTTGGTCTCTGAAACCCAGCGTGTGTGTCACAGGCTGCAGCTCCTCTCCTTTTGTCCTGGGCCACATTTCAAGGGCTTGTTGCCCCGTGTGGGGTGTGGGTGACACAGTGGACAGTGAAGGCCCAGCTCTTCTGTGTCACTTGACTGGCAACAAAATGGTGATGGGCTTTTCCAGCCTCTTCAAACTTTAGCCTCAAGACATTTTGAGCTTGTTCTCTTGCATCTCTACACTTTGTCCCCGTGTTTCTGCCTGCGTGGCATTTCCTCCATGTTGGGAGCTTTACCTCTACTCTCTTGTTGAATCCTCCTACCAACCCCATAAGGTAGATGCTATAATGACTCCCATTGTACAAGTGAGAAATCTGGGGCTTGAAACAACTGGGCTCCTTACCGTGACAACGTGATACGTGACATGTGACACGTGAGCAGCGGCAGTGTGCTGTGGACTACTCCGCTCTACTGAAGGTAACACTGTTCAATGAGCAGTGATGCCCCCATTTGGAAAGGGGATGGGCAGCCAGGTGAAGGAGTGAGTGTCTAGTTAACAGAGGTATTCAAGAGGCCCCTGGGTGGCCTTTAGACTGGGGTGTTATAGAGGAAATTTCCACACTGGAGGGGGCGGGAGGCAGGTTGACGATGCTCTTTGCAGTCGTGAGGGTCGAGGACCTGTTCCTGTTCCAGGGGAGGGTGTGCTCCTGGCATCCTGGATAGGGCAGTGTGTCTGCAGGGCCTGTGCTGGCCCCACGGTGCAGGCCTTGATTTCCTCCTTTAGCTGCAGGGCTGGCCTTCCCCAGGCTCCAGCAGCTGAATGCATCGGTCTTCTCCCCTGGAGGGCCCAGCCCCACATCCTCCCATTGTCAGCACTGATACAGTACCTCATTAAATTAGACTCACTGTAAATATTTTTGGAAACACCCCGTTGCTCCCTTGAAGACTGGTAGGGCTGGGTGTGAGTGGGGCCAGGGTCCAGTATGCTTCTTCCTGACCTCTTTCCGGCTTCTGCTGTTTCCTGTCCTAGCTGCCTCCTGCCCAAGCCCCTCCTCTCAGCCTAACAAAGGCCCATGAGCTCCAAGGAGAAAGGCTTCCTCTGATCTTTAGGGATGGGGGCCAAGGTGCTTGACCTGGGGAGGACACCTGGATGAATTCCCTTTCCTCCTTTGGGCCTCACTTTCCAGTAAAGTCAAGTTTGTGGAATAGACGAGTGGCTGCAACCTTTTCACCCTCAAAAGCCATTTGGCTTGCTTTCCTGTCCTCCTCCCCCCACCCCACCCCTTCAATGAGTTGTCACTTTGGAAGGATTCTGTTTATCTAGCCCACTCCATTTATTAAATAATAATTAACTCATCTGCTCAGTTTTTATTCATCAAAAGCATCCTAAGCAGCATGGCGTAACCAGAGTCACCACATCGAGTTGTGAAAATCCAAGCTGGAAATCCAAGCTGGCACTTGACATTTAGAGCCAGCAATCTCATTAACGGCTGGCGGGGGGAGGGAGGGTGAGGGGGGGGGTGCGGGAATGTGCCATTTCCAAAAGGTTTTGTAAAATGCTGGTGCTGGCTATTGCTACTGCCTCTCCCCCAGACTATCTTCTAGGTCCTCTGACCTCAGCTTGGAAATCAGTGGCCTCAGTGAATTTTAGGGATCTTTCCTATTCGAAGTCATAGGAAACCAGCCACCATCCAGGCAGTGCTAAACAAAGCCCTGACTGCTTCTGAGTTTCCAGAAATGCTGGTCCTACTGCCTGTGGCCAAATGGCCCTTCCGTGTTTATTAGAGGCTAATTATGTATAGGGTGCTGTGCTAAGTAATGCGGGGTGTGTAATGGGGGGGTGAGGAGATAAGGAAAGGCTTGCAGACACCCGTTGTTCACAGTCTAACAAACAACACGTTAGATGGGGCTTGGTGCCAAACGGGAAAAATGGATTCTGATCTGATCCTGACCATCACTGACCTGCTCCCCAGAGAGAGTCACTTTGCCTCCCCTTTTTGACCATTTTAGCAAGAAATCTAATTTTCCGACCACTTCTGGGAGCAACTACCACAATTCCCAGAATCACAGAAAGCTAGCCCTGGCTGGTTCAATGTCCTCAGGTACAGATAGGGAAACTGAGGCTCAGCGAGGGGCAGGGGCCTTGTCTAGGATGACACAGCAAAGCTAGAATGCTAGCGGCTCCCATGAGACACCCTCCACTCCACCGGTAGTCCACCTTGCCTGCAAGCACTCCCTTTCCATTGATTCTCTGTGTCATTCTCCAGTTTAACTCTCTTTGTAGTGCATGTCACTCTCTGAGTTCACTGCACTTAAATATTTCATCTTTTCCCAGTCTCTAGAACGTATGTGCAGGTCAGAGACTCATCTGAATTGTTCATACAGTTCAGTGAGTGCCCAGTGCCTCCAATAGAGTCTGGCCCATAGTAGCTGCTCAATAAATATTTGCCGAGTGAACAAATTTGTAGCCAACATGGAATTGGAACTCATACTTCTTGACTCTCAGGTCAACAGGTTTCCTGCATTTGCTGTCTCCAAAGCCCAGGGAGGTTTAGGAGTTTGGAGGATGGCCTGGGAATATGAAGTAGAACCAAATGGCCAAGGATGACAGAGCTGCTGGCGGGGACAGGGTCTGCTTTAATTGTCAGAAGGCAGCTGGCCATTTGTTGTTGGTCAGATAAGCTGCTAAAGTAGGACCTGTGAGTGTGTGAGTGTGTAAGGCCGGGGTGGGGCAGGGAGGGTTGTATGGCAGGAGAAAGGGAAGTGGAATTCCACAGTGTACTGGGCACCCCGCCTGTTCCCCTGTCCTCTCTGCCCTTCCCCCTCAGAAAACACCACCAGCTGTTGGGGACACAGCTGCTGCTCCCTCTTGTGAAGGGAGAAAAGGGTCCTTTCCCAGGTTCAAAGCAGAACTGTGAAGTGAGGGGGCTGGAGCTGGGGAGCTGGGAGGGAGGAGATGAGAAGTCAGCAAGGGGCAGAGAAAGGCAGGCTGGCTGCCACTTTGATGTCCTCCACCCAGATCGTGAGGCAAAGCCTGGGCGAGGTTTCTGTGTTTTCCCCTCTTGCCAGACCCTTAGAGAGATCCAATCAACCACCCTTTCCTGTCCTCCAGGAGGATGTTTATCCAGAGCCCTGACCCCACCACACACTCCCTACTGTACCCAGTGCACAAGTCCCGTCTGCTCACAAGCGACCCCAGGGCACATACAAACCCGGCTCACAAGTGTACATAGCCACACAGCTACAGGCACAAAGCCAAGCCTGTCTCTGCTTTTCAGGCCAGGAACCAACCTGGGGGTGGGGTGGGTGAGGGCTACTGACTCACTGACTCCAGAGGTGCCCCAGCAGTCTGGGCTGTCCTCAAAGCCCCTGTGGCATGTCTGGGGCCCTGTCCTGCCAGGAGCTGTTCATCTCAGGCTCATCACAATACCCTCAGAAATCACCCAGGAGAGAGAGAAGTTCCCCGGGAAACCTGCTTGGCCTCTCCAGGGTAGGCCAGCCCAGGGGACACTGGCTGACAGTCCTGCCCTAGCTGCTGGTTTGCCAGATGGCTCAGGGTAGATTATTCTGGATCAATTTAGCAAAAAGTTGCCTTTGTGAATGCAGGGGAGCAGCCTTGGGGTGCAGACCAGCCTTTCACATCCTTTTCCTAAGTGCCTCCTATGGCTTTAATTCAATAGGCATTTACCAGGTGCCAAGTCTAGGGGGCACAGAGGTGAAAAGCCGCTTCTTCCCAGGTACTCTCTGTCCGGGGAGGGCTAACTTCTGGACTCTGGGGGCACATAAGGTCTGCCTCCAGCTACTCGTCCTATTGACCGAACTGGCATCTTCTGCGTTGGATGGACAGGGGCCTTGGGTATGAGGCTGGGTGAGGAGTGAGGCTGGCTGATTGCAGGCTGGGGGCACTCAGGCCATCTGGTTCCAGCAGGTTCTTGGCTGGAGGCAGGATCTTATCTATACTGTATCTCCTCTGGCCTCAGTCAGGGGTCCCTCCCAGCCTTGGCCTCCCATTCCCTCTCATTTCAGCCAGTCTGGTTCCTTTGGTGAGATTAACAACTTCTTACCTCCTGGGAGGCAGAGAGTCTGAGGCTAGAGGATTAAGGAGGTGGATCTATATCCTCTTCTACGGGGTCTCCATCTGGCTCAGGATCCAAATGGGTACAGCTGAGGGGAGGAACCTGATTTTGGGGACACCCTGAGCTCACTTGCTCCCCGCATGTCTATGCTCCTAGCTGCAAAGGGCAGGGGTACCTAAATCTTCCTTGGAGAAGCAGAGAAGATCTGGATTCCCTGGGGGTCTCAAATTTGGCTTTTATCCGGGAATGTCCTGAGCAGTTATTTTAATTCATTACAGGCACATCAATTGTGAGCTGACCTGAGCCAAACAGGTTCCTGCTCAACTCTAAGGTCCCTTTTGATAAGTCCAGCTTGAAGAAGTCTGAGGGGTTGAACTTGAACATCTGCCACCCGAGCCTGCTGTCAGGTTATAATGACAGCCATTCTGCCACCTGCATAGGCTTCTATTAGACAAACATGTGGGAGCAAGCAGGCCCCAGGCATCACTACCCTGTGTACTGTGAGATCCATGAAGCTCCAGCTCTGGGTCCTGGGTCCTATTCGGTGTCCCGACCGGCATTTTGCAGACTGCCAAGGTTCCAGAGGCTGGGCTGGCATCAGGCAACCAAGAACCGTCTTTGGGAATGGCAAGGAACAGGGCAGTTTCTGGATCGAGCTATGGTGCTAACTGTAAGGGTACCGTACAGACTATTGTTGTCTGGCAGGGCTCTTACACCCTATTCAATCAAGAGTAGGGAGTCTCTCTGAAGTATTTTAATCAATCCATTTTTAATTTCACCCCAAAGAGCTCATTTCAAAATTATGGGTATCCTTGCACTCTCCTACACTTTTTCTTTCTTTCTTTCTTTCTTTCTTTCTTTCTTTCTTTCTTTCTTTCTTTCTTTCTTTCTTTCTTTCTTTCTTTCTTTCTTTCTTTCTTTCTTTCTTTCTAAATTAAATTTATTGGGGTGATAATGGTTAGTAAAATTACGTAGGTTTCAAGTGTGCACTTCTATAATACATCATTTATATATCACATTGTGTGCTCACCACCCAGAGTCAGTTCTCCTTCCGTCACCATATGTTTGACCCCCTTTACCCTCTTCTACCACCCTCCACCCCCCATTACCCTCTGGTAACCACTAAACTATTTGCTGTGTCTATGAATTTTTGTTTCTTTCTTTCTTTGTTTTTTTCCTTTGTTGTTTTCAGTTTTATATCCCACATATGAGTGAAGTCATATGGTTCTCAACTTTTTCTGTCTGACTTATTTCACTTAGCATATAATCTCAAGATTCATCCATGTTGTCGCAAATGGCAGTATTTCATCTTTTCTTATGGCAGAATAGTATTCCATTGCGTATATATACCACATATTCCTTATCCATTCATCTATCGAAGGACACTTTGGTTGTTTCCACGTCCTGGCCACTGTATATAATGCTGCAATTGGCAAAGAAAGAATTCTCAAGGCGGCCAGGGGAAAAATAGCAGTAATCGATAAGGGAAAGCCCATTAAACTATCATCAGACTTTTCAGCAGAAACTCTACTCTGGTTTCTCTTTAGATTGTATAAATCTTTTGTCCTACATTTCTATAATGCTCAACAGATGACAAATGCCCCAATCTAAAAAGGGTTGGAGTTTTTTTTTTCTTTGGGAACACAGTGCTTGAATCCATGAACTCAAGACAGCCTTGGTTCAAATTCTGATTCTGCAAATTACTAGCTGGGTGACCACAAGTTGTTTCACTTCCTTGTGCCTCAGCTTCCTCATCAGTAAATTGAGATGAATGAGAGTACTTACTTACTAAAATAGTTTTGCCAGTTAAAAGAAATAAATACGTACCGTGTTTCCCCCAAAATAAGACCTAGCTGGACAATCAACTCTAATGCATCTTTTGGAGCAAAAATTAATATTAGAACTGGTCTTATTTTACTGTAATATTAGACCGGGTCTTATATAATATAATGTAATATAAGACCGGGTCTTATATTAATTTTTGCTCCAAAAGATGCATTAGAGCTGATGGTCTGGCTAGGTCTTATTTTCGGGGGAACACAGTATAAAATATAACATGTTCAGAAGAATGTCTAGCATGTAGTAACTGCTCCATATATAATCCTCATGAGGAATACCAACGTGTTCTCATTCACACACTGCCTTCAGGTAAAAGCCATCCAAGACCCTCGGACCTTTCTCATCTTTCTCTCCAGCCTCCTCTCCTGTAGTCCCTCCATTGCACCCTAAGGCTTTGACCATGCTTATTATAATTTCTCTATCTTTGCATTTTATATTTCTTCCTCCTGGCCTACCCTCCCTGTTTTCCTCTCACTTTCTATTCCTGTTCAAAGGGCACTGAATAGGGAGGGGCCTGAGGACATGTTTTCCTTGTGCTGCCCTATCTTTTTAAAAATGGAATTAATTTCCCACATTTACAAATCTGGAAATTTCTCATGAAATCCAGAATTTAAAGTTTTGTCAAGAAAACCATAAGGCACGGAAATGCTGGCAATCAGAGATGGGAGCTGAGGAGGCCTCCTTTCGATGGAGTGTGTTTGCGCACAGTCTCCACCACTCCTTATTGTCTCAAACTGCCTGTTTCACCCGTCTACATTCTTAGCCTGGTCTCTGCGGGTATTTGAGTTTGGGGTTCCTGCTTTGTGACCTCTGCAGAAGATTTTCTGACTAAACCTCTCTTGAGACAATGGATTCTCGTTTTGTAAACCCTTCGCTTTGGATGTAGGCAAGACTCGTCTCCTGATTTTGCTTCATCTCACCCCTGCCCAACTTTAGATCGCCTCCTCCATTCTTGGGGTGGGGAGGGCATGTGCATATTTTTTATCTTATCTTGTGCAGCCCTCCCCTCTTCCTGCCAAGAGGTCCTGGAGAGGTAGGCAGACAGGGCAATGTGCGTTTCTATGTGACTGTGCCCACGGCATCGACTCAGCGACTGCCCTTTTCTCTGCCTCTTCCTCTAGTTGTCACGTCTGGTCCCCATACGGCTGTAAAGAAACCTGGTCCATGTAGTAAGAACCTGAGGATTGAAATGTATCCATGTTCTCACTGCATAGTAATCCATATTCTCTTTTCTCTATCTATGGGCTCCTCTTTTCATTCTCTCCCTTAGTGATCGCCTACTACACGCCAGGCCCTGTGTTAGGTGCTTGGAGAAGAAGAAAAGCAAACAACAAAACTGGAACAAAATTCATCCTGCGACCTTGGGCCTCAGTTTCCCCATAGATTTAATGACTTGATTAGAGATCCTTTTGTCTGGGGTTTCTTTTGTCCTGTGACTCTCTCCTGACTTTCTAAAACTTTCTATGCCATCTGCAAACTTCTATCTGCCAACAGCTTATGAATTCTAGAGAAATTGCCCTATAACTGTGTCTGTAAAATATAAATGTTCCCAGAGAGAGGGTCAAAGCCCAGGGGTAAAGCAGCGTGACGTGAGCAGAAGAGTAAAGTGAAGTCTGGGAGGGAAAGAGGGGAGGGTAGGACAGACCCAAGGGGCCAGACCCGCCTGCCAGGAGGGCTTGCCAGATGCTCAGATCATCCTGCGAAATCTCACACTCTCCTAGCCCCCTGCCCTCCCTGGCTCCAGCTCAGGCTGGATTTCAATCTGCATAATTTGCCCCATTTAGAGGGGATGGGAGGAGGTGAGAACAGGAGGGTTGAGGAGGGGGCACTCCAAAGACCAGAGGAAACCAGAGGGATAGAGGCGGAGCCAGGAGAAGAGCTGGCTGCAAGGCACAGATAACATTCTGCCACTTGCCCAGTGACAAGAAGGAAAAAGAAAAGTGGGTTGTAACTGAAATATCTTAAGACTCACAAGTGAGGGGTTGGTCTGTAGGTGGGAGGAGGGAGTGACGAGTCAAGGAGGAGACAGAGACTCAGGAGGGCGCAGGAAGTGTCTTAGCTGAGGCTGGGGCAAGGCAGGAGAGGCTGGAGGGAAATCTGCAGAAGCAGGCATCCTCCTCCCGCTGCTGGGAAGGGCTCAGGACACCTTCGGCCCTTTTGCACCCGCCTTCCTTCCAAGGCTCAAGCCAGAAGCTCTGGGCGCTTGCTGAGTTGGTGACACAGCCACCGAGCTGGTTGCCTGGGGGATCCCCTGCTCGGCTTCTCTCTGCCCCCCAGCATGGAGGAAGGTGGAGATTTCGACAATGATTATGGGGCAGACAACCAGTCTGAGTGTGAGTACACGGACTGGAAATCCTCAGGGGCCCTCATCCCGGCCATCTACATGCTGGTCTTCCTCCTGGGCACCACGGGCAACGGCCTGGTGCTCTGGACCGTGTTTCGGACCAGCAGGGAGAAGAGGCGCTCGGCTGATATCTTCATCTCCAGCCTGGCGGTGGCTGATCTGACTTTCGTGGTGACCCTGCCTCTGTGGGCCACTTACACGTACCGGGACTACGACTGGCCCTTCGGTTCCTTCGCCTGCAAACTCAGCAGCTATCTCATTTTTGTCAACATGTACGCCAGCGTCTTCTGCCTCACCGGCCTCAGCTTCGACCGTTACCTGGCCATCGTGAGGCCAGTGGCCAACGCTCGGCTGAGGCTGCGGGTCAGCGGGGCTGTGGCCACAGCGGTCCTGTGGGTGCTGGCTGCCCTCCTGGCCGTGCCGGTCATGGTGTTCCGGGCCACCGCGGTGGTTCCCAACCTGGAGAACATCACCAAGGTGCAGTGCTACATGGACTACTCCATGGTGGCCACCTCCAGCTCGGAGTGGGCCTGGGAGGTGGGCCTGGGGGTCTCGTCCACGGCCCTGGGCTTCGTGGTGCCCTTCACCATCATGCTGACCTGTTACTTCTTCATCGCGCAAACCATCGCCGGCCACTTCCGGAAGGAGCGCATCGAGGGCCTGCGCAAGCGGCGCCGGTTGCTGAGCATCATCGTGGTGCTGGTGGTGACCTTCGCCCTGTGCTGGACGCCCTACCACCTGGTGAAGACGCTCTACATGCTGGGCAGCCTGCTGCACTGGCCCTGCGGCTTCGACCTCTTCCTCATGAACGTCTTCCCCTACTGCACCTGCATCAGCTACATCAACAGCTGCCTCAATCCCTTCCTCTACGCCTTCTTTGACCCCCGCTTCCGCCAGGCGTGCACCTCGGTGCTCTGCTGGGGCCAGAGCAGGTGTGGGGGCGCCTCCCACAGCAGCAGTGCAGAGAAGTCCGCCAGCTACTCCTCAGGGCACAGCCAGGGGCCCGGCCCTAACTCAGGGAAGGTCGGGGAGCAGACACAGGAGAAATCCATCCCCTACAGCCAAGAGACCCTTGTGGCTGACTAGGGCTGGGATTCCCAGGGAGGCCTGGTGCCCTCTGCCCTCGCGCTCTCTCTGAAAGTCAGGTCTCATGAGGGTACCCTCTCTCTTGCACTTGACTTCTTTCCCTGCCCCCTGCCTCCCGCCTCCCTCTTGTCCATTTTTCTCCGTTAGTTTTGGTCAGAGGTTTTGTGGAAGGAGTCTGAGCCCTGCGGACCCATGCTTGGCCACTCAATATCTGTGGGACTGACGTGGCACAAGTCTCTTAACGTCTCAGTTTCTCCATTTGTGTAACATGGGGGAAACCATACTGAAGGGTAGTAATATGATGTGTGCGTCTGGCTCAATAAAAGTTCGTTCCCCCACTCCCTTTTTCTTGGATCTCCAGCTCTTTTTTCTCCGTCCTTTCCTTTCACTTTTCTCTCCTCTCGTCCTCTCTCTGTTTTCCCCTCTGTCTCTGTAATTTTCACTCTGAATCCTTACCTCTGATTCCCACCCCTTCTTCCTAGCTCATCCCCCTCCCTCAATCCTTTCTTCTTCCCCCTTTTTACCTCCTTGTTCTGAAGGACTCCTAAGGGTTAAGAATCCTGAAGCTTGTAAACACCACTCCAGTTCAAGCTCTTTATCCTGTTCCCTGAGAAAGCCAAGGGAATGGGCTGGGGCGGGGGTGGGCTGGGTGTCAGCAAAGAATTAGCGCTGCAGTCTGCAGGCAGGCGCTCCAGAACTTTCCCCCAAACAGAATCAGTGCGCTGTGATTTCAGGCACTGGGGGTAGAGCGATTCCAGAAGGGGCCTCCCTTCCCACATCCCCTCCAAGATGTCAACTAGATGTGCTTTCTGCAGATGTCCTCAGACCCTTTCATTCATCCTCTGGTCTCTGTGGGAACCGGGAGGCAGTGAGGTTGGTGAAGCAACCGGCTATTTGGTTTCATTATGTGAATGGGGAGTTGGGAGAAAAAGGGGCATCTGCATTTCTTCTACACGCTGCTTGGCTTTCCTTCCCCCTCAAACCTCCTCCGACGCTGAGCTGCAGGTCTCTCCCCTGTCCCCCACACTCCCCACCCCGTCACCCCCAGGAGGTTTTTCTTGGGCACTGGAGATACTCAGTGCCAAGTCACTTTCGCTGCAGTGGAGATGCTTCTTGTGTGTGTGTGTGTGTGTGTGTGTGTGTGTGTGTGTAAGCCTGCTGAGCAAAGCATGAAGAGTAGTGTGCCTGTGTCACTTGTCACTTGGATAACAACCCCTTCCTTTCCACCACGTCTTCATTCTTCACACAGTATCCTTGAGGGAAGAAAGGACATGTTGAGGCAATATAGAATAAAAATGTGTCCACCCCCCACTGGATTTGGGGGCTCCGACGGCTGGTCCGTGCTTTAAGGGAGAAGTCTGTGTGTTTGCTCTGGGCTCCATATAAGGAGAGTACTCCCCAGAGCAACTGGTGCCCACGGCTTGAGGAGGTCCTATGTGTTGGGTCCCCATGCCTTCCCTCGTTTCATGAGGGACACAGGAGGCTGGTTAAGAGTTTCCTTTGGCCCCTTTCCCATGCTCCTCACCTTGTTTTGAGTTTATGGGTGTTTCTTTCATGCTCCCTCTTCCAGGGTCTGTGACCCTCTTCTTAAGGGGAGCACCTGCTTGCCATGGAGTGAAGAGCACTGGCGGGTTTTTTCTCACCTCACCATCAGTACCAGACTCCTTGGCTTCTCCTGCTGGGTGCAGGGGCTGGGATCATTGAGTGGAGCAGCCATGGCAGGGCTGATGGCATAACATCTACACCACCAGAGAGACCTTGAGGGCCAAATTGCTGGTGGGGCCTTTGTGAGCTGGGGGCAGGGTGACTACATTCTGGGTTTTGTTCTTGGAGGACTCTGGGTGTGGAGAACAAGGCATGAGCCATGGAGACAGGAAGAGCCCAGCTTGGTGTAAATGGACATCGTGGCCATCTCTGGAATGGAGCCAACTCGGGGAGCAACGGGAGGAGGAGAAGGGAAGGTTAGTTTCCCCATCACAGGCCAGAATCTTCCACAGACTCACTTTCTCGGCCCAGGGCTGTCCTCAGAGCATCCAGTCAAGGCGGGAAGAAGTTTCTAGAAGGGGAGAGGCGCTCCTGGGTGACCCGCAGAGACCTCTGCCTGGAAATCGTCAGTGGTCCTAGACAGAGGGTGTAGGAGGCTGCCTGCTGTGATGCTCTCTCATCCCTAACCCACCCCTTCTTTGGAATGTCTGTGTTATTTTCTGACACTGTTGGTCACTGTGGTTCATCAAATAAATCTGTTTTGTGTAACTATTGTGTTCAAATCCTCTTCTCACACAAATGCCTTGGGATGAGGAAAGGACCCCCAATTTACAAATGTTACAGTGGGAGGTGGACGAGTATGGCTGAGAGGGAACAAGAGGGAAAGTGGGAGCAAAAAGGACTAAAGTGGAAAACTGGAAAGGACGTCGGGGAGGCGATGAGAAGATGGAGAAAATATACACCAGGGAAGGGAAAGGATGGAGGGTGAGATCGGGAGAAGGCAAAGAAAATAAAGGGCCAGGGAAGCAGCTAAGTCTTTGTGCTCTGAGAAGTTGTGGAACAAATGGGCACATGTTCTGGAGTCCAGAGCACAGGTCTTGGGGAAAAAACTAACGTTTCTTTCCATGGAGTAGACCTGTCATTCATTCATTCATTCATTCATTCATCTATTTATTCATTTATCATCCCCTATTATCCATGCATTCATTATCATGTGAGCATCCATTTAGTTTAGACTAGAAGTTCTAATGCTTGTTCTTCAATCAGAGTCATTCTGGAGGGTTTTGAAAATACCCATCCTGAGTGTCACCCAGACCAATGAGTCAGAATCTCCTGGACTCACCCCTGGTGTTCACAATTACTAAAAGTCCATCAGATGATTTTTCTGGGAGGACAGGTTTGGAGCTGTTTCCATCTAGATAGATTCTGCCCAAATTAATGTGGGCGCAAAAGACTAGAGAGTCAGAGGTAGAGGAAGCCAGGCTCTGGATGCTCATGGATTTGGGGAAGCCAGGCTCTGGATGCTCTAAGGGGCTGGAATGATCCTTAGAGGGAAATACCCAGTCCAGAGGTGTTCATGATCCTCCATGAAGACATTGAGTACTAATAATATCTGAGGATGACACAAAAACAATCACTACGGTAGAATGGGTAGTAATGGCAGAGCTCACATTGATGGGATTTTACTGCTGTGCTAGCTTTCCCCAAGAATTATCTCATTTAATCCTTGTAATTAATCCTCTGAGAGAGGCATTTTCACCTCATTTTGCTAATAAGGAAGCTGAGGCTCAGAGAGGTTAGATACCTTGACCGAGGTCACACAGCTAGTGCATGGAAGAGCCAAGTTAGAATCAGCCAAGTCTAACTCCAAAGCCCATGCTCTTGACCACTGTTCCTCCCAAAGTACAAATGAGGCAGTCCAGGAGGTTGGGAAGGAAAGTGAGATGTTACCTGCACGGTGCCTGGCACGTGTGGAGAGTGCTTCATGAGTGGGGGGGATGGGGCAGGATTGGAGAGGAATGGGGAAAATGCGAGAGAGAGAGAGAGAGAGAGAGAGAGAGAGAGAGAGAGAGAGAGAGAGAGAGAGAGAGAGGGAGGGAGGGAGGGAGGGAGGGAGGGAGGGAGGGAGGGAGGGAGGGAGGGAGAGAGAGAGAGAGATGAAACAGACAGAGGCAGACAGACAGAGATGGCAAAAAAGAGAGACAGGGACAGAGAGACAGAGAAGAGCGAGAAACAGACAGAGAGTGAGGAGGGTGGTGGCAGGAAGAAGCTGGGAGGCAGGCAGGAGCTGCAGGACAGGGTGTCAGTGCTTGTTTTCAGTTTTCTGAAACACACCAGGGAAATGGCAGGAATTTACAACTGGAATCACAAACTATTGAAGCTATTTTGTTTTTTATAGATACTGTAAAAAATCCTCACTAACTCTACAGGGGAATTTGAAGTAACTTACCCCCCAAATTGTAAGAGTATAGAGCACCTAACCCTTCATCTGTTTACACACGTCTTCATTAATTCACTCACTCACTTTCTCACTCACCTGTTTATTCAGCAGTTCCTCGTTTATTCCTTAGGGGCCATGCAGCGTGCTGAGCCCAGGATCAAACTGTGAACAGGACCCAGGGAATCCCAGTCTGGTGGGGGAGATGGGCCGTGGAATGAGTGATTGTAATTGAGTGTGGTTCAAAGAGAGGGGGTGTACAAGGTGTTTTGAGGGCCTAATCGAGACAATGGAATAAGTCTGGGCAGGTGTCAGGGGGCCTTTAGACACAGGTGCATGGCAGGCGGGTGAGCAGTGAGTGGGGACACTGGTCTGTGCAGAGGAAATACCCAGAGATGAGAGAGGGTGCAGCCCCTCTGAGGAGCTGGGCAGAGTGTTCATTCTTGTGTTTCCCCCCACCCCACCCCAGCTTTGGGAGGGGAGCCAGGCAGAGGCACCGAGGAAAACTTGCCCTAGAGAGTGGATGATAAGCAGATTGGTGGCTGGGACTCAAATCTGGGTTTCTAGACAACTTGGCGGGGACGGGAGAGGGCAGACATTTTTTTCTGTTTTTTTTTTTTGACTTCTAGTTTCTCTCCTCCCTGGGCTTGAGCTGTCTTCCTCTAAGATATCTGCCAGGGTCTCCTAAACAGGGGTTAGAAGTTCTGGGCCCTCTCACGTTGGGCTTGTTGGAGAAAGATGCTAAGAAAGGGCAGATGGAGCCCTTGGGAAGAGTACCCCAGGAAGCCGGAATGACACCCAGTGTGACGGGATCTAGCTATGATGGCTCTGCCATCTCAGCAGGTACCACTCTGAGCTCCAGGGGGTTTGAACCTTGCAGGGCCTGACCCAGTGCTTATGACTCTTCCTAATTATTACTAAAAATGCTTATCAAGTCACTATGAGCAACACTGGAGTCACAAAGACATGAGTCAGGGAGCTTAAAATCAAGGGCATAAGAAAGGAGATTCAGAGACATTGGGCTGATTCTAGAAGTTTCAATTTATAGTTAGAGTATCAAGCAATGTTCAGTGATTTATTTATTCAACAAACTTTTATTCAGTGTCTACTATGTGCTTGGGTTTTAAAAAAACCCAGAAAGGTGAAGTAAAGACTGGTGCCAGAAGAGAGGCACTGGGTTTCACGAGCATGAAGATTACTAACAACTGACTCCATTATACCAAATAACCTCCTCCTCTTAGAGCCCCCCTTGGGAACCAAAGCACAGAACCAGAACATGGGATCATGTAAACCATGTTTGCAGGCAGGTACTTCTGATATTCTCGTAAGTAGGATTCCTCAAGTTGCTGCTTTGCAGTGATCAGTTCGGTGTTTACGCTGAAAATGATGTCTTCAGGTCTCCTTGGCTGGATGATGGTGTGTGAGCCTAGTTGTCTTCCTGGGGAAGTTGTCGGTGAGCCAACGGGAGCCAGCAGTGAGTCAAACAGTTTCTGGGAATCTATGTATGGACTTCCACTGTTCATGGAGGAAGGACCCTCATGTGGTGGGGATGTACCAACCGAGTGGAAAATAAAATCTCAGACTTCCCCTCTCTATAAAAATACTCAGAGAGAACTTCTCTTCCGGTCCCTCAGAAAAACTGGGCCAGGTTTAAGGGCATCCAAGCAGATTTGGCAGTCTTTCTTCTGGGTCTGGAATATGTCCATAAGTTTAAGAGGTCTTCCTGTATGATGGGAATGAAGTGGCCTCTGATGATAAGAGAGAGACCTGGGCTTCAATCTAGGTGGGTATGGTCTGGTATCTTTGGCAGAGAAAGGACTTTGGCATCAGGGACAACAGTGACCCAGAGTTTGGGGACTGTCATCCGAAGGTGTCATGGATGTGATCCTTGCCCTTAGGAAAACGGATGCACCAATTTGGTGGTTATTTGGTTTCCGGGATGAGACCTGGAAGCCCCTGAGTATCCTTGGGATCCAGTTGGCTGAAAGCTCTGTTTTGGGAGTGTTGTCAGGCTGTCAGGGCCCCTGGAAGGCGGGGGTTATTTGCTGTGCTAATAAGGAGCTCTTTTTAATGTTTGTGAAAAACAATACAGCAATTACCAAAGGAGTTGACTAAAGACAGATGTTGCAGGCTGGAGAGGGAAGTGGTTTCCATTCTGATTGCATCAGGAGCCCAGGCAGCCCAACATGTTCGCATGAAAAACAGCACAATTGAGCTGGAAAGTTCTGTTCTTACCTTCCCACTTCACTAGTGAAGGTAGTGAGGCCTTGGGAGGGTGAGTGACTTTCTTCACATTACTACTAAATAGTGGCTGAATTGGTTGGCTTGGTTTTCTTGATTCTTAGGCCTGCTTGTTTTTTCATGTCCTTAGATGAAGGACCAATCACAATGATTCATTTACTCATTCAACAGATATTTATTAAACCTTTACTGTATGCCAGTCATTTTGCTAAGCACTGGGATTGTAGTGGAGGATGAGATAGGCATGGTCCTTCTTTTATGTAAATTATTTTTTGTGGGGGTACAGACAGTCAATAAGTACGTAAGCAGACATATTAAATGACAGATTACAGAAAATGTTGGGAAGAAAGTAACATTTCAGATAGAAAATAATGCTGAGGACATTTCAGTCAAGGTGCTCAGAGGGTCTTCTCGGAAGGTGACCTTCCAGTTGATACCTGAAGGATGACAGTGAGCCGACTATGCACAGAGCCGGCTGAGAGAGTTCGAGATGCAGGGAACAGTACATACAGAGACTTCGGAGCAGGACAGATCTCAGGGGGTTGTCAGAGCTATTGTCAGGGCCAGTGGGCAGGAAGCCAGGGAGAAGTCGTCACAAGACAAAGTTAGACAAACAGGGGCCAGATCATGCAGGACTTTGGAGATCATGGTGAGGAGTGTGACTTTTCTTTTTTTTTTTTAAGTGCAATGAGAAGCCATCAGAAAAATGACACGATCCAATTTGTATTTAAAATGATTCCTCAGGCTGCTGTGTAGAGAATGAATTGAAGGGGATCAGGAGAAAAAACAGAGATACCCATTAGGGGATATATCAGAGGCCAAGATAAGAAATGATGGTGGGTCATATAGAGGTGGGGTCCATAGAGAAGGGAGGCAGGTTTGAGCCATATTTTGAATACAGAATGAATAGGACTTCTGATGGCCTGGATGACTGAGTGGGTGGGAAGGTGTGTGTGTGTGTGTGTGTGTGTGTGTGTGTGTGTGTGTTTCTGAGACAGAGAGAGAGAGAGACATTAACATGTCATACCTGAGATGTTAATAAGATGTCAAGACGGTAGTTTGATATGAAAATCTGGAGTTCTGAAGAGAGGTCTGGTTTGGTGATAAAAAACTGAGCATGGTAGAGGTGGAACTGTGAGGAATCCTATTGATTGAGAAACCACGTAAGAGGAGACCCGAAAATTGTCCTCTGAATTTGGTGACATGGAGATCATTGATGCCAGGGACCAGACGGGTAGTTACAGTGGGTTGTGATGGTAGAGGACCGGGAGTGGAAGAGTGGGTGGGAGGTGGTCATGGAGAATGCTTATGGGAACAACGCTTTCGAACATTTTGCTGGGACGGTGAGCAGAGAAATGGGCACTAGCTAGAGAAGGATGTGTGATGAAGGGGAAACCTTTGGGAAATGAGAGATTCAGGAACATGTTTGTGTGCTGGTAATGAGCTGAGAAAGACTAAGACCATGAGTGAGAGCGAGAGCAAGCCATAGAAAGGATGAGGCTTCAACAGAGAGGGATGATTGGAGGAGAACTGCCTTCGAGAAGGGACACATGGATCAGGCGTTGAGAAGAGAACGCACTCCTTCTGTAGATTAGGAAGAAAGTAGGCAATGATGAGTCATGAAGAAGGTAAGTGGCTGGACTTTGGTGGTGGGAAGATGAGGAAATCCTAGTTCTGTGACTTCTAATTTCTAAATGAATCATAAGAGGAGGTCCTCAGCTGTGCAGGAGGTACGGAAAGGGGTATATAAAGTTTTGAAGGCTTAAAGTATTATCTTGGACAGTGACAAAGCAAAATTCGTAGGGAAGCATACAGTGCTGATTCTCCACTCTGGGATTTGTGTCCATGACTTCAAAGTGAAATCACTTAGCCGGGTGTGTGATTTTCCCTGGCAGCATCTAGCTGCGGCGGTTATAGGCACAGAGAAGGTGTTCAGCAACTTGGAGTTTGTGACAGAGGGGAGAGATGCGAGGTACCGGGATCGTTTGCTAGACAGTAATTATATAGAAGGACAACGGAATTTAATTTATGTAAGGAAGGAAGCAAAGACAAGAAGTGGCTGCTGGACGGTGGACATGTGATGAGATCAACGGGTTAGTCGTGAGGAAAAGAGACAGGACATATGGGAGTGGGGGGCCCACGACAGCAAGTGAGGAGGAAGGACAGGAAGTGGAAGTCAAAGCACGGGTTTTCACATTAGAGATTTCTGGTAATGACATGCTTTATGGTGTGACGTGAGTGGGCGGCCGCAGTGGAGTGGAGAGCAAGACTATCGGGGCGAAGGACATCAAAGGGCGGAGAGGCCAAGCTTCCGGGTGAGTTGCACATCAAGATTCGAAGTTCTGAGAATTACTGTAGGAAGAGGGCAGTGAAGATGATTGCACCCAGGAGCTAAAGTCTGCGGTGAAGGAAGGATAATGACTAAGAAGAGGGGAGAGGGAGCCCAACGAGGAGGAGGGCATGGGTATGAAATAACTAAAAGTAGGGCCGCGGCTAGCCCATGGGATGCTTTTGTGCAAATTAGGAAAACGTGTCCCTCCTCCAGGGGGAAGCAGCTGTGTCCTAATGCATACCTTGGGGAGTGTGGGCTGGATTTTAGTCACCCCTCAGGTGTGTGTCCGGCGCCAGGACATACCCTGTCTGCACAACCTGCATAGCCATGCCTGGTAGCCCTGGTTGAATGGCATAGGTATGAAAGGAGTCAGCTATTTGCAGGAGAAATGTCTTGAAAGAGGCAATGGGGAGCAAAGATCAACTCTCTGATTTTACAGACAGGGAAACTGAGGCCCAGAGGAGGAAAATAAGCACACGGGAGGCAGAATTGGAACAAAAGTATTCTGACACCCCGTCGTCGTCGTGGAAGCGACGTTTTAGCAAATGCTCCAGAATTGCAAATTCAGAAAACATGTTGCCCCTCAAAGTCGCTTCTGTGGGAGGTGCCAGACTTCTTTCTAGTGATGCTGCCATTGTTCCAACCATTTCTGGAAACTCCTTCAGAGACACGATCTTCAGAGCCAGCTTCTGAGTCACAAAGACAGCCCACCGCACTGGAGAGCCTTATTTAATATGTGGGATGGGACCTGTCCTTGTCCTTCTCTTGTGTTGGGTCTGAGAGCCCGAGATGCAGCCTGGAAATATGGCCTCTCTACATCTCAACACCTATGTGTTTTGCACTCAGCATTTCCAGGCCCATGAGCTCCCCATGAAGGTCAGGGGTCAGTTATTGCTGTGAGGTATGTTTGTTCCGAACTGGTTTTGTTCTGCAAGGCTGGTGTGGGTGAGGTTCACATCCTTCTGGCATCTTACCTGCAAATAGCAGAACCTCACCCACCTATTTATGCAGAAAATGAATTGAATAAAGAATACCAGGCAGCTCACAGCATCGCTGGCGAATCAGGCTTCAGGGAGGAGCCCTCCTCCAGTTATCTGGTTCCAATAGGAACCACGCTGCTTGCACATGAGGTTCTGCCGGGACTGGACACAGCACCTCTGGCCCTGCTGACTCTGAGATCTTGATGACTTTCTGTCACTCCTCCACCTCAGATGGAAAACAGATTTGATGAGCTCCTGGGTCTTCAGGTTTTTCTCTTTCAAAGTGAGTTCTCCCACGGGCATGGTTGCGGGAGCCCAGGCCACATACTGAAACTAGCAGCAAGGAGGCCAGGAAAAGTAGATTCCAGCAGTGATTAGATTGTGGGAAGATCCCTAAACATAGGGAGTTTGTGCAAAAAAAAAAAAAAAAAAGTGCTGCCGACGTGGCAAAGGTTTCCTACAAGGCCATAGGCTTCCTTGAGCTCTTATACCTAGGATTTGGGAAAAGCTGCCCCTGGGTGCACAGTGCTGACTGGGTCATTGTCACCACTTCCTGGTCCAATGGCCCATCTCCACAGAGTGTGATCACCAGCTCAGAGATCACAGCACAGCCAGACGTTTTGTGCTAAAAATTTAGACTTCTCTTTAAAATGGGTGTAGTTAAAAGTTGTTTGTCCAAGCCTTTGCCAACGGGTGGTTGTCACGCTCAAATCGTCCTGCCAGCAAACCTGTGTCTGTGGAGAATGCTGAGACATTCCACCTGGAACTGCTATTCCTTGGTGGTCCACAATTCACCTGACAAGCATTTATTGAGGGTTTACTACGTATCAGGTACTGGGGCTTGAGCCTGGGCTGAGGGGCCCGGAAGTTTCAGAGATGAGTAACATATGGGCTCCGTTTACAGGAAATGCTGTCTAGTGTCAGAGACAGATGGGCCTATGCTTAACTGGGTGTCAGTGGGGAACAGGGAGTAGGGGAAAAGGAGCTTGGGGGTCTTTCAATCTGGGAATCATGTCCTGCGCCTTGTGAGCTAGATTTTCCTGCTGCAAAGTGGGGATAATAAGACTTAGCTTATGTGGTTGTCTGAAGGAGTATGTAGTATAAAGTATACGGAGTAGCCAGTGCCTGGCACATAGTAGGTACTCAGCAAACGTAGTTCTCCCCACCCCCCCACACCTCTCCTTTTCTTCCTTTAACATAAAGTGTTATGGGACCATAGAGAAGGTGGTGCTTAATTCTGCTTGATGCGTTCTTGCTGGGCTCCCAACGATGACAAGCGTTCTTCAGGCAGAGGGTGAGGAAGACTTTCCAGGCGGTGGGAACAGCATGTTCAAAGTCGTGGAATACTGTATGTGGGGACTGATGGACTGAAGAGCTGGTTGTGTGGGGGAGGGTACTGGTTGGAAATGAGGCTGGAGGGGGAATTAAGGGCTCTGTGACTCACAGTGGGGGTCTGAACTTTCTCTTGTAAGCCTGGGTGGTCAATGAAGGGATTTAAGGCAGAGGGCTGTTCCCAAAGGACCAGAGCAACTGCTCTTTGGCTGATGAAAATATCTTTTATTTAGAACTGCCCTGGATTTGGAGTTCTCTCCATGTCTCTGCTTTGGGCTGGGCTGTTTCTGGGACCCCCATTCAGCCTGGGGATATATATGGTTGAATGTCTTGGAGAGCCTCTTAACACGATTACTAATTCAAATACGAGGCATAATAATACTATTTGTTGAATATCAATCACTCTCAATGCAATCTTAGATATTTTACATAAATAATCCCAAATCCTTTTAATAGCTCTGTAAAGGCAGATATTATCATCTCCATTTTGCAGAAGAGGAAACCGAAGCTCTGAAATGTTAGTCTATTGTTCAAGGTCATATAGCCAGTATATGGCCATGGCAGGATTCAAAGGGGGTTTTCCTAATGGTAAAATCTGTGCTGGTTCCACCATGAGCTCCTGAGTCCCGTTGGATTATTTCTAATTGACATGAAAACTTGTGACATGAAAACTCAATATATCTTTATTTCCCTCTCTATATATTTATATCAATACCTCATCTATCTATCTATCTGTCTGTCTGTCTGTCTATCTATCTATCTACCTATCATCTATCTATCTATCTATCTATCTATCTATCTATCTATCTATCTATCATCTCTCTACTTATCTAATGCAATGGCAGAAATTTACCTGTTATCTCAAAATTTCTTGCCTTTCCTTCCTTAAATCTCTGGGAATTCAGGTGCATTCACCTTTCTATGTGGAGAAGCTGAAATGTGGCTAATTGTTGTCATCAAAGGTGTCCTAGAGTGAGGGTGTGCTGCCTGCCACCTCAGTTATGGACAGGCCCAGTACTGGCCATGTGAGAAGGAAGTTTTGAAAGTGACTTAGAGTGTATGATAGATTCCTCAAATGTTGACCTCTCCCTGTAGACTTGTCAATCTCCCAGCAATGCCGGAAATCCCTCTTTGTCTTTCAGTCTATTGTGCTGTGGTCAATGCATCTGACTCTAGAGACCTGAGTTAAAATATCAGCTGTGTCCTCACCTGCTACTGGGGTCTTCGTTGAGTTGTAGAATTTATCTGAGCCTCAGTTGTCCAGTTGTCAGTCAAGTGGGGATACTAATCATACCTACTTACAGGCTGAGTAGAATGAAATGAGATGTCTGTGAACCTCTGGGCACGCGAATGCTTATCAGATCTCTTCTTTAAGCTTTTCTTTCCTGGGCTGGAAATGTGTTAAGCCACGTTAGATGGTCTTTTTGAATAATTACCCTTAGTTTCATCTTTGAAAAGACAGATTGGGATTAGATTGTAAACCTACTTGACCGTGGCAGGGAAATCTTGCGTGATGTGTGATGTGGAGGTAGAAGAAGGGGAGAGAGAACAAAGAAAGGGCTCGTCACAGCCAAGTTCAGTAACTGTGTAATTTATTCAGGATCCAAGCTGGGTCTGCCCATGAGAGCAGGAGCAGATGGGCCTGGGTGGGCCCCTTTGATGCTGACTGTGTCCGTAAAAGGTTGGGTGAACTTCTCATGAAGCCATAAAAATGTTCTGGGCTCCAAATACAACGTTGCCTTAAAGGGCAAAAGGCTCTCGGAGGGGGAGGTGACTTTATTTGGGTTTCCCTGGGGTTGGCAGCGGCTCACTGAAGGCTCCTGGCAGGAAGCAGTCCTGGTGGCTCCTGGCCAGGCCGGTGGAGACCTCTGACCTCTCTGGCCCTCAGGAACTTCTGCTTCCCTGGGAGGGGAAGGTGACAGGGAGGAGGGGAAGGCACAGGGAGGAGCATTTAGGAAAAAAGGAGATTTCCGGAAAACATGGACTGAAAGGTGAGTGGGAGGATCCCACTGAATTGTGAGCCTTACGGGGGCTTTTGGGTGCTTTTTATTGTCATTATTCGTGACTCTGAGTTTTTGAGTACATCTTGAAGCCACTGAGTGATAAAGGACCATTGGGTCTTATCTCTTTATTTTGCTTTATGTAATAAAGGCCCGGAAAGGAGAAGTGAGTTCCCAGAGTCACTCGGACACTTTGCACCACACCTCACTGCTCTACTGTATTATTTTGTGATCTAATCATCCCAGAATTGGATGGATTGGTGATAAGAACAAGCACAGCAGCCGCAGTCACGGTAAAAGTTACTGAGTACTTCCTAAACTAGGCATTTCCTGAGCACGAGTATTTCATGGGCTATATCTCAATCAGTCCTGGAGGTGCAGGTGCTAGTGTGATCAACCTCATTTTCCAGATGAGAAAACTGATGATTAGAAGGATGAAATAACTTGCCAAACATCAACCGATAGATAGTCAGCAGGGGAGAGTTGGGATTGAACCCTGGGTGGGTGGGAACCAGGGAGAGGATATCTCCACCCTGAAATGCTACTGCTGGTTGACGGCTACTCTGTTTTCCTCATCCCTGTTTTCTGCAGAGGTCAACTTGCTCAGTTAATTATTTTCATGCACGTGATGATAATTATTTTTTATTTTTATTTTACACTTCTACTTGGGTCTTGGTGCTGAGACTGCACATTAGGCACTCAACATTGATTAGTTCAAAATTAATTTTCATGGGTAAGGAGAGACTGATTTAGAGAGACTAGGCGTTAATGTGCATATGTAAGATCTGTCGCCTCTTTGAGATAAAAAATATGGCAAGAGAGATCATAGTTGATATTATTTCCTGTTTCTCCAGCGCACTGAAGAGAAGGAACCTGTGTTGAACACAATTGTGCCAGGCATTTGAGCACCTGTTATCTCACAATCGCTGCAAATATCGTGGGGGAAGGTGTTATGTTATTATGTCCATTTTTTGGGATTAAATTTAGAGTTAACACTCCCAGGGCAACACTGTAAATAGAAGAGTTGGGTTGGGAACCTCAAAGCGTCAGAACCCTAAGTCCACTGTGCCAAGTTACCCTCTAGGTGTTGGACAAATAATTTAAATGGAGGGAGGACCAGAGTTACATTCCACTCCACAAGCCGGGGTGAGAACTAGGAAGAGGAAAAAGAGTGCTACCTTATTCCTTTTTCTTCGGAAGAGTAGAGAACTAATGTGAGCTAGAGGGAGTGAAGGCAGCCAGGGCTGTGGATGGGCCCAATATACGGCATGAATCGAGGGGCGTGGACCCAGGTGCCCTGATGTTTATCTACCAACGACCTCCTCGTGCTCAGAAATATTTGAAATCCCAAACAGACTGTGCTGAATGAGAACTAATCCTTAGAGTACCTCATTGACCAAAAGATTAGGCTGAAACAACAGAAGCACCCACCAGAATTCTGGACTGCCTCGTGATGGTTGTTGAGAACAATATGGACTCTTGCTACCCGTTCCTAAGACAGGCTGCGTGCTTTCACTCAACTTGTGTGACATATTGCTCGTAGTTGGGGACCCCTCTCCAATCTGAGTACACTCCCAGCGATCTGGCTCCTAAGCAGGGATCCATCAAGGTGGGAAATGAAGTATTTCTCTCCTGTTGTCATTTGTCACTAGCCCACTGTCCTTTGTCATTTTGAGCAGGATTGATGGCTTCTGCTTGGTCCTCGTGGGGAAGCCTGCAGAGGTGCAGGGCTTCCCGTCTGCAGCATCTGTAACTCTCCTGTCACCAGGCCATTAAAGGGGCTGAGAAGCTAGTTCCCATCCACGAATCTTAAGGTCAGAGGGCTTGAGGGATTAGATGCTGGGGGCTGAGGGCTCCTGAGGGCGTGGCAGCTCTGGGAGGTCACAGAAAGGTTTCCACCTGCTGGGAATGGACAGTTTTTCTAAGTGCAGGGTCATCTTACCGGAGGTTTGTTTTGTTAGTGGAATTAACCCAGCTGTACTGGAGAAGGTGGGACTTGTGTGTGTGTGTGTGTGTGTGTGTGTGTGTGTTTATGTGCTGAGTGTTTGTGTGTATGTGAATACTTGAGTGTTTGTATATGTGTGTGTGAGTGTATGTACGTGTGTGAGTGAGTGAGTGAGTGTGTGTGTGTGTGTGTGTGTGTGTTCCTTTTGGGCTGCAGGCCAGGGTTGGACTTAACCCAGCAAAGCCCCTTTGAAGTGGAAATCAGAAAGCTCAGTCCCTCTGTCCCGAAACCAAAGCGAATGCATGGCTATCTGGCAAGGAAGGCATTTATTTATAAACTATTTTCTCACTTTCACACTGTCTCCTCCTCCGTGCCAAATGGTGTCACAAACATTGTATTTGTGAGAGACCCCTGGCTGCTAGGTCTCTCTGGTTTCCATGGAAACCATAAAGCCCACTTGAAGGGGGGCTAGAGGGAGGAGGGGTGGAGAAGGAGGAGAGCCTGGGGTGGGAGCCTTCCTCTCCAGACAAAGGGGAGGGACAAAGGCTGGGGGAGGGGGAGCAGGGACGTCACTAAGGACGATTTATTGTCCTTAGTCTTGTGGCTTTCCAAATTGATTATAGGGTAATGGAGCCTCAGGGCCTGGAGGAGAAAGCTGAAAGGCACTGGGAGCTGTGTCCTGGGACCTGAGCTTGATTCAAAGGCTGGGACAAAAGGACTGGAGGGAGAACGCTCTCCCTGAACGATTGTCTGCGAGATAAACCCTAAATTCCCTGGACCACCATGCAAGGCTTTCAGTATCCCACTCCGCCAGAGCTGTCCACTTTCCTCCATTTCCTCATCGATAGTTCCATAGAACAAGTGTTGGCCTCGCTACTGTAAATCCCTCCAGTGGCCTTGTCTTATTTATTTATTTCTGCATCTCTAGAGCTTGGTGCTGCCTTTGAGCTGTATTTGTGCTGATGAAACGTCATGCTCTCACTCCAGAACCCAGAGCCTTTGCTCCAACAGAGTTCCCTGCCTGGAAAGTTCTGATTTTTTTCCGCCCCCCATGCAAGGGCTATTCCTTCTTCCATGTTCAACTCAAGTCCCACCTTCTATTCAAAGATCCCCCAGCCCGCGTTCATTACCAAAACATGCATATAGCTCATTGGCTTGCAAACCCATTTCTGGTTTCTCTGAACACCTATGTCCGTGCTTAATCACAGCCTGTTTGTTTTCAAAATACAGGCTCTTTCCCTCCTGTTGGAAAGAGCATGGAATTTGGATCACATGATACTAATCAATAATTCAGTTCCTATCAAGAGTGCTTTGCATGCAAAGTATCATTTGAAGTAAAAACCAATGTGAATGTGAGTCTTGGCTCTGCATCTATTGTGAACTTGAGCAAGCCGTTTCAACTTTGAACTTCAGTTTCCTCATCTGGAAAACAGGAATCATGATAACAATTTCCATATTCTCCCGAGAGGGTTGTTTTGAAGATCACAAGGGCTATTAGTAAGGACGGTGCTCTGAAAGCTGGAAGGTATTCTGCCCTGGATATGTGTATTATTGTCACTTGTGGAGTTGTCTGAGTGCAGGAGCACGTCTTACTGATTTTGTGCCTGTCCCCTTTGCCCCACTCTGTGCACAAGTGCTCAGCCATCATACTGGGGAAACACAGTAAATGTTTATTGAGGGTCACTGAGTCCAGATGGGAAATCCCGTAGTGTGTGGCCCACGGGGGCTTGGGTATTGTTGGGATATTTAGGGGATATTTTAGGGGATGTTCTTAGGGTAACAAATCTGCAAGGGTCAGAGATCATAATCAAGGGTGCTGCAATTATTAAGAGGAAATTTGGAGAAAGGGCAAAGTGAATATTCTTTGAAATCTTTTGTCCCTTTTGTCCCAAAGATAAGAAATCCTAAGGATCGGGGGTTAGGGAAGCTTAGACTTTAAAAATACTTGGGTACCTGCTGCCTGCCAGCCACTTCTATTTACAAATCATCATCTGGCTTTGCTTTTCCAACCACTGTGTGAAGTGGATGTTACTGTCCCCATTTTAATGGTGAAGAGTCTTGCCCGGACCCAGCACTTCCTCCTCCATACCACAATCCCTCCCTGACCCTGGCCTGAGGTCTTGAGGTCCCATCCCTAGTGGAACTAGAGTAATATGACCCCTTGAAAGACCCACTAAGTGTTCCACAGGGAGAGAAAACCAATAGGTGTGGTGACTGTAAGAAAACAGTTGGTTGGAAATTACAGTTTGTCTTCTAGGAGTGAGCTCACACCAGGGAGAAGAAATGCAATAGAGCTTCCTGTGTTGTTCCCTGGGTGGTCTGGCCCCCCCCCCCCCCCCCCCCCCCCCCCCCCCGCCTATCTGTATGTCCACTTAACTCACAAACATCCATCACCACAGGGTATAGGGTGGAGTGACACAGAGGGGCAGGGAGCATGGAGGGGGATGGGAAAGTCAACTGGTGATCACCAACAGCTGGCCTCCCTCACCTTCCTCCCCCAGGCCTCAAGGTTCCCAGGGGCAGGGGTGAGTCTGATTAAGAACCGTCTGTCAGGACGTGCCCACCAGCTGCCAGGTGACCTCAGAGACTGTTTAATGTCCAGCAACACAATGTCAGTCACAACCTTTGCCCTGTCTGCACCGCTGGAGGATGGAGCTTATTCCAAAGAGGAAAACATCTTTAAAATAGAAGCTGACCTCCTCGGCCCACCCCCTGGCTTTTCCTGCAACTTCAAGGATCTGGTTGGAAGCCTGGAGATGGCTATTTTCTTTCTCCAGTCGAGCCAAGAAAGGGGCCAGGTGGGAAATTTACCAAATGGAACAGACCACTGGGATCAGTTATTGTCTTAGATCCCACACAAACGTTTTGATTTCTAAGGAAAAGTCTCAGAGAAGCCCCACTCCCACTTTTATGAAATGGGGAGGACGATTCTTATTTTCATTCCTCAGCCCCTGCCTGTCACCCAGAGGGGCTGTGTGCACTCCCAGGTCTAAGACTGTAGGGTGCAATATGGTAGCCACTAGCCCCATGTTACTGTTCAAATTTAAATTTGTATTATTTACATTTAAATAAAATTAATATTTCAGTTTTTCAGTTGCACTAGCCATTGTTCAAGTTCTTAGCAGCCACATGTGTGACTATTCCCTGTCCGATTGGAGAGTGCAGGTGTAGGACGACTTCATCACTGCAGGAAGTTCCTTAGGACAGCGGGAGCCTGAGCAGCGGTACCACCCTGGCTGCCTGTTGGAATCACCCAGGAGCTTCTGAAAAGTCCTGACACTGGGCTGGGGCTCACCCCCCACGACTCTTAAGACAATAGATCTGGGATGGGGTCTGGCACTGGGACTTTTCAAAAGTTCCCCAAGTGATTCTAATGTGCAACCATCACTGGTCCACTGAGTCCCAAACCGCTGTGTTATAAGGATCATGGGAGGTTTTTTTTTGTTTTTTTTTGTTTTTGTTTTAAATATAGATTCCTGGGAAACTTCCCTCAGGATTCTGAGTCAGTGGGTCTGGCGCAGGTCTCAAGAATCTGTGTTTTTATTAAGTATGTCAAGTAATTCTTTTGGTCAAGCAGGTTTGGGAAAAATGGGTGTAGACTAGAGACAGGAAGAACGTCACTCATCAGGTACTGTTAGGCCAGGTGCTGTGCTGGGCTGTGGCGATCAGGCCCCCAGGCCACAACAGTGCAGTGAGGTCGGCTTTATCTATACCTACTTCACAGGTAAGCAAGATGGAAAGTCATGAAAGGTGAAGTCCTTTCCCAAAGTCACTCAGCCAGTAAGTGGTGGCAGTGGGCTTTAGACCTGGTCTGTGTTCAAGAGAGTGGGCTCTGGAGTCACTTTGGGGTTTAAGTCATACCACTAAGTGCGTGACTCTGGATGACTCAATTTCCTTCCTTGTGAACGGGGAATCGTAACAGTGCCTGCCTACCTCCTCGGGATGTGGGAGTGACATATGACATAATGTCATAGTGTACGGTACCGTAGGCATCTCATTCACCTCCAATAGATAAAGAACGTGCAAGTCCAGGCAGGTCTGTTCTTTTCACTATGTCTCTAGGCCAAGAGAATCTTTTATGCTTCCCTCATTATGCTCGTTTTTCTGTGTGTCTCCCTCTCTGTTTTGTTTTACAGAAGGGAGGTGTTGGTTCTGTGCCTTCATACTGTGGGGCTCCAGCTTCTGGGTGTGGGGGTCAGGAAGGCTGCTGGCCATTGACCAGGTGGGTCCAGGCTGCCCTCTTATCCCAAGTCCCTGTGCTACAGGATTGCAAATACAATTTCAGCAGAATAATCAAAACAGTAAGAGAAACCATAACAATAATTTGTACCAAAGTAGCAGCTGCCATTTACTGGGCGCTTGGACACCAGGCTTGGGCTAAGTGCTTTCTATGTTAATGTGTTTCATCCTTTTAGCAAACCCATGAGGCAGGTGTGATTGCTCTCCTTTGTTCATACCAAGAAACAGAAATTAGAGTCTGTAAAATACTCATCTGCCGTCACATAACTGACAGAACTGAGATTTGAATCCAGGATCAGGGCCCAAACCTGTTACTCTAGGTTGTCATCCAAGCAGAAAAAAGAAAGAAAAAAACGTCCACATAATGGAAGTAGAGTTTTGTGTTTCACTTTATAAGGTACTTTGATGCCCACGGAATCCCTGGATGCTTCTGATATACCCAGTGTGGTGGGGTAGTTACACCAATTCCTGGATCAGGAAAATGAGGCCCCTGGAAGGTGTGATATACCAGGATTGCCATCTTAGCAGTGCTGAGACGTAGAAGAAGCCGTGTCTGCTGGCTGCCACATTCCTGCTCTTCCCAATACAACATCTCTCAAGAGAAATTACACTTGCTATTGTGACCTGGTTTTGGTCTCCCTCATCGCTCTTCTGCCTGGTCTGTGAATGATGAGGAACCTTTGTCTTCCAACGGGGCAGGTGCTTGGTAAAGGCCTGAGCAAACAGAGGATGGGAGTTATCTCATTATTCCATCTTAGTTTTAGTTCTTTTCCAGGGATGAGGGAAGAGCCCCTGACCTCTAGGTTCCCTGCAGGGAAATGCTGGCTCCTGGCAAGGCCTTTTCCCCTTCGTGCACTGCAGTTCTCCACTTTCAGAGACTGACAGCTTGCACGTGGGCTAAGTAGGCAACAAAGGGGTCATGCAAGGGAGTGCGTGGGTGTTGGGGCCGGCAGATCTGGATTTGAATCTCTGTTCTGTTTCCTTCTTGCTGTGTGACCTTGGGCACATCATTAGCCTCTCTGAGCCTTACACAATGGCCTAATGCCTAGCACTACCAGATGCACAAAGGCATCCCCGAGGGGACTATTGCCATCTAGGCTCATAATTATCAGCCAGCCAAGTAGAGAAACAGAGAGAGGGAGGGGGAGCTGTCACGCTCTACCTGGAGTTGTCCCTTTCTCTCAGTGTTGACTGGGGATAGAGGAAAAGGGGGGCTGGTCCTGGAGAAAGGATAGAGGCCCTTTAATGAGTTCAGGAAAGCCCATCTCCTGCAATGACAGCCCGGGACTGTGCAATAACATCCTGCCAGGAGACGTAGTGACAGGATATGTGCTGGGATGGGGGCGTGTGGCAGCCCCACTGCGCGCCCGCCTGCCCTCCGGTTCCTTAGCCCTAGGGAGGCTCAGGAAGTACCAGCTGGGGATCAGAGGGAGATGAACACTTCCCTCTCCACATGCATCCTGGACTGATATGGAGACGGGAACATCGCCTGGACGGACACCCCTGTTGGGCAGATCGTTAGCGATTCCTCTGTGAGCTGCTCCCGCCCCACCGCTGTGCTGCCTCAGCTGGACCTGCCCTCTGGGTGCTTGCTCAGTGGTCTCCCACGGTTCCACTGAGTCAAAGAGCAGGGCCGGTGAAGGGGAGTGGCTCCTACCTGCCAATCAAAGCACCAATACTTTTTTTTTCATGGTATCGTTTATAGTTTATTGTATATAATGTTCCAAGTCACTGTAGAGAAGCCTGCACACAGCTCTCATTCCGGAGTGAAAGCACCAATACTTGTTGAAGGCCTTCTGTGTGGTGAGGACAGAGCCTGTCTGTGGAAATACAGTGATTGATGATGGTGAGAGATACCATCTCAGCCCCTGGAAGTTTCCAGTTGGGTGGTGTAGAGAGATGATGCGCAGATACAGTGAGCTGAATGGAAGTCCCAAAGTCCAGGGTGTTGGCGGTTGGCTGAGGGATGAGAGGGAACCAGGGAAGGCTCCGCGGTGGAGATGGCCCAGTGAAGAGGAGAGAACAGGCCTGAGGGAGAGCTGTCAAGGTGTGTGAGAGTTCCTGACGGGGGCTGAGTTGGAACTGTGTCTGAAGAGAGCGCCAGGGCCAGGGGCTTTGAGGGCGGGTCACGTCAAGGAGGATGACCTTCATCTGCAGGGTGGTGGGAAACCACAGACAACTTTTTTTTTTTTTAAGGAGCAAGCAGCTCACATTGGCCCAGGCGGGGATCAAACCGGCAACCTGGGTGTTAGCACCACGCTCTAACCAACTGAGCTAACTGGTCCCCCACCCCGTCCCTGCGCAGAAACCTTTTAAGCAGGGAAGTGATTCCATCAGATTTGCAGTTTGAATCTTGGCATGTCTCCTCCCACCAGTGAACAATCCTTCATAGGGACCCCCTTTGCTATCAAGCCTGGAGGGGTCCAAGGCAGCTGCTGGTCAGAGCTAGAGTCCAGCGAAGTGGAGGGGAGAGATTTGCGTGGGGCACGGGGCTCAGAGTTGTACTCCGGCTCTGTCAGCCGTTCACAGTGACCTGGGCAAGTCATTTGCCCTCTGGACCTCATTTCCCAGGTATTAAAAAAAAGGGTGGAACTAGGTGAATCAACAAGGCCCTTTCAGATAATATGTTAATATGTTCTACTATCCAAACCTAAGATAAGTTTCCCTGCCCTCAAGAAGTTTATAGTCTGGGGTGCATGCCTGAACGAGACAGCACGCTTGGTAACCCCGGCTGATTCTTAGAAGGCGTATAATCAGTAATAGGGGATGGAGAGAGGACCATAAATCTCCGTGGAGAATGGATTTTATGCATGCAGAGAAGGGAGGGGTTGCCACAATGTGCTCACCGCCTGCAGGGAAAGGTTGGAGTCTCCACTAATCTCGGTCCTCAGTGGGGGTCAGCCTCTCCTGCTGGCAGGCAGGGGACACAGCAGGCCACAGCTGCTCTCCCCATGAAATAGTCCAGGGATCCTGCTTTCAGGACTCTCCTGATAAACGGGTGAGTAGCCATCCCAGGTCTTTAGAGACTCTGGTCCCCCAAGTCATAAATGGGGTCCATCCCTAAGAAGACAGGGCGGCAATGAGGAAAATATGTCAACTTCAAGTAGGAGACTTGGGTGATATGCATGATTCTGCCAGTGAGGGACATGTTGTGCGACCTGGGGGACATGTTACTCTTCCTCTCAGGGATTTAGTTGTTTCATCTATGCAATGACATTGCTTTTCGAAGTGATAGCTGTGTTCTGGACATTGGGTGCTGGTGATAAAAGATGAAAAAGACTAGGTTTCTTCCCTCAGGCAGCCTTCAGTCTGATGGGAAGACAGACGTGGAAACACATGCTTTCTGTGTAGTGTACCCAATACAATGCTAAAGCGATGCCTGGGGGTGTAGAGGCACAAGCATGGGCCCTCAGTCCAGCCAGGGAGGTGCAGAAAGGCTTCCTGGAGAAGGAGGCTACATGCACACTTGAATGATCAGTGCACGTCAGTTGGGAGAAGTAGGTGTGGGGGAAAGATACTTCAGACATTTCTAAAGAAGGAATCTATCTAGTCACCTTGCTTTTGCAGCATAAACTCTGGCTCCCCATGCCTTCCTCCCCCCAGTCTGACTATGGTACTCTGGAGCCATTGCTCTGTCTGCCCGGCTGGGAGGGCAGCCAGCGCCAGAGGTCTCTGGGGTGGGATGGACTTCTAAGCACCTTCTGCTGGAATGAACGCTGAGCACAGTCCACAGTTGACTTTGTCACAAGCTTGCTTTGGGCAGAGTTTTTCAGCAGTCAGCAGGATGCCTCCTGAGGAGCCTCAAAGTCTTAGATCAGAGCAGACACAGCCTTGCTCTCTGCCAAAGTTTACTGGAAGACATGTCATCTACCCCTCAGGGGTTTCCTAAGGGCGGAACACCCAGCTCCATCTGCCCATCTTGGGAATATTCATTGAGTGTAGACTAGGGGTGAGTAGGAGTGAGAGAAAACAAACAATGTCATCAGTAGACACACACACACATACACACACACACACACACACACAAATGCTGTGCAGGAAAGGGTATGGTCCCATAGGAAAGTCTAAGCAGAGCATCTGAGCTGGCCTGCCAAGTTTCTGGAAGGGTGCCTTGAGGTGAGATATAAAGGAAGGGATGAAACTTGCTAGTTGAAGAAATGGGCGAACTAGACAGGGAGCAGATCAGCATTCTAGACAAAGGAAAAGCATAATCAAAGGCCCTGGGGCTAGGGCTTTGTTCATTAAGGCGGTAAAAGGCCAGGTGGCTGGTGTGCGGAGGGAAGGGAGGGATGTGACAGGATGCTGAAAGGTTGGCCAGAGTTAGCCCTGCAGGTCTTCTGGACGACATGGAGGCTTTTGTTCTTTACTGTAAAAGCAATGGAAGTCCACATCAGCAGGGGTCTAATACATCAGATTTGTGTTTTGAAAGGAAACATCACCATGGACGCCTGGAGGAGAATAGATGGGGGAGGAGGTGGTGGGTGTTGTGGGACCATTAGGAGGGTACTGCTGTGGCCTGAGTGGGAGAGGGGGTGGCCTGGACTGGTGGGTGATGGCAGAGGTGCTGAGGTGGCATCAGAGAGTGCCCGCAGGTGGCAGGTGAGTGGACATGTGAAACATGTCTTCTGGTTTCTGCAGTAACAGAGCTGTGGAGGACTGTGAAGCCATCTAGTCCTCCCCGTCATGTGACTACATAAGGAAACTGAGATCAGAGATGGAGAGGGACTTGGCCAGGCCGGCAAAGCACAGCCAGCACTGGAACCAAAGCCTGTGCTTATCCTGTTTTGTTACAGTAGAATCTCAGGATAAGAAAAAGGTCAGAACAAAAAGGAGCCTTGGAAATCAACCAGTTTCATTCCTCCATTTTATAGAGAAGGAAACTGAGACCCCGAGAGGTGAAGGCTTTAGGGGCCAAAGGCCACCCATGGACTTAATTAATTAATCAACCGACTGGTCTGGGCATATATAAACATGGCTCGGGTGACCCCTAGGTTGTGGGACATGTGTTTGTTCAGGAGGGAAATAACTTGGCAGAAGTACCTCCAAATGCTTTCCCAAGGCTCCTTGGCCTGCTGGCTCCTCGTTCAGCTGGCTGCCCGGGGTTAGGGAATCCAGATGTCTGGGGCCACTGAAGCCAGCTGGATTTTCCCACGTCGTGTGTTCTCAGTGTTTGGACTCAGCAGCTCCGCAGCCATGCTGGAGAGGCGAGGGTAACAGGCAAGGAAAGCCAAGCTGTTCTCCAGTGCGTTTCCCAGCATTGAGTTGAGGGAGGGCTGATTTCCTTGGGTGCCTTGGACGTGCTCCCTTCCGTCGGCTAAAGCCAGACTGCCAGTTGCCACCTTGCACCTGAATAGAGGGACCGTGGTCTTCAGAACTGAATGTTGTGATAGGGTCTGACAGATGTGACCAAATATTGTGCTGCTTCCAGATGTAAGAGGTCACTGGGAGATGTGTTAGTGTGGACGCCAGTTTTCACTTTTTTTGGAGAAAAGCAAACTGAATAGATGAGATTGGGACTGCATTAGGAAATTCGAGAACATATTTTTTGGCAGCTGTCTGAGTAGTTCATTGTCAGTGTGACCTGGCTTTGTCCCTGAGGAATCCTTGAGGTCCTAGAGGAACTCAGAGTATTAGTTCTCTGCACCTGCCCCTTTGAGTCCCCAGGAATGTTCAGGCACAGGGGACAATAGCACCAGTTTTTGGGGAGGCTCAGTTGGCTGGGAAAACTGTGGCATGTTTTCTGTGGCATGAAAAGCCCACAGCCTTTGGAATCATTGGACCCTAAGGGTGGAGAGTGTGTGTGTGTGTGTGTGTGTGTGTGTGTGTGTGGTGTGCAGTTGTGTCCTGACTTTATTAACTACCTGTGTGACACTGGTGCTCACCTCTCTGAACCTCAGTTGCCACCTTGCACCTAAATACAGGGACTTTGAGCTTTAGAATCGAGTGTTGTGACAGGGTCTGACAGGTGTTATCAAATATTCCGCTGCTTCCAGATGTAAGAGATCACTGGGAAATGTGTTAGTGTAGGCGTCACGTGGGCATTAGGACACCTATTTCACAGGGTCGTTGTGAGGATGAAATGAGATAACTGATGAAAAGCACTGAACATATTGTCTAGCATCGAAAAAGCGCTTAGTAAATTTCAATTGTTACTTCTCACTCCAGGACCCTGAAACCAACCAAGACTGAGTCAGATTGATTCAGAAGAACAGAACCTCGCTCTTGGCGCTGGCCACTCCTAACTCTCTCTTGGGGGTTCACTGCCATGGCAACGGGTTGGTGGAGTAGTGAGGAAGCCGATTGGGACAGCTAAGCAGTCAGAACACTGCCTGGCCTGCCGGCGCCATGGCCAGCCACGGTGGCAGAGTGATTAATGGCTGCCTGAGCCACTGGCCTCTCTCCGGCCACCCTGGGGGTCACTTCTCGCCCAGGGAGGGGTAGAGGCTCCATCAATGGGATGTGCCAGAGCCCTGGCCAGTGGGCATAGTTACAGGTGCCACAGAGTCTTAGAAGGGCCAGAGCGGAATATTAGAGCTGAAAGGGATGCTGGAGATTATTCCAGTCTCCTTTCCTAATGGCTGAATACAGAACAGACGGGCAATGAATGTGTGTCTGGCAGTCTGAGGTTCTTTCCTCGTTGGTGAATTTCTACAACAACCCTGTCCGATAGGTATGGTTATCCCCATCAGTGAGGCAGAGACCGGGGCCCAGAGACACAAATTCTTTCATTCACATCACACAGCTTCCCACCCCCAAGTCTCCTCTGACTTCACGTCCTATGTCTTTCCTGCTCTCTTATGTCACTCACGTCTGGCTGTTGGGAACGTGTCTGGTCTCCACTGTGTTTCCAATACCTCGAACATATCAGGGGTTCAATAAAACATTGTTGAGCAAGCGGATTGCCATGGGTGCCATTTTTATTGGTTGGATCCTAAAAATGGGCTGGGTAAGTGTGTGTGTATGTGGGGCGTCTATCAGACTCCATGATAGGAAAGAGACGCGTAAGTCTGTAAAGATGCTTCCTCGGCGTCCCAGGCCCTCCACAAGAAGCTTCCCTTCTGCAGGGGCCCTAGTTCCAGTCACACTGGACTCCATGCTGAACACACACCTTTCTTTCTTTGGCTTTCCCTCCTACTTTTCCCTACCTGGAGCACCCTCGTTTCCGTCTCCACTTGAGAATCCCATTTCCATCTTCGAGTCTGAGCTGCCTCCTTCTCCATGTAGTTTTCCTTGATGCCTTTAGGGGAATTTGATCTCTTGTGTCTGTAAACTTCTGTACTACTTGTGGGTCCCTTTTGTGTGTCCTTGATTGCCTTCCGCCTTGTAATCTGTCTTCTTGGGATGACACCATTCCTCTTGTTAGACTCCGAGCTCCTGGTGGGTCCTGACTGTTTTATCCTGGCATCGTCTGGGAGCATCTAGCACCCTGGCACACACAGTAGTTATAATGAATGTGGAATTGAATGGCCTTGACTTGGGGCAGAGCTCCCCATCTTGGGTCCCCTGTCACCCCAATACTCTGGTATTGGTCTGGATGAGTCAAGGAATAGGGCCAGAAGAAGGCAGGCCTGGGGGTGGGGTGGGCCTCTGTCTGCCTCCTCCCTGCCAAGTGTGGCTGAAAGCAGCCCTCTCCAGGGACCTCTCTGACCTCAGCTGACCTTCACCAGGGCTGTTTTCTCATTCTCTTGGGTCAGGCTGAGAAAAACAGGAAGAATCATTAAGAGTGAGAGCTTTCTGAGCCAGCAAAATGATCCCTGATTCTTTTAACAGACACCAAAGGCTTTTTTTTTGGTGCATTGTGACTAAAGAGTGGGCTTTTCCTGCTGGCCCCAAGAAGCCTCTACTTATCTCCTAGATCCATCCCAGGCACCATGCCCAGCCTCCAACTTCTCTTTCTTTCTTTTTTTTTTTTTTTTTTTTCCACAGTTAGAATCTCTAGTGTTTTCCACAATGAAAAAAATGTAGAGTTGGAGGAACCCACCATTATATCCAGAATCTCTGAGAGGTGATCTGACTCCTTGCTACTCAAAGTGTGGTTCGTGGACCAGCGATGCTGGAGCCCTCTTAGAAATGCGATTCCTAGGTCCTTCTGAGTTTACTGATGATACAGCATTGGCACTTCCGCAAAACTCCAGGGAACTGTTATGTGCATTAAAGTTTGGGAAGTGTTGCTCTAACCTACTTTCCCCCCCCCCCGCTTTTTTTGAATAAGAGGTGGCATATGAACCCTGAGGAGGGAAACTGACTTGTGAGTTCATGGCAAGATTAATTTGGTTTAACACATATTTGTTGAAAAGCGGCTGCATACCCCATCCTGTGCCAGCCACTGTGATAAAATTTGAAGTGGGGATTCCGGTCTCTTTGGTCTTCAGTAATTCTTTCGTGTCCCTAACATCGCCTTGCCCACACCCGGGCTCCAGCAAGTGTTTGCTGAGTGAATAAGTCTCTTGAATTCCAGCCCAGGGTTTCTTCCCCTTCACTACAGCTGCTTTCTATCATTACCAGCCTCCTCGAGTAACTTGTAGTAATTTTAGACAGAAATAAATAAGTGTTTTAAAGGAGGAATTCAGAGAGTGGGTTGTATCCTTGGTTTTGCCAACTCTGGGAAGCAGAATCCCAAGACGCTACTAATGAGAGAAGATTCATGCAATCCAGAAATCCATATATCACAAATAACAGAAGGGGAGGGTCTGTATCAAAATAAGGAGCAATTTCCAACTGATGGAACATCTTCAACGGAGCAATACAGGATGTGTGACAGGCTCAAATGTCAGTGACCGACTCCACGTCACCAAAGGTCAGGTGATACTAGTTCTCCTCTCTGAGGCTGATGATTCTGTTCTGTGAAGATAGCCTGGCAGTCTTCTGGGTATTCCATCTTTTTCTTGTCCCCTGAGAGCTGATCTCTTTTGGAACACCTAGTTCCTTCTTTAGAGCCTTTATTATTGATTTAACATTTGCTTAAAGTAATATTTAGAAGCTACCTTTATTTCTAAGGAAGGCTTTGCTTCTCCCTTATCTATTCATCAAATAGTAACCGTGCAGGGCCGCTGTTCTCCTCTCTGTAACTCACAGGCTCGGTGTCTGCATCTGTGCTTCTTTTGGCTGCTGTATTGTTTCTGGGACTTCAATATTCTTTCACTATCGTGGAGTAGGATGGGATTTTAAACTATTTGCCTGCAAGAAGTTACATACTACTTTGCATCAGTGCTGCATCAGTGCTGTAAATGACTTTTCCATTGGGGAAATCATGCCACCATGATACGTTTCTCTGTAACAATGATATTTTTCAGTAGTAGCTTGAGATATCAGTACTCTTCAAGACCAGTATGAGATGGGTTGTAACCTTCTCCTCTTGATTAATTTTTGTTGTCTATGTTATACTCTTTTACTAGTCACATCTTTACAATGTTGTCCACTGGCATTTCCTAAAGCAAAGGAAAGTGATACAAATTTCCAGTGGAGTTATTTTTGGAAACACTAGAAACTAGAACTGGGAATTTCACCTGTTTCTTGCATTGGCCAATTTAATCACTCTAGAATAATTACATTATTTTTAATAATAAAAAATAGCACTAGCTAATTTTTTGTTGATTTCTTACTATGTGCCAGGCACTATTCTAAGCTCAGTAATAGGCATTATATTTTTGAATCACGACTACAACACAATGAGATAGGTAGTATCCCCAGTATTCAGAGAAGGGAATGAGAAAAGGGAAATACTGAATAACTTATTTAGTTAGTAAGTGGCAGCAGCACAACTTGAACTTGGGTGGCATATATCCACTACACAGCTTACTTCTGGGATGGAATGGTCACTCTGCGTTTCAGCCTTATGCTACTGACACATTTTTTTTGCCCCAATAAGTCTTTTCCTCATAGACTGGTGTTTCAGTTGTGTATTATTGTATAACAAAGAGTCCCAGCATAGAGGCTTAACACAATAAATTAATTGTGTTAAAAGAGAACCTGAGGCATACTAAAATTTAAGAGTTTTTTTGAGCAAAGATTGATTTGAATCAGGCAGTGCCAAACCGGGAGTGGTTAGGACTTCTCCTCTAATAGGAATTAGGGGCGAGACTTTAAAGAGAAGGCACAGAGGTGAAGAAAGAAAATTATTTGGTTGGCTATAGCTTAAGCGGTGGCCTTATTTGGAAAAGGCTAGTTGGCTGCTTGTGACTGGCTGTCCTAAGCTTTTGACTTCTTAACCTTGAGGCATTTATGAGCTTAGGTTTTGGTTTGCTGAAGTAGGCTACCAGGGCATTCAAACCACGTCAGTCTAATGGCTTCCTAGTTTAATTAATTTAAACAATCATCAGTACTGTCACAAAGCTGGACAGTTCTTTTGTGGGTCCTCCTTGGGCTTTCCCATGGGGCGGTGGTCAGAGGGTGGCTGGGGCTGGAATGTTCAAGACAGATCCACTAATGTGTCTGGTGCCCGGAGGGGATGTCTGGAAAGCTGGGCTCAACTGGCACGAATGGCTGAGTCTCTTTTCTCTCCATGTGGTCTCTGGACTCTCCATTTATCTCTATGGATCAGACTTAATCCATAGGAGTTCAGGGCTCCCAAGAGCACAAAACAGAAGCTGCCAGGCCCTCTTAAAGATTAGGTCTAGAACCGGCTCACATCACTTCTGCTACCTTCCTTTGGTTAAACTGAGTCACAGGGCCAGTCCAGGGTCAGTGTAGGAGTGGACTACTCAAGGACATCAATATTGGAGGCGTGGTTCACTGGGTCGCATGTTTGGAGACCAGCTGTCACAGCTGGCCAACAAAACCTATCTGGTATATGATAGTGGTTTAGCACACTGGGTCTGGAGGACAGATGTGAATTAAAACCCTGGCTTTGTCACATTTCAGCTGTGTGATGTTAGATAAGTTACTTAAACATCTCTCATCTTCTAGTTCTTTTCCTGTTAAAGAGGGAAGCTAGTAATAGTGTCGATCACTAATTGAATATCACTCTGTGCCAGGCCCCGTTCTAAGCACTTTCTATACATGAATTTATTTAATCTCAGAGACCTTATGAAGTGGCTGCCATTGTCCTTTCCAATTCACAGTCATAGAAGACTGTGATATGACGTCACCCGCCCAAGGTCACCTAGCTGGCCAAGTGGCAAATGGCAGCCATGTGATTTGAACCCTCGTCCATGCTCTTACTTACGCTTTGCATTTCTAAGCAGTAGCATTCTCCCAGTGAGACATCAAGGAGGTATTGCAGGTAAAGCCCTCGGTGTGGTGCGTGGTACAATGTCGGCAGTGGTTGAAAATGTTCACAGTATCAATGTCATCCTGAGATGCCCAGCTTGTCACCATAGTCTTTCATTCCTTGGCTAAGACGAGTACAAGCTGTTCATTCCCAGTTTTTAAAATATGGTTCTGTGTAATATTCCCATTTCAAACATATTTGGGCCCATCTCAAATATAATTTGTCTCCTGGATTTGGGTCTTTGTCGACAGCTGAGGGAGCCTTACACTTTCCTGCAAGGAAATCACTTTCGGTTGAAGCCCCGCCTCTAGCACACCACTGTGGGTACCAGTCTACATATTTGTACTCTGAAAATGCTGCTGATTAGTTAGGCTGAAACTCCAGTTCCTTAAGCTCCATCGCTCGGTTTAAGATCCACTGGGACACTCAGAGTGATACAGAGAATTTAATGCTGTGCATGTTCAGAATTTTCTATGCTTGTCTCAGGTTTGGGCTGTTTCCTGTCGTTATGAATCTGTTTATCTGCTTTCTCCCTCCCCCTTCCAACTTACTCATCAGGGTTTTCTGACTTGCTGATTGTCTGTTGTTGTTTTTTTTCTTTTCTTTTAGAATTATGACAGCCTTTCTGCTACTTGGGTCTTGCTGAGCGTAACTATAGCTGAAGTAAAAAAAAAATATAATTGGAGTTTTCATTTATTCTTCTTTTGTTCTCTCTTCCATATCCAATGCATCAGCAGGTCCCATTGACTCTGCCTCTAAAATATATATCCTCAATTTGTCTCTTTATTCACCCACACTCATACCGCTTAGAACATCTTCCACTGGGACCGATAAAGGAGGACCCTCCCTGGTCTCCCAGCTTACATTCTTTCCTACCTATTGAACACTTTCCATAGAGCAGCCAGAATGGTCTTTGAAAATATAATCAAATCGTGTCATTCCCTTGCTTAAAACCCTTCAGTGGTTTCCCACAGAATTTACGTTACATGGGCGATCTGACCAAGGCTCACAGGACCTACTTGATCTGGGCTGACTTATTCAACCTCATTCCCCAACCCTCTTCCCGCTATTTCTTTTCTTTTCTTTTTGCTTTTTTGCAGCATTTTTCACTATCTGGAATTATTTATTATTCTTGTTTATTGTCTGATCTACCTCTCCTCCCCCCAGCCCCGCTCCCATCCCCATATAAAAAGTTGGCACCAAGGGGCGGAGACTTTATCTTGTTTATTGCCATTTAGCCAACACTTGAAACATGTGTCCAGCACATGGGAATGTGTGATGAATATTTTTGAATGAATGAAGGCAAAAACGGCTCTTTTATGTGGGAATAGAACTCTTGACCTGCTAAGATTCTTATACCAACCATTTCTGTAGCTTTGGCTTTTAATTTATATACATAGAGATCTCTTTTTGAATATTGGCTCAGCTATAGGAGTAGAATCCTCAGTTTTGTAAAAATCAGCCCCATTATTATGTATTTTCTAGAATTCATGGTGTGTACTTCTAAATGATTCCATGAGCTAAGCATAAAACTGGAGGAGGATACACTTGACTATATTCTCTTTATCATAACCCTGTCAAAGTGGCTTTATGATCTCGGCCCTCCGTGGTGAGTAGGTTGGGGGTAATGACCAGCGACACAGTATATTAGCTAACATTTTCTCCTGAGATAGCCTCTTAGCCACCGTGTGTGGGCAGTAACTCATTTCCATCAATTCCTCTTATCCTTATAATGGCAAACTATCTCTGCTCTAGTGATTTCTGGTGGGCGTTCTGAATGCCACAGTTATCATTGTTTTTCACTTTCCTTACCTCTCATCACAATGATCATTTTCAATGATGAGTTTAATCCCCTTCACGAAGTTCATGGTGCAGTCTTGTTTGTGTGCTTCAAACATTTTGGTCTCAGCCCAAATTAATCCAAATCAGGTTTCTAATGTTCTAATTAGTTTTAAAGCAGTTTGAAAATAGAAAGTAAAAGGAAGAGGGAGAAGGTGAAAAATTTACAGCATTAAAAACTTGGGAAAACTGACTATTTCTTGATCTAAATGAGAAGAGATAAAGGAAAAGTTGAGAAGAGGAAAAGTTGACTATTTCCAGACCTACATGATAAGAGATAAAATTGAACAAAGCTTTGAGCAAGAAGACCCACTAAAATTTTTCAGTTAAACTAACTTAGCCAAGCGGGAACACATGAAAATAAGAATGTGGTCTTCTTATCTATTGTTTCAGGTAATTGCAAGGTTGCACTTAAAAAGCACCAGGGACGACAATCCAAGAAATCAAGGTAGGCTTAAAAAGGCCTTTTAGAAAGAACTTTGTGTGTGCACTGCAGCATGAAACTTAGTAGAAGCAAATAGAATAAAAGTCTACGAAGTTTTTAAGGGAGGTGAATAGCGAAGAAACCATGAACATGGAATCAAAAAGCTTTTGACCGTTGAGACCTAAAACAAATTTCAGGCCAGCATACTTGCACCAGCAGGAGGCTGGTCAAAGAAGATGGGCAACCCCCAAAGAGTGCATGCTCCCCAATACCCACTTTAGATGGGGTCCTGGTGGATAATGGAAAAGGGAGACCCTCCAAGAGAGAACACCCAGAAGTGACAGAGAATGACTGACAAAGGAGTTCCAATCAGGAAGCAGAATCGAGGTCTAATAAAGGAACTTGATCTGAGGCCTTCCTCGTGCTCTCCCACGAGGATTTCAGAATTACTATGGACCATGACTACTGTGTGGTTTTGTTTCCCCCTTTCCAAACAAGGGTTTTAATTTGCTGTTAGACTGTCCTTGTATCACCTTTGTATATTGGGTATGTGTAAGTGGGTGGGTAGTAACTTTCCTTTTTATTTCATATGTCATAGGACCACAAGGAGACCTAGTGGAGAATCACTATTGGTGATCTTTCGCTTTGAGCTGGATGTGGTGACAGGATAAGTATGGGAGGAAGATTGAAACAGGTATTTGGTGACCAGCAGAACAGATGGTGTTAGAGACAGGTGGGGTTTACCAAACCCTGTTTCCTTTGCCTTCTAGGTACTTACTAGTCTATTCCTTTGAGGTTAAATGGAGCCATGGAACTGGGTCTGGCCAGTGAAACATGGCTAGAACTGATGTGCAATACTTTCAGCTTAGACCATCTAAAATCTCCCTTGAGGTCCTCCGTGCTGCAGAGGATACAATGGAGGGCTCTGAGGACTCAGGGATGGCAGACACATTAGATGAAAGGAACCTGGGTCCCTTAATGACTGTGTGCAGCAGAAACTTTGACATGCATTGAAATGTGACATGAGCAGGAAATAAGTCTTTATAATGTTAAATAATCCAGTAAACAAATCTTTATTCTGTTGAGATTTTGGGATCACCTGTTATCTTAATTAGCTTAGCTTTATCAATGCAGTACTCAAAGCTACACACAATAAAACATACAGGATTCGGGTTGGTTTTACCTATTACCCTCCAGTTTGCTTTCACCAAGTAATTATAGTGGAACTTCTGATTGAGATTGGATTTTCTTTAATATCTCATATTGTTCTTGTCCCCTGAAATTAGTTAGTCCCCAAGTATATGTCATGGAGTGCTTAAACCCAGATCTACTACTTCCTAGCTCTTTGACTTTGGGCTCGTCTAGCTTGTTTGAGTCTCAGTTCCCTCATCAATGAATGGGTATAATAACAGTGCCTATCTTGGGTTGTTGTGAAAATTAAGTGAATTACTCCATGTATAGTGCTTTGCACAGCATGGGGCACACATCAATAAATGTTATGTCATCATCATCATCAATATCTAGGTATATGCCTGGCACTAGGGACAACACTGCATAAAACATACAAGTTCTGGACTTCTGTGAGAAGCACTTCCTTAAGTACTTCATTTTATGAGAAAGTCTTTGCCTCCCTCCAATCTACTGCAGATGCCACTAGTTATGGTTGGGCACGTTCTTTGCCTTTCGAGTGTTCTGAGTCATTACCGAGTTCCCTTTAGTGGCTTTACTTTGTGAGTGCAGTACTTGTCTGTACCCCGTGGCAATTCGAGTGTGAGGAATAGAAGGAGGCTAGAATATGTATTGGTGGAAGGAACTACTTCCTGTCTAGAGCCACTTCCTGCTTGAATCCACTTCCTGCTTAGAACCACTTCCTCTTTAGTGTACCGGGATAGAAATGGCTGCTAGTGCACGTACAGGAGTACACTTTCCTCCTCCTTTTTCTGTCTCTGTTCCCAAGGTACACTGTCCAACTATCTCATTTCCAGTGGTGTTCTGGCAGCACTTGCAACTCAGGAGGTTTACATTCCCTTCCTTTCTTTTTTAACCTATGAGAAGAGAGACTGAACCTATACCATTAATGGCCTCTTCCATCCACTACACCATGTGTTTAGATTCCTGATTTACCTGTATGCCTGAGCTAGTATCCTTTCGCCTCTGTGGCTGGTATGGGCCATCTCCCTGGCGCACATCCCTTAGGGATGCTAACTAGGCAGGCACACCCACTTGCCTTGGCATGTTTTATAGATGACCCAAGCTGCAAACACCAACATGTATAAGACATATGCTCTTTTCTTTGTATAATTTCAGGCACCAAAATATGCCTACACATAGGGGTGTGTGCATACAGACACACGCGTACTCTTTTTTGCCTGGTAGAAATATGCTTCTGTGATGTTCCTTCTACTCCCACACATGCCCCTCCATGGCTGGCACATCTCCTAATTATTCCCGTCTACTCCCTCCCCATAGACCTCTTGCGTGTATATTTTGGCACACATTCTCTTGATTTGCACTTAGTTCCTCTCTCTCTCTCTCTCTCTCTCTCTCTCTCTCTCTCTCTCTCTCTCTTTCTTTCCCTGTTTCCCTCCCTCTTCCTCCTCGTCACAACTCTTTAGAAAATTTGTTAAACTATACACTCTTTATTATTAATGTACATTTATGAAAAATTCTTCACAGTTGCAAAAGTGCACGGTTATAAAATCATCTCCATACAAAGGTGCACATCTTCCCTTTCCCCACCCCTCCCTAACCCTTCCACCCCCAGACATCAGCACTCCGTAGGACAGTGCTAGGAAAACTGAGAGCTCTGTGGATGCAGATCTCTCCATCCAGTGTTGTGGCAAACATGATGGTGATTTACACAGGACCTTGCTGACTTCCTTCCTTCATTTCCCCTTTCCCTCCTTCTGGGGTGGGGAGAGCACACAAGTTTCTCTAGCTTTGGGAGGAATGGAGATAGTTGTCTCCTTATACTCTTTGAGAGCTGGAAAGGATGTCAGAGCAATATCAACAAAGACATCTACAGGGAAAAGAAGGGCTGTAGGTATTTCCTAATGGATGAAGAGAAATACCTATTTTGGTCCGTTCAAATTCCATACATCAACCTTCTTGAAAGGATCCAGCAAACTGTATAGCAACTCTGGGGACCTATTTCTGCAGGGTTACCTGGGAATCCCTATAGGGATGGAGAACAGATGAGGGTTTGTCTGAGGGTGACCAGAAGCAACGGGTACAGAGTGGTGTGGTGGTGCAGATGTGGGGTCTTTTCTACAGAACAATTTTCTTGGCCCAGACCTTGCCCATGACAGCCCTGTTGGTTAGCTACCCTCAGGCCCAGCACGAAGGAAGCTTCTGTGATGAGGACAAATCTCTGAGGGATAGAGAGTGGAGGGAAGCAGACAGGCTGTCATTAGTCTCCCTCAGCAACATCTCTCTCTCTCTCTCTGTATATTTTTTGAGCAGCTATCCCTACCCCAACTTTAATGGGATTCCATATTAGGGTATCACGCAATACAATAAACAGATGGCTGAGAACTGTGCCAGAGAACTGAAATCAAGTTCCAGAGAGATTGGCCTCATATCAGTAGATATGCAAACTACACGGAACCTCACAAACAGACACGTGGTCTCAGAGATACCCCAACACTTATATGTTAACAAGTCTGGAAAAATCTTAACGAAGCCTTATAGGCTTACCATCATGGATTCTTGGTCAGCAGCATGTAGCAACAGTTTCAGCCAGGACTGCTAGATTCCCTTTAGAAGCTTGCTTCTGATAGCCTATAGAAGATGCTGGTAGGGGAGGTGGGGAAAAATGGAATTCCCTGGCAGTAGGGAAGTTTCCTCATTGTGCTTTAGTTACCTGGGGACCTTCTAGTAGCTGGAGAATCATCTGTTCTTTAAAAGTCATGTATCCTACTCAGAAAGGTTTGCCATTAATGGGGACTAAATAGTCTCATTAGAAAGGACATTGGATCTCAAGGGGGCATTTGGTGTCTTGTTTGGTTCTAGCTCTATGCAAAAAAGAGTACATATCTTAAAATATACTAACTATATTTCAGCAAACAAGCATCTCTAGGAGATTATCATAGATGCATATGGTGTCCCTCTATGGGACACTTAACTGTTTGTATCAGGACTATTATTTCTATAAGTTCATCCTCAAATACTTTAGCTTTGGAAGAAATGGACAAAGGTGTCCCTGACAGCTTGATGGGTGGACAGCAGCCCCCATCCAGCGGTCCCTGGACACAGCAGAAGAAGAAAGCGGGCACAGTTATGCTCTAGAAGTCACAGGAGCAGGGCTCTGGTCTGGATGTTATAAATGAGATTCAGGTGACATAAGGTTTAAGTACCCCAGATCTAGCAAAGTTTCTGGGCACTCTTTTGGTTGAGTAGCTCTGGGAGCATGAGTAAGGGAAGACTGCTTGGAAGGTGAAATGGTATTCTCCTTCATTCTTTCAGGCCTGCCAGGAGGATGGGATGATGCAAGCCTGCTGGAGCTGGGGGCAAGGTAGAGAACCCATGTTTTCATTCCCATCTCAGCCAGCCTTGCCAATGTATTGGACTGTGCCTTAAAGTCTTCCCCTATCGTGTAGAATTTCTCACCCACAGCTTTCAGACACCCTGTGTTTTTCAGGCACCCAACACAGCAGGGCTTGAGTAGGAGGGGTTAACACAGCTTCCTCTCCTATTTTCCCAAATCTTATTTTTCAGATGGCCACCATTTCTAATGCGTTGTTTACACATTGCAAGACAGATGACTCCTATTCAGATGTTACCTGGGTGGGCTGCTTCTATGTTTCAGAGGCTGCAAGTTTCCCCACTGTAAGTACATCTAAATCTGGACAGCAGTTAGGTTTTACACCCTTTATTTAGCTGATCTACTGGGATATTCATGGCTGCGGAGTCTGAAGATCCCACTCCCCAGCTGTCCCAGGCATTCTCTTTCCCAAGCATCTGGGACAGCACTGGGAAGAAAACTGAGTTGGAGTTGAGTCCCACCCCTGCTGCTTGGGCAAGGCACATCCACTCTCGAGTCTTTATTTTTCCATTTGTAAAATAGAAGTAATGATGTTTGGTTTGCCTCCCATGCAGGGTTGTGAAGAGTCAAGGAGAATGATGCCAAAGCAGTTCATGAGCCGTCCAGTGCTGACCAAACACAGGGAAATGATGAAGCCGATGACACTGACGGTGAAGATGACGACGACGATGATGGTAATTGTGCACATGAAGTTGCTTGACTTTTGACTGACTGATTATACACAATTTCCCTGAATGGAGCCACCTATTGCCTTCCTTCTACACTTTATCCAGATAACCTTGGGTAAGAGTCTCAGCCCTCTACAATTAATTCATCTGTAAAATGGGAATAATAACCACCAGGCAGTGTTGCTGTGAGAAGTGAAATAAATGAGTCCATAGATGGAAGAGTGCCTGGCTCTTCTCAGGAGCGTCACCAGCACTACTTGACTGGATTTATATGCCTTTGGAGGGAGCTGTGATGTCCCCCAACTTAGGTGGGGTAGTCAAAAAAAGCACAGACTAATTTTGCTCATAAGTATCACATGACCTTCACCTCCCTGAGCCTTCATCGCCCATCTGTAAAACTGGAACGACAAGACTTACCTCAAAAGATTGTTGTGTGTCAAAGGGAATTGTCTGTGGAGAGAGCTTATCACAGTGCCTGGTGCCGGCAAGGCATTGGTAGTTAATGGCTCTCTCACCCTTATGCAAATGAGTGAGTTGCTTAGAAGCAAGAGCAAATCATCTTATGTCACCACAGTGATGACCATCTCCCCTTCAGTCCTATCCCATCATGCTACAGGGCTGTAGCGCACAGTGCACTTTCCTGGTGAGATCCCTTGGGGTGAGCACTGCGGCAAGAACAGTCACGAGATTAGGAGTCCCAGAGTGCCAGGATTCTGGCTGGGCCTTCTGCTGAAGCCAAAGCTAGAGTGGGAGGCAGGAGACAGGGGTGGAGAAAGGGCTCTGAAGGTGTCAGTCCTTAGCTTGCTACCTGGGACTTTGCCAGCAGGCTACAACTGGCAATGTAGTATAGGGGGCAGTCCCTGGGAGGTGGTCTCACCTGGTAGCTGCTGGTAGAAGGAGGCCACGGGGGCTGGCATGGAGGTCATCTCACCCTCCAGAGGCAATGGTGGGCAGCCCCAAGTGCTGACAGATTGGGTGTCAGAGGGAAAGTTCCGGTCCTGTGCCACTCCCCTGTGTACACTGAAGTCACAGGGATTGTTCAAGGTTCTCAACATTCCAAGGATATTCTAGCCTCTGTCATTTGTGTATGTCCATCTTTCTCCATCTACTTGACAAAGTGGACAGTTTTTGATGACTCAGCTCACGAATCACTTCCACTCTTGTAATTCTCTTGGAGTTTTCGAGGCACAGTTAATGACCCCTCCTCTGGGCTTCCGTAGCTCTGTGCTCAGAGTGCAGACAAATCATCTAAAAGGGATGAGTCTCCAAATCTCTCTCTTCTGTTAAAAGGAAGTGCTTTGAGGGCAGGGATTAGGTGGATTCATCTAACATTGCCAGTTTCTAGCACAGCGCCTGGCTCGCTGAAGAAGCTCATCAAAAGTACTTTCCTGACCTTGCTTGAGCCATGACAGGTGGCCAGGGCACCATGGGACCAGAGTGGGCAGCCAGGGAGGGTGTCTGGTGGTCAGTGGTAGTGGCGGTTGGTAGCATGGAGGGATGTCAGGCACCCACGTCAAATCTCTTCCTCTTCGCTGGCCTTGCTCCAACGGTGGCAGCAGTTGGCTGTGATGCCCAGGAGGAAGTTGGTGGCCACGGATGCGATGGAGACCACAAAACCCACAAACGCGATGAAGAGGTAATCATCCAGGGTCAGGGTCAAGTGGCAGGCTTTGAAGCTCTCCTCAGTGAGGGAGAAGAGGGGGGCGCCCTCAACCTCAGGGGGGCCCCGACACTCAGCCAGCTGAGAATCTGCAACACAGAACCCAGGGAGGGTGAGGTGCCTGGAGGAGAGAGAATGGAATGGAGAGCCCCCACCCCACCCAGGAGAAGTTGAGTTTCTTATTGAGTTTCTTTTGTGCCAATTTTTTTACTTACCTTCTGTAGTCCCTTCAACAGCCCTCAGGGTAAATATGTTTATGGATGTGGAGATCACTGCTAGGAGAGTTTAGTAACTTGCCTAAAGTCCAATAGCTACTAATAAGAGTAGAACTGGGACTTTTGTGTCTTACAATAGCCTTCCAACTGGTCTTGGGGCTTCTGCCCTTAAACCGTCTCAACACAGTTGGCTGAGCAATCCATTCAAACCTGAAGTCCCATCATGTCACTCTCTGCTTGAAACCCTCCCCTGGCTTCTTATCTTCCCACAGAATGAAAGCCAAGTTACTCTCCAGGAGCTGTAAGGACTCCTCCCTACCTCTTCCACTCTGCTCCATCCACGCACATCTCCTGATCATTATTCCATCACTCCGAGCATGTCCCATTTTGGGGTGGGGAGGGGTTGCCTTTGCATTTGTTCCCTCGTGAGGATGTTTCTCCCCTGAATCTCTGCACAGGTTAGTCCCTCACTTTCTTGGGTATTTTGCTCAAATATCACCTTATTAATGAGGCCTTCCCTTATAATTCTACATAACATAGCAAGCCCCACTTCACCTTTCTCTAGGCATTCCCTATCTTACCTACTCTGCTTAATTTTTCTCCATAGCATTTATTACTGACAACTTGTTTGTTGTCTAACTCTTGCTCCCTTGATTATAAGCACTTCCCATAATATCCTTTGCAGCAGAATCATGTTCTGTCCATGTAAGTGCTCAGTGAATCCTTGTGAAATGCATATGAGAATGAATGACTGTCCAGCTCCAAAGCTTTGGGTCTTTCTACTACCCCATGTGGCTTTTCCAGATACACAAATTGTAGGGTTAAGAGTATGGGCTCTGGAGCTATTGGCCTAGGTTCAAATCCCCCTCTTCCCGTCTCTTTCTAGTTGATCACGGGTAAGCTGTTTAACCCCTCTGTGTTTTGACTTCTTCATCTGTAACATGGGGATAATAATAGTACCTATCTCCTAGGGTTACCGTGAGGATTCAACGAGTTAACATATATAAATGATATACTCTTGGTATATTGTAAGTACTACGTACGTGTGTGCTTTTATTATTTTCCTATGTTGGCTTCTCCAAACAGATCAGTGGAGATCATATTCTGCACACAGACTTCTGTAGGAGTTATTGTTCAGAGTGTTACTGTTCGCTCCATCATTGACGGACCCACCTCATTCTTCCGGGATCCCGTGTACAAATGCTTGATGATTGCCAGTGGTTTCACTGTATTCTGCTTTGGAAGTAAGAGTGGCATGCAGGCAGCAGTTCTGCCAGTCCTTCGTTCAGTGGATTAATATAAATGAAGCTCTTACCTTGGCCAAGTTTTTGTTTTGCCTTTCTGGCTCTCATGAAGAAAGGGGATCTATAAGAACAGGGTAATCTTACCTAATTGTTTCGGAGGGTCACTGGGAAGGAGTTTTCTAAATTATATGGTGCAAAATAGTATTTATTCATTCTGTAGTTTTTGAGGGCAAAGAATAAAATGAATTTGGATTGACTCTTGTGAGAAATGAATGAGCATCATTCTCCTTAGAACTGGGAGTCTGAAAAAGAATGCAACCGTCCCCAAACCCCAGGCTGGGTGGTTCCCGTAGGCTGTATGCACAGTCCTCCAGACTCTGCCCAGTAAAAGTCTGTGTCTGGCCTTGACCATCTCGGAACTGGAAGATGCTGAACTCCCAAGTCTATTGTGTGTACGACCGGGGTGGTGGTGAGACAATACGAAGCTGGGAAATGTGGGGACACTGAAGGCAATTGGTGTAGACCAACCAGAGGAGGCACTGAGGGCATTTGGCCGGAGTGCCAGATGGGAGCCTGGCCGGGGGCTGACAAAACTCTCTCGTAAGTCAAAGAATCACTCTTGAAGTTGAGTTATGTCCCAGGGACACCCTCATATTTCTCTGTGTTGAGATGTCTCCAAAAACCATGGATAGTAGCAGGAATCCCATGAAAATAGAGGAAGAGCAGAAAAAGACAAAGGGAAGAGGATTGCCTAATTCTTCCTACACTGCTTAGTTCTTCGCCCCCAAGAGAAAATATCATGCATAGTGTGGTGTGGTGTACAGTTCTTTGGAGGAACAGGGAACCTGGGTTTCTGGCTGTGGCCTGTTTGCTCTCTCAGTGTGGGTTTGTGGATGCTTTCCTTCTCTGGAGCTCAAGTCCCTCCCGTGTACTGACGTAAGGTTGTACGGGTGGGATCTGAGACCCCTCTCCTGCTCACTGGGAGTCTGTGCTTCTTTTGAAGGGCAGCAGGAACCTCAGAGATCTCAGAAAAAGAGGAGCCCAGATGTGGTGGGAGCTTAGCACCCCAGAATGCCCCTCTGTCCTCAGTGCCCAGAAGAGAGAGGAGGAGAGCCAGCCTGAAAAGGCTGAGCAGGTGGGGAGATTGCTCCAGGCAGCACCCCCCTGCCCCAGGCCCCCTACCACTGCCCCATCTCAGTCCCCAGTTATTTTGGTTCCAGAGAAAGTCCTCCCACAGTTCTGTGGAAACACAGGAATCGTGACCCACAGCCCTCCCTCCCCCAAACTATTTTGGTCCTGGGCTCCCCACTCAGTCCTCCTCCCCCTCATACCTCATTCAGCACCACTTCTGAACACACTATGAGCCCAGGCTCTGGGAAAGCCCCTGGGACAGTGCCTCCAGCTATTCCTGTCGTTCTACTGCTGGGGGCTTGTGCCAAGGCTCAGTGCTGCCACGCAGGACAGCTGGTGAGGAAGGCCTCAGCTGAGCAGTGCCTGCCTCTGGGCCAGGCTTGGGCACCACAGGGTGAGGCCAGGGCCCATCAAACCTGCATGATTCAGGCTCCTTCAGGCCCCCAGTCCAACTCCAGTTGGGATTGGCTGGTTAAAGTCCCATCCCAGGTTCTCCTCTCAACTCTCCATCTCATGCTCAAACCTTGCAGAACTCTGCAGAGGCCCTTTGGCAATCCCAGAACTCAGGCTCTGACTCTTCCTGTTAGCCTAGAATCTGATTCTTCAGGATACAGCCAGAGGACAGCTAGACGGCAAGGGTTTGAGTCCTGACTCCAACACTTAGCAGCTCTGTGACTTTGGGCAAGTTACCGAACCTCTCTGTGCCTTGGTTTCCCCCTCTGTAAAGTGGGGGAGGGGGCTCATTAGGATTCACGTGAGGATGAAATGAGCTAAAATGTATACTATGCTTAGGACAGAGCATGACGGTTAGTACAAAAGTAAATAGGCTTAGAAGTCAAATAAACGCAGTTTTTATCCATGGCTCTGCCACTTTCTAAATGAGCAATTCTGGGCTACTCTTGTCATTGTTCTAAATCTCATTTTCGTCATCTGCAAAATGGGGATAATAAAAGTGGGGGTTCGATGAGATCACGTATAGCAAGTTCTTAGATCATGGTGAAAGCTCAATAAACATTGTCTATTATTAGCTATTCTTACTTGTTTACTGTCTGTCTGCCTCATTAGGTCATAAGTGCCACAGAAGCAAGGGCTGCGTCTGTTTCATTAACAAATGGGTCCCCCTGCGCCTCGCCTGCTGAACAAGGACTCAACAAATACTTGTGGAGTGAAAGAGTTGGTGTACAGAGAGGCGAGCACAGATCAGGGCACACAGGAGGTGCTCAAGATCTTTAAGCTCCTCTGTCTTCTTTGGGGCCTTTGCTTTCCGAGAGGACAGTATCCTCCCCATGGCCGCCCAGTCTCGCCCCTTCCCTTACCAGCCGTACAGCGCTGGATCCGGTTCCGTAGCCACTTCAGCAGGGGTTCCATCGTGCAGCCGCACACCCAGGGGTTACCGCCGATCTGCAGCGTCACCAGCCCCGGCAAGCCCTCGAGGGCCTCCAGGCTGAGGAAGGCCAGGCCCCCATAGCTGAGGTCCAGGTCTCGGAGCTGCACCAGCCCCTGGAAGGCCTGTGGGTGCACCCTGCGCAGCCACGGGTTGTGGCTCAGGTCGATGTGCACCAGGCCATGGGCGTCTTGGAACATGGTGGCTGGCACGTGGCTGAGGTTGTTGTAGCTCAGATCCAGGTGTGCCAAGCGCTTGGCATGGAGGAACAGGCCGGGGGGCAGCTCCATCAAGGAGTTGTTGCGCAAATCCAGCACACGGAGCTCCATGTAGCACGTAAGGTAGCCGGGCGGCACCGCGGCGATGCGATTGTGCGCCAGGCTGAGGTTGCGAGTGTCCATTGGCAGGTCTGGGGGCACGGAGAATAGCCGTTGGCTGCTGCAGTCCACCACCTGGTTATGGCACGTGCAAAGGACGGGGCAGCTGGTGCCGGCGTCTGAGTGCATCACCCCGGCTGTCAAGAGGAGGGAGACCAGCAGCATGGCTGGGTGGGGGGGCCCTGGCCAGGGCAGCTGGGACCACGTGTCACCCATCTTAGGCAGCTGGCAACAGCAGTGCTGAAGGGAGCGCATTGGGGCAGGGGCTGTGTCCATGGAATGAAGAGTCAGTGGCACAGGAAGGCAGCTACATCAGGGGACAGAGCCCTGGAGGGTGGGGCTTCTGAGCAGGTGGTGTCATGGCTCAAGCCTTTCCCTGGAGCCTCTAAGTGGCACAAGGCTCCCTAGGTGAGAGCCATAGGAAGTCCCCTTTGGAGCCTAGGTGGCAAATAACGAGTTGAGGTCCCTCAGGGTCTGCAAAGATGATCAAAACTTGAGAAAGGGAGATGAGGATGGGGCTGAACCAGCTGCCTGCAGGTCTTGGAATCCCTGTAGATCTTTTGTGTCCCTGTCCCCCATGACTGCTGACGCTTCCTCTCTGTACTGTGTCTGAAAGGTAGGAGTGGGGAGGGAAGGACATGAACGGTGCTGTTTAAAGGTCCCGGCACATCTGAAAAAACCCTAAGCGCGGTCCCAAGTCTGCGACTGATTAGGAGGCCAGAGCTGCATCTGGGTCTCCAGTGTTCAAGGTCTCCAAGGCCATTCTCCTGGTGGCCAAGTAGGCTCGTGTCCGAGGGGGTCCTGGGGTGGGCGTTTTACGCAGGGATCCCGGGGTGAAGTGGATCTCCATGGGCCTCCTGAAAGCCTGAGTCCTTAGCCTCAGTGTCTATTGAAATCCCCAGGGAGGGGAGGACCCCAAGTGACTCCCACTGTTTGGGCCGCTGAGGTTGGAAAGTCATGTGTCCTGGTGGTGCAGGATGGGGGTCAGCTAGGAGCTTTGGTGACTGCCCAAGCCAGCGCATCTCAGCTGGCTTTGTGCTCAGCAGCAGGCGGAGGCAGAATTCCCTCTGTCAACAAGGAAAGCACTCAGGCAGAGAAATCCAGTGCCCTCTCCTGCCCACTGTCCCCTCTCCTAGGTTCCTTCCTCCCTCCTCTTTGCCACCAACCACAAAGTTCTTTGCGTGCTGTCTCTCAGGTGTGGCAAGGGGTGTGCTCAGACCCACCCTCACGTGGTTGTCACCCACGAACCTTCCCACCCCTACTTGCAGTCATCCTGCTAAGTCTGTCCTGGGCTGGAAGCATTTTCTTCTTCTCCTAGCCCCAGCCCCGTTAGCACCAAACACCCCACCCTTGAACAACTCTCTAAGAAAAAATGCATGCACATTGGCCGATCACATGCCTTTCAGACCCTCTTAACATCTCTCTGTCTCTCTCTCTCCCCCCAGCCCCCCTCACACACTATTCTCCCGTGACTCCAACACATCTTGCCCTGCCCAGCTCTCACTCCTCCTGTTTTCTCTCCCGCTTTCTTCTGCACACGCACTCCTGCAGATCCCCCTTCCAGGCTGCCCCCACCATCTTTCACCCCACTGCACACCCCTAAATCCTACCATCCTTTCCTACAAACATTCCACTTTCCCCGCAGCCCCCCCCCCCCGCCCCAGCTTGAGCCCACACCCACACTTGGTCAGGCAGAGGGACAGAGTGGGATGACACACCCAGTGGCTCAGCCTGCCATCCACCCTGTACCCTCCGTGGACCCTCGCTTCTCTGGTGCCCACCTGCTGTCCTCATTTGTCCTCTCCATCCCCTCGTCTGGCACTGCCTGTCTTCCCATTACTTCCAGCTTCAATCCCCCTCACTGGGAAACCACCCCAGCTCCCCTTTATCCAGACTCATTTTTCTCAGCCCCAAGGTCTCTGCCTGCACTCCCACAGGCCCTCATGAGCCACTTACTATGTTCCAAGGACACAGCCATCAATCTGCAGCCGACATGGGGCTCCCTCCCTCACGCTGGAATCCCCGCTTCTGCTTCAGGAGAACAGATTGCCTCCCCGGCTCGTCCCCTCCCCCGGCCTCTCCTCTTCCATGGCTTCTGGATCCCAGGGCAGCATCCTCCGTAGATACCAGTCCTGTGGTCCCTGGGCCGGTTCCCTCCTTTTACCCAAAGGGAGAATCAGAGGGAGGATGCTTAGAAGAAAGTTCACAGAATCCGAATGCTTTTTCCAGAAACTCAGCTTGGTGCTGAGGCTGCTGGGTTTGTGGCTTCCGCCAGGTCTTCCCCTCCCTCCCCTTCCCTCCCTCTCTTCCCCTCCTCTCTTCCTTTTTCGCTCCCTTTTTTTTCCTCGAGGGCCAGGTACTGACGTTTCACTGTCTCTTAGCAACTGCCTCCACATCTCTGAGCAACAGGAGCGCTGGCTATGGACCCCGCCAAGAGGAGAGAGGAAAGAAGGAAGCAGTTGCAGAATCCACACACAGCTGTGCACAGGATCCCACTGATAGGGCAGGGGAAGAAGGGGCGAGGGGTGTCTACAGGACAGGGCAGGGGCAGGGAAAGCGGAGCGGGAAGGAGGAGAGGGCAAGGGGTCCAGTGGAATCTGAGATGGAGCAGAGGTAGTTTCAGGGCATCAGACCCAGAAGGGAAAGGAGAGAGGGCTTGGAATGGAGAAAGTGACTTAGTGGGAGGTGGGGGGGAAGTGGAGAAAATGGGGTGGGGGCATGAAGATATGAATAAGGACGGAAAGAAAAAGAGAACTGGATGTGACAAGTTTCCTCACTTGATGGGACACATCTATTCAGTCCATGTATAACATCTGTTTCCCTGAGACTGATGGATTTTGGTCATCAGGTACCAGGTGACTGACTGGATTGGCTCAGGGCTTGTCAGGGACAGTTATAGGACGTGAGACCTTTTCTGTGTTCCTTAATTGCCGCTAAGCCCTGACCCTACAAGCTCTGAGAGCTTTCAGGATGCAAAGGGCCAACTGCCAGATCCAGGTGTGGTATCTGGAGCCATAGAGACACTCAGACCTGTCTCTAGGGAAGCAGAAGCTGCCAGGAAACCTTGTGGCCCTGTTATCTTTCTCCAGGCTCCAGGGACTCTGTCTGCTGTCCTGTTCCCATCTCTCCAAGCGTCCTGCTCCCTCCCACCCCAGACTGACTTCAAATGAGGGTGAAGTCTTTGCAACACCTCTTTTCTTGATGACCCATTGAACAAGTCTCTAGCTGCCTTGCGGTTTTAAAACCAGCCTGACCAGTTGGTTTGGTCAAAGGGCTGGCTCACGTCTGTCTCTCTCTCTCTCTCTTTCTCTCTCTCTCTCTTCCTTCCTTTCTTTTTAATTTTTGTTGGGGAATATTGGGGAACAGTGTGTTTTTCCAGGACCCATCAGCTCCAAGTCAAGTTGTTGTTTTCAATCTAGTTGTCGAGGGCACAGCTCTCTGGTCCATGTGGGAATCGAAACAGTGACTTTGGTGCTATGAGCACTGCACTCTAATCAACTGAGCCAACTGGCCGCCCACATTTCTTTCTTTTAATAATTATGTCTTTTATAAATAATTATTTATTGAGCACTTACTGTGTGCCTGGCTCTTGGTAGATGGTAGACATATATCCTCCAGTAAGATGGAATCAGACTTTGCCTTTACAGAGGTATCTTTGTCGTGCGTTCACTCAGTTGATCTGGGGCCTCTTCTATTTAAGTAATATCTTAGGTCTTTTGGGGAAACTGAAATAGAGTAACAGGAAATGAATGTTAAGTTGTACAGATCCTGGGCAATTATAATGTTCTCAAAATCATTGTCTTCTCTAACATGCTTTTCCCCCCCTATATGGCCAGAGAAGATCTGTTTCCCTTCTCACTGTCCTCTTTCATTTTATGCTCATTTTGAATCTTTCATGTCATACGGTGTCTAGTGCAAGGTCATAGGGGAACCACTTCCTTAATATTTTTATATTGAATTGGTTGAGGTAAATATGATTTGCATCCCCCCCACCTTAAAGAAAGGAATGATTGTTCAATTCATTTACGAGCTAACAAATAAAATCGTAATGCAGAAAACACAACACATTGAAATACATAATCCAGTATAAAAAAGGACTGTTGGCCTCAGTAAAGCAAAGCTAGTATAATACCTTATTAATATTAACTGAAAAATGGTAGAAACCATTATCTCAATGGAGGCTAAGAAAAGTAATCAGCATATTTCACTATTTAATGTTGACTAAACATGCATTAAAAACAAATAAAAAAGAATGGAGGTTTTATTCCTTTACATAATATGAAGTTTATATTCACAATTAGAACCAATAACATGACTAAAGGAAAATATTTGTTGTATTTTCCTTAAAAAAATAGGATCTAGGCAAGAATACCTCATCACCATTTGAAACTACAGTTTTCTGACCTATAAAATTGGGATAATAATAATAATGGCACTTAACCCATGAGGTTGTTTAGGTTACATGAGTCATTATTGATAGCACTTAGAATAGTATACAGTGAGCACTACAGATGTGTTTGTTAAATGAACAAATAACATAAAGTAAAATTGCTAAAATAGTTACGCAGCAAGGAAAGCAAATTGCACAGACATGAGAAATGAGGAAAGGAAACTATCACATTTGCAGAGACAACAAGAATGTATTCTTGTGTAAGGTAAGTTTCAAAAACTTTGGAAGACCCCCAACTCAAGAACATTATCATTGCATGTAATGTCGTCTGTAAAAATGAGGTTAAATGAGGGCAGAACTCTTGTAAATGACTTTTGACCCATAATCATTCTATAAGTTAATTGTTAAACCATTGTTTCCCAGACTGGTGTCTCATGGTACACTGGGTGCCATGAGAAAAATGTTTGTTCTCAAATAAGTCTAAGACATATTGAGTTAAGCAAAATGAGACAAATTTATTTGTCACAAGATTTCTCAGAAGCTTTAATGAACAAATGTTCACGGTGACTTTCCAAGGGAAAGGGTTGGGAAGGGTGACGGATGTATGATATCCAGCATTGCCCTCCTGCTGGGTGGCTGGCTACTCTCCTTAGCAATACAGTTCAATTCTGAGTCCAGCAAAATGATATAACATATCATGGCCTTTCAAAGTCTCTTGCAAGTTATTGAAACTATGACTATTTAATCACGAATGTCAAGAATTTACTCTACTGGGAAAACATGCAGAAATTAATCTAAGAGTTAGAGAATACAAATGAATTGAAAAATCATTTTTATTATTATAATTTCTTGACATACATGGTAAATTAGTTGTAACAATGACAGAAAACCTTTAAATACACGAGAATTACTTTAATCTACCACCTAAGAAATTTGTTCAGAGAAAATTATGAAACCTTAGTCGGATGAAGATATAGGGAGAAATGGAAAGCTAATCTCTCCCGTTATTGGGAAAGTTTAAACATAGAAAAGATAACTCTGCTTTGTACATTATAATAATTTAATGAAGTATTTAACAGAGTTTGGTGAACTGGTAGGGAAAGCCAGCTGGGGGAAAATGAGCAAGAATGCACAAATGATGCAAATAAGGAAGAAAATGATGGACATGTTCAAAAGTAATGACGGTGGACCTACCTGACTAAAAGATCAACAATATGTTGTGAAATGGAAATCATTCAGAGGCATTACTCAATATTTGTGCTTTGGGAAATGATCATTTGCTAGGCTAGACTTTGAGAAAGCCATTCTCACCAGCAGAATACAGAACACATAAAATGGGAAGCAACCCCACAATGTTGCAAGCAATGTTAGTGTAAGAAATGTTAGTGAGGCCTCAGCACTGTGCTTCATTTTTATTTTTTTTATTTTTTTTTATTTTTTTTATTTTTTTTTATTTTATTTTTTTTTAATTTATTGGGGTGACAATTGTTAGTAGAATTACATAGATTTCAGTTGTGCAATTCTGTATCACATCATCCATAAATCACACTGTGTGTTCACCACCCAGAGTCAGCTCCCCTTCCATCACCATACATTTGATCCCCCTCACCCTCATCCCCCACCCCCCAACACCCTTACGCTCTGGTAACCACCAAATTACGTTCCCCAGATTAATTTTCAAACCCCGTGGCCATCCTGTGGTCACCGACTGCCCTCCAATCCCCTCACCCTCCCCCCCACCCCCCACCCCCCCGCCCATCTAGCAACCCTCAGTTTTTCCTCATTGTCTCCCAAACTGTTTCTGATTAGTTCATTCACTTATTCTTTTCTTTAGAATCCGCAAATAAGTGAGATCATATGGTACTTATCTTTCTCTGTCTGACTTATTTCACTTAACATAATGTTCTCTAGATCCATCCATGTTGTTGCAAATGGTAAGATTTCTTTCTTCTTTATGGCTGCATAATACTCCATTGTATAAATGTACCACAGTTTCTTAATCCAGTCATCTACCGATGGGCATTTTGGTTGTTTCCATGTCTTAGCTATTGTGTATAGTGCTGCAATAAACATAGGAGTGCATAGAGATTTTTGAATTGAAGTTTTGGATTTCTCCGGATAGATACCTAGGAGTGGAATTACTGGATCATAAGGTAGTTCCATTTTCAGATTTTTGAGATACCTCCATACTGTTTTCCATAGCGGCTGCACCAGTCTGCAATCCCACCAACAGTGCACAAGCGTTCCCTTTTCTCCACATCCGCGCCAGCACTTGTTGTTTGTTGATTTATTGATGATAGCCATTCTGACTGGGGTGAGGTGGTATCTCATTGTGGTTTTTATTTGCATTTCTCTGATGGTTAGTGAGGTTGAGCATTTCTTCATATGTCTGTTTGCCATCTGTATGTCCTTTTCAGAAAAATGTCTCTTCAAGTCCTCTGCCCATTTTTTAATTGGATCGTTTGTTTTTTTGGAGTTGGGTTGAGTAAGTTTTCCATAGATTTGTGATATTAATCCCTTATCAGATATATCATTGGCAAATATCTTTTCCCATTCAGTAGGATCCCTTCTTGTTTTATTGATGGTTTCCTTTGCTGTGAAAAAACTTTTTAGTTTGATATAATCCCACATGTTTATTTTTTCTCTTAGTTCCCTCGCGCGAGGGTGTATATCAGTAAAAATCTTACTCCGGGTAATGTCTGAGAAGTTTCTTCCTATATTTTCTTCTAGGTATTTTATGGTTTCAGACCTTACATTTAAGTCTTTAAGCCATTTTGAATTTATTTTTGTATATGGTGTAAGGAGGTGGTCCAACTTCATTTTTTTGCATGTGTCTGTCCAGGTTTCCCAGCACCATTTATTGAATAGACTGTCATTACTCCATCGTACATTCTTGCTTCCATTGTCGTAGATTAAATGGCCATATAGGCGTGGATTTATTTCTGGACTCTCTATTCTGTTCCATTGATCTATGTGTCTGTTTTTATGCCAGTACCATGCTGTTTTGATTACTGTAGCCTTGTAGTATAATTTGAAGTCAGGTATTGTTATACCTCCCACTTTGTTCTTATTTCTCAAGATTGCCTTTGCTATTCGGGGTCTTTTATGGTCCCATATAAATTTTAGGATTATATGTTCTATTTCTGTGAAAAACGATGTTGGCAGTTTGATAGGAATTGCATTGAATATGTATATTGCCTTAGGCAGTATGGACATTTTAACTATATTAATTCTTCCTATCCATGAACATGATATGTGTTTCCATCTATTTATATCTTCCTTCATTCCTTTCATCAGTGTCTTATAATTTTCTGAGTATAGATCTTTTACTTCTTTGGTTAAATTTATTCCCAGGTATTTTATAGTCTTTGGAGCGATTGTAAATGGGATTGTTTTTTTAATTTCTCCTTCTGATGTTTTATTATTGGTATATACAAATGCAACTGATTTCTGAATATTAATTTTGTATCCTGCCACTTTACTAAATTCATCTATCAGCTCTAATAGCTTCTTGGTGGAGTCTTTAGGGTTCTCTATATATAGTATCATATCATCTGCATACAATGATAACTTTACTTCCTCCTTACCAATCTGGATGCCTTTTATTTCTTTTTCTTGTCTGATTGCTGTGGCAAGAACTTCCAGAACTATGTTGAATAGAAGCGGAGATAGTGGGCATCCTTGCCTTGTTCCTGATCTTAGGGGGAATGGTTTTAGCTTTTCCCCATTGAGTATGATGTTAGCTGTGGGTTTGTCATATATGGCCTTTATTATGTTGAGATAAGATCCCTCTATTCCCACTTTCTTAAGGGTTTTTATCATAAATGGCTGTTGGATTTTATCAAATGCTTTTTCTGCATCTATTGATATGATCATGTGATTTTTATTTTGTGCTTCATTTTTATACCTTGAAAACATTGGTCCAGAGAATTAAAGGGAGGAGCAAACAGTAACACAATACACATCAGGAAGAGAACAGAAAGCACATTTATCCCAGCTGTGGAGAGAAGAGATCTTTCTGTGTGTTGAGGAAATAGAGAATGTCATTAGTGCGAAAATGGCTCTTGTCGAATACACAACGTTGAAAGACAACAAGGTTTCCCTGAGCAGAAAAATAATAAAACAAAATCAGAGCGAAAGGAAAGAAATGTAATGGAAAAATAGATTTTAAACATAAATGATTTGAAATAATCCATGCAAAATACATTAAGAAATGCCATAAACATAATTCTTACAAATTGATATAATACATTTCATTATTGAGCACCTACTATACACTCCAGACCCTGTCCCAGGAACTGGACGACAGCCACGTTTGATATACAGACAACGTGCACCTGTATGACTATGGGCCCAATATCCATCTGACTGGTCAGTGCCCACGATGGCTGATGGGTGCACATGTTGGCTGTCCCCTTGTTTAGCAGTGAACAAAACAGTCCCTGCTCTCTTGCGGCTTACTCTCTGGTTGGAGGAGACAGATGATGAACATACATGCAAACAGATACATGGCCGGTGATGATAAGTGCTGTGAAGGAAAACAAATCAGGGTACAGGGGTCGGGGTTAGTAATTTGCTTGAGATTTCCTAGCTCATAAGGGGTGGAATCTGGGCTTGAAAGATTTGAAGACTGACCACTTGGCTGTTATCCAGTCTCAGACGAAGGGACTGTGGAAGCAGCTGGCCTAGCTAAGGGGACTCAGAAAGAGTTGGCCTTCTCATAAGTTGGCCATCAAATATTTATTGAGCTCTTACTATGCACCAGGCACCATGCTCAGCACTGGTAACACAGCAGTCAAGAAAACAAGCAAGGTCCTTGCTTGGGGGCGGGGGGCGGGGGGAGACCCAGAGACAAAGGATCTTAAATAATTGTAAAGATACCAAGTGTTTCAAAGGGAGAATAAAGGATGGTCTGGGGAAGGTAAAAGCAGGGTTCTATGCTTACGGGGCGTGGGGTTGGTGGGCCTCCCTGAGAACGCCATGCATTGGCTGAGCGGGTTCGTTTTGTGCCCCCCCTTTTGCCCTGTAAGGTGGTATGCTTCATAAGCCCGTTGCCTGATTTTGTTTAGTTGCAGATGTTACCTTTATTAGATAATATTTTTATGCTTCCGTAAGCTATGCTTAACATGCTGTCGTGTCATTTTACCCGTTAGATGCTTTTATAGTCTTGTATCTCTCAGGTGAGATAACTAGCTTCATTCTATGAAATATAGATTTTAATGAACCAAGAGGCAACAGTAAGAAAAACATTATTTCTCCTGAGTCCTCTGAATACGAATCGAGAGGACAATAAGACGTACGTAGTGGGCTTATAAAAATCATGCTGCAGTAATGACCGACATAAGTATCCACTTTTTACAGCTGAGTTTCTACAGCACTTGATGGCACTGCTCTGGTCGTTACCTATAGAAAACGCTCTGCTGAGAAATCTCCTGTGACTTTCTCTTGACATCTTATCCCTCTCTTCTGTACCTCTATAGAGAAACGTAAAAAAAAAGAATATATATATAGTGAATACAAACTCCTTGACTTTGAAGAGCATCACTCTCTCCTGTCTGGTTCCCTACATACTTCTTCCTTGGTGGGTACCTGCTGTGCTGGGGCCCAGTCCTGCTAAAGTCTCCTCCGTTTGTGATTCTGATGCTGTCCAGACACGCTTAGTGGGCCCTGGACTCCCCAGCCAGACCACGGAGCAGCTCCTATTGCTAGCATCTGACTCTGAATCATGCCTCTGACACATTCATTCAGGGCAGTGGCTTCTCCCAGGCATCCTTAGAATTCTGGGAAGAGGATGGTGGGAGGGAGCCCAGATCCTGCCCGGATTTCCTGGAAAAGGAGAGCAGCAGTATCTAAGGAAGAAGAGATGAGAGGCTGGGACTGGGAAAAGCTGTGGGCTTGGGAAGTGAGGCCCTGGGAAGTGAGTCTCACTTATAGTACAATTCCCAGTGAGACTTGCTAAGTGAAGTTTTGCCTGGAAATATCCTAGAGCTGCAATGAGGTCATGACCACCTTTGTGACCTGTGCCCTCTCTTTCTGTCTTACCTGTCCACGCGGATAAAGGTGCACCACCAAAGGTGCACCTGGTTTCAGGCATAGAAAAACTACTGCAACTGGAGTGGTTTATTCTGGCTGGTGTCAGCGAGGCCACCATTGCTGATTTCTTCTTTTCCTTACCATTTTCACCCTCCCCCAGGGGCTGCGGGATTAGAACCAGAAGTCTGTGGTTGGAGCTGTAGCTCTGTCATTTTCTGGCTCTGTCTCTGGGGATGGCAATGCATAGCTAACACTTATGGAACCCCTACTTTGTGCAGGCATTAGGTTAAGTGTTTTACAAGGGTTGTCTTATCAAGTTCTTACGGCGGCGGCCCTATGAAGGGGGTGTGACTTCTTTTTTTTAAATCACAATTTACAGATTAAAGAAAATTGAGGCCCCGATAAATTAAGTAATTTGTGAAAGTAACAACAATTAGGTAGAAGAGCTTATGGCTGGCACTCTAAACACTAAGTTTCTGTTCCGTGCTTTATATACACCATCTTTTAAAATCCCTGAAAAAGTCTGAAACATAAATATCAGCCCCATCTTTTACACACAGGGAAACTAAGAAGCAGAGAAATTAAGTAACTTGTCCTGGGTCCCACAACTCATACACAGCAGAAAAAGAACCTGGTTATTCTCCTTCCAAAGCCCAAGTTGACACTGTCTTTCTGAATCTCAGTCTTCCCTCTCTGTTAAATGGGGAGACTAATTCTCTTGGGTATCACACAGGGTCAAAACAGAACATTCCCATAAAATCCCTAAAGTGTATCAGAGGCTCATCATTTTGGTGAGTGGCTGGGAGGGAATCCGCCTTCTTGGGCACACCTTTCCTCTCCCGGGTCTGCTCCGGACGTGAGCACACAGAGCCTGGGTGAGCATGGGCGTCCACAGTGTCCCTGAGGTCTGTTACAGGGATGGCCTTTTCAAACTGTGTTGTTTCCTTATACTCCAGTGGAGTTGGCATTAGAGAAACACACTGAGCACAGCAGCCACTGTGGTGGGCTCCTGCTTGGTTAAGGGGAGGGGATTGCTGAGTCCACCCGTGGTCAGGTAGGCGCAATGCTACCGCGGCTTCCCCATGTAGCAGCTGGTGGAGAGGACGCAGCACAAGATCTTGGGCCAGCAGCACTGGGCCCACATCCCTGACGCTCCATATCAGCTCTGTGAGTGTGGGGTCGTCTCCCAACCTCTCTGAGCTTGGGTATCCCTCTGTGAAATTGGAAAAAGGGGCTTCATTGCTCAGTGAAGTGCTAAGAGCATTTCATCAGCTATCGAGTGATCTACATGTGATGTTAACCTTCCCTCATTTGGGTAATAAACAAGACACACTGGGGCTCCCTTACGTGACAGATTTCTAGGTCTCACTCCCAGGTCTCACGAATGTGCCCTGGGATGTTAAAGCCTTACAGATCATAGGAGCAAAATATGAAACAGATACGGACGGTTATAGTCTATTCCCATGAAAGCAACCAATCGGCTATTCACTCACCTAATTGCTAACTTTTCCAGCACTTCTACATGACTGGGCCTGGGTTTTTACTGTCTGGGGTGGGGGTGGGAGTGGGGAAACCCCATTGGTCTGTCCTGGCAGAAATTTAGGGTTTTAGATGAAAAAACAAGACTACCAGCAACCCAGAATAATTAGACATGGAATTTAATTCATCACTAAGCTGCGGCTGTGGAACGGAGGTTCTGAGAGGAGAAACTGATGGAGAGATGAGAGTATCAGAGAAGGCTTCCTGGCAGAATTGGGGCTTGGGATAGGCTAAGAGGAGCAGGGAAGGTAGTAGTGGGTGCAGTGACATCCCTCCTTCACCTCACATTGTGGGGGCATTGCCACCAGCCCACCGCTAAAAAGCACTGAATACTGCCTGTATCCCAGGAACAGAGCTATATCCTTTATGTCATTGAAACCTCCCAGCCCTTTGAGGTCGATACCGTCATGCCCCCATTTTACAGATGAGAAAACAGGCAGGTGGAGTAAGTTGCCCAGGTCCCATACCCAGTCAACGGCAGAGCCTAATTCTAACTTTGGTGTGTCCAGAAACTGTGAGCCAACCACACACTGTGCATCGTAGGAATGATGGCGTGGCATGAAATGCTCTTTGTTGTCCACCCAGGCTGAAAATGTGGGGCCAATGGAAAAAAGGGTGGGTCCTGTTAGGAGCAGAAAAAGAAGCAATTTCTTTCTTACCCGTTGTTTTTGTTTTCTCTCTTTCTAGGTGAGACATCTGGACTAAGGTGTTCCTGCCGGGGAGGTGACTTTGGCCCAAAGAGCTGAAAAGGGGCTGGATGTTTTGGGCTGCTAAGGCTCTGAATCCAGGGACCCAACTCTGCATAGTGTGGTGCTCAGTATAGCACACGAGGGCACGGAAGAGGGGCTGTAGCAGGAATTCACACCTGCAGCTATAGCATGGCCCTTATTGGAGGAATGGGGGCATGGAGGTGAAGCTCCACCAGCCTCTTGAAGTGGAAGGATGACGACCCCAAAACGAGAGTTGGAGGACCTCCCCATCAGTGACCTCTCCAGCCCAGCTGATGGAATCCTGAATTGAGAAATCAGGCAATGTCTAATGCTCCTTCAAATTGGCTGTGGGACCTTGGGGCAAATCATATCCCCTCTCGGGCTCTTACTTTCGTTATCTAATAACATGGGGCATTTGCGCCAGATGAGTTCTGAGTAGGCTGGGTGACTGTAGAGTTCTAATAAGGACAATGACTAAGCATTTATCATGATTGGAGATGATATTTAATCACGTTCTTCTCTGTAAGGGGCTGATTTCCTTCCTGACTGCTTGGCTCTGAAGTCTCAGGTCTCAGGCTCTAAATCAATAAGGAGCTGGAGTGAGGGTGAGGGTCTGCCCACCACCCTGGGGAAGTAGAGACTGGCGGGGCCGCAGTGATGGAGCAGCCACTGCTTTCATCCCAGAATAGCTGCAGCCCTCCTGGCATCTGCCATCCTGGTTGCAGACTCTCATCCCATTGGCTGCTCCCCATCCTTGCTGTCTGGCATATGCTGCTTTCCAGGTTTTTGTGGCACCCAGTGAGCAGCCTGCCTTGTGTGCTAAAGCATGCTGGCTTCTTCCTCCAAGAGGCTGGGATCATAATAGCAACTCTTGTCTGGTTCCCTCTATTCTGCCTCACTTCACCTCCCTGATGGCTGAGGATACAGGGGTAGTTTAGGACAGTGGAAAGAGGCCTAGGGTGGTGCCAGGGGTCTTGAGTTCTTGCCACCGACTCACCATGTGCCCGGATACAGCCTAAACATTTCTCTTAGCTTCTGTATCTTCTGCTGTAGAATGAGGAGAGTCAGGCTGGTGATTCACAGCTGGTGCCCGTCCCACTGGTTCATCGCTGGGGTCCTGTTATGGACTGTACATTTGTGTCCCTGCCAAAATCACATGCTGAAATTATAACCCTCGTTATGATGGTATGTGGAGGTGTGGCTTTGGAAGGTAGGAAGCTTAGGAGGGTAGAACTATCATGAATGGGGCCAGAGAGCTAGCTAGTTCTTTCTGCCATGTGAGGATACAATGAGAAGTCAGCAGTCTGTGACCCAGAAGAGGGCTCTTCTCAGAACCCAACCACGCTGGCACCCTGATCTCTGACTGCCAGGCTCCAGAACTGTGAGAAATAAATTTCTGTTGTTGATAAGTCACCCACTAAGCAGCCCACTTTGCATGCTAAAGCATGCTGTCTTGATATCTTGTCTATGGTATCTTGTTACGACCACCCAAGATAACAGGTCTGATCTACTTGACCAGTGCCCACGTCATGCTAGTTGTTCAGTATTTTGAATATCACCCTGGGGCTAATAATGCTTGGGCAATTGCACAGAACTGGAGTGAAGATCTAATGCAGTAAAGGAAGGATGGGAGCAAGTGTTTTTGGGAACTGTGAAGCCGTAATCACACATCTGATACACGTCTGCCCAATGTCCATTTGTCTCCTGTGTTTCGGGGAGCAATTGCACCTTGATTTCCCCCTCACCTGTTCTTAACTATACGGTTAAGATGGAGCTCGCTCCACTCCCAGTTCCACATTGGCATGTACCCCAGGCCTGGGCAGGTGAGTATTTCTTCCTCTGGGCACAGTGACAGGTTGGGGGATGAACCAAATCACAAAGACCCCATCAGAACCAATCCTGGGGTCAGACCCCTACCTGACCAATAAGAACACACATCTCCTTGCGTGGTCATGGCTTAGGGATAGACACGTGACACAGACTAGGCCAATCAGATGATTTCTCTGAGATTATTCTCACTGGGATGAGTAGGAAAGATCCCTTCTGCTTTCAGTTATAAGCTTGAAGGATGTGACTCTTCTTTGAAGAACAGAAAGGAAAGGATGGGACCAAGTAGAAAAAACAGATGTGACAGATGAAGAGGAGAGAGGCTTGGTGACGTCAAGCCCTGTCTTTCTCTGGTCCCTACAGTTCTTCCTTAAAGCAGAGTAAAGGAATGGCAAAGCATGAGGGGCGTTTTTATGGTTTTACTTTGTTGATCAGGAAAGACTTTTCTAATAAGCTTAAACATGGTCTTATATCTGAATAGAGTAAGGGACTGGGCCCTGTAAACACAAGGAAGAGAATTCCAGGCAGAGGGAATAGGAAGTGCAAGGGCCCTGGGGCAGGAGGGTGCTTGGTGTCTTCAAGGCACAGGAAGGTCACATGTGGCTGGAGCTGGGTGAGAAAGTGATAACTTTTTCTAGGCATTCTCTCTGGGAGTTAGTGTCTGCTTGGACAAGAGTTGGTGCTGGGCCTTGAACCACAGCTTTAAGGGCTTTTGTGTGTGTCGCTGCCAGGGGCTAGAAAGGTCAGTGTTGACCTGGCTCTGTAATTCTGTGTGGTCAATACCTAAGGGATAGGACCTTCCTCCTCGCTTCCTTTAATAAGTCACTTAGGATCTACTGTAAACTACTGTTCCTACAGGGATCCAGAGAACTGAAGGCTTCCTTGTGGCTAGAGTAGACAGAAGTGGAAAGGATGTCTTTCATTACAATTGCTGAGGTGTGACATTCCTTAACAAATTCCATGAACACATGCCAATTTGTTCCCGGTGTGTGTGTTCCTTTCTTCATTCATTTAACAAGAATTTATTGAGTATCTGATAGCTGCCAAGGTATACAGACAGGCACTGAATACACAAAGATGAATCAGTCACGGTTTCTGCTTTCAAGGATCTCAGTCTGGGTGGGTGTGGAGGAGGCAACCATGTAAACAGATAATTAGAGAGAAACATGGCAGGTGCTGGAGCCGAGGTAGGAACACAGTGCCGCTCTGGGATCCCTGAAGACAGAGGACAGCTTTACCTAGAGGAGTCAGCGCGGTCTGTACAGAGGAGGGGACCTCTCACCTGGACATTAGCCAGTGGAGAGCAGGGGGAGTTAGGGAGGGACAGTATATGCTACGAGTATACAGTCTAAGAGTCTATGCTAAGAGTACATATACAGTATATGCTAAGAGTACACAGGGAAAAAAATAGGATTAGGAAAGGGTGAACACTCAGAGTAGAGGGTATGGGGCTTGGGAGTTTGTGGATAAGGTAGGGGGAGTATTTGAGATAAACCCAGTCTGCACTGGGTGTTTAGACTTTGTTCTGTTGATCTGGAGAATTACTAGAAATTTTTAAGTAAGGGAATAATGTAATCAGATTAGATTGTTTGACATGATATGATATGATATATGATATAATAATGGGAGATGACCTGAAGAGTAAATAGTCAGTTGTTTGGGTTGAGACCGGGTCACAAACTCTAATACCAACAGAGGCCATGTGATGACATAGGAAAACATGGAGGTAAGCAGGTCGTGTGGTCCCTGCCCTGCCTCAAGAGGGTAGTTACTACTCAACTCAATCAATTGTTACCCCAATGGGGACTCAGGTTCAGGGCTGCCAGAGCTCCTGAGCTTTTAAGAGCAGCTGGCAATCCAGATCCTTATGTAAAAAAAATCTCACCATTTTTTAAATGTTGGCAACTGATTTAAATGCCACAAAATGCTGTGTGGGCCAAATATAACACATCTGTTAGCCTGATTTGTCTGCCGGCCACTGGTTTGCAACTTCTGGGTTGAGAAAAGTTTTCTTTTTTCTTTCTGTAAAGAGAGATCAAAATAGTTTTGGATCCAACGATCCAAGCCTGCAATAACCTTCTCTCCTCTTGTTCTAGCAAATTCTTCATCATTACTTGACACTCAGTTCACGCCTCCTCTGTAAAGCTTTCTCCATCGCTCCCCTCCCACCTGCTACACATCCTGCAATCAGCCCCTAACCTCCGAAAGCAGTCATCATGCCCTGTGTTCCACGGCATCTTTTATATGCCTTGATACCTGCGAAAACCCAACAAACAAACACAAGCTGTGGAGCAGGAGAGAAGCCAGGGCTAGAAAAGCTATAGAATTGTTGACTAACAGACAGAATCACAACTTGAAGGAGACGTGGTTGAAACTCCACAATACAGGTCCTCTCAGGCAGCAGCTGCAGCCTGTCAGCGCTCAGCCTGGGCTCGAAAGAAGCAGACTGAATCTGAAAGGAAAGACGAGACGCTTGAGAACAAGCTGGACTGTGGAGATACAGAAGGCTCGGCACTGTGAGTCTCTGGAGGGCTTGATTGTCAAGCAGGGTTGTGTTCCATTCTCGCATTGTAATCACATCGGTCTGTAATCACATTGGTCTTTAGTTATTGCTGGTCCTGAGCCCCTGAAGACTGACCTGGGGGTTTCCTGGCAAGGGATTTAGGATATGGGGGTGGAGTGGACATCTGCCATTTTGCTGCCTAACTTCCTTTCATCCTCTCCTTGGTTTCTCTAGGAATCTATCCTTCCCCCACTTTCGGTCTGTGTATGTCGTGCTTGAGAGTTGGGCATATGACTCAGACATGGCTCTTCTCACTCCCTGGACACGGTGGTCAGAGTACGCATGGTCACACAACCCAATTTGGGTCAGCGAGAATCAGGTTCAGGACTTCCCCTGAACTATTGAGAGAGAAGCAATCTCTCTTTCCTGCTGGATTTGAACCGAGGGAGGTTATAGGTCGAGAACCACTTAGTCGTCATGAAGAGCCTAGGAGGAAAGCCGGCAGGGAGTAGAGACAGCTGAGGGATGGAGAGAGAGCTGAGTTACAGAGGGTACCATTTGAGTCTCTGGATCAAATTGTATCTAAAGCTGCTTAACCCTACATTTTGTTGTTGTTATTGTGGCCAGTGTATTTTTCTTCCTTAGACCAGGTTGAGTTCGGTTTTCTTTTGTTGGTTGCAACCCAAAGGGGTTCTTTAACATCAGTGAAAGACATGAAGAGTGAGCCCTCGCAGGAACAGTGCTCTACAGTTGGCAAAGCCTTTCTACATCCGTTGCCTTATTTGATTCTTCCAATTCTCCTGGGATGTAGGGAAGGCATAATTATTGTTCCCATTTCATAGAGAAAGCAATTGAGTCTTAACAGGATTAGGCTCTCCAGTCAGGTGGTAGGAATGCCAAGATGAAATTTGAGCCTTGTTCCAGAACTTCTCTGCTCTGATACTGTCATATTAAATTAGGCTCCACTAATGCCCAAATAATTACACTAAAGCACCCCTGGAAATAGCCTCTCAGAGCCGTAATTCATGCTGGGTAATTACAAAATAACGTTCTCATTATTTTTCTACTTACATACGTTCAAAGGAAGGGCTGGTGATAAGTGTCAGGGTTGGGACAACTTAGGTAATTATTTGGATGTCTGGCTGAAGCATTTTTTTTTCTGTCACAGTACTTCTATCTGTTTGCTTTTAACTTCTGCTTGGCAATCAGCAAATTGGAGACCCTCCACTTCATGTCCCCCACACAAATCAAATTATTTTGCAAAGGCATTGTTGAGAGCCTGTCTCATGCTGGTCCATCCTTCTGGAATGATCTCTCCCCACTGTTTGCATACCTAGGTCCTGCTCACCCTCAAGTCTTAGCACCAACACCGTGGGCTCAGAATGGTCTTATTTTATAAAGAGTAGAGTTTTTTTCCTCCCTCAAACCTCGATTTTGTCCATGTTGGGCCATGTTGTATTCTTCATATATTTTTCACAAGGTCTAATTGTTAAAAATGTCCTTTCTTTGCAATAGAATGGCCAACAGGATGTAAGTTTCCCTTCTCTAGCCCTACCCCCTAGTCCAGTGCCTGGCAGGTACTCATCGAATAGTTGATGGAATAAGCCAGTGAAAGAGTGGCTTACTCAGGAGTACCCAAGAGAAGGTGGCCTGTGAGCCTGGGGAACTCGGGGCGGAGAGGTTTCTGGGTTACAGGTTCTAGCTTAGTGCTTAGCTGCAGTGAGCTTGAGGAGGGGGACAATGAGTCCCAAGAAAGGATAAACCCTCTAGGGAATACACTATTAGAGGGGAGAAACAGAGTGCCAAGGATCAAGCCCTAGGGCCTGCGAAGGGAATGAGAAGCCAGGGAAAGGGACAGGGCTGGCCGGCCACTAGAACACTGGGCAGATACCATGTCCGGGAACCCCAGGCAGGAGGGGGCTCAGGAAGAAGAGGACTAGAAAACAGAATTCCATACCTCCACTCAGTGCTAGAGCATCTGATTTACACCTGACTTAGTCTTCCAATTATTTTTACCCTGATTGTAGCAGCTGGCAGGTTTCCAAGTGGCAGTGCGAATTTTGTTTGCTGCCTGCAATTCTCACCTCTCTAGGTTAGCGTGCATTGAGTCTTTTGACCTTGCTGGAGAAGGTGACACCTCTCAATTTAGCTCTGTTTGCAAATGTCAGCTGAGATGCTGTGTGCTCTCCCCACTGGGACTTCAAGAACATTCACAGGAACACACACACACACACACACACACACTCACACACTCACACTCACCCACCCCATGATGCTTCACTCTCCACATCCTCTGCTCCCTCGGGAACTCGGGGCATCTGCCAGACCCCCACTTTGCAATCCACCTATTTGGGGCTACTTGCCAGCCTTTGCTACTGTTGTGATAAAGGGAATATGAAGTGATCTGAAGGAGGAATCTTAAATCTAGGAACTAATAACATGGAGAGAGACAAAGCTGAGTCTTTGGTCATGTTCCCAAGGAGTGGTCTCCGGAATTCTAGGAGCTGAGTCAGCTCACTGCAGAGCGTGACAAACCGGGGCCCCTGTTTCCTTTGGAAGGCACAAGCTTTGTGTAGCCAGCCTCATGTTCATGACAGTTAGAGGTTTTAAAAGCTGCTAGTTTGGAGTGCTTGCAATGGGCTTAGCACTGTGTTAAGCTTTTTATATATGTTCATCTGATTTGATCTTCTCTGGAAACTTGTCAGGTTGTTAACACTGGCTCCACTTTGCAGATGGGAAAGCTGAGGCTCAGAGAGGTGGCATGACTCCCTGAAGGTCACACAGAACATTCATAATGGAGTCGGGAATCACACTCAGGCTGTGGCTGTTCCCATGATCCTCCTCTGTCGGTGGAGGCACTGAGCCCTGCCTGTCACCTGATGGTGATGGTCAGTGTGTGTCACTGTGGCTGGCTAACAGGCCTGGCCCTGTGCCTGAATGTTGGACAGAGCTGTCAACCGGAAAGCAGTGCCCGTTATAGTCCGTGTGACCCAATGGGCAGACTTTCTCCATTACTCCTTTTTCTGCAGCCCTCCTGACCTCTTCATGGTCTCTGCTGCCTGTGGGGGCAGGGCACTTTCACTTAACAAGTTAGCTCTTTAAAAGGAAAACGAATCTTTCTCTCCTGATCAATAAAACAAAATCCCAAACAGAAAAAACAAAACAAAAACACAAACCTACTTGAAACAGGATTTAGCAGGATTCTTCCCAGGCTCCCAGGGAGAGCGGTGCTTTCTGTTTTATTGGCAATTAAGCGGGGGTGGGGGATATCCTCTGTGACTCAGAGGAGAAGCTGCCTCCATCCACCACAGGGCTGCCAGCCCTCCGTGGTCATAGCCAGGCAACAGCCAGAAAACGGGAAGGGCCATCAAGGAGGCAGCAGGCAAGCAGTTCGCACAGGGAGAAGAGAGACCCTTCCTCCTGGGCTCTGCAATGAGACAAGATGTCCTCAAACCACAGCAAAAGCTGCAGCAGCAACAGCAGAAGTAACAACAGCAACAAAGCTTGTGCTCCAACAATAGGGAGGCTGGGCCCTGTGGCAAGGTGGGGGGGTGGTGGCTCAATCCCTCCTCTGTTCCCAACACCCCGTGTCCCAGCTTTCTCCTGTTAGCACATGAGGGAAGCAGTGGTTCAGAAGCAGGAGCCCAGTTTGCAATACACCCAGGGAGCCTGGTTCCTGTCTCCTGCGTTGTCCTGTATCCCTCGGTTGTGCTTACTTCCTGTTCAGGGAGCTCTAAGGTGACACATCTGTTTTGTATTGTGCTTGTCCTGCCCAGTTCCTTTAAGTGGCAACGACTGCTCTGTACCACATACAAGTAGGTCTGAGATGGTATCACATCCTGCCCCTGGGTCCCCCTTTGCCCTGAATCCCGAGCTGCTCTAGTGTCCAGTTCTGCTGCCATCCCCATGAACAGCGCTCCCACCATACGTGTTTGGTGCCTTTCAAAGGGGGACCCACTGGCTCCCTACGGTGGCTTTCTTAGCCTGGTTTCCCAGGCCTTTCTGAGGGTCCTCCGATACCCAGCTATTTCTCTTCGTATGGAATAATGAAGCCCAATTCAAATCCATTCAATGTTTCGGTAGCACCTCATTCTTTCTCTTTTGCAGTCCTTATTAGACTTGGAAATACTGACTCAACTTCAGTTTTTCCTAACACATTGCAATCACCAGAGTGACAAAAACTAGTGTTTACTGAGTACTTGCTCTGTGCCAGGCTCTGTGATACGCGCCCTGTATACACCGCCTTATTTAATCCTCACAACTCAGTGAATTGGGTGCTATTATTACTCTGATTTTATAAAGGAGGCATTGAAGCTCAGAGGGGTGAGTAACGTGCCTGAGTCACAGCCAGCAGGGAGGCCAGGCACGAGGTAGGACTCAATAACTGTCTGCTGAATGAAGTGGGTGGATGGTCATTGGGCCATCAGAGGGTCCAGGCAGGTGTACTGGCCAGGGCTGGGGCTACTGGAGATAGAGTCAGGCAGGCATAAGGAACTTTCTGGCAGCAAGACCTCTCGGGTAGGCCCTTTCAGTGTTCAGATGAGGCTAAAGGAACCCTCAGTAGGAAAGTTGGAGAAGGTAGTTAAGCCTCAGGTAAGGGATACGCAAGATGACCTTTCATACCCTTCCCAACGCAGAGAGTCTGAGGTTACTGTACAATTCTGTAAAACAACCGACAAACCCCTTTGCGAACACGAAGCACTTCCAGCCCCAGCTCTGTGCTGTTATAAACAGGAGATGAGTAAATGATCATGCTGGGACAATAAATGCCAGTATCTGTAAGACCTCACCTCCTCTGGGGATCAGTCTCAGTTTGCTGTCATCCAAGAATGATATGAACGATAACTGGCATTTCTGGAGAGCTTATTACACATCACACAAGATTACAATTCCTTCACGTGCAAAACCTCAGTTCTCACAACAAGCCGATGAGCTGATGAGTAGTGTATTAGACAGGCAAAGCTGCAATATCATATTAATTCTCAGTTCTTAGTGGCTTAACACAATAAAAGTTTATTTCTCACTTTCTTAAAGGCCAGAGGAGGTTGGGCCATTTTTCACCTTCCCTTTCGGAAGCATGTACCCTCCAACGACGCTGTGGGAGGGAGAAGCACAGACAGGGGAACAAGGCGATAGTTTACTTGCAACCCGAAAACCTAAAATGACACACGACTTACTGCATATGCCTTTTGTGATAGTTTCATGAACACAGAGATGTGGAACATTTTGGCTCAGTAAACGTGGATGATGACAGCAGTGATGATCTGTCAGACCCGAGAGGTGATTGGAGCCCCACACTGAGCACCGAAGGGCAAGAGGCAGGAAGGTGGAGTCTCACACCAGCTAAGCCCTCCCTGGCTGGAGTTCCCCATGTCCCTGTCAGGAGGCTCAGCCAAGTCCAAGTTCCAGAGGTCAACCTGACCAGGGCAGATATGTTAACAACCTCAGCCCGCCCACTGCCAGGGCTCTGGCACCTGGTAATGCTGTACCGGCCCACACCACCCATGTGCCCACCTCTTCATGGATGGATCTCTCACTGTCGCTGAGCATCTAATATACCATGCCGGTCCAATACCTATCTACCTGTCTGTCTATCTATCTATCTATCTATCTATCTATCTATCTATCTATCTATCTATCTATCTATAATATATTTATTACCTCTCAATTATCTACCATCTATCATCTTTCTCTGTCTCTATAATCTATCATTTACTTATCTATCAAATCTCTCTATAATCTATCATTTACTTATCTGTCAATCTATTATCTATCATCTCTCTACCTTTTTACCTACCACTTATTTATTAATTAGCTATCTAATTATCATTTATTATTTATCATCTATCTATTATCTATCTATCTATGTATCTATCTATCTATCTATCTATCTATCTATCTATCTATCTATCTATCTATCTTCTATCTATCTATGAGTATCTATTATCTTCTATCTATTATCTATCTTTGCTGGGATTGGAGCCTTTCCTGATTCCCTGACAACTTGTTGCCATGATGCTGAGAGCAGTGTAGTTTGGAGAAGTGTCTGCCGCATCGTAGGTTCTCCATGAATACTGGTGGCTGCCCAAACCGCCCTCCCCCCCGTTCATGTGCTGCCTGTCTTCTGACTGTCCTCAAGACAACCAGCCTATTGGTTTCCCATCCCTTCGTTCTCTCAAGTTGCATCTGCCTTTCCCTCCCCACCAGTCCAGTCACCTCATGCCCAAGTCTGAGGGATGGGAAAAGCACTAACATTCCTTCAGAGGCAATTTTACAGAGGGGTTGCGAGTTTGGTTCTGGAGTCAGACCAACTCTGCTGTTTCCTTGTTGAGTGACATTGGTCAAATTATTTGTGTGTCAGTGTCCTTACCTGTAAAATGGGGATAATAATGTCACCGAACTCAGAGGCTTGTTGAGAACATTACAGTGAATAGAACAGTGGCCAGCACATGGTAGTAATACGTCTTAGCTCTAATAATAAAAATACTTTCCAATCCAACTCTGTCTGTCTCTAAGGCTTCTGTTTCCCACTCTATCACACATTATAAAACTATCCCTCGATGGAAAGCCAATCTGAGAAGAGTAATTTTGATTATTTTTCTCTTTATTCTGTTAAATTCACCGGGGATATTGGAGAAGGGATTTTTTTAAGGAGCCATTACTGAGAAACATAGCAGGCAGCCAGATGGTACTGACAGGAAACATGGTCCTTTCTGTCTGCGAGGACAACTGAGTGGCATTCAGGTGTGTAATAAGATAGACGACATTTCTAGACATATCCTGCTAGGTCCAGGTGGAAGAGGGTACACCATGGAATCTTGCCAGGGGGTGTAAAGTCTGGGAAAATTGCAAAACCAGACCACGATACCCAGTCCTGTTCCATAGATAGTCCTTTCCCTGTCTCGGCTCTGATATCTGGGCATTTGCTAACAGCCCCTCTTCCAGAGGATGATGATGAGGTCACACCCTGATAATGTTCTCCGGTGACCTGTGTTCCTGACAGTGTGAACTCCTTCTGATGTACTGAACCACAGACGTTGATAGAAAATCAAATTAAGCTATTGGTGATCTCTGTGGGAAAGGCCATTCCTTTGGTGCCCGAGCTCTTCACGAGGGGTTCATTCTTTTTCTCTTGTTTTATTTGATTTCACTTTCATTTCTGGAGAGGGCGAGGTGGCTCTAGTGGCCATTTTTTCCATGTTTTGGGCCAGTCAACATCCACTGCTTTTCCTAAGACCGTGTCCTAAATCTTCATGGTATAGTAAACACTCCTCGTTCTGCATGGGGGTTGTCGTGGGATAATGATTCCCACTATTCACCTTCTTTTCCTAGGGAAGCCAAGGACGTCCAGTTACTTTGTTGCCTACTTTTAGGAAAAGCCAAGGGTAGGCATACGTCTGACCCCAGCCAAACAGACACTCCTTCCCGGGGAGTTAAAATATTTAGTCATGGAGTGGGGCGTGGAGATGATTGGAGAACCTACCATTGAAGACTGAATTGGATAACTCGTGGCCAAGGCTAAGCTGGGCTTCCTGCAGCCAAGCCTCTCTCTTGGGGCCACTTTCGACTTTGATTCATTTACACGAGAGATTGTGAACTTAATCCCTTCATGGACCGGATAAGTGTCTTGAATATGTTAGGTGGTGGGGTGAAAGGCAAGAGAGAAGGACTGGGCTTGCGAGTACAGGTCTCTCCTGAACATAGCATTGCATATCCGGGCTTTCAGCGTGACTCGGAACCTAAGATTCCCAGTGTTCTTGTATTTGTTTGAAATACCCCATAAATACAGACATTTTTATCATCCAGACTGTATCTCCTAGATGCCTCTTGTTCCCCAAAGAGGCCTTTAAATCCTTTGTCACACTATGGTGCCTGATTTGGAGATGAGAAAATGAAGTCTCCCCAGCAGAGGTAGCAGAGTCCTTTGGGAGGGGGGGCCCTGTGAGCTGGGGTCAGAGCTGTGCTCAGGCTACCTGGCGCAGGTCCTCCCTCGCCAGCTCAGTGAAGGGCACCAAGCTGTGCTTACCAATTGGCGTGGGATTGGACAAACAGGGCACTTTTAACTGAGGCATGAAAGACATTGGCCAACATGCTAAGAGCCAAACAATGCTGACTGGCAAGAAGGAATTTCTGTCTCAACCATGTCACAGTGCAAACACCAGCAGTCCAGGGTGGATACAATGGCCCTACAGCTCTGGGGACTTGGCACTTCCAATCTTGTTCCTCGGCCATCCTCAAAATGCATGTCCCATCTTGTGGCTAAGATGGCTGATGGAGCTCGCCCTACTGTGTGGATCTTTCCAGTGAGCAGGAGTGGAGAGAAGGCAAAGTTGCTTTTTCCCTTCAAGGACCTGGCGATGGCTTCTGCTCACAGTGTATTTGGCCTCAATCCACAGCTAGCTGCAAGGATGATTGGGAAAGGTGGTTTTCACCTGTGTGGCCATGTACCCAGATAAGACATCTGTTTATAAAAGCAGGGGAGAATGGATACTGGGGAGATAACTGGCAGTTTCTGCGCCAACACTGACGTGTGTGCCCACAATCACTTAATAACCCTTCCTAACTGCTCATTAGGGCAAAATGCCTAGGGTTGCCCACCATGCTTTCCATTCAGAGGGAGGTTGGAGAACTTGTCCAATATTCCATAGGAATCTGTAACAGTAGATCTTCAGGCACTAGGCAAGCAGGCAGAGGAGATATTTTCCAGAGAGGGCTCTGGAATGCTCTTCCTGTCTTCTCATGTGGGTGGTCACCTACTCTTCTGTGGAACTTCTGTCTGTTCTGCTTATTCTCTGTTTCAACCAAGCATGAGCTTAGACACTGTAATTCCCCTTTTAGCAAAAGCTGCCATAAGCAGAGTCCACCGTCTTGAAGCGTGAACACTTGGAAAAGCCAACCATTGTTCCCCACAGCAATACCTTCTACCCCTCCTGGTATACCCATGGCATCTAATTTTCCCGTTTGTACTCCATGTCCTTGTTTCTCCAGGCCACAGCTAGGCGGGCCAGGCGTGGACATGTGAGGGACCTCCCAAAGGGAGCCAGTTCACAGTCTGGGCTGGGCACATAACATCTTGTCTGTAGAGAATTAGAACTGAGTGACACTGAAACTAAATCGGTTAGTTGGTAGAGGGACTTGAAACAAGAGGTCATGTAGAAATGGGGTCAGAGTTTAGACTCATGTAAACCAAAGGTTTAGGGACACAGAGGAGTCTTAAGTAGCTTCCCAAATGGGTTGGCTCCAAGCTCACAGAGCAGATGCATAGGGGGAGAGTAGGGGGAGAGACAGTGTCGGTCCTGAGAGATTTCTCTCTGTCCTGTTCCCATCTCTTGTGCCTGAACTCTCCTCCATTGCCTCTCCTTGTGTGTTTGTTGGGTCAGTATAGTGCAATAGTTGGGAATATACACTGTGGACTCAGAGAGTTTTGGGTTTAGATCACAGCTCTGCCCCTAACACTGTGATTATGGGCAAGTAACAGAGCCAAATAAAGACTCAATTTCCTTATCTATGGACCCCTACAGGGGATTCTTTGAGTATCCACTTCATAGGGCAGCTTGAGGATAATGCAAATGAGAAGTGCATAACTTAGCTTGGAAACCAACTTCCCTCCCTCCCTCTCTTCATTTCTTCATTCCTTTTCTCCTTCCTATCTTTTTTTTGCGCCCAAAGATTCAGGACAAGGAGTATGGCATCTGAGATGCCTTGCCAATCAGTTTCCTACAACTCCCTTTCTCTCTACCGTCTTTTGAAGAATGAGCTCTTTCTATGAATTAATTCATGGAGTGATTTATCTAACTTGATTAGGCTTTTTCCAGAGCTCCTAGCCTACATCCCTTCCTTTTGTGGATGGGGAAACTGAGGCCCCAGAGGCTAAACCGCCTGCCAAGGGAGATGCCACGAGTGGGGGCAGTGTGGGTGTCCTGCTGGCACTAAGGGTCCAGTGCCCATTTCTTTAGCATACACTGCACAGGATGAGGGATGAAGGATTGGATCTCCCTCTCACCTTCTTTTTCTTTCATTAGGGAAAAGCTGGGCAAGTGTGCTTGAAGAGCCTTCCAGAAGTCTGCACTAATGAATTCCTATTCCTTCTCACACAAGGAGTTGGGACCTTCTGACCTCAATATGCAAAGAGACACTAAACATGCAAATGAGCAGCAATTGGGCTCATAAAAATAGCTCAGCAATGCTGCTCCCTCCTCCCCAGCATCTGAGCTCCTGCTCCCAATCCCAGCTTCCTTTCTCTTCTCTTTCCTTCCAGGGCTCCCTCCTGCCTGCCCCGCCCCCTCATTTGTTCTTCCTTTTTCTTCCCATCTGTTCAGCCTCCCTTTCTACATTTCCTTCCCACCTTTTTCCTTCCTTCCCTTCCTGACCAGGGTATGGGTGGACAGACAGGGCAAGGCCCCTCACTATCCACTGGCAGACTGGAACTATAACGGGCGGACATTTCAAGGAATTCCCAAGTCCTCGGGATCTTTGGGGGCCTGTGTAGAAGGTGTGGGGATGGCAGCAAGGACTACGGTGTGACCTTGGGCAAGTGACCTAGCCTTTCTGGGTCTCAGTTCCTTCATCTGTAGGAAGTCAACAATAACTGAATCTACCTTACAGGCTTGCTAGGAGGAGAACATGAGAACATGGTTATCAGCCGTCATTATCTTCTCAAAGTCCTGAAAACTGCAGTGCGGTCTCAAGTAGAGGTGTCGGCATAAGTGAGCAAGTGGGCCTGGCCACCTGGAAACGGCTCCATGACTGAGCACCACAGATGGTAGTGGGGTAAGCAGGAGCTGTCTGGGTCAGACAGACCTGTCTTAGAGTCCTGGCTCTGTCTTTTCATAGCTGTGTGACCCAGGTCTTATCAGAGGACATTTCTAGGCCTCAGAGAGCTCCCCTGTAAACTGTGGCTGCAGGAGCACTCACTTTGTGGTTCAGGCTGTGGCTTCTCCGCGTGAATGCACAAGGCTTAGCACAGAGTGTGGCAGGCATTATTATTATTATTATTATTACTAATAATAATAACAACATGTGGTTTTATTCAGTTTGATGACTTTCTACAAAGAATGAATTGGCTAGACCAGTGTTTCTCGATCTTTTCTTATTGTTCTTCCAGGGACATTTTTAGACATATTTTCCCCTAACTGCCTCTCTCTATGAATTTTGTTACCACAAATATACTGCATATCTGCTTGTGTACTGTTTGTATATCTGTGCTTTATACATAAAAAGGATGAGCTTGTTTTGTCCCCTGAGAACCAATTCTCACCCCCTTGGGAACGATATAGCCCTCACTGAGAATGGCTGGCCAAGAATGAGTGGTTCTCAAATGGGGGAAATTTTGTCCCCTAGGGGACATTTGACAATGTCTAGAGACATTTTGTTGTTGTCACAGTGAAGTTTTTTTTGATAGAGGCCAGGGCTGCTGCTAAACATCTTGGGATGCACAGGACAGCCTCACAACATCGAATTACCTACCCAGAATGCCAGCGGTGACGAGAAATCCTGCTGCAGGCCCTACTGAGGCATGCTCGGAAGAATGTTCGTGCCCCAGAGATCAGAGGCGGTGGGAGAGACACGGGGCTGTGTCTTTTGTGGTGTGTGTGTCTGCGTGGGTCAAGGCAGCTTCTGAAAGTCACTGAGCGAGGCTGGACGTGGAGGAGAGCATGTGTAATGTCATGGGTATGGCCACGATCTTAGGATGCTTACGTCACACTGCGCTGGCCGTTTCTTATCTTCCTTCATGCTTGAAAAAATTACTATTATCGACAGGGTCATGTATTAGGTAAAGTGGCGGTGGGGTGGGACTATAGACTCTTTACTTGGCAGAGACCATGGTCCAGTTAGGGGTAATATTGATTTTTATATAATAATTATGGTCACTAACTTTCGTTGTCCACTGACCATGTGTGAGGGATTGTGGTGAGAGGTTTACATGGATTAGCTAATGATACTCGTATGTTCACAACATTCCTCTGAGGGAGGCATATTACCACCCTCACTCCCATTTTACAGCTAAGGTGTTGAGGCTTAGAGTAGTGAAGTAACTTGTCCAAAGTCACACAACAAGAAAGTAGGATAGCCAGGATTTGAACTCAATCCTTCAGCTCCAGAGTCTACAAACTTGACCTTGAATCGTGCTGCCTCCTCACTCTAATACAAAGTGGGCTCTTCTCAGTGTCAGGAGTGGAATAGCTAAAGTGCTGTTGAACTCCAGCAGCCCCACTTGGCCAGTTTTCCGGTGTTAATCATTTTCTCTGGAGAGATGATTCTGAGCAGGAGAAACCAGGGATGACTTCCTGGAGGTCGTGACCCCAGATAAGCTCACAAGGCTGAGTGGGATTTGCATATGGAGATGGGGCCAGAGCACAGACTCTCAGGTAAGGAGGATAGCTTGAGCACAGGTACAGAAATAGGGAAATGCCAGGAATGATCTTCCTTAGGAGTCCCTGGACCACACAGGAACCAGCACTGCCGATACCTCTGTCCCAGTTTTGTAGTCCAAATCCAACAATTGCCAAAAAGGGCCTGAAGGGCATTTGATGTGACTGGTAGTCGCAGGCCCCGGTGGCAGTGTTCCTAAACCAGAGTTTGTCAGTCTTGGCACTGTAGACGTTTTGGACTGGATAAGTTTTGCTGTGGAGGGCTGTCTTGTGCATTGTGGGAGCTTTTGCTGCACCCTGGCCTTCTAACACCCCCGTCCTCCCGAGGTGAGACAACCAAAAATGTCTCCCAACGGTGCCAAATGTTCCCTGGGAGGCAAAAAAAAAAAAACCCCACCCTGGTTAAGAACAACTATCCTAAATGTTGGTGCGGGTGGGGAGTGGGGAACATGGGCCGGGCAGGCAGAGAATCTGGGTTCTCACACCAGCAAGTTAGAGCTGTGTGATTCTAGGCCTCAGTTTCTTCTTCCAAAACGTAAGGGGGCTGGCTGCAGTAGGTGGTCCCTAAGGACCCTTTCTCTCTAGTGGCCTGAGATTGACTCCAGAAGTGGGATCCGCGGTTCCAGCAGCCCGTTGCTGCTTCATTATGCAAGAACACCCACACCTTCTGCCAGCCTTTGTCCTCACCAGGCAAGCTGGCAGCAGCTGGTTCTCTGCTGAGTTCAGGGCTGGGCCACCACTGCTTCCCAGGGCAGGTGTGTGAAGGGCTCTTGGTGTTGCTTTCCACAGCAACACCTGGGTGACATCCCTACTAATTATAGGCAGGAAGAGTAGGATGCAGGAGGTGGGGACGAAGTGTTCTTGGGTGTGAGAAAATGATTCACACCAGAAAACTGGCCAAGCGGGGCTGCTGAAGTCATTTCCTGAGGTCCTAATGGAAGAATCTGGACCCTCCCATTTCTTTAGAGGAAACTCAGTTCTCGCCTTCACCTTTTGTCCTGGGAACCAAGCAGATGTCCAGGTGAGGGGAAGGCCATCGCAGGCCTCATTTGGCTTTGGAATTTAGAATCATGGCAGACAAATTGGGGTGGGGGTGCTGAGAGGTTCTTCCCGTAGTATTGAGAGCTGCTTCACTGTGTGGAAGGGTGGAGGGGATCCCCTGAAGACCAACTGGGGGCAGACCTCAAGGAAGTCAGTCAACCCCTGTGGGTCTCAGTTCCACCATCTGAAGAATGTTACCACCACCATCTGAAGAATATGCCTGCCGTATAGGATTGCTAGGCATTACACAGGCACACAGGAGTTACACAACTAGAGGAGGTGACACAGGGACCTGTAGTGGGGAAGAATGAACAGTCTCCTGAACGTGTCCAGCGTTGGTCACGTGCCATCCTGGGCCTCCAGTGACCCTGAAAGGAGGCATGCCAAAGCCGCATTTTACAGCTGTAGCTCAGGGAGGTTGAAGCCTTCGGCCGGACATCTCTCAGTACATGGTGGAACATGGTTCAAGCTCTGGAGGCAGGATTCCAACCCAGATCGATCCAAAGCCTGCATCCTGGTTTGTGTGTGAAATCAGCGGGTGTGTTCCCAGAAGCGCCCTCTCCTCCGAGGGCCTGTCATTCACTCCCTCAGCCTGTCTGTCAGAGCCTGGAATGCAAGTCTCTGAGCTTCTGCTATTGACTGTGGGCCTCTATCAAGAAGACAAAACATAACATTGCGTGTGTGGGTGAGGGGATGAGCAGATAAGGGGCCCGCGGTGGAGAGAGGGACATCTGATAAGGGGCTGGAAAACCAAGGGAAGCACAGATGGGTGGGCTGGGGGGTGAAGGTATGATAAGGGGATGCAGGAGATGAAAGGGAGAAGCCCTGGGTGATGGAAGATGGAAGGCAGATAAGGGCCCACAGGGTGAGGGTGGCCCATGGGGATGGGGGCGTGGGCATTGCAAGGAGCAGGAGAAGGAGATAAGATGGAGGAATGGGATGGAAGGAGATGGCCTTAGAGAGAGACGTGTGGTAGCAGGGCTTTGGTCCTAGATGGCCAGGCCTGTCTGTGGTATCTGGCTTGATCTTACGCTCGTTATTCTAAAAGTGAGCCCAGGGCTTTCCCCAGACTGGGACTCTCTCAGTTAGTCCGTGGGATACAAATATGACAGTGGAAGAGGTGGGGGCTCAAAGGAAGCCTTGTCTGGCCCTCCATTAATCAAGGCACCAGACAAACCCCCTCCTGCCCTCTGTCCCAAGAGGGTTCTCTTCCTCCCTCCTACCTTTCTTCCTTCTTTCTCTCCTTTCTTTCTCACTTCGTCCATTCAGCACTCACACTGCTAAATTCTGTTCCAAGTTCTGGGGATGCAGTAAAGGCTGCTGTACATGCTGGCAGGTGGAGACTGAATATTAACCAAATAGACAAATGAGGCGCTGCGAGAGAGCCGTGATCGCCAGGAAGAAAACCGAACCATGTACAATGACAGGGAGTGGATAGGTGGTGGTTACCATGGGTCGGCTGGTCAGAGGAGGCTTTCGTGAGGAGGTGACAATGGAGCTGGGACCTATGAGAAGAAGGCTGGAGCCATGAGAATATGTGAGGGAGAATAACTGTAGGCGGAGGGAACCACAGCTGCAGAGGCACTGAAGTGGCAGTATGCCCGGCTTGTGAAGGACAGTGAAATAACAAGGCTGGAGAGGTTGGAGGAGCAGAGCATGCGGAAACTTGCAGCTCAGGTTTTACACCAGTGTAAAGAGAAAGCCTGCTGGAACTTCTTCATGACCTTGGGTAAATCGATTCCCCTCTTTGGGCTTCAGTTATTGTTATTTGTGGGCTGGGCGAATGCGACTCAGTGATTTCTAAGGTCCACTCCATCCTGAAGTTCCATGGACATTTGAGCAGAGTCAATGAGGGGCATCTGTGAACCTCCAAAACCCCTTTTCCCCCTGGGGTTTTTCCATGTGGGGCAGCCCCCACGTATGTGAATTCAAACATTGACCTCACCATTTAATTTGTGTGTAACTTTGAGCAAGTGGCTTCACTTCCCTGAAATTTCAACTTCCTCATTTGTAAAATGGGAATGAGAGTATACACTCCTCGTGGGACTGTCATGGAGGAGGAAATGATATAATTATGTAAAGAATTTAACTCAGCTCCTGATTCACAACAAGCTATTATTACTGGGGTCAAAGACGCCAAGATCTTTACTTTGACACTAGACTCATCACCCCAGCCTGGGCCAAAGTATATACCTACTGATGGATCATTTCTACCTGGAGACGGTGTTGCATTGGTACATCCAACTAGACAAGATCGAAGTCAAACTCATCATCCCATCCTGTTTCTCTTCCCGGTCCCTTATCTTGGTTCATGGCACCGTGATTCTCCCAGACATGCATGCTCAATCTCAGAGTTATCTTGGACTTCTTTTCCCACGTTGAATCAATCGCCAAACCCTATCTCATCTGTCCCTTCATTTCATTCCAAATGCTTTCCTTCAGATTGTTTTTTACCTCTCACCTAGACTATAGGATAATCTCTGAGTAGCTCCCTGCTTTGTTTCTTCTTCCTTATCCTCTCTCTGCCATCCATCACCACCGCTTTTCAAACACTGTTGCTAGAGTGACCTTAGTGCCTATCTCCAAGTGAGTCACTTTTCTGCTTTAAAGTTCTGTGTCTCTCCCCATCCACTCTGGGCCACAGGATAAAACCCATCACCCCAGCCTGCCTTCAAGGTCTCTCATAATTTGACTCTAACTTACTTTTCCAGGGTCTTCCATCATCCTCTCCTAACACACATTGAGCCCTGATGACACTTGTCTGCTCAACCTTCCTCGAGCATGGCTCACTTCTAAGGAAGCTCAGTTTAAGTTCTTCCTTTCTGCCTAGAATCTATCCACACTCCATGGTGCTTATTCAAGGCTGTCCATCCTTAGAATTTGAACTCAGATCTTCCCTACTCCATGGAGCCTTCCCAGATGTCTATCCCCTGCCAACCTGTTGGATCCTACTTCTTTCTTTCCTCTACTTTCGTATTATCTTTGTAAAATGTACTTTACAATTTTGCTGGAATTCTTATGTATCAGTTCTTCTTCTCTCTCAGGCTTATGAACTCGTAGAAGATGGGAACTCTGTCTTGGTCATCTTTATATTGTTGACTAGACTTGGTAAATAGTTTAAGAAGTCTGGTCGGTTTTTCACATCTAACATAGCTGAAACAGGACCCCCGATTCCTATCCTCCCGCCTCTCTCTCATAGTGCTGAGCAATTCTGTTCCTCTCCCAGTCTTCCTCTTCTTGGTAGACAGTACCATGTCACCCAGTTGCTCAAATTCCAAACCTAGGAGTCTCATCCTTGACTCCTCTCTCTCTTCCCCACATTCGAAGACCAATTTAGAATTAGCTTGATCTCCAAAATTCATCCCCAGTTTGTCTACTTCTCTTCAGCTAACCTGTCACCACTCTGTTTCAAGCACTGCCACCCTTCTGGACTGCCATAATGGCTCCCAAGTTATTTTCTTGCACGTGTTCTTGCTGCCTGTATCCTATTCTCCTCTCTGAAGTGAGAATGTTCTTTAAAAATACGCATCACATTATATCACTAACTGAATCAAAACCCTCCAAGTGTCTCCTGTCACATAGGATGACACATAGATGCCTTACTCTGGTTTACAGAGTATGCACTTACCTCTTTAATCACACATGATACTACTCTCCCTGGTGCCCACATCACATTTCCAGTCATGGTGACATTTTCCCCAATATTTGTTTCTGCCCCAGGGCCTTTGCACTGTTCCCTCTACCTACACTACTGGTCTTCCTCATCTCCTTTGTGGCTGCCTCGTCTTGTAATTTTGATTTTATCTTACATATCACTTTCTTAGTCTCAATTACCCACTCAATCATTTTATCATATAACTCTACTTTAAAATTCTGCCTGATACTTATCACTATTGGAATAATTTTTTTCCCCTCTGATTGTTTCCATTCCACTAGAAATAAACTCTGTGAGATTAGGGACTTGTTTTAGTTACTACTGTATGCATAGTGCTTAGGATAGTGCTTTGAGAATTTATTGAACAAACAATAGTAATAATTGTTATTGTTACTCTTACTATAATTTCGTGTCTAGTATATACCAGGCTGTTATACAGTGGGGAAAAATGGAATGGAGATAATACTATTGATTTTATGGGGTTTTGTGAGGATGACGGACACTTCGTGTAGAATGTTTGGTACACTCTAAATCTTATTATCATTGTTCAGCCTGATGTCTGAGGCTGAGCAGAGCTCAAATGCAGGTCTCACTTCCTCTGACACCTGGCCTCTTACCAATGGGTGGGAGAATTTGTAAAACTCTGGTTTATTTTGTCTAATATTAACATAGTCACAGAAGCTGTTGTTATATTTAGTGTTTGTGTTGTATATCTTTTCCATCCTTTTCCTTTTAAACAATATGTGTCTTTGTAGTTCAAGTACACTTCTTGTAGTCAGCATTCAGTTGGATATTGCTATTTTGACCACTCTGTCAATCTCTGCTTTCTAACTGGCTGAGAATTTTTTGTTGATTTTTTTTTAAAGAAAACTATGTTTTTAAAGTTATTTTCTTAGTGGTTTCTCTAGGGATGACAGTATACATTTTAATTCATAGCAATCGTAACAGGATAAATTAAAGATTAATACTAACTTAATATTGGTAAAATGTAGAAAACTTTCTCCAATATAACTGCATATGATTCCTCCTTTGTGTTATTATTTTCACATATATGACATCTACATATTTTATAATCCAACAATTCAGTGTTGTAATTATTGCTTATAAGATATAATCTTATATCTTTTAAAGAAGTTAGGAGAAGAGAAATATATATGTATACTGTCTTTTATACTTGCCCACATATTTACAATATTTTGGTACTCTTTATTTTATTATTTTTATTATTGTATTATTATTTTTTTGGTGGATTTTAGTTAGCATCTTCTGTCATTTCCTTTCAGCCAGAAGGACAACCTTTAATATTTCTTATAAGACAGATTTGCTAGCAATGAGTTCTCTGTCTTTATTTACTTTGGAATGTCTTTATTTCACCTTCAATATTGAAACACTGGTTACTTGGTTATAGAATTTTTGGTTGACACATATTTTTTCTTTTAGTACCTTGAATATGTCTTTCCTCTACCTTTTGGCCCCCGTTGTTTCTGATGGGAAGCCCATCAATAGCCATATTGTTGTACCTCTGTATGTGATGAGTTAAATTACTTCTCTTGATACTTTCAAGATTTTTCTCTGTCTTTGGCCTTCAACCGTTTGACTCTGATGTGTCTAAGTGTGTTTATTTCTTTGTGTTTATTCTCTTGGCATTCACTTGGGAGTTTTGCACACAAATTCCTCCAATATTTTTTCTGTCTCTTTCACTCTCCTTTCCTCCTGGGATTCCTATTATATCGGCCTGTAGAGGAACGGCTCTGCTGTGGTGCTTTGATATCCTACCACATGCCCATACAGGCCATGTAGGCAATGTTTAACTGTAGCCTGACCCAAGTCTTAGTAAAGCACTGTGCTATTCCTAGTCAAGTAAAGGGAGTAAGCAGCGTTGTGCGGAGCTGTCATGAGGAATTTTATCATGCATCTCCCTAATTTGCAGGAGAAATCCACAAAACTGTTTCTCATCCATTTCCTTGTGTCATTGGTTCAATTCGAATCACAGAATTTTCTACCTTGATCCTCCTCAGGGTAGAACTTCAGGCTTCTGTGTATGTCTACAAAATTTCTGGCTGTGGTTTAGAGAAAACTCCTTAGTAGCAGAGGTACCCAGTACCTGAGCAGCCTGTCATTAGCCCCTCTGGTTTAGTGTTGTCTGCAGAACTAGGGACATAGGGAGCTGACACTATGGTGACCTTGCTTCTGTATAAGTAACACACTGTTTGAACACACTTGGGCTTCTTGCCCCTTTGTTGGCCTAATCTATGAGACTGTGGTAAACTGCAGTAAAGATTGGTGCTATTAGTTACTGTGCTGTGGCTTTGGGAGTGCAGACAGTGTGTTGGGATGCTTGATGATGTCTGGATTGACTGATGAGTGTCCCACAAAAGTTCACATCCATTTAGAACCTCAGAATGCGACTTTATTTAGGAATAGGGTCTTTGCAGATGTAATGAAGTTCAGATGAGGTCATACTGGATTAGGTTAGGCCCTAATCCAGTGACTGGTGTCCTTATAAGAAGAGGGAAATTTAGACACAGAGGTATGAACAGAGAGAAGGTGATGTGAAGACAGACAAAATCACCATATGATTTCAGTGATGTGACTGCAAAACGAATGCCAAGATGGCTGGCAACTACCAGATGCTAGGAAGAGAGAGGAAAGATTCTCCCCTAGAGGAGAGAGAGAGAGAGAGAGAGAGAGAGAGAGAGAGAGAGAGAGAGAGAGAGAGAGAGAGAGAGAGAGAGAGAGAGCATGGCTTGTGACACCTTGGTTTTGGACTTCTAACCTTCAGAACTGTAACATAATAAATTTCTTTTGTTTTAAATCACCTAGTTTTTTACAGAAGCCCTAAGAAACTAATACGATGTCACCAAAGTCTCTGAGGCTCTGTTCATTTATCTTCAAAAATTATTTTCCTCTGTCCTTCATATTGATTCATTTCTCTTCATTGCTCTTCAAGTTCTCAGCTTCTTTCTTCTTGAATCTAGAATCTGCTGTGGAATTGTTTAGTGCAATTTTCATTTCAGTTATTGCACTCTTCAACTCTAGATATTTATTTGGTACTTTAAAATAATTTCTTTATTAAGAGTCTCTGTTTGTTGAGTCATTGACATCATATTTTTCTTAATTCTTTAAACATTGTTTCCTTTAATTCTTCAGCTTATTTGTTTTAAAGATTTCATCTGCTAAATCCAACATCTGGGCCCACTTGGAAACCGTACCTCTCGACTGAAGTTTTTTCCTGAGTATAGGTCATGCTTTCTTATTTTTTTTTCACATCTCCTAATCTTTTGTTGTTTAAAATTAGAAAATTTAGACGATATATTGTGGCAACTCTGGATTCTGATCTATCTTGAGGGTTGTTGTTGCTACTTGTTTGTTTCGTAACTAACCTGGACTACATCTGTAGAGTCTGTCTCCCTTGTGATGTGGGGCTGATGTCTCTGCTCAGTTTTTAAAATCTTGTTTTATTTTAAGCCTGGCTTCTTGGGGGTGGGGGGGTGTTTCTTCATAGTTGAATGGTTAGCCCGTGTTTGGTCACAGGTTACACTCGGTTGCTTTTCTATTGTTGCCAGAGCAGATTACCACAAACTTAGTGGCCAAAACAAAACAAATTTGTTTACCTACAGTAGGTCAGAAGTTGCCTACAGATCTCACTGGGCTACAATCGTGGTGCTGGCAAGACTTCATTCCTTTCTGGAGGTTTATTTTTATTATTGTGTTATTACTTATTACTTATTTATTTATTTTTTTTTATGGATTCTAGTTAGCATCTGCTGTCATTTCCTTAGGGAAGAAGAATCCATTTCCTTGACTTTTCCAATTTCTGGAGAGCATTAGCTTTCCTTGGCTCATGGCCTACTTCCTCCAACTTCCAAACCAGTATGGGGGGTGGGGATTGGGTCCTTCTTCCACCACGTTTCTCTGACCCAGCTGGAAAATGTTCTCTGCTTTTAAGGAGCCATGTCATTAGATTGAGCCCACCCAGATAATGCAAGATAATCTCTCCATCTCAAGGTCCTTAACCTCAGTGACATCTGCAAGGTCCCTTTTGCCACGTAAGGTAACATTCACAGTTTCTGGGTTAGGACATAGACATCTTTGTGGGATTGGGGTGGGGGGCATTATTCAGCCTACTGCACCCCTCAAGCCAGTAAGGCTTCCATACACTTTTATTGTGCCTGGGTGGGTTGGGGAGCTCTTCAAAGTTCAGGCAGTTTTCAAGTCTGCCCTGGCTTTTACTCTTAGCTAGGCCATTCTGCATCTTCTTTGCACATGTGCTCAGTCTCCTGGTCAGCCAGGGATATGGGGAGGGTTTATCAAATCTTATTTCCTGGATTTATCAAACCTTATTGTTAAATTGCTGGACAGTCCTCTGGCCTGTTGCTTGCCTCCAACAGAATGGCAGTCTGAGGTTAGTAGAACCACTGGGCTTCCCCATTCACTTGCCACCAAGACTGCTAGTTTTATTGACACTGGGGGTAAGGGGGTGGGGTGTGGGTTTTTGGCCGTTCCACTCCAAACCAAGTGCGGCCCCTTCTGGCAACAAAATAGCTGGTTCTCACAGCCAGCCTCACTCTTTGCTATATAACAATCTCTCCTCCAGGCTGGGTTGGGGGAAGGATGAAAGTAGCCCCAAGCAGGAGCACCACAGACTCCCACAGTTCTTACTCAAAGTTTAGTAGTTTTCATGAATTTATTATTTGGCTTTGGCTGATTTACAGTGCCCTGAAATAGTTGTTTTGACTTTTTTTTTTTTTTTTTGGTATCATAGTTGCTTTTTTGGGGAGTGGATTTGCTGACCTCCTTCCTCATTCTGCCATGCCAGAAATCCTCTCTTCTGTCTGATTGGCAGATTTAGATTTAGTCCATTTACATTTACAATAATGAATGATATGGTTGGTTTTAAATATACTTTCTTGGTATTTGCTTTCTATTTGTCCCATCTGTTATTTTCCCTCTCTTCCTCCTTTCCTGCCTTCTTTTAATTAATATTTGATTAAATAATCCAATATTATTTAGTAGCCCATTTTAATTATCTATTGGATTTTTAACTGTAATTCTTTATAATTTTGTGTTGTGCTTTAGGCAACACAAGTATCCTTAATTTATCAAGTCTACCTTGAGTTAATGTTGCATCAATTCATGTAAAATATAAGAACCTTACAACAGTAAAATATCACCTATTCTAACCCGTGTTCTATGTTATGATTCACATATATATTTAATACACATCTGTAATTTACCACACAGTAAAGTGTTAATATTTCTTTCTATGTAGACCTAAATTTCCGTCTGGTGTCATTTTTCTTCACCCTGAAGAACTTCCTTTAGCATTATTTATAGTGTAAGTCTGCTGTTAGTGAATTCTCTCACATTATGTTAATCCAAAAATAACGATTTCACTCTAATTTTTGAAGGCTATTCTCATTGGACATACATTTTTTTCCCCTTCTGTATTTTAAAGTCATTGCTCTGTTGTTTTCTTGCCTTTACTGTTTATTAAGAGTAGTCAATTGGTATGTATATTGTTTTTCCTTATTTCTCCTTAGACTGCTTTTAAGATTTTCTTTTTGTCTTTGATTTTCAGCAGTTTGACTATGGTATGTGTAGGTATGGTTCTCGTCGTATCAATCCTGTTTGGGGATTGCTGAATTACTTGGCTGTATAAGTTTATTAAAAAAAATTAAATTTGGAAAAATATTGGTCATTATGTTTGCAAACATTTTTTTCTGGTCTCTCTCTTTCTTTCCTTTGGAAACTCCCATTTTATGTATATCCATGTACTTAATATCATCCCAGAGGTCACTGGGATTCTGCACATTTAAAAAAGCTACTTTTTCTCTGTTCTAGTGAGTTGTTTATTTCAGGTGTTGTACTGTACTTTTCTGTCTTAGAATTCCCATTTTTAATAGTTTCTGTTCCTTCACTGTGATTCTCTCACTTTTCACTCATTATGACAATCTTTTCCCTTAAGTCTTTGGACATATTTATAACTGTTTTTATAACATAATTTATAAACTGTTTTAAAGTGCTTGTCTGTTAATTTCAACATCTGGGTCATCTTGCAGTCTGTTTGACTTGATTGCTTTTTTTTTTCTTGATGAGATTTCACATATTCCTATTTTTTCACACGTGTAGTAATTTTTTATTGTATACTATTTTGAATGATTGTATGTAGTATAAAATTTTGTTGTATCTTCCCCCCTAAATAAATGAGATCATACCATTATACTATCCTGTAGTTTGCTTTTTATTTTTGTCTTTAGAAGTATGTATCTTGTGCATCATTTCATACGAGCACATATAATATTCTCATTCATTCAAAAAGCTGTGTAGTTATCTGTAGTATAGATATACCATAACTTAGTTAATCAGTCCCATTTCATCTACCTTTTTCTCTTAAGTCTTCTCTAGATTAGAAAACTAAAGCTCACCCGACAAGCAGGGGCATCCCTGGCCATTCCTCAGATAGAAATTAACTTCCTTTTTCGAACATGCATCTAGTAGTTACTGTGAACAGGGCTCACATTCCTGATACTCTATGAAAATACTAAGATAGTATTTCTACCTGTATATACTATATACTAATGACTGCTACATAAGGTAGATTGTGGAAGTTGGCAGAGGAGGCAGAGACTATTCTGGGAAGCAGTGGAGGGAGAGAGAGAGAGAGAAGAGGTGATTTCTGGCTTGGGAGGGGTCAGGAAAGGCTTCATGGTGTTGTGACATTTCAGTTGGATCAGAAACGCAGGAAAGGTATTTTGAAAAATGCTGTTCCAGGTGGAGAGAACAATGTGGCTACAGGCATGGACAAGGGCCTGGATGGGGGAGAGAAGGTGGCTTGAGCATCCTGTGTGTGAGGGAAAGCACAAATAGGAAGACTGGCAGAGCAGGTCGAGACGTTAAGCGGAGGTCCCAGGAAATGAGGAAGGACTGAGATCTTTCATAAGATTTCTGTTCGACAAGGGTCTATTGTAAGATTCACAGGACTGGATTCATAGATTAGGGGTACTTCCTAGAGAAAAACCTCTTAAGAGCAAACTTCAATAAATTCGTTGAATAAACTCCCTTTCCTTGCACTTTAGTTATCTGGGTCTGTTTCCCTCATTTGTGCGTTCCCAGTTCCCTGTTCTAAGGTGCCCGGGCTGAGGCTGACCACGGGCCCACACCGCCTCCCTGTGCTGGGTGTGTGCATAGCATGTAGCGTCACTGCATCCAAGGCTGGAGGGGATGGAGAGGAGAGCTCAGCGAGTCTGTCGTGGGTCATGATGCTCACCATCCTCATTCACTCAGCGTTTCTGACGGGGAGACTGATTTCATTAGCAATGACATCAGGACAAGCACTCATGTTCCCTTCCACAGGCAGGGGAGAGGGTCTATCCTGAGGACCTGCCTCTACCAGCCTGCTGGGCTGTAGGCAAGGGATGGAGACCTCTGCACGCTTCTGCTGGCATCTGACCCCAGGGCATCGTGCACCTTAAGTTATGGTTACCTTTTTGATCAAGGAGAGTAATATTTTTGTCTCTTCTTTGATCTTCACATTCCTTTCTAATGACAAGGAGAGTTTTCTGAATTAGTTTCTGGGTCCTTGGGCGGACTGGTTATGAGACGATGAGAACAAGGAGTTTGGAAACCATCCCTCGCACATAAGGGATACTGTCCCTAACAGGTGAATCTCCCTTACTGCCTGAAAGATAAATTTCAATGTCTTCCGCTGGACTTCAAGGCCCATCAAAATCTGACCTTACCTTCCTTTCTAGCCTCAGCTCTTGACACTTCCCATCTATGCATCACATGCTTCCATCAGAAAGCATCCCAAATCCCAGCACGTGTTCCTTCTACTTGGAATACTCTGGCCAGCCATCATCATTCTAGAGGGATCCTGAGTACCCACCAGGCTTTTCTGAGCCTGGAGTCAGTCACACCTTCCCTGGAGGTCAGTGATTTGTACATACCTCTTCTCAGTGTCTCTAATTCCTAACGACAGTGGCTGGACATGCTGTGAGCACAGTAAGGCTTGGGGACAAATGTATAAACTGTCCCAGGTCCATCATTTGGGAGGTGGCTAACACGGCAGATGGGCAGTGACTCGAGGACGCAGAAAGTTAGAGAGAAAGAAGATGGATAAGAGCAGATGCATGAAGAATACTGAAACCCCTAATGTGCACCACCCCCTCCCCCCAATATCAAGGAAGAGAGCAGGATGCTCCTCTCCCTCTGGTTGTCAGGCTGGGTTTCCTTCCTAGCTCCAGGCTTGCCATATTAATTTCTCCTGAGTTCACCCCTATATGTTCACTAACCGGGGATTGACGTTGGGAGTTAAAAGCGCTGGATCATGTTGGGCCCCTGAAAACTTTCTCACTGAAGCCCAAAGACCAAGTCCATATCCAGGATCCTCAATTTATTTATTAGAGTGAGATTAAACTTCTTTACTTCTTGGAGCCCTATTTTCCTCGATTGTCAAATCAACATGGTAACGTTTATCTCTGTGTATCTTAGGAGACAGGTGTAAAAAATCATCTATGATAAAGGGTATGAAAGTGCTTCCAGAAATGCTGTAGATAATTATTATTATAATGGTAATTGATGAAAATAAATGCGTGGAATATTGCTATTCCCTGCATTCTTTCATAAAAGCTGAGGCCAGAAGAAGGGCAGAATCTAGGGATGGACAAATGTCACATTAGCCAACATGTTGAATCAGTCTGAAGAAATTAAGCAAATCTTTAGGGCCTTTTGTCCTCGCTTAATAAGAAACAGAATGAACTAGACTCTGAATCCGTGGGGCTCCTGTACCTCCTGCCATCCTGGAGGCAGTGTCACTTAATGGTTAAGAGTATGGGGTTTGGCATCAAATGACCTTGATTTAAAACCCCCTCTGCCAACTGGGTGGAGTTTCTTGAGCAATAGCTTAGTCTTTCTGTGCCTCAATGTCTTTTTAGTAAAATGGGAATGATTTTAATAATGACACTTATCTGTTGGGCTTATTGTGACTAAATGCAGTGATCCCTGTAAAGTGGCTGGCATACAGTAAAGGTCAGCTTTGATCATTTCCTTTGTTAGCTTCCTGGACAGCTTTTCTTTTGCTCTCATCTTGAACAAAATAACAAGGCTCAATAATGACCAGGCAGAAGGCAAGGAAAAAAACATCTAATGAAAGACTGGCTAGTAACTGAGGATAGAAAGGACTTTAGCAATGCTCTCCTCTAATTTCCTCATTTTAAAAATGGGAACACTGAAGCCCAGGGAGGAAATATTTTCCCCAAGATTACATAAATTCAGTTCAATTTATCGACTCTTTTCTTGTGCCTATTATACTTCAAGCATTATCCACATGTCTGTGGATAATTGGATGAATAAAAAATAGTTCTTCCTTTTGCACAATATTTCCTAAAGTGTGCAACATGCAAAATAAAGTTATCATGGTCAGAATTTAACCCAGAAAATGCTGGGCTAAATAAAATCAAAGAGGTTTCTGGCTTGTGCTTTGCTCGTTTCCAAAAGGGAGTTTTGCGTGTGCAACGTGTGACACAAATCTTTCTTCCCTCGGAGCCCATCTTGTGGGATTTGTGCTCTGTGGACAATGTAACTCTAGCTAGAAGTTCACTGAATACTGGGGTACAGGTCCATGAAAACAGATTTATGGGAAGTTCATTGGTGCTAAGGCAGAGATGGGATGCAGTCTAGTGCTCAGGGGCACAGAACTCTCCTCCCTCTGTCTTGTGTTTTACGTAGATAAAAATTTCCTTCCAAGGAACACTTAAGAACAGTCTTTTTTTTTCACTTTTTTTTTTTTTGTATTAGTTTCAGGTGCCCCAGAGCACACGCTTTAGGACTGGCAGTCTTGCCACCAAAGTGTTGCAGGAAGAAGAAACAACAAGAAGACAACGAGACTGAGGCAATGCCAAGGGCAGGAGAAGGATGCTGGCTCCCACTGGCATGATATCCACTCTGTGCCCCGCCTCCTTTTACTTGTTACATTATCTGGATTAACATATTCAATTCTCATACCACCCTCTCATGTAGGTGCTGTTAGTCCCCCCATTTACAGATAAGGAAACAGGCACAGGTGGTACGATGACTTGCCCAAGGTCATCTAGCAAGTGAGTGGAGGAGTGACGTTTGATTCTAAGCAATTGGCTCCAATCTAGGCTTGGAACCTAAACGGGTGGGGATTGCTCAGGATGTGACATGTATTTCTCCTTGCCTGCACCCTATGCACAGATGCAGGGCCAGTTATAAACAAATTGATCCTTTTCAGCACTTTTATCTACCACTGTGGTCACAAGTGTGTGGGGGGGAGGGGTTCAGCCTGCTCATGTCTAGCTTTCCCCTGTTCCCAGATACCATCGTCTCCATCTGTACTGCATCTCTATGCCCAGTACTTTGTTTACACGTATCTGTGGCACTTTCTGTATTGTACTTTGTTTGGTATTGGCATAGATCTATGAATGCCCCCTAACAAATCATAGTTGCTTGAAGGCAGAGGTTAGCTCTTATTCCCATGCCCAGATTGGCCACCTCGGGGCTTTGCTCAGTCATTACTGCTAAATGAATAAATGAAGCAATCCAGAACCATTGAACAGAACTTAGAAGCCTCCCTGAAAAGTGGAAATACCATATGTGGGTCATTATGTGCTAGTCCCCAAATATTTCCATCTTTTCATCTTCCAGGTGCATGGTTAAATGGCATTTCTTCACCTTCTTTGAAATTAGATAAGGCCATGTCATCTGCTTTGGGAAATGAAATGTGAGTGGAAGAGATGTGAGTGTTCTGGGGAAAAAGATTTAAGAGCTAGTGTACGGTGCATCATATTCTTTCTCTGCCATGGTGAAAGCTGTGCTTCAGATGGCGGCGGCTCCACCACCTTGGATCTGAGAGCAGCTTGGAACAGAGGCCTGAGCTGATCCCCAGAGGACCTGCAGCATAGGTGAGCAGTGCACCTTGGTGATTGTAAGCTACAGAGATTCTAATGCTGTTTTGTTTTTTTAACAGCATAAGCTAGCTCATCGCGACTGATGCACTGTAGCAAACCTTCTGGGAGACGATTTTGGAAATGAACATCACTCTTGCCAAACATAAAGAGAGAACAGGAAATGGGGAGCTTGAATTAGAGGCAAAGCTCTGCTGTGATCAGTTCAGAAGCCAGTCTTAAGAATAGCAGAGAAGTGGAAATGGAGCCATATGTGTTGAGAGCTACAGAGACGCTAACTGGAACTGGAAGTGCCATTTGGTCTGTCAGCCATGGCTAGGAGGTGGGGCGGGGCAGGCTTACAGCTGACACGTGAAGGTGTGGGTGGATGGCAGAGTGCAGAGGTCACAACACACAACCCATGCTGCGTTCTGCTTATATAGTGTTTTTAAAACTTTGAATTAATTGTCATTATTTAAAAGCCCAGATTTTTTTCACTTCTCTGGGAAAATCAGAAGATATGGGCTATGTAGTGTGCTACTTCCTTTAGATGTAGTGTACACGCTGCAGGTCCCTACCACCTGTGCCCAGACCTGCTGCATTCATTTCTTTGCCTGCCTGATCCCCGGAGCCACCGGAATTGGAGACCTCAGATTTGGACTTGGGACACCTAATCTCAACCTATGTTATATCTATCAAATGTTATGAGAGGCGAAACAGTGCACTTCCCCCCTCTGAATTTTGATGGCTGCTGCGTTTTCAAATACAGTGGTACCTCGGTTTCCGAACGTCTCCGTTGAGGAATGTTTCGGTTTATGAACGCCGTAAACCTGGAAGTAAATACTTCGGTTTTCGCCTTGGAAGTCGAACATGTCACGCGGCTTCCGCTGAGTGCAAGATCCTGAGGCCTAGCTGTCGGCTGTTTTCCAACGTTTCAGAACTCGAATGGTCTTCCGGAATGGATTACGTTAAAAAACCGAAGTACTACTGTAATAGGACAAGATTGCTTAGGGTCAATTTCAGGGCCTAAAAGAAATGAGGATGCTTAAGACTGACGTATCTTGCTGTGCATGTGACAAAATGATTCCAGGTTGAGACTCAAGATAGGGGCATCGAAACCAGGAGCTTTCAAAGGGAAAGTGGCTTGGGGCAGACAAGATTGGGAAGCCTTAGGTTCTGGCTCTGTTTGCAAATTAGCTATGCCGTTGTCCCTTTCTGTAAAGGGATTAGTGCACAGAGAAGATAAAGGTGGAGGCTGCCACAAGAGAAAGTGGAAAGTGGGCAGAGAGAGGCCGGCTGGTGAGGACTGAGCTTGGAGGAGAAAGTTACGTAAACGCTTCAGAGAAACTCTTCGGCAGCCAGGCAGCCAGGGAGATTGTTTCGGCTCAGCACATGAAAGATGTGGGACAAACACGGGGAGAACAAAGGCAGTAGAGGAAACCCAGGCCGGATCAGCAGATAAGTCAGGGGAAAAAGACAAAGGGAGCTAAATTTAAACAGGGGAGAAAAGATGCCTCAGCAGGGCCAGGAGCCGGCTATAAATACCTTCAAGGCAACAAGCTCCGAAAGAAAGGAAGGATTATTCACTGTCTCTCCAGATGTAGGACAGAGACAGGGGCCAGAAGGAAGCTGAGCCAGCGTCAGGCTGCTGGACCCAAGGGAATAAAGCGCTGATTGTGCTCTGGGAGGAGCTGGGCAGTGAGTGGGGACTCTGGCTCCTGGGCGGCTGCTTAAAGTGGGGTATGCTCCAGGCTTCCCAGAGGCTTCCCAGCCTGGGACACTTCAGAGACCAGCAGACCCTGTGCTGACCAGGAAGGAGTCCTCTTGGAGGGAAAGAATCCCTTTGGCTCTAGGTACCAAGACTGATGGGCAGCCACCTTAGTCATTTCCCTTCTCTAGCTCCCATTTTTCCTCTTTATAAAATGGTCACTTAAACAGGGATGGTGTGAGGATCAAATGAGCTTTTGTGTGCCAAAGGGATTTGGAAGATTAAAGCCCGTGACAGATGGAAGAAGTTCGCTCTGCCCTGTTTACCCAGGCCCCATGGCGAAGCTGGTTAGGGACACTGTTACAGGGTAGGAAGCTCTCTCCCTCCCCTGTTTCTCCCTCTCTCCTTCCCTCACTTGCATTCTCCCTTATGCTCTTCCTTCAAACATTCCTTGATGCACTGGTACCCCCTGAGGCCCTGGAGATATGCCTCAGAGCAAGGCAGAGTCCCTGTCTTTAAGGAGTTAATGGCTCAATAGGGAGAGATGGACATGAACCCCAATAGTTTCCTTCTGGTGCAGTAGTGATAGTGCTCAGGAGAGGCAGGGCCTTTGCTATGAGTGACCAAGGAGGAGAGGTACGGCCCAGGTGGCAGGAACGGTGTGTGCCGACACGCAGAGACAGGGCCAGCAGCCTGCATGTTGGGGAACTGCACACAGTTCAGTGAGGGCCAGAGTATGGGCTGTGTCTGCTGCACGGTGGTGTGAGGTGAGGCTGGAGGGGGACGCAGGGCTGTGTGACACAGGTTCTTGTAGACTGGACCAAGGACCCTCGTCCTGCAGTACAGGGGATTCAGAGGAGGGTTTGCAGCAAGGAGTGACAAATGACCTTCTCATTTTGCAAAGCTCTCTCTGTAGTCAGTGTGGGTGATAGACGTAGGCCAGTGGTCTGAGCAGAGCACTGCCCCCCTCCTGATGTACAATTACCAGGAACCGGAGCCACCAGATGGCGTGGAGAGCAGGGAAGGGTTAATGCTGGAGTCGAGTGGAGGCTGATAAGTGAAAGTTCTTGTTAGCTGAGGGCAGGTGTCCAGGAAACTGCTGAGTTCGTGCTTCCTTGCTTAGGCCGAGGAAAATATACCACGCCCACCCCATATTTCTCCTTGGAGGAAACACCACCCTGGGTCCCAGTTTCCGCAACTGAAGAGTAGGGTTGGGTGTCTCCTGTCATCCCTCTCTCTTTCCTGTTTGCATTTCTGTTTGAGAAATGAAGGGAGCGGGCTTGTTATGATAATGCAATCCTTAAAACTCCCCAAACAGATAATTTGGTGGAAGGGAGCATTAAACATCACATTTTGGAGGACACAGTAGCCCCCATCATCTAGCCTGAGAAGAGTCTTTCTGCCTTGCCATCTCCAATCCACACGTGCAGAAATGGATTCTAGTTGCACATTCTTGTTTCTCCAGTCACAGTTGATTGGGCATCCTACTCAGGAAAACCAATCCAGAGACTGGGCTGGTTCAATCAGACCATCTCCAGAAAACCTGGAATTGGGTTAGAGAGAATTGTTTAGCTTGCTGTGGGTCTTGACCTTTTCAGGCAATGCAAAGTTGAGGTGTAAGAGGGCTGGTAGAACAGAGAAATTTCATTTGCAGAGAGAATGGATTAGAAACAAATTGAATGACCCTGTAAGGAAAAAGAGAGAAAAAGAGAAGCAAGGGAGAGAAAGAAACAAGAAAGAGAAATAAAGAGAGAGAAAGAAAGTAAGGAAGAAAGGAAAAAAGGGAGAGAGGGAGGAAGAGAAGGGATGGAAAATGGAGACAGAGAAGGAGGGAGAATTTACCTTGGGTTCTAGATGACTTTTGGTCTTTTGTGTTCTAGCTCTCTGTAAGTGACTCCTATATTCTTCCAGTAAGCTCCTTTTGTTTAAGTCAGTTAGATTGGTTTCTTTATAACCAGACAATTGGAATTAGTCTTGCTCCTCCACAATCAAGAAAAATTGCCATTAAGTATGACATTAGCTGAGGGTTTGTTGTATATGGCCTTTATAAGGTTGAGGTACTTTCCTTTTATATCCATTTTATTAAATGTTTTAATCATAAATGGATGTTATATAAAGAACTCATACAACTCAATAACAAAAAGCAATCCAATTAAAAAATGGGCAGAGGACCTGCACAGACAATTCTCCCAAGAAGACAAACAGCCAACAGATATATGAAAAAAATGCTCAACTTCACTAGCTATTACGAAATACAAATCAAAACCACAATGAGATGCAACCTCATACCTATTAGAATGGCTATTGTCAACAAGACAAGGAGTAACAAGTGCGGAGAAAAAGGAACCCTCATACACTACTGGTGGGAATGTAAATTGGTACAGCCACTATGGAAGCAGTGTGGAGGTTCTTCAAAAATTTAAGAAGAGAATTACCATACAACCCAGTAATCCCTCTTCTGGGTATCTACCTCCAAAATCTGAAAACATTTATCCATAAAGGTATATATACCCCTATGTTCATTGCAACATTATTCATAGTGGCCAAGACATGGAAACAAAGCATTCTTTGAAAGATGATTGGATAAAGAAGATGTGGTACATATATACAATGGAATATTACTTGACCATAAGAAAAGATGAAATGCTTTCATTTGTGACAACATGGATGGATCTTGAGATTATCATCCTAAGTGAAGTAAGTCAGACAGAAAAGTCAAGAACCATATGACTTCATTCATATGTGGGATATAAAACTGAAAGCAACAAACAAACAAGACAAACAAACAAAAAATCCTAGACTCAGATAGCAGTTTAGTGGTTACCACAGGGTAAGAGGGGTGTGAAAGAAGAGGGGAACGGGGATCAAATATATAGTGATGGAAGGAGAATTGACTTTGGGTAGTGAACACACAATACAATATATAGATGACATATTATAGAATTGTATACTTGAAACTTATATAATTTTACTACCCACTGTCACTCCAATAATTTAATAAAAATTAAAAAAAATAAAAGAAAAATGGCACTTAAAATTTCCAGGCCTCTCTTTTGAAACTCTGAAAAGATTCCATCATGAGCTTTCTTGTTAATACTTTCAACATCACATACCCTTTTGCTTAGGAAGTCCTTCTTGAGGTCCAGCATAAATGTGTTTTTTTTACATTTCAAGGCCAATTAGTTTTGTTCTATGATAGACAAATTCTTCTTTACACTCTATCCTCTTATCCTTACATTAACTTATACATAGTAGGTATTTATATGTATTTTTAATTGAACAGAGAAAAATTCCTTAACAATACCCAAAAGTTAACTAAAGAAATAAAAAAGAGAGAACCATATGTCTTTGGACAACTGAAAAAAACATATCAATATTTTGTTTGGAAAATGATGCAATCTCTTAAGGAAAAGGTGGTAGAAATTAACTGTGGAATTTTCATCTTAGTTGAAGAACCCAAAGTATAATACTAGGCTTGTTCCTTGGTAGCCATACCTAATCATTTTTCAGCAATTTAGAATTTAAAAGAATGTGAGAGATTCTGAAAAGATAGATACCTCAAATGGAAGCTTTCTGAATGGTCACGGATTTTTTTCCCATGGACCCCAGGAACTCTCGCTGATTGGCAAATTTCTGGTTTTTCAGTTTCTGATGGACCATGGTTAAGAGTAAGGATCTCAGGTCAGACAGGTTTCACATACTGACCTCATCTCAGAGTGGCTTTGACCAGGTGACTTAACCTCTTTGACCCTACTATTTCTTTAAATGAAACTAAAGATAGTCCTTACCTCATAGGGTTGTGATGGGCTGTTTGTAAGTTTCTTTGTAACATGTCAACTGTTACAACTTGTCTTAGGAACACGATTTCTAGGAGGCCGCAGGCCTGGAGCAGATCATAGAGTGCATCTGTTTATATACCTTCAGCGACAACAACAGAACACTCTGACTGACTTGAATAAAAAGGAAATTTTTATCTGCCATCACTGGAAGCCCTGATGTGGGATGTTCTGCAGGGTTGCTTGAGATAGTGTCAGAGGTGTTGTCATTCAACTGTCCTCTTCGCTATCCTTAGGAAATTGTCTTTGCTTTCAGGCTGGCTTCCTGCTAGGCCCCAAATAGCTGCAGATAGTTGAGAGTTGTGTGTGCACCTAGACACACAGATTTTTAGAAGAACAAGAGACCACATTTACTGTGTCTCTCCATAAAAAGTAAGAAAACTCTTCCTGGAAACCCCTGGGAGATATCTTCACATGTCTTTGGGCCTAAGTTTGGCCTTTTGCCTGTTCCTAAGCTAATCACTGGCAACAGGAATAAATTAAACACAATTGCTTATTCATACTGTGCCTATGAGATGGGGGGGTAATATCACTTTTCTCTCTGTCACATGGAGAAGAGTAGATTTTTGAATAAAAGTTAGTAAGATCTAGGACAGACAACTAAGCATTCACTCTGTAGAGTTTATTTAGATATCTGTATTAGTTTGCTAGGGCTATGATATCATAATACCATAGACAGAGTGGCTTCAACAACACAAATTTATATTTTCACATTTTGGATGTTAAGAAATCCAAGTTGGAGGTGTCAGTGGATTTTCTTTCTTTTGACGTTTCTCTCTTTGGCTTGCAGATGTCTGCTTTCTCATTGTGTCCTCACGTGGTTGTCCTCCTGTTTGTGTTGTGTCTGTGTCCTAATCTCCTCTCCTTATAAGGACACCAGTCATACGAGATTAGGGCCTATGCATATGACCTTTTTTTACCTTAGTTACCTCTTTAAAGGCCCTGTCTCCAAACATAGTCACATTCTGAGGTCCTGGGGATCAGAACTTCACCATAGGAATTTTTTTTTTTTTTTAATTTATTTTTAATTTATTGGGGTGACAATTGTTAGTAGAATAACATAGATTTCAGTTGTGCAATTCTGTATCACATCATCCATAAATCATACTGTGTGTTCACCACCCAGAGTCAGCTCCCCTTCCATCACCGTACATTTGATCCCCCTCACCCTCATCCCCCACCCCCCAACCCCCTTACGCTCTGGTAACCACCAAATTCACCATAGGAATTTTGGAGAAACAAAATTCAGCTCATAACACCATCTAATCTCACTTTATAGATTGAGAAAATCAAAGCCTGTTAAGAGAGCTGTGATCTGTCTGAAATGATACACATTCTCCAGACTCCCAGGCTTGCGCACTTTTCTACAATTTCAATAGTGACTTTTGAGCCCCTTGAGCCATGATACTACACCTTAAGAATTAAGCCCAGGTGTGGCCAAGCTCCAACACAAGTTACAACAAGCTTATTTCTAGCTGCCAAACTCTTAGTAGGAGGTAGGTATTGGTTTTCCAAGCAGGAGATTAGGCCAGTAAGGACACGTAGGTTGACTTGTTCAGAACCTATTGCTTGGCCTGGAAGGTGGCCATGTGATCCTAGAGACTGTATCTACTCCAGAAAGGGTCACCTGGTAGGAAAATTAATACTGCCAGCAGAGAAAGAACATGCATCTGGGATGGAAGGTACAATAGCCCCTGTCCTTGGCTTTATTCAACTGGATCTAAAGACTTAAGTTAACCAGCTGTGTAGTGTGATATTGGAAGGCCTAAGCAAAGTTAAAAGTTCCCCCACTCCACCCCTTACACTTAGGGATTCCCAGAGCCTTACCATGCCAATGACTTTTGAGAGTATATTTATGAAAGAGCATATAATATACAGCATTTCCTAAAATGACCGTGGAGTCCTTTTTTCTTCATGTTTCGTGAAATGCTATTCTGAAGTAGTGCTCCCTAACTTTTCCCATGACCTGTCATGAATAGAAAATAGCATTTCTTTGGCATCCTGGGTAGATTCTATGGGCTGTTCTTTGCCAGAGATGATTTTAGAGGTTCTGGGTGCCCAGGTCCAGCCTCGCTACTCTGAGCATGGCACAGTGGTTGGGAAACTGGTCTAGATTCTTTACAAGTTAGATAACCACAGGCCATAGACAATACAATCAGCCTCGTCTATAGAGCCTTCTGGATTCCTCCATCTTCGGGCTGTACACCAGATGACTGTGAGAGCTGTGGATCCCTGCCTGGTGTCCCCAGAAGTTCATTCTCTGGACTCCTCTTCCCCTTCTTCCCTCCCCGTATGATTCTAACTTTGTTGTCTCCTCCTTTCTCTTTTACTTCATGTCTTTTATCTCTATCTCTTTCTTTCTGCTTCCTAGACAGACATACACATATACACGTACATGCACACAAGTGATAAAGGATGGTGCTGGGGTACACAGATTAAACAGAGCTCATCGATGATGACAATAGGTACTAAGAAATGGTGCTAAGAAATGCCAGGCCTCAGTTAGAATCACACACACACACACACACACACACACACACACACACACGCACACACTCCTTTTTTAATGAAAGAAAACAGGCAGCTGGATAAAGAGAGCTGTGGGTTAGCAGAGAGATGCCAGGGTCCCAGAGAGCCCAACTGCTCCTTCGGCGGTGGAATAATTTTCCTAGCTCCCCATCCCACAGCTGCCGTGTTTGTGCCCCACATCCACCTGCAGCACGGCCAGTCAAGGCAATGAGGGCATAGCTCCCCAGCTGCAGCACATTTAAGGGGCTCTAGGCCACTCGCAGGGTAACTCAGTGTCAGGCTGCTGCTCCGCTCACCCCTCAGCTCCACCAGCTCCACTTTCCCTCCAGCCAGAACTTGTACTCTAGTTATATTAGGGCTGGGACTGTGTTTTGCTTCTCTCAGTCATCTCTCCCTCTTGTCAAAGGAACTGGAGTTCTGTCACCTTCTATTATGGACTCAATTGTGCCTCCCTCCCTGCCGAAATTAATAGGTGGAAGCCCCAAACGCTAATACAATGGTTTGGAGATAAGGCCTCTAAAGAGATAATTAAGGTTAAATGAGGTCATAAGGATGAAGACCTAATTCAAGGTGACTGGTGTCCTTATAGGAGAAGAGAGAGACTCCAGGGATGTGTGGGCACAGAGGAAAGGCCATATGAGGACACAGTGCAAGCCAAGGAGAGAGGCCTCAAGAGAAACCAAACCTGTCAGTACTTGGGCTTTTAGCCTTCAGAACGGTGAGAAATAAATTTCTATTGCTTAAGCCACCAAGGCTGGTATTTTGTTATGGCGGCCTGAGCAAAGTCATACACCTGCTGTCACCTGCTGCTGTGTTCCTTGACACTGCTTGCCAACGTGGATGCTTGCTTATGGACTGCTCTAAGGCAGGTCCTTTAGAACAAAGATGCTCAGCTTCTTGTATCTGAATCACGGTCCTGCCACTTACCAGCTGGGTAAACTCAGGCAAATGGGGCAACCTCCCTAATCTTCACTTCATTGTCTGTGAATGGAAATAGAAATACTTTTCTCAGAGGAATATTAATAATAAAATAAAATAATTAAAAATTCTGGTTTGTTAAGTGGATATAATAATACCTCAGATAAATAAGACAGAAGACAAATTAGGCAACTTTATGTTGTACATATTACGTTTGGTACCAAGTTGGGGGTTAGCCATTCCGAGGTTCCTTTCCTCCAAATTTCCCATGTCCCACTGGTTTGCATGCATTCTCTCTCTGCTGCTGGACTAGCAGCCTGTGGAGCTCATGTTGCAATTGCTAGATTGGTCTTTTCCTCGTCATCGTATGTCTCTCATGTGCTTTATGGTTTTTCTCCTCAGTATTTGTTACTAGCCTGCTTACTCTATTTATTTTTTTACTCATTTGACTTATTTATTTTTCTCCCCCCTAGAGTTATACATTTCTGAGATCCTGGCACATGGCAGGCACTTACTCTTAACTGCTGAATAAGGGAAGGAAGGGAAGAAGGAAAGAAGGAAGCAAAGACGGAAGGAAGGAAGGGAGGGAGGGAGGAAGGAAAGAATTGGGCAAAAGCCAGATTCTAGTGGGTCGAGGGGGAAGCATCATGGTAGCTACGTGTTCAGGATCTGGAGCCAGAGGAACAGCATCAAAATCCTGGCCTCATCACTTCCCGGCTGTGGGATTTTGATGGTTGGATGTTGCTTGGATGTGAGGATCAAATGAGCAAACACAGGTAAGAGCAGAGGATGGTGCTTGTAAGAGCCCAAGAAACATCCATTATAGCTCCTGGATAATGACAGAGACATTGGTGAGGAAGGAGTGATGGGGAGTACCCAGGACTTCTCCATATTTGAATGAGAAGGAGAGGAGTGCAACTATATGAAAATTAGACTAACAAGCTCAAGAGTGCGAAAGTTGGAATTTTCTCTCTGTGTGAGTCAGTTCTCTTCTGGACCACTGTGGTTCCATTTGTACCACACTCAGTACCCAACAGTGATTTTGGGACTAAGCATTTCTACCTCAAATAGATCCACAGGAATAATGAAGTCCAGTTAGCTGAGCTGGTTGTCCACTCTTAATATGGGTGTGGAGGTAGCTCTTCTTCGCATTTTATCTATTTTCTGAGGTCGCTAAGGCTCTCAGCAGGCTACTACTCACCTGAGATCATAAGAGCTGCAAATCCAAGGGTCAGATCCCAAACGCAGCCCCTCTGAGTCTACTGCTAGTAAGTAGTCTCTCTAGTCAGAATGGAGTAAGGAGGACATTTTGGTACCCCCCCCCCCCAGGAATTAAAATCAGTCTTGTATTTTTATGGATTCTTCTGAGATTAAAAAAAAACGGTAGGTTTTCTACTTTTGCAGAAAGTAGATTTCTGTCATGTGAGATCATAAGAGCTCCCATAGCCTGTGTGGGTGCTTAATTTAATGCCATGGGGTGGATCAATAGTAAAGCAATTGGAGACGGGGGAGCTGAGTGTCCCTTACCAGGAAAAGGCGATTGTCTTTTATTGAACTTTTTGATTCTCAAGAAATTTTCCTGCAGTAGGTGACTGTGGAATTGCCCGAGTGCTGGTTGTTGGAACACAGGAAGGTCTCTCCAAAGGTAGGGCCAGGTTGTGTAGAAAGAAGCAGCTTAGTGTAGAGTGATGTAGACATGGCACGATGGGGGCTTAGAGGCTATACTTAGCCCATGAGTGTTTTGTTTGGAATACACCATATATTACATTCAAAACGTTTTTTTGGCCAGTATTAAAAAATCAGACTATTTCACATAAAGTTCTGGATTTCCCATTCTTTTGAAAAAAAGAAAAAAAGAGTAAGCTCTGGCAATACTGGATCCTGTTCTTTGGCAACAATTGGCTGGACCCAAATAATAGAGTCTCCTCTAGGTCATCTGGTCTTACACCCCTCTCATAACACTTATTACCCCAGTGGACATTTTGGTTTGTAATCCTTGAAATAATGGAAAGAACACTGCACTGCGAGTAGGAGACTTGTACACTAGTTCTGATGTCAGGATGCTACAGTGGTGTTGGGCCAATCTCTTAAGCTCACTAGACCTTGGTTAATTCATGCACAAAAGGGAATATCATCTTACTATGTGAAGCTGTTTAGAATAGCTGATTTATTCATTGATCTACCCATTCAGTTAATGTTTGTTGAGTATATATATTGTATACTCAGTAATGGAGAAGCTATATGGCTAAGGCAGATATAGATCTTATTATTAGGTAGAGAAAATATAATTACATAAGTGGGGAAATAGAGGGTACCCTGAGGACACATTACAGGAACATCTTGCCCAGTCTAGAGTTCAAGGACGGCCTTCAGGAAGAAGTGAGGTTTAAATCGAGACATGAAGGATAAGTAGCAGGGGGTAAGGGAAAGAGAAGAGTGTCTGAGGCAGAGAGAACAGCCTGTACAAAGGATGGAAATAAAACAACGCAATGCATGTTCGAGAAATTTAAAGAAATGTGATACAGCCAGAAAAGGATGGAAAGTGAAAGAGAAGAGCTGGAGTTGAAGAGATGAACAAAGGCCAGATTCTGAAGGGATTTGGAAGGCTCATGAGGTCAAGAGATGCTGAGGCCAGTTTTAATTTAGGACTTTTAATCTTGCGACTTATCTACCTCTCTAGCTATTCAAGAAGGAGAAAGAGCAAGTGGAGTGGTGAACAGACCCCGAGTATCAACATGAGAGGTAGGAAGCCTTTCCCTAAGGGTAAACAAGGAAAGCTATTATTTAAGTAGTTAATGATGAATCTCTGTTGAGCCTGATGAGACTAACTCATCACCTAAATGCGTTTATACCTGGCAAATAGAAAACACACAACAAAAAGATAAGTGTAATAAATGATGTTTTAGTAGGAAACAAAACCTGCCTAGATGAGCTCCTTTTGTCTAGGGTAGCTTGACAACTGCACTATGCATTATCCATTAACTGGGTTGCTGGCAAAGGACATCTGAAAAATTAATCAGCTTCCAAATGGGTTTCCCAGAAAACCCATACTTGTCAAACTAGAGTTGTTGCCTGGGTGACATTTAAACATAAAGACAGTAACAGAAAGACATCACCACTCAGGGCTCTTTGAAAATGTGATCTAAGTTTCTGAAAATCAAGGTCTTATTAAGGTATCATACAAGAATTATTTAAATAAATCAACTTTTATGTGACACTTCCAGGTAATTGTGTAAAAAATATTCTCTTAATCCAAATACATACTTTAGTTCTTTGTATCCTTTAGGGGTGAAGAATCAGAACCAACCTTATCACGGTAATTGCCAGTGGGGACGATAACAGGAAAATCACTCTGGTTTTGTTTTTTTTGGGATTGAGCACACTCTCTTCCCTCAATTCTCCTTTTGGGCGGTTTCCAATGTGAAGAATTCCCACTGCTCCCTCTGTTAATTTTTATGGGGAAATGAGCTTGTTCACTTCTTCACCCATCCATATCAGAGTCCTTGGCTCCACTCCAACTCCAGTGCTTGTTTTAAATTGGAGCAGAGTATGAGGCAGGTCTTCCCACATGGTCTAAAAATTCCTCTTTAAAAGAATTGTCTATATTCTGGCATAGAAGCTTGAATAAAAAAGTAACCATCTCTGTTTTGCTGATCATTTACCTTCTTCTGAGATGTGGGCCATCCAGATTAATTATAAATGGTCAAGAGATATAGACAAGGCTTGGCTGGGTGAATTGTCTACGTGAGGTGACTGGAGAGATCCACAAAAGTCCTCTAATATCTCTCTGAACAGCTTTCTGTGAGGTGAGGTATTCTACCATTAGATATTCTTTCTTAAACATAAGTTATTTTTCAAGGAGTAGTATGCTAGAATCAAATTATTTCATTCAGTAAATATTTATTCAACATTTACCGTGTGCTGTATTATATGATAGGTATAAGAAGTGGCAATTATGATAATCGCTATTTATTGAGCTTTTTGTAAGGGACAGGTACTGTGCTAGCTGTTGTATTAGGTTGGTGCAAAAGTAACTGCAGTTTAAAAGGTTAAAGAAAAAAAAAATATCAAAAACCGCAATTACATTTGCACCAACCTAATATATACAGTAATTCACTTAATTCTTTCAAACGTCTCGGGAAGTAAGTATTTTTGCGTTTACTGTGTAGAACACTGAGGTTTAGAAAGGTTAATGTTCTTCCCTAAAGTCAAGGTCACCGAAGCAGAGTGTGACAGGGGTGCATTTGAACCCAGCTGCTGACTCCCAAGCCAAAGCCCTCTCAACCAGCATGCTGTCATTGGGAGTCCAGAGAAGGGGCGGGAGGGAGACGTGTAAACTAGTAATTATTCTAGGAGTGATGTGTGCTTACAATAGTGATATGAGCAATGGGCCAGGACGGCCCCAAGAGGGAGTTGGGCAGAATTGTAGAGGGGAGGTGATATTTGAACAGGCATCAATGGGAATTCACTAGAAGGAGGTGAAAAAACTCCAGGTGGAGGAAGCCACAGCACGTGCAAAGGATGAGAACATGGCGCGCTCAGGAGCAGTCAGAAAGAGGACCCCGCATGAGCAAAGGTATCAGGAGAGGCCAAGAGAACCTGGTGAAGTAAGGGTACTGCACGGATGGCTGGTACAGGGATGCGGGGAAGGATGAGAAGGAAAGCTGGAAAGATTGGGAAGGGAAAGCAGCATCCCCAATGCTGTAGATCTCTGGAGCCATCCCGGATTATTAGGAAAGAAGTAACTTTCCGATTTATATTTCTATAAATGACCATTGGCCAAAGTGTGTGTGTGTGTGTGTGTGTGTGTGGGTGGGCACGGAAAATTACAGTATACCAGTGATTCTCAAAGGACGGTCCCCAACTAGCAGGAACAGCACCTGGGAACTTGTTAGAAACGTATACTCTTGGGACTCATTCCAGACCTACTGAAATTCTGGAGGTAGAGCCTAGTACGATGTGTGTTAGCAAGCCCTCCACCACACTCAACACGTTCACAACTGAACTTTGGAGTAACAGCAACTGGACTTACCCTCCCACCTTAAACCACATAAACAACTAACTGAACATGTAAAACAATGGTTTACAGGTATTGGGCAATTGACGGCATAAGGCAATGATGCCTGAGAAAAGGGTATAGATGAGGTTACCCCTACTCATGTTTTTCTCTCAACAAACTCAGTTTTTACTTACTTAAACTTGTTTTTAAAGAAAACTATACTATCCCATTAATTGAGAAATAGAGCCATTTGCCATAAACAGAAAGTACATTAAACACACATTGAAACAGTATGTGGTTATTAAATTAAGAAAACCGTTTGTGTCCTCTCTAAAACATCTCATCTCCCATTTCTGGTATATTTGGCACAATTTGGGAAGCACTCAGATGCTAGTACACTTTCAAAACTGTGATGGAACGTGTAGTGTTCTCCATGTGAAATGACAGTGATTTATATGATTATTGCTAATGTACCTTTTGTGGTTAATAGAGGGGCCACGTGTTCAGCCTTCATTCTACCAGGCTGAACACTTGGTGGTTGGGTCAAAGGTACAAACTAAATTTTGTCTCCAAAAAACACACGTTCGTGTAAATAAAAAACAATCTTAAGACAAGATTAAGGATTAAGTGTATCCTTTTTAAATGATGATATTCCCCCAAAATACAGGTTTCTTAAATGAAGTAAGTGATGAAGTCAGCCCTTCTGAGCTGGAGTGAGTCCTCAGACATTATTGGTTGTATTCATTGGGGTGAGGGAAGGTGTTAAACTGCTGTAACAAAGAGACCCCACGATGCAATGGCTCATTTTTCTCTTTGGGGTGAGTAATTGGGCTCTATCCAAGCTAGCAGCTGTCCAGGCTGGCTGGACAGCTCTGGTATCTTCCTGGGTGTCCTCACTGCATGCATGTTAGAGACTGGATGGCTGTCATGCTGTTTCCAGTTGGAAGAAAGGGAGAAAAGAGAATATGGAGGAGGTACATCTATTGTCTTAAAGCCTCCAGTACAGAGTGCACACATCACTTCCCCTCACATTCCATTGGCAGGAACTTAGCCACATGGCCACCTAACTGCTGGGCAGCCATGTACTCAGGTAGCTCTCCTATCACAGAAGGAGAGAATATTTTGATGGACAGCCGGCAGTGTCAGCCACACTGGCCCCAAACCCTCCTTTTGAAAAGGAAGAAACAAAAGCCTGTAGACGGACAAAGAGTCACTCTCATTACCAAGCCAGCTGGGAAATTTCAGTTATTCAGTTATTCATCTAGCCAGTCCAACACAAATTTATTGAGCATCTACTCAATGCCAGGCATTGTTCTTGGCCCTGGAGATAACAAGAAAGACAAGGTCCTTGCACTTAAGAATGTACATTCTACTTGGAGGAGGAAGGCAATAAACAAATAAAAAGAGGAAAGACGATTTTAAGATTAGAAAGAAGATTGATGAGAAAGTGGGAAAGGGGGTAGGCGTGGCTGGCACCAATCATGTAGGTTATAATAACGACATCTGGGTCATTACAGCCTGCCTCCTTCCCCTCTTCCAGGTCTTCTGTTTAGCCGTGCTAACATATAGTGGTCATTACGTAGGACACTGATCACCAATCTTTAAAGCAGTATGTGCTAGTTCAAGGTGTGGGTCAAGTCCCGTTAACCTCTGTCCTATCAGCTTGCTGCTCCTAGCTACCAGTCAAAGTATTTGGATTGACTATGAGTGTTAATGGAAACTGGCAGCTTTCTTTCAGGATCAGAATTTTGAATTCATCCCAAATGAACAGCGCTAGCAAACAACTAGTGATTATTAGGTGCCTGATGTGACAAGATTTTGATGTCTTAATTTAGTTCCCAGTGGGAGGATACATGTCACATAAGCTGCCTAGTACCACAAAGGGAAAAGTGAGCTGTATATAGAGGCCGTAGGTGAGAGTCTGGGGAAGGCAAACATACCCGGCAGAAGAGAGGGGGCCTGCGTAATATTCTTGGCATTAAAGGATGAGAGTTAAAGCAAAAGGCAACGCTTATAAACTTAAAGAGGGTTGGCTGTTATCACAGAGTGTGAACTCAAACTCTGATTGGTTTAGAGAAGTAATATCTATAAAGGATTGCCTGAAAGCTATGTCATTCACTCAATTTGAAAAATATACTTTAGATATTAATTTTTAGGTTTAGCTAGACTATAACCAAATTCCCTAAATCCTTTCTGTACCTTCTAAAGTAAATTATTTAGTTTTTTTTTTTAAAATATAGATAGAAGATCTTACATTCCTCTCATTATTCATCTTAGCATGTTAAAACCATGCCTTAGACCTTGGCAAAATTATTCTAGATTTTTGTTCCATGATTTAAGATAGTTGCTCTTGTTCTCGGCTTTATGCCATTCGCAAGTTTCATGGTCTGACGTTGTCTGTCACCACTTGGTGCCGGGATACAGTCTTACAGTGAGCAGAGCCAGGAGCCCTGGTGCTGTTAGCAAAGGTCTTCTTCTGGGTAAACACTGTTCTACTTTTAAAACAGTATTCGGTCTGCACCATTACTCATTGTTATTAATCTTCCTGCAAGCATGCCAAATAAAATTCAGTAACATCTATCGCGAACAAATTATGTGTCAGGCATTGTATTAAGAGCTTTAACATATGTTTGAATTTATTCTTCACTGAAATCTCTGAGACAGAAATGTTATATAGAACAAGGCCTCGACTGTCATGCCTGACACATGGTTTACTAGATTTGTGTGTGACAAGGGGAAAACTCTGAGATGTCCTAAATTAAATTATAGCAGACCAGAGGACAGAAGGAAGAGACAAGAGAGGTAAATCAGTTAACAACTGCAGGGCAAAACCAACAAAGGCTGCTTACGTTTATTTAATGTATGCTGAAACTTTGAATTAACTTCCAGGTGGCTGTTTCCATGATTATTTAAAGAGAATAGCCAGGCGCCACCAACCACCAGACACCTCCACTTCTTGCTTATGCTTGAACTTTCCAGACTGTTGCCCACCACCAACCCAAAGGAGCAAACACTTCTTTCTTCCTATGGACTCTGCACCTTGCCCAGAATGAGCCCTGCTTTAGTTTCTCCTGCTCTCTTTATCTATAACCAATGTAGAGTCTCTCAAAACAACTTACATTTTCCTTCCTCCTACTAGATGTATATAAAAAAAGCCTGTCAACTCCAGAATGGCAGATATGTTTGTTTTCTTCATTTAGCCCTGCTGTTGGTGGTTTAGATTGCAGGTCCCAGGACCTGGTCCTTTTCTGGTTGGCGTTTGGCACAATAAACTGTTTCTCTTAGAAAAGCTTTTGGTCATGAAAGTTTTTGTTTAACATGTGGAAACTGAAAAAGCATGTGGAAACTGAAAGTTCTAATATTGGTGATAATGAACTTGATATTTAACACGCAATGCAAATTGAAACTAAAATGAAATTGATTGAGAATGTTAAAAATAGTGACTTCTCTTTGGACGTAAGCCTTCAGACTTTAGGTTCGACTGGCAAGAAAGTAGTAAAATTAAAGATTACATGAATTGTTAGAAATAAATCCAGAAAGATCGTCTCAAGAAGGCAAGATGTATTAGAAATTTTACATATTTTTTTTTCATCTCTGAGAAAAGAATCCTTATGATATGTAAGTTAATTTGCCAATTCAGGCTTTAAAAAAATTGAAAATGGATATGCATTATCTATATAAATAGGAGATTGCCTTTAATCTCTCTGATGCTACTCAGCTACTTTCTGGTGGAGCCGGAATTCAACATCAAGTCTTTTCTCTAACAGTAAAGCGCTCATTTCTCCATCTTGCCTAGGCAGCTAATGTGATAGGCCTTTTAAAATGCCTCGTTGAGGTCCCAAGGCACCACTTCGTCTTGCACTTTTTTTTTAGTTAACATGAGGTCATACGTATATTTCCAGAATCAGCTCAGTCTGTGCTTCACCATTGTCTCCCTTTATGAAGTACTCCATCTGAGTTAATCGACCACTGTTTATTTAGCCATTCCCCTATTGTTGGCCATTTGGGTTCTTTCCAAATGCTGATTATTATAAATGGGTTTTGAAAACTGGTAAGTGCTAGACAGATGTAAGGCTCCATCATCATTCTTTTGTTATCACACTCCCAGGATGCAGGCGTTTTCTGTCTTCCTGACCTTCTTCTTCTTAATGGCTTTCTTATCGAAGCACCTAAAATCTGAAATCATATGCCTTATTAAATCATCCAAGCCTGCACTATTAATTTCTTTTTCTCTTCAAGGGTGATGAGAAGTCCAAAAATTCTAGGCCTGCATCTGTAACTCTTTACAGAGTTGCTAATTTTCAAATATCTTGTTTCCCTTGCTATCTTTGCTTTGGTTCACTTTCAAGTAAATTGATTTCAGTTTCCCCAGCCCATTCATAATATATTTTTTTAAAGTAAGAAGCCAGGAAAAATATAAATTAAGCGGTTTAATGTTCTAAATTAAATGTCCAAGAAACTGAAATATAATAATATACATATTAAATGTTAGGCTTACTCTCAAAGATATCTCATTATTTAGAATGTATATTTATTGTATGAAAGCTGGAAAACATAAACAAAGTAGGTAGAAGGGGAAGAAAGGACACAATTCAAATTTCTCAGTGTCCTCATTACTAATATTTTAGTGTATTTCCTTCTAGTTTTCTTCTATGTAGACTTTCTTTCTTTACGTAGCTATTTTGAAAAGTTTTAAAGGTTTAATTCATTTGAGAATATTTTTAGGTTTGTGAAAAGTAAATAAAGCACCGGCTGGAGTCCAGACTCCTCAGGTGGAATAAGTTCTTAGCGTCAATGCTGTCCTGACCTCATTTTACCTGGTGACTTTGGACGACTCTGAACCTGAGATTCTCAAAATATGGTGGCTCTTGCATCGGAATCTCTTGGGAAGGTTGATAAAAATCTACATTCCTATATGCACCAGACTTACTCAGAAAGAGAAGTAAAAACTCCTGCCCTAGCCTCCTTGGGAGTGTTCTTTCTAAATCGGTATAAACGGGAGTAGGGTTTGGGCTGGGTTATCCAGGGCAGGTGTTCTTACCAGAGGGATGGGGATGGGGAAGAGAACTTCAGGCACATGAGAATCCTGGGACCTTGTTGGTAAGTTTCTGTCATTTCACATGTGTGCATTTTTGTGGAAAGAATGTCTACAGCTTTAACTTTCTACAGATTTATTAAAGAGCTCCTTACTAGGGAGATGCCTGAGCCTTCATTGATCTAAGATCCCTTCTAGAAGTCCCTCTGTAACAGTCATCTGATGACTGTGAGACATGTCATGATGTCCCCTATGAACATCCAGCTTCTTCCACCCTGGCCAGCAAAGGTATGAGACTCCCTCTCCACTTTTTTATTCGTTGTGTGGCCTCAGGCCAGTTGCACAGCCCCTTTAGCTTAATTTTCCACTTGACAAAGCTTAATAGTAAATTAATATTTTATTTAACACTAACTGTTTGCCAGGCTCTGCTCTAAGCACTTTTAGCTGATTAGCATTTCAATCCACTCAACAATCCTGTGAAAGAGGCACTATTATCAATCCCTTTTTTTATGAATCAGCAAACAGGCACAGAGAAGTCAAGTAACTCACTCATGATCACACAGCAAGTAGATAGTGCAGTTGCGATTCAAAACCCTGTTGCTTCCTCAAAGCCTATATTAATAATACTGAGTACTATTAGTAATATTATTATTTCTAGTAATACTAGCAGTAATTTATAACACTAATTATTACTAATAGCACTAATGATATTATTACTAATAGTACTACCTGCAGCACAGGATAATGAAATTGAAAGCATGCATTAGCTGGGTGGCTCTAACCAAGGGAGTAACTTAACTTCTTGAAGCTTCCATTTGTCAACTGGGGACAACAACCGGCATGCCTCGTAGGGCTGCTAAGAGGGTTAAATGAACTAATGCTTGTCGAGCATTAGCTTGTCCTGGATAGATTTAAAAGAATATTTTAATATATTTTAAAATGTATATCGTGGTAAAATACATATAACATAACACTGACCATTTTAGCCATTTAATCCAATAAATTAAAAATAAATTAAAAAAAATGTTCAGTTCAGTGGCAATATGTACATTCACATTGTTGTATATTTACTGAATAGATTTTAATTCATTTAATTCATTTTCTGTTTAAGTGAATTAATCCTGTTTCTTTTGTTTACAACCAATAATTCTAAATAGTATAGATTTTAAGTTTGTTTTTATTTTCTAGACTATGTAGAGTGCTTTAGCAGAAAATCTGACTCATTGCAAGTATTTAGTAACTTTCAGCTTTTCCCCGCCCCCACTCAGGCCCCTCTGTCCTGCAGCCTTGAAAACTCCAAAATGCCACAGAGATTTTGGTTACTATTCTTTTGTGCAGTGTGAGAGGCAGAATGACGGGACACCCTACGTGACCTTGGACACATGACCTAGCTTCCTCTGCCTCAGTTTCTTCATCTGTAAAATGGGGATTAGAGCAACTTCTAATTAATAAGGTTGTTGTGGAGGATATAATTCATGTGAAGCTCTCAGAATAGCTGTAGCCTTGTTAAAGCTCTGGTAAACCCTAGAGAGAACTTTTACTATTTTATTCTTGCCATTATTCCTGAGATGGGCACGCCTGCATGGGTGCAGAGGAACTGGAGGCTAGCTCTGGCTCCAGGTGGCTGCTTGCCCCCGCCATCCTGACTGTGGGCCCTCAGGAGAAACAGAACCATGACAGAGGAGGAGTGATGCCTGCAGGAGCCCACCAAACTCTGTTCCATTAGAACCTTCGACTCTTTAGATTCCACATATAAGTGAGATCATATGGTATTTGTCTTTCTCTGTCTGACTTATTTCACTTAACATAATGTTCTCTAGGTCCATCCATGTTGTTGCAAATGGTAAGATTTCATTCTGCTTTATGGCTGCGTAATACTCCATTGAATAAATGTACCACAGTTTCTTAATCCAGTCATCTACCAATGGGCATTTCGGATGTTTCCATGTCTTGGCTATTGTGTATAGTGCTGCAATAAACGTAGGGGTGCTGTGTATAAATGATAAATGTCTAACCATTACATTGTTTTGTGCACCTGAAACTAATTAGAAAAAAAAGAAAAAAGAAAAAAGCTTCGACTCAGGCTGCCATCGAGGCCTCAGCATTTTTGTGTCTCTTCAGCTTCTATTTTGAGAGCAGAGTTGGCGTGGGAATGTTTTCCTTTATTTCAAACCTTCAGTAGCTGTTGGATAACAGCTGTTTTTATAGATAATCTTTGAGGCACTGAAATGCTGCTGAAAGAACAAATTTCTTCAAGTCAAAAAAAGTCTTCCCTATTTTATTCACCTGATTCTATTTTTCTTTATGCCTTTACTCATGTTGTTGCCTCTAGAGTTCTCTTTTCTAACCCCCACTCCTGTTCTGCTCCTGTCAAGATGACCCTTGTATTCTTGCTGCGATTTCTCTCTCAGAACTTTGGCTTCCTCCGTCAAAGTAGATCTCATTCTCTGGGCTTGATATTGCATTCTGACTTCGTGTTGGTTGGTTATAAAGAAGTCTCTCCCCATGCTTGCATGAATGTGAACATTTCACATCCCAGGTTCTGGAAGATTCTAGGCCTTTTTCAATTCATGACCAACCATTTCCTCAGTGTGATTAAGTAGAAAACTGCAGTGAATCTTTCTGTTTGTCAACTCAATATCCAAACACCATACTTGTTTGGGGGCATTCTAAGTAGGTAGGGGGAAGGGTCCCACCTCTTGCACAGGAGCCAGATGAGGGATGAAGAAATCAATGTCCCCTGTGTCCTCTGACTGGTGGAACACAGGCAAGACATTGGTCAGGGTTAGCATTAGTCATTCTTGCCCAACTCTGATTCTCCAGCCTTCCTTTCAGCTTTGTAAACTATCAGAGACTCTGAAAAATTCGTCTTCTCTTTAAGTTAATTAATCCTGTTCCTGTTGTTTGCAACCAATAAGTCTTAATAGTATAGTATCGTGATCACAATGGGAATTTCAGAGATGTTTATAAACTTCAGTTTGCTGAAATCCCACATCATAATTATCTGTCGTTTATGCCTCCTCAGCATTTTGGTACCCCTTCTGGTATTTGCAGCCTGATTTTCCTTTTCTAAACCATCCATTTCCGTTCTCAGTCTATGTAGTTCAAATGGGGTCCAGTCATGGCTGCAGAGTGGACATGTCTGGCTAAAGCACGGCATCCTTCAGCTATCATGATTGTCTTAGGGAGGGCCATGTGACCTCATTCAGACCAATGAGATTGAGTTCTAGGACTTTTGCTGGAAGTACTGGGAAAGAGTCGTGTTTTTTTTCTGTTTTTGTTTTTGTTTGTTTTTGCTGGGGCTGCTAAACTGGTAGCATAGAAAGCTGAAGTTTCCAGGGGCTTCCATGAGTCAACCTGAGAGCTTGTGCGGGTTAGCCAACACAGAGGAGAGCAAAACAGAGATGAAGAGAAATTCTTGATGACATTGCTTGAGGACCTGGATTGAATTGTGCCTGATTGTAATAATAACACTCCCCTATATTAAATACTATGTACTAAGCATAAGTGCAACCATTTCACAGGTTGTATAAGTTTCCTAGGAGTGCTATAATAAATTGGGCAGTTTAAAACAAAACAACAGAAATATATTGTCTCATAGTTCTGGAGGGTAGAAGTTCACATTCAAGATGTTGGCAGCGCTGTGCTCCCTATTCTGAACTGAATTGTATCCCCAGCACACCCCTCTCACATGTATATGTTGAAGCTCAAATCCCCTAATATGACTGTATTTGGGTAAAGGTCCTGTAAGGAAGTAATTAAGGTTGAATAAGGTCATAGCGTTGGGCCCTGATTTGATAGGATTAATATCCTTATAAGAAGAGACACAAGAGTGCTCTCTTTCTTTCTCTCTACCACGTGAGGACACAGTGAGAAGGTGGCCATCTGCAAGCCAGGAAGAGAACTCTCAGCAGAAACTAACTCTGCTGGACTTTGATTTGGAACTTCTAGCATCAAGGAAATTAATTTCTGTTGTTTGAGCCAGTGTATGTTTTTTTTTTTTTTTTTTTTTTTTTTTTTTACCAGCTCATGCAAATTAATACACTCTCTTTGAAACTGTAGTGGAGAATTCTTCCTTGCCTCTTAGAGCTTTTGGTGACCCTGGGTATTCCTTGGTTTGAAGCTGCAACACTTCACGCTCTGCTTCCATCATCACATGGCTTTTTTGTGCCTGTGTCTCTTCCCTCTTCTTATAAAGATAGCAGTGATATTGGATTAAGGGTCCACTCTACTCCAGTATGATCTCATCTTAACTAATTACATTTGCAATGATCCTATTTCTAAACAAAGAAATTGGAGGTACTAGGGGTTAGGACTTCAAACTGTCTTTTTGGGAACACAATTCAACCCATGACACATGCATGAACTCACTCAAACCCATGATTCTTATCATACTCTTCCTTCCCCAGACAAGGGAAGTAAAACCCCGAGAAGTTAAATCATATCCCCAAAGTCCTACAGTGAATAAGGGTTTGAGCAAGGATCTAAACTCAGATTTTGTGGTGATGAAGTGTGCACGTTTAGCCATAGCACAAACCTGCCTGAATTTAGTCCAGAGACACAATCCAATCAATCCCCTAATTTGCTTAGGCCAGTTTGAGTTGGGTTTCTGTCCCTTGTAACCATTCCCTCCCCCTACCATTCGCCTCCTCCTTCCCTGTGTTCTAAGTGCTTACTGACTGACAGCTCAGCCTCAGGACCTCACTCAGACCTGCCCCTTGAGGGCTACCCCAGGTTCTAGAATGACTTCTTCCTCTCCCTTCCCCTCAATACTCTTTGTGCGTCAGATGCTAGCTTCCAGCTGGGTGAGGAGGAAGCCATGGGGAATAAATCAATACAGAGTGAGGTGTGATTTATAGATTGTAATTTTCCTAGGAGTTTTAGCTGTTAGGAGAAGACTGTTAATCCATTGACTATCTGTCTGGCAGAAGTTCAGCTATTAAGATAAGGAGATAGAGGTGTGCAGGTCAAATAGGGGAGAACTTTAGAGGCAGACGCTCTCCATTCCTTTCACAATTCCAAACAGATGATATGTGGGAGTTGAGTGTGTGAGTCCTCCTGTTGAGGTAAGTTATTAATCTTTTCTGGAGAAAGGGGTGGTAACGTAGTATCACAGTCTTGCATTTATGCAGATTGCTGCATTAGTTGACTCAAGATTTTGTCTTTTTTCAAGTAGAATCTCTTGCCCTTGAAAATCCCTTTGCCTCATGTCAACATTTTAAACCTTTCCTATAATTCAAACATGATTCAAATACTGTATACATAGAGGATTTTAGCTAAATCCTTTCAGAATAAATTTTCTCCTTAACTAGCATCTGTCATTACAGTGATTAGCTTTTTTTTTTTTAAGCAGAGTAGATGGTTTTTCATTTTTCTCCTGAAAAATCTTAGCTCCTGGACATAATGAGTGAACCTGAATCTTACCCCTTCTTAACTTCTTAATCTTCTTTACTGTAGGTGGTCGGACTTGGATTGTTACTGTGATAGTTACTTGTTCTGAGGCCTTAAGAAGATGAGCTAACTCAGCATTCTTAGTCATGTGTGGATATCATCCCATGTTGCAGAGCTGCTGTAAGGATTAAATGATATACCGAAAGCTCTTAGTTCACATTCTACACCTATTAAGGTTCAACAAAGGGTATTATTTTCTTAGTTTTATCTTTACAATCATCTTTCAGCAAAAGACAGTACCTTGCAGGCAGTTTAGTGCTCAGAAAATATGTACATTTTATTAGTTAGAATACAAAATTTCCAGGCCAATCAGAACACTGAATTTCTAGGTAACTGTGCCCTGAAGGCGAGGGTTAGATCAAGTTCAATTTTCATGAATGGGCTTTTATTTCCCAGTGGCCCTGTGTGTTGAGATAAAGCATAGTCTTCTCCATGGGTTTCACACTTGCACCAGGGCCGGTAATGGCTACCTTGGTTCATCTAAAATCCCTTGTTCTCTGGAATTGCTAATTGAAATGTAGGGCTCTGTCAACTTGGTTCTCTTTTCATAGGGTGGCAACTCCTTTTCTGTCCTGTCATTTGGATTCAGTATAGTAGCGATGAGTGGGAAGTCCCAGGAGGGGCACTGGGAAAGCTCATTTCATGACATTATGAATATTTTATGAGAATCAGGAATAATTGGAACCTTGGGAGACTCTGCCACACAAGGATGGAGAGCTCCCCACTCTGGCTTGGGTAGGTCACCATCTTGAAAGCACAAGGGTCCGGAAATGAGGCTTGAGTTCTGGTTTTGGCATTTACTAGCTCCTCAGCCTGTAATTTGGGAGAAATTACTAAACCTTCCAGAGACTCAGTTTCCTCATTCATCCACTCATTCACTTATTCATTCAAGCTCTTACTGTGCACCAGATACCATTCTAAGTTTCAGAGAGATGATAATAAAGGAAACAGAGAAGAACCCCTGTATTCTTCAAATTCATGGTTTAGCACAACAGAAATATACAGCAAGTTATAGCAATTTTCTTTCTGTGAAGGAGGCAAATCAAAAGTGAGGACCGAGGATAAGACATTGTGTGTGGGGGAGGATGAATTTTAGATAGGGTGAGCTGGGCAATCCTCAATGAGAGGTCAACACTTCAGTAAAGGTCTGGAGGAAGTGAGGGAGTGAGGATGGCCAAAATCTGGGAGAAGGCAAATCCAGGCAGAAGGAATACAGCCACAGCAAGGATCCAGAGGCAGAAGCATGTTTGTCATGTTAGAGAAATGGCAAGGAGGCCAGCATGTCTGGAGTAGCGTGAGGGACAGGGAGAGTGATGGGTGATGGGGACAGAGAGGTGATGAGTCAGCCTTGCCGAGTTCCAGAGCACGTGGTGAGAAGCTTGGCTTAGGACCCACTGAAGGGTTTTAAGCAAAGTGAAACAAGATCTGCTTATGTTTTAACATTATCTTCTGGATCTTGTGTGGGGAGTCGCTTGTAGGACACATTCAGAAACAGGGAGACCACTTAGGAAGTTAGTGCGATGATACAGGGGGAGAGGTGATGGTGGTTTGGCTCAGACCAAGATCACAGCAGTGGAAATGGTGGGAAGCAGTAGAATTCTGGCTTATCTTGAGGCAGAAGGAGAGTCTATATCTGAGAAGATTTACCGACAAATTGGATGTGGGAAAAGGTAAAAATTAAGGATGATTCCAGTGTGTTTCACCTGAGCAACTGGAAGGACAGATTCACCATTAGATAATATGAGAAATGCTGTGGGTGGCGCAGGTTTTAGGGGGAATACCTGGGGATTTGTAACAGAGCTGTTAAATTTGAGATGGCGATTATGCATTCAACTAGAGATGTAGAGCAGGCTGGTGGGTATAGGAATCTTGACTAACGGGGAGAGGTCTGGGCTAGATTTATAAATTTGGAATTGATAAGCATCTAAATACATTAGAGCCCTGAGTGTATACGGATAAAAAAATAGAGGTTCAAGGACTGAGTCATGGGACTCTTCTTCATTTAGAGGTCTGGAACATATGGAGGAACCAGCAAAGCAGGCTGAGAAAGAGCAGATAGAGAGGATAGGTGAAAATCAGGCAAGTGTAGAGTCCTAGAGGCCAAGTAAAGAAAGTATTTGTGGGATTAGAGGTCATCCACTGTGTTAAGTGCTAATAAGAGGTGAAGTAAGATCAGGACTCAGGACTGACCATTGGAAACAGCCATGTGGGGGTTATTGATGACCTTGAGAAAAGTGGTTTTGGCAAAAGCCTCACAGGGTGGGCCTGAGAGAGAATGGGAGGAGAGAATTTAGACACAGTGAGTTTAGACAGCTCTTTCAATGTGTTTCGCTGCAAAGAGAAGAAATGGAATAGAATGGAGAGGATTTTTTGGCTGTTATAGTAATATTGGGAGAAAGAATAGCATGATTTATATGTTGATGGGAATGAGGCAGTAGGAAGGGGGAAGTTGAAGATGCAAGAAAGAGAAGAGAAAATTGGAAAAGCCATGTCCTTGATTAGGCCAAAGGAGATAGAATCTGGTGTATGAATAGAGGGGTGGACCTTCAATAGCAGCATAAGTGTGGGAGGGATGGAGGAGTATAGGGGCACAAAATCAGGCCAGGGGGTAGATGTGGTGAAGGGAAGGGGTGCAAGTTCATTTTAGCTTCTTTCTATGTGAAATAACCAAATGTATTAGTTGTCAGGATGGAGTAGCAGTGTTAGAGGTTTAAGGAGAGAAGAGATGGGATGGAGTAGTTGTCCGAGAGAGAGGATGGGCTAAGGAAATATTGCATGGTTACCAGAGAACAATTGGAGCTTGGAGAATAATGAAGGATAAAGTGAGACCAGCCAGGACAGTAGCATGTTTTTCTATCAGCGGAGTGGATACCACTGCAGTTAGTTGGATTGAATGAGAATTATGATTTAGCCAAGTAAGTGTGATAATGCAAGACAGGGACAATGGAACTGAAGGTGTGGGCAAGAGGATCACAGTGGTGATTGATTATGGAGGCTAAGGAGGAAATGAGACAAGAGGGACAGTGAGGAGTCGTAGGATAAATAGATTGAAAGCTCAGGTGCAGTCAAAGAATTGGTGAGGTTGGGGCTCAGCAGGGGTGGTTGGAATGCTTGAATTTGTCATTATGCAAAGGGTTGTAATTATTGATAATTATAGTCTTGGAGCAAGACCGGAAAAGGACAAGATTGATGGTGGAGAGGGTGTCAAAGTACTGAGGGGCTAGAATATGAGAAGGGTTTTCTGTGGGGATATTGACTGATAAGATCTATGGCAGGAGTTGTGTTGGGGAGAATGACAGTGATCCAGAAGCTGACGTCTCCAGGAATTGAGGAGAAGTGACTTGGTTTTAAAGCGGTGAGGAAAGTAACTGCAGTATAAAAGGGGTAATGTAGGTAGAGTTTCAGGATGTGAGATTCAAAGCTTTATTATTTTTTTTGGTGAGGAAGGAGGGAGAAGGATCTTAAAACATCAATGAAGCTGAAAGGAGGGTATCAACTCCAATGCCAACTCTGGTGGTACAAGGAGTAGAAGAGAAGATAGCCATCATTGGAGAAGGTTGCAATGTCCTCAAGGAAGAACCACTTTCAGCTAAGGCAAGAAGGTGAAGGGAAAATTATGAGAAGAGCTTGAGAATACAGAGAAGTTTACTGATGAGAGACCTTGAGTTCCAGAGTCATAGTGAAATGATTGCAAAAGGAGAAGGGTGGAAGATGAGTTCATAAAATATGACAGAGCCATAAAGGCATTAGAATTGGTGGATGGGGCGCACTGGAAATCCTTGGTTTATGGGGAGACTGACGTGAACAGGAACAAAGATGATCTCAATGGTCCTAAGGCAGAGATCGAGAAGGAAGCTAGGAGTGTTGAAAGGAAGGAAAAATTATAAAATGATACTTTCAGATTTGATGCTTAGTCTTTTCTTGGGACTTAGCAGGTGGGGGTGGGGATGGGTTTGAGTAATATTCACTATGCTGAACTCAGAATTGTGGCTTCTTTTTGGCGAATAAGACTTTATTCCTGAGCGAAGATTTTTGGGCTGGGCTCCTTCTTCCCTCTTAAAAGTGTCTGTATAGATTCTCTGTGGCATTCTGAAAAGAGACTGTGGTCAGGAGTTGGACCAATTTCCCACATGCATTTGATCCTAGTCTAGACTCAAGATGAAACCACAGCTACAACTGAGTTAAATCCTGGCGTATGCCACAAACTCCTTATTTGTTTTATCACGTCCCTTTTGCCATTGTCTCCACTTATATAGAAACAACAAATGATTTTCCTCTGTTGATATGTGCAACCATTGGGAGAAGAGGATACAAATGCTGTTTTCAAATCCTTAGTGTTAGATTCCTCTAGTTTTGCAAATCGTAGTGCCATAGTGAAGAGCCACAACATCTAATTCCCAAGAAAGACAGCAGAGTCCCAGAGAACCTCCATGGAATGGGCTTTGGTGCTAGATTTGTAGTTGAAACTCTGGCCACCACTTCCTGGTTGCATAAACTTAGGCAAATGATAAACTTTTAAACCTTTAACTTTTAAAAAAAATCTTGATTAAAGATGTTCAATTTTAAGTTGTTAAATAACAAATAGACCTATGATTTATGACAACCAATTTATATAATTCTCAGCAGCATTTAACAATGTTGACTCCTTCAAACTCTCTCTTCCCTTGGCTTCTGTTACTCTACACTTTCTGGGTTTTCTTCCAATTTTAGAACACTCTGTTTCTACCTCCCTTTGCTGGCTTATCCTCCATAACCCAATCACTACGTTGGAATTCCTTAAGGCTTGGTCCAAAGCCACCTTCTTCTTCTTTTTAAAAAAACGTATTTGATATCCTTATTGGGACTATCTGGTAAGAGCCACAAAGCGATCTGCAGTTGTTTGCTGTCTGTGCTAACCCTGGAGGTGCATGGGAGAGGCCATGCTGTGAACCAAGGATGTCTGTCACCAGTACTGGGCCTAGCATAGCTCCACAAAAAGCCAGGACACACCAAGGCCTGTTACCACCTGCTGGCTCTCTTAAGGTTCAACCACTGATAAAGCCTTGTGTGGTATACAAGTTGGGTGAGGCAGAGTCTCAGGGAGTCACCAGGTTAATGTAAATTCTGGTTTGGTGCCAGTGCTGAGCTTGAAGCTACTCAGCAAAAGTGTCAGAGCACACCGAAGCCAGTTGTTGCCGCCTGCCTATGGTCTATTGGACTCTGATAGTTTTCTAAAAAAAAAGTGCAATGTCGGTGGGGCTGGCTGCTCTTGAAGAAAGTGCCTCTGGTGTTGGAGGAGTTGGGTGGGGCAGGGTCACAGTGAGTCAGCAGCATGGGGCTGCGGAGCTCATCACATCAATCAGATTCAGGTTTGGCCGTAAGCGTAGTGGGCGGGCACAACACAAGAAAGATGGAGGCCACCTGATGGTTGCACGGGAGAAGGACGTCCTCAGAGGGAAATGGCGGCTGTCCTCCAGCCCTCTACTTGAAGCAACACAACTCAGTCTGCCCCCTGTATGTCTCCGACACCGGCCGAGTTACTGTCCCTCCGCTGGAGCCCAAGGTGAGTGCCTGTGAGCAAGTGAGTCTGTGCGCAGGCCTTTTAAGAGGCCCTGTGTTTCCTGCAGCCTCTGTCCCACCTGGCTGGGTTGGAATCCCCACTGTTTTTCACAGCTCCTCTTCTGGGCACCAGTTCTCTGGGCAGGGGAGGCGGTGTGGGGCTGGGGTTGGGTTCTGGGGGGAACCTCTGAAGCTGAGATATACCTCCCAGTTCTCAACCACCGCACGGAAGTTTGGGTTTAGCCAGTTCTGAGTCTCCGCTTCTCCTATCAGTCTCCATGTGGCTTGTTCTTTATATCCTTAGTTATACGACTTTTGTTCAGTCAGACTTCAGATGGTTCTCCAGGTTGAGTATTCTATAATTTAGTTGTAATTTTAATGTGTTCACAGAAGGAAGCAGGCACAGTGTTCATCTACTCTGCCATTTTGGATCTCTCCCATTCCATTTTTTCCATCTCAACCATTCTCCACACAAAGAGCAAGAGCCATCTTTTAAAAATATCAGGTGCACAAGTTATCCCACTCTTTCTCATGTTTCTGACAAGTCAACTCCAACAAAATGAAAATCCTTTGGAGGTTTTTCACTGATTCTCACCGTGGCCCATAAAGTGGTGCCTCTGCCTATTTTGCCCTCTTCATTTCAGCTTCATCTTCCACTACTCTTTCTCTCTATCTCAATACTATAGCCACACTCATCTTTTATTTCCTGGACTGCACCATGCCCTTGCAGTAATAGTATCTGAATACACAAATAAATAATAGCTGCTATTTATTGAACACTTACTATGTGGTAGGCATTTTGTGAAGCACTTTATAAACATTTATCCTTCATCATAACCCTATGATATGGGAATTATTGTTATGTCCCATTTAGCAAATAAGAAAACAAACCTAGAATGGTAATGGACTTCTTTAAGTTCCTTCTAGCTGGCTGGAATCCAGTTCCATCTGTCTGCAAATTCTATGACCCTAACAGCTGTTATATTGCCTGTCATGTCCTTCTACAGTTAAAAGGCTTTCTCCTCTTGTAAGCAGCTGGCCATGGCCTCCCTACCTTGAGACTTAAACCTTCCCAAACCTAACCTCATGAAGTCCCTTCCCTTTTTCCTACTCCAGCACCAGTAATAACTTTTAATACTAATTGTATAGGATTGTTATGGAGATCCCATCAACTCACGAATATAAAAGCTCTAGCCCTGTGCACTGTAACATGGTTGTCAGATATAAAGTCCCTTTTCAAATGTTTATTTCTTTCTTTCAAGTAAAGAAAACACTTTGATTATGATTTGTTCTTTAGCGTTTAAAGTTGCTTGTTCCCATGAATCTCTCCATATCCCATCCTCCATTACCTCTTCTCCTTCTGCCACATATTAATATCCACCCATTCTTCAAAGTTTAGAACACGGAAAAACTTCTTCATGAGTATTCTAGGCCTGAGAAAGAAAGGCAGTATTTGGGTCAAATTGTCTTGGCCAGAGGGAAAGTGATTTGAGGTTAAAGAGTCATGCAGTGACCTGGATATTCCTAGAGCAGCACTGTAGACATTCCATTTGAAGAAGATGAAATGTTATCTCGTTTTGCAAGAGGCAGGCTTTCTCAAGCCCAGGGAATGTTCTGATGTGGGAGGCTGAGGTTGGCTCCTTTGCTGCTGAGGCTCAGTGCTCTTGGATTAGCTAATAGAGGATGCTTTCACCATCTGCACCGTCTATGGTTTTGCTTCCTTATTTCGTGTGGAGTTTTGGGCTGTTTATTTTATTTTTTTAATTTATTTTCTGGAGGATTGGTGAAAGCAAAGAACCACGGCAGGGTCACCTCTTAGGCCACCTCTTAGGCATCCTGCACAAGGGTGCCCTGCTAAGGGCATGTGTGGAGCTGTGTGCCTGCTGTCAGTGTTTGTCCAGGGGAGCAGGCACCTATTTCTATTGCATAAGAGCACCAGGCAGGCTGGTGCAGGCCTGAATCACCCCCTTTCCTGATGGCTCAGGTAGGCCTGTGCTCCTTCCACATTTAAGTGTGTGTGTGTGTGTGTGTGTGTGTGTGTGTGTGTTGCCTGTAACATTACTTTTGAGAATTCAAATGAAACAATCTGATGCCTTATTCTACCAGCAGTGATCTGACTCTTTCAAATGTCAGATGCAATACGTCACTGGCAAATCCTCACATATTCTGTATTTGGTCTCTTTGCTCTCCCCAGCCCCCTCTCCACCCTCCCCCTTTGGCTTTTAGTTCATGTTACATTATCACCATTAGGTGTTCATGATCTGGCTTTCTTTATCCTTTTACATTTATGCTTTTAAGCCCTGATTCTCCACTTCCATTCAGTATGTGTCATGAGGATTTGTTTTTGGTATGTGTTTTTGCAAAAGGTAGGCTGTCATTTGTGTACACATTTTTATATTACAAAAATTGTATAGCATTATAAATCTCCTTCTTCTTCTTCTTGTTTACTCAGAATATGTTTCTAAGATATAGCTGTTTTTAATTTTTCTACTGCTTTACCCACCTCCCTGATTCTTTTTGGCCTTTTGTCTACATAGCCTGTCAACGTACGATGCAGTTGAAGTGTTCCCTTCTTGGTGAAGTCTTCCCTCTTTCTTCCAGTGTTAGGCTCCCTCTTCTGGGCTCGTATGGCATTTGCATTTGTTTTCTTCTGTAACTAATTATGACCTCATTTTGCAATTAAAAATCTGTTTATCTGTTTGTGTTGAGCTCCTCCATGGAAGAGACAGGCATATAGACATTTATGCAATTCTAGCACCTAACATACGAGTATATTCTCAACAACTGTGTGTTGAATGAATGAATAATAATGATAATAGCTAACATGCAGAGTGTGAACTATGTATCAGACACTGTTCTGTTTCAAACCTTTTAAACTCTAATTCTCACAACAGCCTTATGAATTAGAAACTATAATATTATTATCATCGTCTTTTTACAGAGAGGGAAACTAAGGCATAGAATGTTCAAATAACTTTAAAGTTCATGTAATTTGTAAAATTCATGTACCTTACATAATGGAGCTGAGATTCTAACTAAGGCAGCATGGCTCCACAGTCAAAGGTCATTTTTTTTTTTTAGTTTTATTTATTATTATTTTAAAATTATAGTTGATATTCAATAGTATTTTATATTAGTTTCAAGTGTACAGTATAGTGGTTAGACGTTTATATAATTTATGAAGTGATCTTCCCAATACGTCTAGTACCCACCTGGCACAATACATAGTTTTTACAATATTATTGACTATATTCCCTATGCTGCACTTTACCTGCCGTTACTATTTTGTAACTACTAATTTGTACTTCTTCATCCCTTCACCCAGCCCCTCAAGCTTCCTCTCATCTGGCAACCATCAGTGTGTTCTCCGTATCTGTGAGCCTGTTTCTGTTTTGTTTGTTTATTTTGTCCTTTAAAGTCCACATATGAGATCATGTGGCATTTGTCTTTCTCTGTCTGACTTATTTCACTTAGCATAATACCCTCTAGGTCTATCCATGTCACAAATGGTAAGATGTCATTCTCAAAGGTCTTAACTCTCCTCCACAGCTGTCTGTAGGCTGCCCAGGACTCTTGACTTCCAGTCCAGGGTGCTTTCTATGCCACAGTGCAGGCTCAATCTCTATTACTTCTTTTCATTACTAGGTGTCTGTTAGGCATTGCATGAGTGCTATTGTACCATTCAAACACCCAAGAAATTGTAGGTGGGTATCATTATCACAGTTTTCATAAGAGGAGACCAGAGCTCCAAAGAATATGGTAAATTTCCTTTGATCTCACAATTAGTGGCAGAATCAGGATTTGAACCCAGGTCTGCCTGATTTTAACTTCCATGCTATTTCCATCATATCACATGGTTACCAGAGAGGGCGCCTTGGATCTGAGACCCTTGTTACTGTGATTCTTTAAATTTGTGGGCGAACTGAGAAGCATTTGGTGGGAAGGTAGGAGTTCTCCTGGTATTGATGTGGTCCTGGGAACGTTCTTCCACAATCTGTGACTTCTTTTATGATCTTGCCACTGAAGGCTCGTTGGAGTCTCTTTTCCAAAACCCGAGTCTCTATCCCTCTTTCCCTCCTTTCCACCAAGAAATCTGTGTGTACACTAAACCAAATAAACATGGCACATAGAATTATAGCAGGAAGAAAGATGGCAGGTTTTCAGGATGGTTTTTAGGATATGGGGTGGAGTGTAGACAGTGGTTTAGGAAGTTATTGGAAAATATGCCTTCTGCTGTTTAGATCGTGGTATCACTTGATTTTTCTTTTATTACATTGAACATATATTCCATTTAAGAGGCCAAATTGATAAAACTTAATAAAGTAGAAGAATAAATACTGTCCAGTCTTAGAATTTTAAAGGACTTTAGAGATAATCTTTTACCCAGAGGCCAAACACGTGGTGAACTTGGAGCCACCCCTCACTCCTTTGCCGTGTTGGATGTTGATTATTTTTTGTTTCTCTGGTGGCTGCACCCTGATATCCTGCTCAAGAATCAGCTCTCCCACAGACCAAGTCCAGGTGCAGACGAAGTCTCTGCCCCGAGGGCTGGTGGTTGAGGCAGTATCTTGGTTAGCTTGGGCGGATTTTACAAAGTACCGTAGACTGGGCGGCTTACACTACAGATATATTATTTTCTCACAGTTCTGGAGGCTGGGGAGTCCAAGATGAGGATGCTGGTAGATTTGGTTCCTGGTGATAACCCTCTTACTGACTTGCAGATTGTTGTCTTCTTATTGTGTTCTCACAGGGAGGGAAGGAGAGAGAGAGGGAGAGAGAGAGAGAGAGAGAGAGAGAGAGAGAGAGAGAGAGAGAGAGAGAGAGAGAGAAAGAGAGGGCACTCTGGCCTCTCTTCCTCTTCTTATAAGCACACTAATTCCGTCATGGGGGTCACATCCTCACATCCTCATCTAAGCCCAATTGCCTGCCAAAGGCCTACCTCCAATACTATTGCACTGGGCTTTAGGGCTTCAACATATGAATTTGGGCAGGGCACAGACACTCTGTCGTCTGTAACACCGAGCTTGACTCATTCGGACATCAGTTTTTCTAGGGCACAGTGATTGGCTTACTCAAGCCTGTCCAATCAGGACCAGTAAAGAGGGAATCCTGAGGTATCTGCTTGAGTAACCAGGTAAAGAATAATCTTTTCCCACTAGATGTGTAGTAGAGATGATGTAAACTTGGAGCCTAAAGTGGCTATAATATGGAGATTGTATGAGGTCGGACAATTAAGTTTGCAAACTTTCCAACATGCACTTACACAGTAGAAAGTATGCGAACTTAATTGTTTGACTTTTTCGTATGTTGAACAAGGGGATCCAGCCATTGCCTGAGGCCAACTCTATCCCCGGGCTTCTTGTTTCTATAAACTACGAAAATGTGAGCTCTGTGAGGGTGGGACTTCATCTCTGTTGTAATCTCAGTGCTGAGAGCAAGGGTCATCACATCGTAGGGTTAGTAAGTATTTGCTGAAGAAACACCAGATCTAACAATTCTTTTTCCCTCCTTAAGCCAACGTGTGTGGTTTCTTTTGTTGCTTGCAACCAGAGGAGTCCTAATTGATAAATATCCATGGTAGATGTTATTAATCAGTGTTGACACTTTTTGTAGCTGAACGTAGATGCAAATTTTGAATCCTTTTCAGTATGGTGCTCTAGGCAGACATAATCAATCATTAGAAGCAGCAGGCAAGATGGAACTCATTTAGAATCTATATTAGTTTTCCATTACTGTGTAACAAATAAGCACAAATTTGGTGGCTTATAACAACATCTATAAAATATATATGTATATATACATATATATTTATATTTATATACATTTATCTGTATAAATGTATATAAATAAAAAAAATATATATGAAATCTCACAGATTCTATGGGCCAGACGTCTCATGGCTTACCTGAGCCCTGTGCTCCGGGTTCCACAATGCTGCAATCAGGTGTTAGGTGGACGATATTCCTTTCAGAAGCTCAGGTCCTTTTTCAAGTTCATGTAGTTGTTGGCCAAATTCATTTCTTTGCAGTTGTAGGACTGAGGTCCTCATTTTTTTTTTTTTTTGCTGTCAGTTGGGGCCGATCTCAGCTCTAGAGGCTGTTCGCGGTTCTTTGTCACATGGCTGTCTCACAGGCTCCCTCATACTTACTCAGCAGCTCTGTCCTCCCACGCTTCCAAGTATCTCTTTTCAAGGACTCAGTTCTTCTTTTAAGGACTTTCATCTACTAACTCAGATGATATCCCTTTTGATTAACTGAAAAATCACCTGATTTGGGACCTTCATTACAACTTTAAAAATCCCTCAGAACCTAACTTGCTTGTAGGAGTGAGACCCCATTGCATGAGCAGACCCCACCGTGCTCATGGGCTTGCACATCAGGGGGTGAGAGTCGTGGGAGGCCATCCTAGGATTCTGCCCTTCATAACATCCCTCGTCTAGAACCAATTGTTTGTTGTGCAGATGAGGAAACCGAGGCTAACAGAAGGGCAGTAACCGACCATGCACATGCAGTGTCCACTGGCACAGCTGGAATTCAGACTCTAGGTGTTCAGCTTCTTACCCTGGGGTTTTGAGGTCTTGATAGTAGAGGTATTGCTGAACCTTCCTCAGGTCTGCACAGACTCGGAATGTGTGGGAAGCACCTTTGAGTTTTAGTCATCTTTGTGTCTTTTTCTTCTCCCCAACTCCCACTGCACATAGTAAACAGACACACGCAAAAATGTTTTTAGCGTTGATTTGACTAAAAATCCACTGGTTAGTTTTTAGGGATTTGGAGGCTGAAGTGAACTAACCTAATGTCTACCCCCAAACCAGTGAGGGACTCAGACCCAGGCGGAAGCCTTACAGGACTCTGATGAATCATTAATAGAGGCTCCGTTAGTGACAATAGTATTGCTTTTTCTAGCAGCAGCTGTGACCTTTAAGAGTTGAGTCGCCATGGGGACCCTTCCTATGGGGCTGGGCCCCCTGCTTTTCAGCAATTGAAGCCACTTACCCGTTATGGTCATGCTGGGGCTTGTGGAAGAACATGATGAATAGGTGAAAAGGATGTTAAAAATGTCAGCGAATGACCTCAAATGATTCTCTTGGGAGTCTGCTGGATTCATAAGACGTTTTCACTTGACAGCTGTTTTAGGACTTTGAATAGACTTTGTTTCTCTTCTCATAGTCCAGGCTTATTAATGTGAAATATGTATTTATCTGAATTTAATGTAACAGCAAATATAATCATATGGGAACTATACATATTATATATAAAACATATATGTCATAAATATAAATGCTAAAATATATACATTAAAATATAAAAATATTTTATCACAACTTCCCAGTGACTACATTTTTCATGGGAAAAAGCTTTTTGAGATTTGGATACTGATATGATTTCTTGGAAAAGAGACCAATTTACTGGTATTACCAAATTCTGAGCTTACTTCTCTAGACCAGTACATTGTCTGAAAAATAGTAGACTTTTAAAGAATAAGACAGACCAAAAGGTGATTCGTAGAGTGAGGAACAGATATAGGGCAAGAAGGAAAAGATTTTTCCAAAAATTGTAGGATTCTGAAAGGCATTTTTGATTGATTACTGTATGAGTTTTCTATTTTTGTATAACAAATTACCCCAAAACTTAGTGGTTTTAAATAAGGAGCATTTATTATCTCACAGTTTTGGAGGATTAAGAATCTAGTCATGGCTTGGCTGAGTGCTTCCGGTTTAGGGTCTCTTATAGATAAGGCAGGTGTGTGGTCTTATCTCAAGGCTGTCCTGGGGGAAGAGCCTCTTCTAAGCTCAGTCACGTGGCTGTTGGCAGGATTCCTGGAGGACTGTTGACCAGAGATGTCAGTTCTTTTCTACATGAGTCTTCCCATAGGGCAACTCACAACGTGGCAGCTGGCTTCCTTCAGAGGGAGAGTGGGGGATGGGAGAGAAATGAGAGAGAGAGAGAGAGAGAGAGAGAGAGAGAGAGAGAGAGAGAGAATGAGAATAAGAGAATGAGAATGAAAGCCAGATTCTTTTTGTAATCTTAATTTTGAGAATCTTGAAAGTGACATCTCCTTACTTTTTCAGTATTCTAGTCAATCCTCAATCCTCAGTGTTTGGCTATTTGAACCAATAACCTAAAGCTATCCTACTCAGGTCTTCCTCTCCAAAACAAACAAACAAACAAACAGACAGACAGACAGACAGACAGACAAACACTCACCTAACATCTGCAAAACTAGGTGTGCTAACTAAAGACTCTCCCTAAAAACAATGGATTCTTGCAAAGGGAAACTTTATTCTTCAAACCAGATGACAGAAACTTCCTTATTACTCTAAAAATGGTAGCTCTGAGTTTAAAATAACCTTAAGACAGGGTCTCTAGGAGGGCTTATATAAGAAGAGTTTTTGTAGCCTATTTGAGTACATTTTCTCAAAGAATTCTCCTAACGATCATTTTTGATAGGTTATTACAGTCCTCATGTTCTGAGAACATGAAGACCCTGTGAGATTTAGAGATGCAGGACTGTGGACAAGGGCTCCAGATACGGATGGCCTGGGGCCTTTCCCCAGTGGTGGAGCTGCATTAGTCAGACTGTCTCTGGCTCTCACTGTTGTTATGAATAAGTGTTATAAAAATATAGACTCCAGAAGCTCCAATGTCTGGCTCAGTCTGAGAATTTCACATGTTACGAAGGGTAGATAACAATGTTCTCCTAATGAGCTAATCATCACATACTTACTCAACTGCTGCAAACAGAAGCCTAGGTGTTCTCTTTGAAGACGCTTTCCTTTGGCCTCTTGAATCATCTCTCCAAGCTCCGGAGAGTCTTGTTGATGAACACTTTCAAGAATTAAACCCCGACTTTTTCTTTTCTTATGAAGGCCTTTTACCTTACATGTTTTTCGAATATGGTTGAATCATGTCCTCTCTGGTACCATGCTTTTGGTATCTTCAGCAACGTCCTGGACTGGTTATGTCACCACTGCTAGGTTATAAACTTCATGGAGGGGGAAGTCCTGTCTGTTTTTCTCATTTCTGTGCCCCCACCTAACTGCAGAATCTGACACTACACGTCCATCCCAAACACATTCATTAAATAAATGAATTTCTGAAAATTGATTAGGGAACATCAAGTAAGATTGAAAATTGAGTTGGGATGATCAAGTAAGACTTATGTAATCATAGAGGCTAGAGTTGAAAAGGAACGTTGAGAATCAGAAATTCAATGGGTTGTAGTGGAAAGAAAACAGAAGAATCCAAAAAACCTAAAAGCCCATCTTGGCCTGTGAGTCCCTAGATGAGAGATTTGGAAAGCTCGTGACCATCGTGAGTAACATTTTCTTTATCTGTAAAAGGAGTCAAAGACACAGAGGGACTCATAGAGTTGCTGTGAGGGTCAGATAAGATGGCATATAAAAAAGTACTTTGCACTGTTTTGGACACTGGATTCATCTCTGGTGCAGAAATTGAGGAAAGGAAATGATAATTCTATGAGTTAAAGGAGAGCATTTGATAAGAAAACTAGCCAAGTAGAGGGCACTGCCTCAATCAGCCAACTCTCATTTATTGGGATCTCTTATGGTATAGTCACCAGCTGACGTCAAATTAAAGAGAATGCGTCTTGGGAAACTTTTCCATGTTTTGCTGAGCTGGGCCATAGTGTCTCTTGTATTGATGATGAGTATAGTAAGGGACAGCAGAGTGGTGGGGGGAGGGGTCGGGGGGGTGGCTCTACTAGGTCCTGATGAAGAAAACCTGCTGAGACAGCTCTCTTAACCTGAAGAAACCCCTAAGGAGCTAACTGTGAAGACCCCAGGAACATGCTGACTCTGGGTTCATGAGCTTAGGTAAATGAGCATGTGGGCCAAGCACAGAGGTGGCATTTGTGGCCCCCAGGACCGGCAGATGCTGGAAATGTGAAATAGATGCAGTTGAAATAGCAGCTTGGGTTTCTTGGGCCAGGGGCTATTCTCCTTTCACCAGCCACCTAGTTCTTGGGAAGCAGGAAGCCGCAGGCCACCTGAGTTCATGACAAACAGTTGGTCTCATTCCTCGTACTTATAAAGAGCTTCTGAACTCTCTCTCTGCAAGTGTGTTTGCGTGTGTGTGTGTGTGATGTGTGTGTGTGTGTGTATGGGGGGTAGGGTGGGGGGGTGAGGGTGGGGGCGGATCCTTGAAAAAGAGGAAATTCACAAATCCTATTTCTGAAGTCCTAGTTTAATCTTTAAGAAGTAATTCTCAAGCTTTGGGGACTAAATAGGGGCGGCCATAAAAGGCTTCACTGACTCTGAAAGGACAGAGGATGTGAGGGATGGTTCTGGGACAGATAATCTTGGACTTCTGTGACACAGGAACAGGAATGGGCTGCAGCTTGTTTCAGTAGATGAGATCTCAAGCTTTGGAGTTGACTATCCATAGACTCAAATATAGGCCAAATCTCTCATTACTAGTACAACCCTAGATACCTCTGAAGCTCAGTTTTCTCATCTGTAAAATGGACATGTACATTACCTTTTGGTTATGAAACACATACTATGTGCCAGGTCTGTGGTAAGCTCTTTACTTACATATCAAACTTAATTGAAAGTATCAACCGCATACAATGGTAGTAAGCATTAAGTAAAATCATGCCTGTAAAGTACCTATTCTAGGCACACAGTAAATATTCAATAAATGGTTGCTGTATCACCATTATGGGCCATTGTGGAATTTTAGATTTCAGGTTTGGTGCCATTGGAGGTTGTGGTTGAGCTTTTTTTTTTTTTAAAGTTATTATTTATTTTTTCAGTTACAGTTGACATTCAATATTAGTTTATATTAGTTTCAGGTGTATAGTGTAGTAGTTAGATATTTATATAATTTATGAAGTGATTCCCCAATTAGTCTGGTACCCACCTAGCACTTACATTTATTACAATATTATTGCTTGTATTCCCCATACTGTACTTCACATCCCCGTGACTGTTTTGTAACTATCAACTTGTACTTCTTGATCCCTTCACCTTTTTCACCCAGCCCCCCAACCATCTGGCAACCATCAGTTTGTTTTCTGTTATCTATGAATCTGCTTCTGTTTTGTCCGTTCATTAATTTTGTTATTTAGATTCCATATATAAGTGAGATCATATGGTATTTGTCTTTCTCAGTCTAACTTATTTCACTTAGCATAATACCCTTTAGGTCCATCCATGCTGTTGCAAATGGCAAGATTTCATTCTTTGTTCATGACTGAGTAATATTACATTATATATATGTACCACACCTTTTTTTTTTTTTTAATCTAATTGACTATTGACGAGCACTTAGGTTGCTTCCATATCTTGGTTACTGTCAATAGTGTTGCAATGAACTTAGGGGTACTCATACAACTCAACACCAGAAAAACCAAACAATCCAATGAAAAAATGGGCAGAGGACCTGAATAGACATTTTTCCAAAGAGGGCATACACATGGCCAATAGACACATGAAAAGACGCTCAACAGAGGAATGCAAATTAAAATCAATAAGATATCACCTCACACCTGTCAGAAAGACCATCATCAATAAATCAACAAGCAGTTATTGGCGAGGATACAGAGAAAAGGGAACCCTCGTGCATTGTTGGTGGGATTGCAAATTGATACAGCCACTACGGAAAACGGTTTGGAGTTCTCTCAAAAAAACAAAAATAGAGCTACCTGTGGTTGAACTTTTTATAACAACAACTTCTCACTTTCTTTTAATCTTTCTTATATTTAAGTCATTCCCCTGAGAATTGATTGGAGCTCAGTTCTCTCTGAGTCTTCGGCCCTAATTCATTAACTAGAGCACATTTCTTTCTGAAGGGTGTGAGAGACATCCTGGCCAGGGGAAAATGCAATGCCAATAAATCTGGAATGCCATGATAGGCCCCAATTGCCACCCAGAGACTCATCTCCCAAGAAAGGAAGAGAGAATAAAGGATTTACCTGGGTAAGATTCTTAGTGTCCTGAGCAGTTGAGCAGCCTTTACTGTAGATGGTGGGATGGGTTGAACTGTGAGCCCCTCAAAAGTCATGTGTTGAAGTCCTAATCCCCAGTGCCTTAGCATGTGACCTTATTTGGAGATTAGGTCTTTATAGAGTGATTTTAATCAAATTAAAATGAGGACATTAGTCTGGGTGTCCTTATAAAAGGAAATTTGTAGACAGACACATACATAGAGAGAATACCATGTAAACATGAAGACGGCCACTACAAGTCAAGGAGTTCTGGAACAGCTCCTTCTCTCATAACTCTCAGAAGAAACCAATCCTGCCAACACCTTAATTTCAGATTTCTAGCCTCCAGAACTGTGAGACCACACGTGTCTGTTGTTTAAACTGCCTAGTTTGTGGTGCAGTCCCAGCAAACTAATATAGACAATAACGTTTGGCTATTTGAAGACCATCATTGGTATCCTGCTAGGGGTGGTATGGTCAGGGAGAGGTGATGGCAGGAAAGGCCAACCGTTCTTGGAACTGAAGTGCACCACATCTGGAGTTCACTTCCACTCTTTGGGTGAATACGAGCTGGGATTCCAGAAAGTGTTTACAAGGTTCACTTCCCTTAGGCGAGGGAGAAAGCTGACGCACATTAAAGTTAGTAAATAATGACAGGAATAAGTATTACTAGGACTTGAAATTTACCAAAACAGATAGATTGTATGAAATGGTCAGCCTGAATCATTGGATACCTTTTATAGAAATAAAGACATTTAACATCCATAATAACTAGAACAGGATAAGTAACATGCTTCCTATTAAAAAGTCTTAAGGTATTTGTGTTAATGATTAAAGAAAATATTGATTATTTATATATTAATGTGGTATTCTGTTTAGAGCTGAAGATATTCTTTAAATGATGTTTTCTAGCAAGTACTTCAATAGTCTTTTATAAAAGCATTTAGCTAATTCTTTTTTTGTTTTAAACAGGTATTTTTAAAACTGTACTATAGGGAATGTGGATTCCAAGCTGTTAAAATGTATTTATTAAATTATATTATATATATATATATATATATATATATATATATATATATATATATATTGAAAGATTCACCATCAATTTTATGACAACTTAATTGCTCTGTTAAATGTACATGTGGATTTTAAGATAATCACAACATAAGAAATATTAAAACATGAAAGAAATGTGCATTTTAGGATTGAGACAATACAGTAAATAGTCCATAGATTAAACAGTGTCCTGTGAGCCAACATGTTTGGAAAATGCTCTACATGCTTTCTCTCTTAGAGATTCACAATGCACAGTGTTAAGTAATATACTTCTGGAAAGCTCATTGGTAAAGAAATCTGGTATTGATTACTTGGCCTTGGAATCCTTTTCATGTTGAGCATCCTGTAGGAATAAGTTCTTTGGATTCCATTTTGGGAAATGTGGGACTAAGGCAAATTTTGTTGACAGTTCTCTGCATTGACACAGCTGTCAGATGTAGTGTTGAAGCGAGAGGAGCTTCCCCCGTTTTGCCAGCCCATGACTGGCCAGGATGCTGCGACTCTTGATGTCCGGGGGCAGAACCAGCTGGAAGCCTTCAGTGTGGTGGCTTGCTGCTGGCCATGCTGCCAGCATCTCATCCAGCCTGCAGTCTCCTCGCTCTCTAGGTCCCTAATGGCTTCAGATCTTGGCAGAGGGCATCTGGGCACTGTTGGGTGATGGGATATATGAGTGCTTTATACTTACAGGATCTGGGGAGAGTTTCCTGTTACTGCCTGCCCCTGGAGGTTCTGCTAAGTGCTGGACCTTCATGGGAATTTGCTAAAAATTTCCTTTATTTTTTTGCGCCACCCCCCACTGCCTGCATCTACCTCAAATGATTTTATGGTCTTTTGTCTGTTTTCCCAGAGCATGAGAAATTGGTTCCCTTTTTTATCCTAACTTTCCTTGCAAGTTGATGTTGCTTCGCTCGGATTAATATTGCACTAGTTGGTTTTCAAATACTCTGAATGATGTTGCTGTAGCATGTTGACTGCTGATTTTTCATACTGTTTATAAAGAGCAGTCATTAGCAAGAGAAGCTTGTTCATCAGGCAGAAAGGCTCTGTTACCCCTCCACATAAATCCATCTCTGTGAAACTTTGAGAACCTTTTATATTATCAAATCCTTGAATTTAGGGATTTAGGAAGCTCAACATGTTTTCGAGGCATTGGAAAAATTGCTCCAGGCAAATAGCATCTTGTAAAAAAACTTTTGCTTGCGTGCTTCTTTGTGCCTAATATTAGGAAATAAGATCCAGTTCATAAACACTTACTTGCTATCATGATTAGTATGTCTATCGCTTCTTGTTTCTTGAGCAGTAGATCAAAGGTTCAACCTGGGAATCACAATTCTGTAAAACATGGAGGTCATTTTCAGATTCTTCTGAGCTTGTTAGAATCAGGCTGAAAGTACACATAGAGAGGGCCCTATAGCAAAAATGGTGCTAGTTGTTATGTGAGAACCACAGCAAGAAAGTCTTCTCCTTGAGGACATCCTCAGGAAAGCAGCCAGGATATGCGTGTAAAAGAATGTGATGACCAAACATGACAACTGATGCAGTACTCAAGTTTAAACCCCATGAAGACAATAATCGTCATGCTAATATAAATGTGGGAGCATGAAATGTCAAGCTTTGGGTATTCATCACAGAAAAAGTGATCGATGGCATTGAACTTGAAGAAGGATAATGAAAAGGTAGGACACATATCTACAATCGCTTTGTTAAAAATGCCATGAACTCTGAGCCAGCTATTCACAGGATGCTGACTCTTGAAGATATGACAAAGGAGTGTCTAAGAATGGCTTATTTTTCTCTATGTAAATTATACCTCCATAGAAAATGTGGGGGGAAAATGATATGCAAATTAGAAAAAATATTTCAGTTAAGTTACTTTTCCTTAAGTTAAAAAAAAAATGTGTTGTTTCGGTCAAGAATGCAGACCCTGGAATTAAATCAAAATCCTGGTTCCACCACTTAGTTACGTGGCTTGAATAGGTTGCTTAACTGCTCTGAGTTAAATAATGTGGAAATAGGGATTATAGGATTTTCAAAATCTGAAAATGGGGATTATTTTGTCAAAGTTCAATGAGGTAATGCATTTTCTATATGCTGGCACATAGAAACCTTACACCGATATTTAGCTAATAATAATTCTGATACTCCCGTATGATTTCACTGATATCTGGTATATGAACCAAAAACAACAAAAGAACAAGACAAACAAATGAGAAACAAAAACTCATAGACACAGACAACAGTTTAGTGGTTACCAGAGGGTAAGGGGGGAGGGAGGTGGTAGATGAGGGTAAAAGGGATCAAATATATGGTGATGGAAGGAGAACTGACTCTGGGTGGTGAACACAAAATGTGATTTTTAGATGATATAGTACAGAATTGGACACCTGAAATCTATGTAACTTTACTAACAATTGTCACCCCAATAAACTTTAATTAAAAAAAAATTCTGATTCTCTCTCCAGGTGTATAATAAACTTTCTTATATGAAAGAAGAACATTTGTGAAATTTGTCCACGGAATGATGCTGTTATGATTCCAGAATTCTTCTGTAAAATGATTTTGTAGGAGGCTTGCTTCCAATGTTTAATTCTTCCCAGCTTCCTCTTTACAACTTTTAGGGCAAAGGTCTCATTTTTCTACTAATTTCCCAGCTTCCCTTTATGCTCACTGTCCACCAGAAAATGTGAAAACTCATTAGGATCAAGGAGGTACATCTCTTACCTTTCATTCTTTTATAAGTCACTGGATTTCACGCTAGTATGGATGGAGACTACCTCAGTTTCTGATAATCTATGATGAAGTTTTGCAGAATAATTTGCCTCGAATGGGAAGCTTATGTTCCCTTATTAAATGGGTCTTTCAACATTAGAATCGCTTTTACAGATTGACGGCTGAAAAAAACTGCTTTGTGTTATAATAGGTTGAAATTTCCTGAATAAAGTGTCAAAAAAAATTGTATTTAGAGAGCCTGTAATATGCTTTCAATTTTCACAGGAACAATATAAGAAATAGATGAATGAAGGAATACATTTCACAATGTATTTTTTCTTTTCTGGTAAGTGACATAGGGATCAAAATAATTTTAAAAACACATTGTGAGTCGAGTTGAGAATCACAATCTGTTTTTAAAATTATTTTGATCCCTGTATCACTTACCAGAAAAAGAAAAAAAGCTGTCATTGTAGATTCCTACAGTTTTGGGTAGAAATATTACTTGCTTGTACTGAATGATAAACGAGTCTACGTAGAGAAATAAAGTTAACCGTGTGAGAAGTAAAAAAGCCAAAAGGAATCACGAGAATGTTTTAAGGGAAAGTAGTTGTAATCGAATCAGCAGCAGTTTTGATAGTTCTAGTAGTTAGTGAAGTCCAAAGCTAGGGCTATTTGGAAATCTTTATTTTTTTATGGTGATTTAAATCCTCATGTGCTGTTATAGATTGCTAAGCTTCTGAAAGCTATTGGTCAGAGCCGGACAGGTAAGACACTAGAAGCTTCTTAGTCTCTTACCTGTCTGTTTGTTACCAATAGCTCTAGGGTGTTTGTGGGCAGCTTACGATTGTTGCTTATAGATAACGAAGCAATATGTTCATTTGGTAAATCGTTAGAGGTCTTATCTTCATTCACATCAGTAATCTTAGAACTGATTTTCTATCATTAAGATTAAAGTCAGAATACGACCTTGGTATATGGCGCAGAACACAAACTAATTCATCTGTTATTATTGACATCCCTGATTCTTTCATATTCCTTGATTCATAGATATCCACAGCCAAGTAACCTTTTAGGAACAAAATAAGCGACAACTTCACTGCAAGTCAAGTTTTATACAAGATGCTTCCTTGAGGAGAGTTTGTAGTATAAGTGAATAAAATTTGGTGTCTTCCTTCAACTAGTCTTTTTTTTTTTAAATTAAAGTTTATTGGGGTAACAACTGTTAGTAAAGTTACATTTGTTTCAGATGTACGATTCTGTAATACATCATCTATATATCACTTTGTGTGTTCACCACCCAGAATCAGTTCTCCTTCCATCACCATATATTTGATTCCCTTTACCCTCATCTCCCACCCCCTTCCCCCACTACCCTCTGGTAACCACTAAACTATTGTCTGTGTCTATGAGTTTTTGTTTCTTCATTTGTTTATCTTGTTCCTTTGTTGTTTTCACTTTTTTATATACCACATGTCAGTGAAATCATACGGTTCTACTTTTTCTGCCTGACTTACTTCGCTTAGCATTATAATCTCAGGATCCATCCATGTTGTCGCAAATGGCACTATTTCATTTTTTCTTATGGCAGAATAGTATTCCATTGTGTATATATACCACAACTTCTTTAACTTCTATTGAAGGACACTTTGGTTGTTTCCATGTCTTGGCCACCGTAAATAAGCTGCAGTGAACATCGGAGCACATATATCTTTATGGATAAATGTTTTCAGATTTTTTGGGTAGATACCCAGGAGAAGGATTGCTGGTAATTCTATTCGTAATTTTTTGAGGAACCTCCACACTGCCTTCCATAGCGGCTGCACCAATCTGCATTCCCACTAACAGTGTATGGGGGTTCCTTTTTCTCCACAGCCTCTCCAGCACTTGTTACTATTTGTCTTATTGATGATAGCCATTCTGACTGGGGTGAGGTGATATCTCTTTGTAGTTTTTATTTGTATTTCTCTGATGATTAGTGATGTTGAACATTTTTTCATATGTCTATTTGCCATTTGTATGTCCTCTTTGGAGAAATGTCTATTCAGCTCCTCTGCCCATTTTTCAATTGGGTTTTTTTTTTGTTGTTGTTGTTGAGTTGTATGAGTTCCTTGTGTATTTTAGATATTAGCACCTTATCAGAGGCGCTGTTCTCAAAAATCTTCTTCCATTCAGTTGATTGCCTCTTTATTTTGTTGATAGTTTCTTTTGCTGTGCCTTTTTTTTTTTGGGGGGGTGCTTGTGTTTTTGCTTCCATTGTTTCTGACAAGTATTCTGTTTTTATCCTTACTTTTGTTTTGCTGTTCATAGTGCATCTGTTTTTCCTCTGGATGCATTTAAGATTTTCCTTTTATTTCTGGTTTTGAGCAATTTGATTATGATGTATATGTTTTTTAAAATTTTTATTTATTTATTAAATTTATTGGGGTGACTTGGTGTAGTTTTTGCATTTGTCTTTTGCTTGGTGTTTCTTGTGATTCTTGAGTCTGTGGCTTCACAGTTTCATCAAATTTTCAGCATGATTTTTCGAAGAAAATTTTATATCAATCTTGTTTCTCCTGTTTTACTTCGTGAAGTTGTTCCATAGCTCACTGTTGCTCATTTAGATTTTGATTCATCTTTCTCTCATTTTATTATTTATTTATTTACTTATTTATTCTCTAGATTATCAGTTTATTATAAAAATGTGAAACTCAGGAACAGCCAGATGAAAGAGATGTATAGGGCAAGGTGTGAGGAAAGGGTGTGGAACTTCTATGCCTCCCAGACGGTTGCTATTGCTATGTCTCCAAGATCACCAATTACTTCTTGTGGAATGTTTATTCTGTAGGTAATCCTATCCGGTGCAATTCTTCTCCTCCTCCTCCTCCTTCTTCTTCTTCTTCATCTTCGTCTTCTTCTTCTTCTCCTTCTGCTTCTGCTTCTCCTTCTACTTCTGCTTCTGCTTCTTTACCTTCAGACAGTGTAATTTTCATTATATCTTTCATATCTCTACTTTTTTGAACATATGGAGCATAATTACAATAATTGTTTTTAAGGTTTTTGATTGCTAATTCTGGCATCTTTGTCAGTTCTTGGTTGGTTTTCACCATCGCATTTTCTTCTTATTATGGTCATGTTTTCCTGCTTTTTGTATGTGTGGTAATTTTGGATTGGATGCCAGATATTGTGGCTGTTTCCATGCTTGGTGCCAGATGTGTTTGTATCCTTATAAGTATCCTTGAGCTGCGCTCTGGAGCACAGTTGAGTTGCTTGGAAACTGTCTGATCCATTTCAGTCTTGCTGTGCAGATCTGTTGTAACTGGAGCAGAATTCTGTCTAGGGCTAATCATCTCCCTCTACTGAGGCAAGCCTTTTCTGTGTATTCCATCCAAGTCATCATGAGTTTTTTTTGAATTTTTATGTTTATTTGAGCCAAACCTACAACTTTTTTGGGAAGCAAGATCTCAAATGCTCCCTGTGTCATGAATCTTAAAGTTTTCCTGCCTGGTTGGTGCAAACAGGCACTATTCCCAGCCTTGTCTCAGCATTGAGCATCGTTACCTATCATCCTTCCAGGGTTCCTTCCCTAGTTCCTTACATATGTGTACAGATCAGTACTCAACTAAATAATTGAGGGGAATCCTCTGTAGATGTTGGGGTTCTCTGTCTGTACAACTGCCTTCCTTCAGGATTCTGTCCTGGATACTCTAGTTTCCTTGGTCTCTCCCGAGTATCAGCTCTATTTCCTTTAGGAATTCCTGAAGGGTCTCTCTCTCTCTCTCTCTCTCTCTCTCTCTCTCTCTCTCTCTCTCTCGGTCTGGAAACTTTCTTAAGACAGAAAGCTGGGGACATTTTAGAGCTCATTTGTTTCTTGCTTCTCAGAAATCACTGTCCTTCATTGCCTGATGTACAGTGTCTTGTAAACTATTATTTCATGTATTTTGTCCACTTTTCCTTGTTTCAGGCAGGAGGGTAAATCCATTTTAATCAGAAGGGGAGGTTCTGAAAGCGATTTTTAATTGGATGAATAATGGAAGTGTTTCAAATTTGTCCAAATTATACTGTACTCAAGCCACTCTGAAGCTTTATTTTATACGACCAGCAATGAAAAATAGATAAGTATTGAAGTTAGAAAGCTCTAGATTTGAATCTTGGAACTACCATTTAATGGGTATGTGATCTTGGGCAAGAAATGTAACTTCCCTGAACCTCAGTTTAATCTTTGATAAAATGAGATGGAATATTGAATGTCACATTGTAATTTGAAGAAAAAATTTTTGATGAAAAGAATTATTTTAAATACAGAGGATTCTATGCAATATTGTTTTCTTATAGAAAAATATTGGCTATAGATTCGGTAATGTTAAAATAAGTCAGAGGTAATCCATATTTTGTGCTTCCATGAAATATCTAAAAATAATGAGAAAGATTTGTACGTATTCTTAGGGAAAATGTTAATAACATACCATTAAGTGAGTAAAGAATTTTGCAGAAAAAAAATGTGTGGGATGTGAACTGATTTTCAATTAAAAAAAAACTGTGTGTGTGTGTGTGAAGAAAACACCATCAGGAAGAATATATGACATAGAAACTCTCCTTTTTTTAACTTTAAATACAGCTATATTTAATAAGTAATGGGCGCATATTAATTTCTTTTGGAATAAAAAAGTGAATAACAAAAAAACCGCAAGGTTCCTGAGAGATAATAGATGCACTTGGCACAGGTCCCACCGTGAATGTCCAATAGCCAGAAAGCACCAGGAGCACACGTGTATTCAGACAGTTAGGCTTATTTCGTGGGCTGCAGAAAGGGACAGCATACCCCCGAGGGACCTGGTGAAGGATGAGAGGGACTTGGGAAGGCCTCTTCTAGGATTTCGGCTTGTGCTGGGTGATTCTAAGGATTTAGGAAGTGGAGGTGAGCTCTGTTTTGAGTGCCATCAGAAATTCAATGATTGGGTATTTTGGTAATTTATACCTAAGAGAGGGGAAAAACAAAGAGGGTAAAGAGGGAGTATTTACTAATTTTAGTGGGAAGAGGGGACTGTTTAGCTGTTTTTCTGGTGGCTGAGAGTCCTTGTCTTGTTTCAGACATACTCAGAGTGTCTGGTTCTGTCTCAGTTACGGGGTGGCCTTGTCTAATTAGTGCTCCATATTTTGCAAAGGCTGTTTATATTCAGTTGGGAACATTATGGTTAGTATTTCAGTTGTCATCTCCAGGGCCGTTTTGTAACTTCTCCATTTCATCAATAATTCCCTCTCTCCATTGATATGTTTATTTTGCTGAAGATAAGATGACACTACTGAACCTTGCCGTGAATTACGCTGACATATTGGCTCTAACCCTGTACAGTTTACTGTGGTCCTCATAGGCCGGAATAATGCTCGGCTGAATAGGAACAACGCAGTTTGCTTTACATACAGCAGATTTGGCTTTAGATTTTCTTCCCAGGTTAGTGCAGGCTGACTGTCCACCCAGCCATTTCTCCGCAGAGCGATTTTATAGCTGAGGCCTATGGGATTCGAACTTGAGCATCTGTGGCCCTAGGTGCTGAGGCAGGATCAAAGAAAATGACCTTTATCAGTTAGTTTTCTGTTGAAGGAGAGAGGAGTACCCCAGAGGGGAAAGTTTTCATGGTGGAAGCCTTGGGAGACTTCTTTTTTTTTTTTTTTTTAATTGGGGACTATATCAGGGAACAGTGTGTTTCTCCAGGCCCATCAGCTCCAAGTAGTCGTCCTTCAAATCTAGTGGTGGAGAGTGCAGCTCAGCTCCAAATTCAGTTGGGGTTTTCAATCTTTAGTTGCAGGGGGCGCAGCCTACCCTCCCATGTGGGAATTGAACCAGCAACCTTGTGGAGAGCTCGCGCCCTAACAAACTGAGGCATCAGGCCTCCCTGGGAGACTTCTTACTGACTGTGTGTGTGTGTGTGTGTGTGTGTGTGTGTGTGTGATGAGATTCTTGTACCATCTGTCAAACCTATGTTAAAATACTCCTTTTGACTACTCATCATTATTAACATTTATTGAGGGTTTATTAGTGCCAGGCACTGTGATTTCTATTCATTATCTTATCTATTACTAAAAACAAATTTAAAAATCTCATGAGATAGGCATTATTATGAGAAACAAGGTTTGAAAGCTTACTTAACTTATTAAGGGACACTTCTGGTGAGTGGTAGGGTTAGGACATAAACCACATTCTAAAAGATTCTAAATCCTATGCTCTTAAATACTACTTTCCAGTGGTGCATGCAATTAAAGCAACAGTCTGCACATATAGATACTTATCAATATTAGGTTCTGTCTAATATTACTAAATCAATATCTCCAGGGCTGGGCTATAGTTGTTTGCACTTAAAAAGCATTTTCCAGTCATTCGAATGCTGCTGTCCACAGACTGGTATTTAGAGACTAATAGTGTAGGCTATATATATAACTTACAGTTAGGAAGCTGTCCATCTTAGTGTTTTTTTTCATCATTCATTCATTCAATATTTATAGAATACCTACTGTGTCTAAGGCCCTGCACAAGATGTTAAAAGCTCATCGAAAAAGTGTATCTCAACTGCCTTATAGAAGATTATAGTGAGGGTCTTTTATGGAAATAAATAATTTAGGTAGGAAGTTATAAATAATAAATAATATTATTGATATAAATGAAGTGCTGTGGATCTTCGGTGGAAGAAGAAATTGTTTCCAGGGGTAGAAAGTTGGCAGGAAAAAAGTGTTGAGCTGGGAAAACTTTAGGGAAACACTGGCTCTTGAAATTGTAGCAAGATTTGGGCTAATGAAGGGTGTTATTCACATGTGTATGAGGTCGGACAATTAAGTTCACAAACTTGTTGCAACGATGTTGCTAACCTTTTTTTTTTATATCAGAGGGATTATTAATTATGAATTTGTACCAACTGGACAAACAGTTAACCAAGTTTACTATTTGAAAGTGCTGAAAAGGCTGCATGAAAAAGTTAGACGACCTGAACTTTTCGCCAACAATTCATGGCTCTTGCATCACAACAGTGCACCAGCTCACACGGAACTGTCTGGGAGGGAGTTTTTAGACAGTAAACAAATAACTGTATTGAAACACCCTCCCTATGCACCTGATCTGGCCCCCAATGACTTCTTTCTTTACCTGAAATAAAGGAAATATTGAAAGGAAGACATTTTGATGACATTCAGGACATCAATGGTAATACGATGACAGCTCTGATGGCCATTCCAGAAAAAGTTCCAAAATTGCTTTGAAGGGTGGACTAGGTGCTGGTGTTGGTGCATAGCTTCCCAAGGGGAGTACTTTGAAGTGACCATAGTGATATTCAGCAATGAGGTATGTAGCACTTGTTCTAGGATGAGTTCGTGAACTTAATTGTCTGACCTCGTATGTACTCATTAACTGTCTCTGGCTTTCTGTCTTTGAAGAAGTAATTGTGTTATGAGAGGGATTATGGAGAGGGCTGTGTGCCAAAGAACTGTGGATAACCTTGAAGAACTGGGAGCAACCCCTGGCTGAAGCCAGCAAGAATATAGGAATCTCAGTCCTACAACTGCAAGGAGATGAATTCTGCCAGTAAGACGAGGGGCTTTGAAGCAGGTCCATCCCCACTTGGGCCTCCTGATAGGTTCCCAGTCCTGGGTGACACCTTGTTTGTAGCATCTCAGAGGATGCAGTTTAGTGGTATTCAGATTCCTGACCCATAAAACTATAAGATAATAATTGTGACTTTTTTTTAAAGCCCCTAAATGTGTGGAAATTTGTTGTGCAGTAATAGATACAGATTTTAGAATTACAACAATACAGGTTTATTTCCCTGTTGAGGAATATTCACTTTTTTGGTCTTGTCTTCCTAAGCAATGCTACAATAAACATCCTTAAATATATGTGTTTATGCACTGGAACTTTTATTTCCACAGATCAATTGGCAAGGCTGAAATTCTGGATTGAAGGTTATTTTTGTTTTAAAAAGATATTGAGAGATTCCTCCTAAAGTGAAGTAACACTTCAATTTTCATTAACAATATGTTCTAAGCATCATTTTTCTTTACCTGAAATTAAATACATCACAGCAATTAATAGGCGTTATCATTCTTTTCCAGTTCTTGCCAGTCATATCACTGTCAAGTAGTTATCTCATTGTTACTTTAATTTGCAGCTCAGACTCAGTAAAAATGAGCAACTTTTCCTATTTTGTTTAATTTTTTGATTTTGATTTCTTAAAAATTAGCACTGTTGGTCTGGTTGTTTATAAGCATAGACCATTGAGGATCAAACTAGAAGCACTTCTTTCCAATCCTTTTTAAGGCTTCTATCATATCTTGGCTTCTCAGGCTATAGATGAGGGGGTTTAACATGGGGATCATAATGCCATAAAACACGGATGCCATTTTTTCTTGCTCCTGAGACTCATTGGTCCCATGGTGTAGATACATGTAAGACAGAGTCCCATAGAAAATGACTGCTGTCAGGTGGGAGGCACACCTGGAGGAGGCTTTTCTCCTCCCCGCAGCAGAAGATATCTTCAGGATGGCAGCCAGGATATATATGTAGGAAAAGATGACAACCCACACAGTGAATGTCAGATTAATCCCCACAAAGACCATTATGAGCACGATGTTTAAATCAGTGTTGGAGCATGAGAGGGCAAGAATTGGGGGTACATCACAGAAAAAGTGATTAATTTTATTGGACTGGCAAAAGTTCAGTGAGTAAATAAAACTTATATTTACAGAGGCATTTAGGAAACCCATGATATATGAACCAACTAAGAACTGAATACAGACTCTCTGGGACATGAGTGTTGGATAGCGGAGTGGGTTCCAGATAGGTACATATCAGTCTACTGCCATAGCTGAAAGGGTATAACAATCGCTTGTTGCAAAAACTGTAGACTAGTAATTGCACCATACATCCTATGAATGAGATGGATTTTTCTGTCCCTACAAAGTTTTGCAACATCTTGGGAGTGATAGCAGAGGTGTAGCAGAGATCAACAAATGGCAAGTGTTGGAGGAAAAGGTACATAGGGGTGTGAAGGCAGGAATCAATCTTGATAAGCAGGATTGTCCCAATATTACCTACTAGGGTGGTCACATAGATGATTAGAAATACTGTGAAGAGGATATGCCAAGACTTGTGTTGACCAGCAAATCCCAGGAGAATGAATTCAGTCACTTGAGTGCCATTGTTTTGTTCCATGGCTAGCAAAGATTAAGTATCAGCTGAAAAGGTACAAAGAAAGAAGAGCAGAGAAAGCTAAGATCATTGAGATAACTAGTTCTGGAATTGGAAATGGTATAATATTTGGTTTCATAGTGGAGTCAGAGAATATTTTCTATGACATAATTGACATATTGTAAAGACTGAAACTTGACACCTGACTTAGATAATTTCATCTGCATAAAGGACCAGTAACTGTGTTCTCATGGTATCAATTGACTGGCATTTCATACATACATCAATTAGGGACCATATAAAAACATACTTTTATTTAATTATGCTTTTTTTTTATGCTCTCAGCATTTTAATTAGAAACCCCAATGTGCTTAAATACTAATCATTACATCTGAAATCTTGACGTACTTATAGTGTTCTACATGATCTTATTCCAACTTCTCTCTGTATTTTCATTTTATCCTTTTTCCCCTTCTTAGTAACTCTTCTCTGCAATCAAGGACTCATGGGCATGTGGGGTCCTTTATCAAAGTATACACCAGTGTAAACTTCTACTAATTGTACATGGGTGGATGTTTCCGTGTTCTTAATTCCTTGTGAACATGGCTATTTCCTTAATTGTTTTTGGCCAGGAAAATTTTCCTTTCTATATTGGACTGCTGGTTCAAGGTATTTGTCATACCGTGACACTTTATATCATATATATAACTTGAAAAATGCTACTTGTGTTTCTCAATATTTATTTTTGAAAAAGAAAGCAGACTAACGGCATTGAAAGAGTAGTCAGTGTGTGTGTGTGTGTGTGTGTGTGTGTGTGTGTGCACGCGCACAAACTATTTAAATGTTTTTAAACCACTAAGTGATTTGACTTGTTATTTTAAAATTTACTCACACAAATACTTGGCCCAAATTATGTTATAGGAAAGTTATACCAAATGTTTATGCAACAACTAATACTAATATTATGGAATCTTTTCCCATAACTTCCAAAAGAGTTCATTCTCCAACTCATTTCATGAGGCTCATGTAATCTTGTAACAAAGTGAAATTTGAGAAAAGAAAATTGGAACCAATCTCACTTGTGAATATAAATGCAAACAGCTTTAAAAATATACACCCACAATCAAATCCATCCATGTATGAAACAAATGATTGTGGAGGTCTCAAAGGATTTTCTAGTGAGTAGTTTTTCTCTGCCTTTCCCAGGATTTGAACAATGAAAGATGGTGTCTATATGGAGACGCTGGTCTCACGGTTAGACACTTGGGGGAAGACTCTCTTAGTCAAGTGACTTGCTGCCATTGAACACCACAGTTAGATGGGCTTCTCCAGCCAGTCTTGGTGGCAGTGACTGAGGGAGGCCTCTTACGTATTTTGAGGGAAGTGCCTCTGGATTGCTGGGGAACATGGGCTTCAGCAGGCTGGCTGCTTCCATGAGGATGAGGGCCGAGCAGAGCATGCCAGGTTGTGCTCAGATTTACCAATCAGCCATGTTACTCTTTTCTAGCAACAGAGTGAAAGAAATCAGGAGAGGGAGCCCACAATTACACAAATTGAGGTCCCTTTGGAAGAAAGAAACTTCAGAAGCAAGGGAAAATGTAATTCCAATCCGCAATCAAGATGAAGTTACATACACATTACATTTCTTCCCAATGTTTTTATAAATTCTATGTCATTCCAATCAAATGTTTGAGAGAATTTTATGAACACCTTCACAAACTTTTAAAATGTATATGGAAGAGAAAAGAGCTAAAAATAGCCACGAGAGTTTTAAAGGAAAACAAGGTGAGAACCTGCTCTACCAGGTATCAGAACTTGTTATAAAGATAAAATCCTAAAGGCAGTGTGGGATTAGTGTGAGTGCAGAGAAACAGATCAACAGAACTGAGAAAAAGAAATTATAAACAGGCCCACAAGGCTATGGATGCTTAATGTATGAAAACAGTAAATGTACCCCATTAAACCGTGGTGCTACAAATGCTTAAACAGATGAAAAAATAATATTGTATTCCTTCTTTACATTTTACAAAAATCAATTCCAAATGGATTAAAGATTTAAATCGTAAAGCTTTGAGAGTAAAACAGCAGACTATCTATGACTTAGATATGCAGAAAAAATTTAAGACATGAATACACAAAACATAAAACACTGAAAATGTAACTGTATCTATATTAAAAATACCACCATTATAAAAAAGAAAAGACTGGATATTGACTGGAAATTTAGTCAGGTAAATTTGTTTGCAACACGTATAAATGTCCAGTATAAATAAATAATTTCTATAAAATTTTCAAGGGAAAAATTCACAAAAGACATGATTAGGATAATTATAGAAGGGAATGTAGAAATGGAAATATGAAAATATATACAACTCACTAGTAATCAGGTAATTGTATATTAATACTGTATTGAAAGATGACTTTATACTCAGTCTAAAATACAAAGTTTTGGTGAGACTGTGGGGTCACATATTCCTGGTGGGAAGGTAAATTAGCACAGACATGTTGGCGACAAATTTGGAATAATTAGTAAAATTAAATATATGCCTCCCTACGGTCCAGACTTTCCATTACAGGTATGTATTTTAGAAAACTTGTAATCACAAAAACAAGAATATACACACATGTGTATGTGTATGAATATGTATACATATAAATATACACACTCAAGAATATTCATAGCAGCATTGTTCATCCTAGAAGAAGGAGAAACAAATCACTGGAAATTCAGTAAACCGATGCTACAACATCTATGTGGCTAAATCTCTCCAAAGGAATGCTGAGTAACAAGAAGCAAGTTGCAGAAGTTAGATGGTGGCTACACGAGTGGTTGTTACATTACTTTAAATGTATCTTTGTACACCTTAACCATTATGCAATAACAAAAATTCCTCACAAAAGAAAAACCCATCCCCAGTATATCTGTAGAAAGCCCCTTTACTGAGCTGTAGTTCCATGCATGAGATGGTCAGTTTTAGATAAGAATGTGCTTTATTGGGGGGAAATATAGCGAATTAAACCTGTGTCTGATAGCCTGGTTCTTTCAAATATCTTGAGAAATAAACAGAAATATCTTGTGATTATTCTGTAGTGTTGGAACAAGAAACAATTCTCTACAATTCAACGTTTAGTGAGGGCTAAGAGCCAACAAGTTTGTGCAAGTTGCCTCCTCAAGTAAATTTGCAAATTAAAATGGATGAAATCCAGCTCTCCCAAGGAAGCTTCCATCCAGTGGGTAAAATCACTTTTCAGAGGAAGCTAGAATTGGTTGTAGGTCCACTTAAATTAGAATCTTGATAGGGTAATGACATTTACCATATCAATTTAATCATCTTGAATTAAAATAAAATGCATGACATATTGGGGGAACTTTTACAAAAGCTATGGAAAACCAGAATAAGGGACACGGCACACACACACACACACACACACACACACACACACACACACACACAAGTACCCAAGTAATTTGAATGTGCTTAGCCTATACTGAACCCTGGTGTTTCTGAAGGTTCATTTGTATTAAGCACTGTGCAGCAGTAGAAGGGAAACAGGCTGACCTGGGTTTGATTTCTGGTCCCATTACTTTATAAAGACAAAGGATGTACCTCCTTTTAGCCTCAGTTCCATCCTTTATAAAATGGGATCACGGAATTACTTACCCGTACTTACCTATAGAAGGTAATGATGGGCGTTGTAACACTGTTTGCAATAGCAAAAGTTTGTAAATAGGATTAAATCAATCAGAGTAGATTCTTATTATGGATTAATACATAGTCCAAAAAAATGAGATAAATATGTACACTTATGGAAAGGTGCTCATGTCATATTATCAAATGAGCAGATCCAGTTGCAGAATGACACATTAAGTGTGGAGGACGCTTTTAAAAATAAAATGTTCTTTCATGCCCATACTCTCTTTTTCTCATTTTTCTTTGTCTATGAAAAGGCTCAGGAAGGATTCACAGCAGTATTTTAATGGTTATCCTTGGGGATGGGAATGGGGAGAGAAAGTCTTTAAACTTATAAACTTCACTTAAAAAAATAGCTTAATTTTTTTAAAAAGGAAGAGGAAGAAGTAAAGTCTGCTTTATAATGATATGACACAGGGAGGTGATTTATGCAAACTTCTGAGCACCTGCCCGGGCATAGAATGAGCAATCAAATAACATATAACAATAATATGTTTTATTTGCATAATATGTATTATTTGCATAATAGCACATAGAAATAATACACTAAAGGCATATAATATTCATTCCTTCATTTACTCTTTCTATCAAGTGTCCATTCATATATCCTTCCCAGACACCACTCAGCCCAATTCACTCCATTTCTATTATGTCACCAGAGATGAAGTGATTATTCCTGGTCTTGGAGTGAAACTTGCTGGAATTTTGGCTTTGACCCTATTGCTCCCCCATTTCCAGAACACCCTAGGATGATACGTGGCTGTGTTTGAAAGTGGCATTTACTTTGTTTTACTTACACCAGAGTTGCATCCAGATTCTCTTTCTGCAGCTGGTCCAGGCTGACTGCCCAGCGCTGTCTCTGTGTGGTTCCTTCTAACTGGGGAGTTTATAGCTGGGGCCTAAGGGATCAATACTTGCTCCCTTGAGAATCTTATGTTCCAAGGGCTGAGACGGCATTGGAATAAACAATGTTCAGTAGTTATTTTGTGCTGAAGAACATTTAAGCTGTCTAGAGAGGATACATTTAATTTCTGTTACTGTTATTACATAGGTGTGTGTGTGTGTGTGTGTGTGTGTTGCCTTCTTAAAGAACAACTCCTTTAAAAATATTTTTCTTGTTTTGAATCAGATTGAGCGTCTTTTCATAGGTCTAAAAATCTGTTTTTAGGTTAACATAATCAGCAAAATCCATAGCTCTCTGAAAAAAAGAAATTCAAAGCTAATCTAAATTTAAAGGCATATGGTCACTAGTGTGATAAACAGAGTTCCTGCTATTTGGACATGTTTTATATTATCGCATTAACCATTGTTTATTTAAAGAAAAAATTTACTCTTGATCCTTTCTTTTTTTCTAAAAACGTATGCATTTTAAAAATCAGCCCTGGAGAAAGACTACCTTTTCTTCCCATTATGCTTTAAATCATCAGAATATTTCAGAAAATAATCTGTGGAGCAAGAGACTTTCAGTCGTGTTTGGCTATAAAGCTGCCACGGTTAAAATTTTAATCAGTCTGAAAGGAGATTCAGTGAGTGTAGCCCTTTAATTAACATACAGACCTATGAAGGAGAGTTATGGCCAAAGCCTAGTGAATTGACATCATTCAATATTACTAATTGCAGGCCCAGTGTCTCAGGGATGTGTCCCACTGCTAGCAGAAGAAAACCCAACTCACTGTGGCTTAAAAACAGGGATTTATTTTTCCTTCATAACAATACTTTGGAAGTCAAGACTTGTACTTCTATCATTTGCTTGGTGTTCCCCATATGCTGGTTGCCTCACATCTAACATGTCTCCTCTAGTGCTAGAGAACCTGTTCTCTGTCAAAGCAGGAGAAAGGGTCCTGCAGGGTAGGGTGCCAACCACACATATACTCTCGATCAGGAAAACGAAAGCTTTCCCCAAGTCCAGTGGACTTCTGCATACGTCTCATTGGCTAGAACTGTGTGATGTGGAGCAGCAGAAATATCTTGCTCTACGTCTTCTCAGCAACTGGATTTCTGTGCCTCTGGAGTAGCAGCGTTGTCTGTGCTGCGAGTGGAAGTTTTCCGATGTTCTCTCACTGCTTCTCTGCTCAGGAATATCTCAGAAGCTGTGGAAGATCTCGGGCAACCCTCTCGCCATGGGGGAGAGGAACCGAATAAACGTCTTAACCTCTTGCCCTTCAGAGAGGTAATTCTATGGGACGTTCTACATAGTTCATCCAAGTCCCCTGTGAGATTGAGTTCCAGTTCCTGGGGTGTAAGCCAGCTACGTTATTCATCCGTTCTTTGCTGTGGTCCTTCTATATCTCACTCCTCCTGCTCCTTCTCTCTACTGCTTGGGATAACCCCCTTCAAAAAGTTTAACAAAGTGTATGGTCAGAGGGAACAGTTCCCACACGACTGATGTCGCTTCAGACAGCAGTCAAAAGTTCAAGGGTCTCCAGAGCCACTC